>NC_069380.1:216424285-217049285 GCF_027475565.1 Acinonyx jubatus
AGAGAGAAAGAGTGTGAGCAGGGGAGAGGGTCAGAGGGAGAGAGAGAGAATCTCAAGGAGGCTTTACCCTCAGCATGGAGCCCGTTGAGGGTCTCAATCCCTTGACCCTGGGATCATGACCTGGGTCGAAATCAACAGTCAGACACTCAGCTGACTGAGCCACCCAGCTGCCCCCAGTGTAGAATTCGTAACAAAGTTCACAAAACAAGTGTATAGCTCAATGAATTTCACAAACTGATCACATTTGTGTAGCCAAAACTCAGCTCAAAATACAAAGTTGCCAGCCAAAATTACCTCCAAAAGCTCCCATACCTGTCATTGCTTCCCCCCAAAGTAAATTCTATCCTAACTTTAAAACCACAAACTAGTTTTCTTTGTGAAATTTATATGAATAGGATCATATAGCATAAAATTGTGTTTGCCTTCTCTAGTGCAACAGTCTGTGAGATCTATTTCTTTTTTATGCATATAATTGTAGTAGGTTCATTAGCATTACTGTATAATATTCCATTGCATGAATTTAAAAACCCATTCCATGAATTTTACATATATACATGATATATATATATATATATATATATATATATATATATATACTGAGTGTGTGTTCAGTTTTGATGATCATAAGTAAGGCTATGGACATTTTTGTGCCTGAATTTTGGTGAATATTAACACGTTTCTCTTGAATATATACCTAAGAATAAAAATGTGGATCAGAGTACAATTCTAATGCTTCTAAACTCATTTACTTAATATATTCAGAAAACAATTGCATTCTAAGAAAAAAATGTTATGTATAAAATATGTATGGGAAATGTCTTAGGTTTGTCATATTATGAAGATGTCAACCTGATTTTAAAATACTAAACACACCATTTAAGATCTAGGGAGCCAAATTTAAATAGCATTACATTATAGCTACTGGCTTGGAGTGGCAAACAAAACACAGTCCTTGCTTTCACTAAGCTTAGAATCTGTCTTCAAATAATAGGTGTGTGCATAATTACCAAGTCACATCTTTCTTCCTTTTTAATTAGCTGCAGAGTACTGTTCAGGGCTAGAACTATCACTAAGTTCATTGGAATTGATGTGTACCACCCCTGACTTAAAATGAAGAAGGCGTATTTGAGGATAGAGAACAAACACAATAAGTCTAGAAACTCAAAAACTCTATTTAATTCAATAAGTATTTATTAAATAACTAACTCAGAACTCTGATTGATTACACCAAAAACATTAAAACATTATCACTTCTATCAAGAAATTCACAAATTATTCCAGAATTAAAGAGCTGCGCTTTGAATATAAGAGTGATTCATATTCATGTTGAATTCAAGTTTTTATTGTTTGTTTTGTGTTGTTTTTATGATAGGTAGTCTGACGTTTTTAAATTTGAATGACAAAGATACTGGCGTATAATTTAATGTATTTTAAAGCTATGAAAACAATAAAATCACTAAATTTTCGAACTTTTCAGAGGCACATCTTAATTTTAAATACACAGAACAATATTTCTTGGTCTTTTTCTAAAAAATAAAAAAAATGGCTATTGATAGAAAAGCTTTTACATTGTTTTAGTCAAACTCAAATAAAAGGATTTAAAAAATAAAACATGAACTAAAAAGAGTTTTACCAGAATATTGAGCTCTCCTTGATATTCATAGAAATCAACACAATGTCCATTAGTGCAGAATAAAAGACATAAAACAGTTCAGTGTAAAAAAATGCCCTGCATTAATGGAACATTAAAGTTATGATTGAAAACCACAAAATTCAGGAAATTCAGAATTAGAACTCCCAAGGTAACCTTAACTGTGACCTCTTGTGCATGTATACTATTTAGAAAAGTGGGATTCTTGCCTTCCTGATCACATATCACTATGAAGAACACTTTTGAAGGGGGAAAAAGTACTTCATTTCCTCCGAACCACTCTATATGTTTAAAGTTTTATACCCACTTAGAAAATCAAAGCATCCATCTTTTGCCACCAAATGAGCTAATTATGAAATAAGAAGGAATTTTTAAAATACACTATAGAAAGCCATGGTAGCTACAGCATAATATACCTCTACTTGAATCATGAATTTGGGTTTTCTTTTAAATGTAACCATAAGTGTTTACCTATAAAAACATACTTATATTGCAGAGTGACAGTGGGGAACATTATTGAAATTAAACAGCATTTAATGCTGTTAGGAAGAAGGGAAATCATTGAGCTGAGAGGCAAAACTATCATGCTTCAAATTTTTAAAATCTATACTCTTGTGTAAAGATATTTGTTCTCTACAAACATGGCTTCTTCATTAGTAAAATGAGAGGATTGACCTGAGTGATGACATCATAGCTTATTCTAACTTTAAAAATATATGATTCTGTGACTTCATATAAATTTATGTTCTAGATGAGGATACTAAATTTGACATCATATTAATCCTTAAATAAATTATATCAGGGCTTAGTGAGATATGCCAAGAAAGAAAGTGATGTTGATAAACTACTGGGCTTCCCTTAGGAACGACCAGCCTGCCTCATTGATATCACCATTTCTTTTGGATCTTTTACTAAGGAAAAAAAAAAAAGTAAACTTATCTATCTAACCAAACATTAGTCTCTGTGACTGAGGTTAGGGTAGATGTCTGTTAGCAAATTGAAAAACATTCATCAGGTCTCCTAGGATATGTTCCTCAATATAATGGATATGAGATCAAGGACTATGGAGAAAGGTAGTGGTGAAGGAAGGCTATATCAGTGTCACTGTGGTATATAGTTCTTCTAACCAAAGTCACTAAGGACCATTTTTTTTAAATAAGGAAATATATTTATTGAAAAGATAACTGAAAAAGCACGTGCGCGCGCACACACACACACACACACACACACACACACACTTATAGATAATTTATGTGAACTGTGGCACAGTAGACACTATCAAAACTCCTTTGCTTTCCCAACAGCCAGCACTTGCACCTCTGTGTCAGAGGGCTGACCCCAGCCTGCCAAAACCCATTTTGCCTACATGCATAGGGATTTTACAGCCCCATGGTGGCTGTTAACCAATATCTTACTCGTGCATGGATATGAACACTAGTGCTCCCTTGCTTCTTATGTTGTACCTCCATTGCCTTCCTGGAGTTGCCCTGCAAGGCTGAGGCAAAGTTATCTACCCGCCAAAAGATTTTACCTGAGTTCACACTTACAGTCCTAATATTTTGTTGGGTTGGTTTGGTGAATCTTGGAATAAAACAAACAAACAGTTTTTAATGATGTATATATTCCGGAATTGCCTTAAAAGAATGTTGAGGAAGGCAATCTAAAGACTAAGAGAAGTGGGCATGTGTACAAGGACCTATTATATACATGTGGTGAAGCACTTGCCGGCCAATCAACAGAAGTGTGAGTAGCAGTCTACTGGCTGGGTTCAACCATGAGTCTTGTTAGCCCCCTGCACCTGCTCACCACCGATTCTACTTCTCCCCAGACCAGCCTGAAGGCACTTGAATGGATGCCGATCCATGCCTACTTCAAGGAGTTTGCCCAGGACATGGGCCACATGTTCCTTCCTTGATTCACTTTATTATATGAGTTAGCCTGATGCCCAATCAAAGGCTTATTAACTAAACTATAAATTTCTAAAAGTGAGCAACAGCAAAAAAATTCATGACTTTTAGTTCTATTTAGACCAAAGGAAGCAATTGTGCTTTGTTTTTAATTGCATGTGTTTGAACCCTTTGTTGGGGTGAAAATACAATTAATTCCAAATAATATAGAAAAATACAGAGCAACATAAGGGTTCTGTCTCAGGGCAATGCAAGTCTAATAACCATCTGTGAAGTTGGAACTTTGTGCCCAACAATTGCTTCACCCAAGAGCAGAATTCAATCTTCAGGAAAATGAAAATATTTTTGGATTTTCTGTGGCAAATAAGGAATCACTGAGATCACTTGTGGAATCATGGAGGGAGAGAATTTTATGGCCCATTTACATGAGGAGAGATGTTACTCACTGATGAATATACCATAAAGAAAATAATATTACAATGTTACCTTAACATTATTTATAAAAAGCCAAGAAACCTCTCTGCTAAAGGTGGTCTAAATTTAATTGCTGATGATGTTTTACTAGCTTTTTTTAATATAAGGTTGGATAAATTGGAACAATAACAACAAAGGAGCCTATGATATATCCTCTTGTTGAAAAACAAAGTGAATTTTTGAGAAAATAAAATACCTTATAAATCAAAAACATGTCTCAACTATTTTCATGTTTGCATGTTATCTTCCAAATATTGTGAATATGGATACATATATTTTATGGTTGAAATAGTAATGACCAACTCATTCTATATCTGCCTTTTAGTGGAACTTCATTTTTTTTTATATGTGACAAAAATTTGTATGACTATTTTAAGAAGAACAATATACTACCAAGTTAATGCACTATAATTTACTTAATTTCTTTAATGTAAGAAAGACACTTTAGCTACTGGAGAACACACTTCAGGGAATAACCATGTGCATATTGCTTTTTTTCCCTCATCTTGACAAATTTCCAGCATGAAATATTTATGACAATACACAAAGTGACATTGTAACTAGTTGAAGGTGAGGAAAGGAGTGTTTAAAATTTAGACTGCAGTCTTAACGGAAGTGACTGTCAATGATAAATTATCTACTGAGGTACCAGGACAGAAATCCTGTCTCCTAATGGGTATGCAGACATTTAAAAGTAAGTTCCCATAAACGTGTGTTATCTGTTCAGAACCCCAACCAGTGGTTGCTAGAAGAGTAATAGAGATGTTTTAGATTTAAACAGCCATTCAGTGTCACCAAATACTTTTAGGTACCTATCAAACCACTTTTATCATCTTAACCTTCAGATTAAAATATTAGGGAACAAATACGGTTACCTTCACACGGAAACAAAAATATGGAGGCTACACATTTTAGCAGGGCAAGCATTAATATGTTTTGAGTGGGTACCTTGCTTTGTATAGGTCATAGGATTGGGGGATATTATTTCCTTATGCAAAACAAGCATTCTTACTCTGAAATACCACTGCAATCAAGGATAATACCATTTTAACGAATACCCTTCCAATAGCTTGAACGCCTTGTGGTGCTTTCCTTCTGTTTCCAAACACAGGTACATTTCTCTATGGAGGAGCCAATCCTCTTACTACCTTTCCTTACAAGCACTCTTCAGCCTTTGTGGTCTCATTGCTGGCCCTGCCGTTTGACTGAAACCTCTCTGACAATAGGCAGCAATAACATGTGATGAAATCTAATGAACACTTCCAGTCTCTTTTTATTTGACCTCCCTGCCACATCTGATATTTTTGATCACTTGCTTCAGGAAATTTTATTTTCCCTTGGCTCCATGTAAAAGGTCTCTCCTCATTGTCCTGTAACTTTGCTATCTTAGCTACCTTTTTTTTTTTTTGCTACCTTTCTGGGTTGAGGCTCCCCAAGGTAATATCCTACCCTATTGTGTTCTCATTTTACACTTTGCCTGCTGAAAGCCTATTCATTTTTATTACTGAATAATTAACCTTCTATACACTGATTCGGTAATGTAAATTCCCTGTCAAAACCTATGTAGAGAGTAATAGATATATTGTAAAGCCAATTTTCTGTCTATATGAATAGCTTAAGCTGTTTAAAATTGGACCTAATTGCCTCATCCCCAAATCAGCTATTCTTATTTCAATATTTGTTCTGATAAGAGACACCATCACGTACATAGTTAATCAGCCAGAATAATGTCATCCTCATCCTCACCACCACCAACACCCTCCTCTCACTACCTGTACGGCCAATTATTTATTGTATACCATCTAAATATCTCTGTAATCTATTGTTTCCATTTCATGCTCTTTGCTATTCCTCCATAATGCCCTCTTTCCTAAGCTATTGAAATATATTCCTAACTCATATCCTGATAGATTTTCTCTAATCTTATCTCTTTCCATGTATCTGCCTCAGGCTCAACAAAGAGAATCTTCTAAACCACATATTGGACCAAATTACATTCTATTTGATCCACTGAACTTTAATCACCCTTGACTTATATTTCATTCCATTTAGCTACCTATCTAATCATACACTCAACAGTAAGAATTCAGAGCTCCTGCTCTCATGGCACTTATAGTTGAAGATGAAAGGCTTAAATTTATCTAGCAATGATATGTGTACCATAAATATGAAAACAGAATTCCTATGGGAGCCTGTAAATAGAGGACCTAGCAATGTTTCAGAGTCAGCCAAAGCCTTTGCAATCAACTGTAACGTGAAAGTTGCATGTGAATTTGCAAATTGAAGATAAGGAAAATGGAGGCATTGGGTCTTAAAGAATTCTGGATGAAATGATTGTCCCAAATAGAATGAACAGCTTCAACCAGACTCTGAGGCAAAAGAGAACATACAGCTCTAGAAGAACTTGGTAGGGGGTGGAGTACAAGTGTTTTACCCTTTATTGAAAAGGGTGAGGGAGAATAGGTACCAATGGGATTTAGAAGGATTATTGAGACAAAAGGTTGGACTCAACTGCCACACTGAAGACGTGACATGACCACTTTTATATTTTAGGAGAAATAGACACATAAGAAACCAGAAAACAAATCATAAATTCTTTGGTTTCCGAGTTCAAGTGCAAAGATTTTTATAACCAAGCTCCTGCATGTAGTCTGTGCCTCACCTTCCAGTCAATTCTGGCAGCCCCATTCCTCCAATTACAGTTACCTTTTACCAAAGTTAACAGGTGTTAACTTTTCCTGGTGTCTCCAGTTATGGGCCTCCACATCTAGTCAGATGCTTTTTCTAGCTTTTAAAATTTGTTTTCCCTTTTCTCAAACTATGAAAACCTACTTCATCGTACAGAGCTAGCTCAAGCATTTTCTCCTCTGTGAACCGATCCTTGACTTCCATATATACAAGTATATTTGAAGATACAAGTATATTTGAAGATATTTATATGAAATATAAATCAAGGGTGATTAAAATCAACTTTTTGATTTCCTGTCCCTACACTAGAAGTACAATACCTGGATTCACTGAATGTATTTTTAACTGTTTATCCACTGCACTTAGCACAGTATCTGGCACTTGATGAAATGAAGGAAAGGAGGAAGGAAGGCAAAGAGGGGGGAGAAAGAAGAAGGGGATAGGGTAGAGAGAAAAGTTATAATATCAATGTGTGGTATTTTTCTACTGTTTCCATTATAAGGGTAGAATGCTGGAGAAGTAAAAAAAAAAAAACAAAAAAAACAAAAAACCTTCCCATGGAAATAATTAATCTTCTCTACAGAATCCTTGAAAGATGGTCATACAGACTTTGCTTGAACATCCAGTAACTTGAGACCCATTCTTTCTAAACCAGACCATTGTTTAAAATGTTGAATTTTTAGAGCTGACATTTGCCTTATAACTTTTGTCCATCATAACTAGTTTTTTTCCCCCTGAAAGTATGTGGAATGAGTGAAAGAAAGTGTCTTTAGGTACTATATGTTATTCAGTGCACTTCTCTGGAAAGTTCCTATTTGGTAATGCCCAGCATAAAATAAAACATTGATTAAACATAATATGAAAGCCATATTTAAAGCTAATACTGTCTGATTATTCCATTCACTACCTGATGGTAGTCATCTGATTCACTCAAAATCTTAAAGATGTGGCCCTTAGTTTTCTGACATTCTTTACAATATTTCTTTTGTCCTGAACTATGATGATTGTAATGTCTCCATAGATGATCTTTCTATTGCCCTTAACTTGATATTCTCTACTCCAATAAATTTCTCTGCCACCCATGCCAAGCATGGTCATACCTGAAACTCCATTCTAATAACTGATAATCCTCCACAATCTCAAATACAAGAATTCCCTTCTCATATTTACCTGCTCCACTTATTTCTCTAGGTGCCCAACTTCAGAATTGTTTTCTTTTCCAATAGGTTGAACAATCTATTGGTTTTTAGTACCCTTATAAGAGGAGATATCAGAGAGCTTTCTTTTATTTTTTTCTGCCATGTGAGCACATACTAAGAAGTTTACTATCCACACGCCAAGAAGAGAGATCTTGCCAGAACCTGACCATGCTGATACCTTGGACTTCCAAGCTTCAGAACTGCAAGGAAAAAAGTGTGTATTGTTTAAGTCACCAGTCTATAAAGTATGTTGTTATGTACCTAAGTTAAGACAGTACAGTTCTTTAAAGAATATGGGGAGAAAAAGAAAATAATGTTTTAATTGTATTATGTTTTATAATAAGGCATAATTTTTTTCTTATTATATTATGCCACTATTTTATTTTTATCAAACTTCCTAAAAGCTTGCTTTTGTATCTTCTTCCCTACTCCCACTCTTCCTTCCTTCTTCCTTCCTTCCTTCCTTCCTTCCTTCCTTCCTTCCTTCCTTCCTTCCCTGGCCTACTTCCTTAAAGACTTTTTCCATTTTGTCTAGAAATTCTTCCTTTCTCAAAGACTAGAGCATATGGTTGCTTATTTTAAGAACTTACTATTTCTTATCTATCCATGTGATCATTCTGCTTTTATTGCTCACAAAATTTTTTCCAATATCAGACAGGAAAACAGAGATAACTGGTTGAAGATCACTTTACTGCTTTCTTCAGGATCTATAATTCTTAGATCTCAAATTGAACAATACTTTTCTAGGCCCATTGTAAAAACAGCAATTGCAAAATACCACTCCAAATTATCTGCATTTCATATTTGTTTTTTAAGAAATTCATTGTGGAGAGGAATTCTTACATTTATGGATGGGTTTATTATCTGATTCAGTCAACAAAAATACTCTAATACTTATAGTTATCTCTAACTAACTGAAATTTTATTATTATTTTATTGTATAAAAATATGGTGTTTATCTACAAGAAGTAATTCATCAATCTTTCTTTCTATATAATTAAGCAGCAATATTAATGGATTCTCTGCTTGTTCTGGTCTCATGCTTCTATAGCTAAAAAATAAGAGTCACTAAAAAACTAAGATATTTCACTGTGAAAACAGACATTTGTGTTTTTTTAATGCAATTCACCAGGATGGTAATATTTATTTTTATTTGTAATTATTTTATTAAACTATTTTATCCAGTGTTTAAAGGTTAATGAATTGAAAATTACAATGTAGGGGTGCCTGGGTGGCGCAGTCGGTTAAGCGTCCGACTTCAGCCAGGTCACGATCTCGCGGTCCGGGAGTTCAAGCCCCGCGTCCGGCTCTGGGTTGATGGCTCAGAGCCTGGAGCCTGTTTCCGATTCTGTGTCTCCCTCTCTCTCTGCCCCTCCCCCGTTCATGCTGTGTCTCTCTCTGTCCCAAAAATAAATAAACGTTGAAAAAAAAAAAAGAAAAGAAAATTACAATGTAGAATATGAAAAAATTACTAGAGCATAACAGTGAACTGGAGATTGCAGAAAAAAGATAAGTAAACATCAACAGATTAATATATATTATCGTATTTGAAGCATAATCAGAAAAATAATTTGTTTGAAAGCAATTAACAATTTCTTATTTTGGACAATTTCAAGCATTATAATCTAAATGTAATTGGAATCCCAGAAATAAAATTATGCAGAAAAATATTTGAAAGCACATTACCTAGAAACTTCCCAATTTTTTTTTAGAAACCTATTTATCCAAAAGTTTGACTAATGTTAACAGTAAATACTGAGAGAGAGAGAGAGTGAGAGAGAGAGAGAGAGAGAGAATGATGCTTAGGTATGAAATAGTTAACATGTTGGAAGCCAACAGTGAAAAAATAAAGGTAAAGAAGGGAGGGAGAAAGGGAGGGAGAGAGACAGAGAGAGGGAAAGGGAGAAGAAAGAAAGAAAGAAAGAAAGAAAGAAAGAAAGAAAGAAAGAAAGAAAAAGAAAAAGAAAGAAAGGGCAACCAATGAATAAGCTATCTTAAATATAGGGAACAATATATACTGATAGCTTTATTTTCATCAGAAACAGAACAGAAAACAATAGGATAACATTTTCAATGTGGGAAAATAAAAAGTCAATCTAGAAGTCTATATCACTCCAAAATTTATTATAATTTATGTAAGTGAAAAGTTAGAGAATGTTATGCCTACGAACATACACAAGAAGAAATGCAAAATAAAAAATTAAACCCCAAAAAGGAGAAAGGAAGTGAAATATAAAAGAAAGAAAGAAAGAAAGAAAGAAAGAAAGAAAGAAAGAAAGAAAGATTTTCCTTATTATTTTGTTCAATAAAATGCTAAGTTTATGTTTTGAAATTGTTGACAAAATTAGTAAATCTGTAGAGACACTTATCCAGAGGAAAAAATGGGAAAATGCATTTTAAAAATAACAGGAGTGAATTTGAGGCACCTGGGTGGCTTAGACCAATAAGTGTCAAAGTTTTGATTTTGGCTCAGGTCATGGTCTAGCGGTTGGTGAGATTAAGCCCCTTATAGGGCTGTGCCCTGACAGCTGGAAGACAGTTTGGGATTCTTTCCCTCTCTCTATGCCCCTCCCCTTGCTCATGCTCTCTCTCTCTCTCACTCTCTCTCAAAATAAATAAAATTAATAAATGACAGGAGTAAAAAAGAAAATGTTTTCACCAACTCTACCAATAAAAAAATAACACAGGAATATTATGAAAATCATAAAGCCAATAATTAGGAACTTAGAAGAAATGGTGCATTCTTTGACTATACAGATTACCAAAATTGACTCTGAAAAAGTCAATCTGAATAGTCCAATAGTTATTCAATAAAATAGATATTTAAATATTTATATTTAAATAATAAATATAAACATTTTAAAATAAAAATAATAAATATTTATTATACATAAAGCATTTTCCTACTATGGGAAAATGTGTAGTTTTTACAGATTGCTTTGCTGTTGAATTTTTCAAACATTTAAATTATTGTTTTTTTTAATGTTTATTTATTTATTCTTGAGACAGAAAGAGAGACAGAGGTGGGGGAAGGAGAGCAGAGAGAGACAATCCCAAGCAGGGTCTGCACTGTCAGTGCAGAGCCCGACGTGTGGCCCCAGCCCATGACACTGAGATCACCACCTCCGCCCAATCCAAGAGTCTGATGCTTAATTGACTGAGCCACCCAGGCACGCTGAATTTTTCATGTTTTTAAAGAAGAAATACTACAAGTCCTAGGCAAATATGTTGAGAAAATGCTAGATGATAGTAGAACTAGGAGATATGCCAACCAGCCAAACTATCAATTATTAGAGTAGCAGCTATCCTTTATTTTCCAGAGTTCATGTTAAAAGGAAAAAGCATACAAAAATTATGTTGAAGATTGTTTATTCAAGAAGGTTTCAATCTAACACAGCAGGATATACTGTGTGCATATGCAAATACACGTATGCATATCCTCAAGACCATGTACAAGTTCAATATACTTTCTGACCTCTGAGTATACTGCCTCATACAGAACAAGATGTGTTACAATAGCTTATGACAATGATATTTTCAATGCAAAAAAGAATCCCAAAAACTTTCTGTGGAACACGTGTATATTTTTTAATAATACATCTTAATATTAAATTACATTTAAAATATTTTAATATAAACATTTAAATTACTGCTTTAAATGATAACTTCTAAATAACTTGAAAATACTAACTTTTCAAGTTTTGCAAATCCTCAAACAAAATGCATTTTGATTATGCCCCTCTTCCTAGTCAACTGTATTAAAGTGTTGATAAGTTTTTAATTTTTTTAAGTTTTTTATTTTAATTCCAGTATAGTTAACATACAGTGTTAATTAGTTTCGTGTGTACAATGTAGTAATTCAACAATGATATACATTACTCAGAGTTCATCCTGATAAGTGTAGTCTTTATTCTCCATCATCTATTTCACCCATCTCCTCCCCACTTCCCCGCTGGTAACCATCTGTTTGTTCTCCATAGTTAAAGAGTCCATTTCTTGGTTTCTCTCTGTCTCTCTCTCCATCTTTCTCACTGTCTTATTCCTTTGCCCATTTGTTTCATTTCTTAAATTTCACATATGAGTGACATCATATAGTATTTTCTTTCTCTCACTGACTTACGTCAGTTGACATTATACTCTATCCATGTCACAGAAAATGGCAAGATTTTGTTCCTTTTTATGACTGAATAATATTCCAGTGTGTGTGTGTGTGTGTGTGTGTATACCACTTCTTTATCCATTCATCTATCGATGGACCCTTAGGCTGTTTCCATTTTTGGCTGCTGTAAATAGTGCTGCATGTAGCCCTTTGAATTTGTGTTTTTGTGTTTTGGGGGTAAATACCCAATAGTGCAACTACTGGATCATAAGGTAGTTTTATTATTAACTCTTTGAGAAACTTCCATACTGTTTTTCAGAGTGGCTACACCAGTTTGCATTCCCATCAACAGTGTACAAGGTTTCCATTTTCTCCACATCCTCGCCAACACTTGTTTCTTAAGTTGTTGATTTTAGCCATTCTGACAGGCGTGAGGTGATATCTCATTGTAGTTTTGATTTTCATTTCTCTGATGATGAGAGATGTTGAGGATCTTGTCATGTGTCTTTTAGCCATCTGTGTCTTCTTTGGAAAAATGTCTGGTTGTGTCTTCTGTCCATTTTTTAAATGGGTTATTTGGTTTATGGGTGTTGAGTTCTATCAGATTTTTTAAAAATATTTTGGAATACTAACCCTAAACAGCTGTTTTTTTTTAAGTTGTAACAGGGATTTGTGTTCATTTTGGGCAGACCTATGTTCTCAAGATTTATTTTTTTTAATGTTTATTTTTGAGAGAGAGAGAGATAGAGTTCGTGAGTGGGGGAGGAGCAGCGAGAGAGGGAGAAGTGGGTTCTGTGCTAACAGTAGAGAGCCCAACATGGGGCTCCAAGTCAGGACCATGAGCTCATGACTGGAGCCGAAGCCAGATGCTTAACCCACTGAGCCACCCAGGCCGCCCAATTTATTTTATTTTTAAGGAAATCTCAGAATTTCTGCAGGTACCCTGCGAGTCTCAGGAAACATCCCACACCCACTGACTGCTTTCTAAAGAGATTCTTACAAAAGTGAAAAAGCAGCTAAACTTTAAACAAAATGAATATGTTTTACACTAGCTAAGATAGAAATCAAGTACAAAATTTACAAAAGCATTTCCCTTTATTACAAAAAATAGGGGCTCCTTTATACCTATTAGATTGTTTTTAGATAGTTTTACTTATTGGTATTGTTTTGAATTAAATGGAAAGCACTTGTGGAAATGAGGGCTATGTGTTTTCCAAGCCTGTTTATTACATAACTACCAGATCATTCCAGCATCGCTCCTGTTTGTAGATACTCCTAGAATGACTTTTCAGGTCAGTTCACATCAAGAATCTGTGTCCAGTCAGTGCCTCCTTGTAGCATTCAAGTCCATACTTTTAATATCACTATGTGTACTTCATGATCTCTTACCTGCTTTTTATTCTCTTTCTTGCTTCCAGCCTTTCACATATGCTCTTTCTTCTGTCTAGAGTATTGCTGACTCCTTTTTATTTCTAAACCCGATAATTCTCTAGCCCCTCATATAAGCTGGATTAAATCCTCAAATTTGGTCTAGGTTGCAGATGGGTATGAATGCTGGGCTAGGTTCAGCAAAATTAGTTTCTGTGTGTTTTTGCAATAATTAACAAGCTAAGTGCCCAAATGATGAACGAAACAAGGATACAAAGGAAGAGATTATTACCCTATGTTCTCTCACTAAGACGTTTAGACATTTGGTCAGTTTGGAAATTCAAGTAAACAGAGAAAAAAAACTTTTTTTAAAGCCCAGATGACTTATATGATTCATTAAAATACATTATTTGTTTGCTTCCACAGAGAGAACTTTATCGAATCCCTAAACAATTGTAACTCATTAGTCCTTATAATGAAATGTTTAATTGCCCACTTTACTTACCTACTCTAAATTTAATAAGCAGGCGGTAAAGGGGCTTAAATTTTTATCTAGCAGAGTAGCCATCATTGGTAGGCACTCAGCAAATATTTATGTATCCTGAATATTTCTCATGTGTTGTTGTTAAGGGAAAATGAATAGAGAGTAGGAAAGGCAATATCTGGATAAAATCCTATCTTCCATGAATTAAAAAAAATGAACCACCTTTTAGGAAACAACTGATTAGCAAGAATTTTTTTAAGGAACTTCTCATTTTCAATAATAGAAGGTGGAAGACAAAGGGAGAACATCTATAGACTACTGAGAAGGTCAGATTATGATTCAACTATCATGTCCCCAACCAAACTACCAAACATACCAGGCAAAAAAAAGGCATTTGTGAACAACAACAAAAATTAAAAGAGTGTACCTTTTAGGTATCTATTAGAAGGATATCATCAAAGAGTAGTCTTAATGAAAATATATTTGAATTAATAACATGGATTTCAACAAGAAAGTTAAAAGGAGAGGGGAAACAGTGGTGATGATCAATGAGTCTTGAAGTGAATTTAGTTTACACTAAATGCATGAATGTGCAATATAAGTGGAAAGTAAGATTCTCATGATGGAAAAAACATACAGAAAAGAAAAACTAAAAAATACCCTGAAACTAAACTAAACTAAACTAAACTAAACTAAACCATCCCTGCACAAAATAAGCAGTTGAAGGAAGGGCTCTGGGAGGTGGATGAGATCAATAAAGTTTATTTCCCTAAAGGGAAATTGTCTTATTTCACAGCATTGCCCCAATAATTTTTGCTGCTCATTAGTCATGCATGTGCTTCATTGCTTAGTATGTGAGCAGAGCATTCTTGACAGAGACAATAAAACTAAATAGTAGGCACAACTTCTGCTGTTGAAAGGTTGTCAGATGATGGTGGGAAAACACATTTTTAAATAGAGAATAGAAAAATGCTCAGGAAGCTGTGAACTTTAGAAGTGACTTTATGCATGCAAAAGGGAGACCAGGAAGACAGATGTTTTCTGGAAAGGGATCAGTATGAAGGGGGGAAGGGTAGTAAGTGGTTAATAGGATTGAGTTTATTGTTTTAGGTTAAGTCTTAGCTCTCTGCTGTTTCCTGGAAGCATGGCTATCAGAGAAACACTACCAGCTGCCACCACAGACTCCTGAAGCTACTGTGGAATAGCAAATAGCTAGATTGTCCCTGAAAAAGTGCCAATTTGCATCTCTCCCCCCACTTCATGCGTGCATGTACATACACACACACACACGCAGAGAACAGATTTACTGCACTTTTTTTAATTGAAAGGATGCAAATGTGTCTTTTTCTTACTATATCAAAATTGACTATGTATCTTCATAAGAAAAAAATCACTCTTTTTAGACAGATAAACTGAAACCATCTCTTGTAGAGAAAGGATTTAGGTCTCAATGCCCTGCTGCAAACACGATCATTAGAATACAAGGATAATTAAGCAGTTTTCAAATCCAATGGGGAAAAGTGGGATCAAATGTACCCCCAGCTGGCATGGGAAGCTGGGAACTGGCATCTGTGGTTTATAATTCCAACACTTATGTTGTAAGGGAAAATTCTCATACTCTATTAGGGTCTATTTTCAATTGATCATTGTCTCTTTCAGTTGTGTCACTTAAAAGCCTTGTAATTAACCTTTACCTAGAGGTTTCATTTGCAGAAATGGATGGCATATTTTTGGCTGTGTTGTTTGAGGAGCAGAATGAGATCAATATAATCAATAAGATTAAAATAGAATGTATTCAAATTGTTCAATGCAATTGAACACATTTGACATATCTTAGCATATTAAAGATGAGATTGAGGAAATAAGTTAATTTCAATTTGTAATAATAATGAAAGAGCAAACTAGATGAAAAACAAGCTACCCAAGGGAAAAAGTCTTGCAGGGTTTTCTTTTCCCTCACTAAATTGAGTTGACAACTGTGCTGGGATATCTAGTCCACTTGTTATCACTACCATCACTATCACTGGGTCACCTTGTCATACATCACATTAGTTACATGCATTTCTATAGAAACTGCAATAATCAGTATACACCCAGACAGGTTTCACTGTCATGTCTCCAAAATATTATAGACCAAATGGAAGCAATTCAATGTATTAGCCAAGATTAGAACCTTCAAAATTCAATCAGATATCAAAACATATACACACGCGCACACACACGCACACACATACACACACACACACACACTTGATGTTTCTAAACAAACTGAGATTTAAAAAATAGCAACGTTTTGATAAGGTCAAATTCACTTACCTAGTTCTCTTGTTCCCTCCTTCTCTATCACTTGGGAAAAGGTGGCATCAGAACAGCTAATCATGAAACAAATAAATTTCATGAACCAATGTTATACCGATTCATGGGTTTTGCCAAATATTCTTCTCTTGTTTGTTATTTGTATGACAGCAATAGTGATGATGTGATGAGGAGAAATAAAGGTAGTAATGTAAGTGGGGGAAAAAAAAACAAAGTTCTGGATATAATTTGCAAATAACTAGCCTCAAATGAAAAAGAAATTTCCATACGACTCATCAAATGTCTTAAATATATATATATATATATATATATATATATATATATATATGTACGATTTCTCTTAGTTTATAAAGTAAATGCTACAAATGCAAAAAAAGTAAAGAAAGACTTATAGTTTCTCTGCTATTAGAATGAACTGGTTTTGTTTTATTAATAGAACCAAACAGCTTTTACTAGTATCACTCCATGTCACAACGTGTTGACACATTATGTATTTTCTAACACATTTGGAATGCTAGGTTTCCCTAGTGAATCTCAATATCTCAGAGGATGAAAACAAAATCTGAACACTGTCAGAAACTTCCAAATCTGCTCTAATTTAGAGACTCAATGGACTGCCCAATTGCCTTGGGATGTTCATTATGTGAGAAGATATAAACCTTTTTCAAGTTTTTACTTATTTAATTATTTAACTTTCATTTTTGGCACTTCATTTCTGTTATTGTATTTGTCATAATCCTTGTTTGCTAGCTCACATAACCAAAATAAATAACAGGAAACAGGAAACTTGAATACATAGTAAAATTATTTTTTATTATTATTTTTTTTTTAATTTTAGAGAGAGCGCACAAGTTGGGGAGAGGGGTAGATGGAGATAGAGAAAAAGAGAAAGAATCTTAGGCAGGCTCCATGCACAGAATAAGAGGGACATAGAACTCAGTCTCACACCCTGGGATCATGACGTGAGTGGAAATCAAGATTCAGAAGCTCAACCGACTGAGCTTGTCCCCAAAATATTGGAATTAGTTTAAAAATAAATTACATTATAAGTTATTATATTTATCATTGCTGCTAGCTTTTTTAAATTTGTCCCCATCATTACATACCTCTGTGCATACATATATAGAGAAAATTAATACTGCCTGTGTCATTAAATATTCTTTGAACACCTGATTCTCTCTTTTTTATATGAAATTTATTGTCAAATTGGTTTCCATACAACACCCAGTGCTCCTCCCAAGAGGTGCCCTCCTCAATGTCCATTACCCACTTTCCCCTCCCTCCCACTCCCCATCAACTCTAAGTTTATTCTCAGTTTTTAAGGGTCTCTTATGGTCTGCCTCCCTCCCTCTCTAACTTTTCCCCCTTCCCCTCCCCCATGGTCTTCTGTTAAGTTTCTCAGGATCCATATAACAGTGAAAACATATGGTATCTGTCTTTCTCTGTATGACTTATTTCACTTAGCATAACACTCTCCAGTTCCATCCACGTTGCTGCACAAGGCCATATTTCATTCTTTCTCCTTGCCATGTAGTATTCTATTGTGTATATAAACCACAATTTCTTTATCCATACATCAGTTGATGTACACTTAGGCTCTCTCCATAATTTGGCTATTGTTGAAAATGCTGCTATAAACATTGGGGTACAAGTGCCCCTATGCATCAGCACTCCTGTATCCCTTGGGTAACTTCCTAACAGCTATTGCTGGGTCATAGAGTAGATCTATTTTTAATTTTTTGAGGAACCTCCACACTGTTTTCCAGAGTGGCTGCACCAGTTTGCATTCTCACCAACAGTGCAAGAAGGTTCCCATTTCTCCACATCCTCTCCAGCATCTATAGTCTCCTGATTTGTTCATTTTAGCCACTCTGATTGGCATGAGGTCGTATCTCAGTGTGGTTTTGATTTGTATTTCCCTGATGAGGAGTGACATTGAGCATCTTTTCATGTGCCTGTTGGCCATCTGGATGTCTTCTTTAGAGAAGTGTCTATTCACGTCTTCTGCCCATTTCTTCACTGGATTATTTGTTTTTTGGGTGTGGAGTTTGGTGAGTTCTTTATAGATTTTGGATACTACCCCTTGGTCCAATATGTCATTTGCAAATATCTTTTCCCATTTCATCGGTTGCCTTTTAGTTTTGTTGACTGGTTCCTTTGCAGTGCAGAAGCTTTTTGTCTTGATGAGGTCTGAATAGTTCACTTTTGCTTTTATTTCCCTTGCCTTTGGAGATGTGTCAAGTAAGAAATTTCTGTGGCTGAGGTCAGAGAGGTTTTTTTTCTGCTTTCTCCTCTAGGGTTTTGATGGTTTCCTGTCTCACATTCAGTCCTTTATCCATTTTGAGTTTATTTTTGTGAATGGTGTGAGAAAGTGGTCTAGTTTCAACCTTCTGCATGTTGCTGTCCAGTTCTTCCAGCACCATTTGTTAAAGAGACTGTATTTTTTCCATTGGCTATTCTTGCCTGCTTTGTCAAAGATTATTTGGCCATACTTTTGTGGGTGCAATTCTGGAGTCTCTATTCTATTCCATTGGTCTATGTGTCTGTTTTTGTGCTAACACCATGCTCTCTTGATGATTACAGCTTTGTAATAGAGGCTAAAATCTGGGATTGTGATGCCTCCTGCTATGGTCTTCTTCTTCAACATTACTTTGGCTATTTGGGGTCTTTGGTGGTCCCATACACATTTTAGGATTGCTTGTTCTAGCTTTTAGAAGAATGCTGGTGCAATTTTGATTGGGATTGCATTGAATGTATAGATAGCTTTGGGTAGTATTGACATTTTAACAATATTTATTCTTCCAATCCGTGAGCACAGGATGTTTTTCCATTTCTTTGTATCTTCTTCAATTTTCTTCATAAGCTTTCTATAGTTTTCAGCATACAGATCTTTTATATTTTGGTTAGGTTTATTCCTAGGTATTTTATGATTCTTGGTGCAGTTGTGAATGGGATCAGTTTCTTTATTTTTCTTTCCGCTATTTCATTATTAGTGTACAAGAATGCAACTGATTTCTGTATGTTAATTTTGTATCCTGTGACTTTGCTGAATTTATGTATCATTTCTAGCAGACTTTTGGTGGAGTCTATCGGGTTTTCCATGTGTAATATCATGTCATCTGCAAAAAGTGAAAGCTTGGCCTCATCTTTGCCAATTTTCATGCCTTTGATTTCATTTTGTTGTCTGATTGCTGAAGCTAGAACTTCCAACACTATGTTAAACAACAGCGGTGTGAGTGGACATTCCTGTTGTGTTCCTTATCTCAGAGGGAAAGCTCTCAGTTTTTCCCCATTGAGGATGATATTAGCTGTGGGCTTTTCATGAATGGCTTTTATGCTGTTTAAGTATGTTCCTTCTATCCCGACTTTCTCGAGGAATTTTATTAAGAAAGGATGCTGAATTTTGTCAAATTCCTTTTCTGCATCGATTGACAGGATCATATGTTCTTATCTTCTATTTTATTAATATGATGTATCACATTGGTTGATTTATGAATATTGAACCAGGCCTGCAGCCCAGGAAAGAATCCCGCTTGATCATGGTGAATATTTCTTTTTATATGCTGTTGAATTGGATTTGTTAGTATCTTGTTGAGAATTTTTGCCTCCATATTCATCAGGGATATTGGCCTGTAGTTCTCTCTCTCTCTCTCTCTCTCTCTCTTTTTTTTTTTTTTTTTTTTTTTTTGCTGGGTCTCTGTCTGGTTTAGGAATCAAAGTAATCCTGGCTTCATAGAATGAGTCTGGAAGTTTTCCTTCCCTTTCTATTTTTTGGAACAGCTTGAGAAGAATAGGTATTATCTCTGCTTTAAGTGTCTGGTAGAATTCCCCAGGGAAGCCATCTGGTCCTGGATTCTTATTTATTGGGAGATTTTTGATAACTGATTCAATTTCTTTGCTGGTTATGGGTCTGTTAAAGTTTTCTGTTTCTTCCTTTTTGAGTTTTAGAAGTGGGTGGGTGCTTAGGAATTTGTCCATTTCTTCCAGGTTGTCCAGTTTGTTGGCATATAATTTTTTATAGTATTCCCTGATAATCACTTGTATTTCTGAAGGAGTGGTTGTAATACTTCCTTTTTCATTAATAATTTTATCTTTTTGGGTCATCTCCCTTTTCTTTTTGAGAACCCTGCTAGAGGTTTATCAATTTTGTTTATTTTTTCAAGAAACCAACTCTTAGTTTCGTTGATCTGCTCTACAGTTTTTTTTTTAGGTTCTATATTGTTTATTTCTGCCCTGATATTTATGATTTCTCCTACTCTGCTGGGTTTGGGGTGTCTTTGCTGTTCTGCTTCTATTTCCTTTAGGTGTGCTGTTAGATTTTGTATTTGGGATTTTGCTTGTTTCTTGAGATAGGCCTGGATAGCAATGTATTTTCCCATCAGGACTGCCTTCACTACATCCCAAAGTGTTTGGATTGTTGTCTTTTCATTTTCATTTGTTTCCATATATTTTTTTAATTTCTTCTCTAATTGCCTGGTTGACCCATTCATTCTTTAGTAGGGTATTATTTAACCTCCATGCTTTTGGAGGTTTTCCAGACTTTTTCCTGTGGTTGATTTCAAGTTTCATAGCATTGTGGTCTGAAAGTGTGCATGGTATGATCTCAATTATTTTATACTTATGAAGGGCTGTTTTGCGACCCAGTAGGTGATCTGTCTTGAAGAATGTTCCATGTGCACTCGAGAAGAGAGTATATTCTGTTGCTTTGGGATGCAGAGTTCCAAATATATCCGTCAAGTCCATCTGATCCAATGTATCATTCAGGGCCCTTGTTTCTTTATTGATCCTGTGTCTAGATGATCTATCCACTGTTGTAAGTGGAGTATTAAAGTGCCCTGCAATTACCACATTTATATCAATAAGGTTGCTTATGTTTGTGATTAATTGTTTTATATATTTAGAGGTTCCTGTATTTGGGTCATAGACATTTATAATTGTTAGCTCTTCCTGATGAATAGACCCTGTATTTATTATATAATGCCCTTCTTCATCTTTTGTTATAGCCTTTAATTTAAAGTCTAGTTTGTCTGATATAAGTATGGCTACTCCAGCTTTTCTTGACTTCCAGTAGCATGATAGATAGTTCTCCATCCCCTCACTTTCAATCTGAAGGTGTCCTCAGGTCTAAAATGAGACTCATGTAGACAGCAAATAGATGGTCTTGTTTTTGTTTTGTTGCTGTTGTTGTTTTTTTTATTCCATTCTGATACCCTATGTCTTTTGGTTGGAGTATTTAGTCCATTTACATTCAGTGTTATTATTGAAAGATATGGGTTTAGAGTCATTGTGATATCTGTAGGTTTCATGCTTGTAGTGCTGTCTCTGGTACTTTGGGGTTCTTGCAACATTTCACTCAGAGTCCCCCTTAGGATCTCTTGTAGGGCTGGTTTAGTGGTGATGAATTCCTTCAGTTTTTGTTAGTTTGGGAAGACCTTTATCTCTCCTTCTATTCTGAATGACAGACTTACTGAATAAAGGATTCTTGGCTGCATAGTTTTTCTGTTCATCACACTGAACATTTCCTGCCATTCCTTTCTGGCCTGCCAAGTTTCAGTAGATAGGTGCTACTATCCTTATGTGTCTACTTTTGTATGTTAGGGCCTGTTTATCCCTAGCTGCTTTCAGAATTCTCTCTTTATGCTGGTATTTTGCCAGTTTCACTATGATATGTTGTGCAGAAGACTGATTCAAGTTACATGTGAAGGGAGTTCTCTGTGTCTCTTGGATTTCAATGCCTTTTTCCTTCCCCAGATCAGGGCAGTTCTCAGCTACGATTTGTTCAAGTACACCTTCAACCCCTTTCCCTCTCTCTTCCTCTTCTGGAATTCCTATGATGCAGATATTGTTCCATTTGATTGCATCACTTAGTTCTCTAATTCTCCCTCATACTCCTGGATTTTTTTATCTCTCTTTCTCTCAGCTTCCTCGTTTTCCATAATTTTATCTTCTAATTCACCTATTCTCTCCTCTGCCTCTTCAATCCGTGCTATGGCCACCTCCATTTATTTTGCACCGCATTTATAGCATTTTTAAATTCCTCTTGACTATTTTTTAGTCCCTTGCTCTCTGTAGCAATAGATACTCTGCTGTCCTCTATGCTTTTTTCAAGCCCAGCGATTAATTTTATGACTATTATTCTAAATTCTTATTCCATTATATTACTTAAATTGGTTTTGATTAATTCATTAGCTGTCGCTACTTCCTGGAGTTTCTTTTAAGGAGAATTCTTCCATTTCATCATTTTGGCTAGTCCCTGCAATGGCTCCAAACTACCAGGCACTTCCCCTGTGCCATTGGGAGTAACTTGTGTTGGTGGGTAGGGCCGCAGTCAGACCCAATGTCTGCCCCCAGCCCACCACTGGGACCACAGTCAGACTGGTGTGTGCCTTATCTTCCCCTGTCCCAAAGGCAGGACTCACTGTGGAGTAGTGTGGCCTTTGTCGGGGCTGCTTGCACACTGTCAGGCTTGTGATGCTGCTTCAGTGGCATCTGGCCAAGGGCCAATTAGCCAGGGTGGATCCGCAAGATGTACAGGGGTGGGAGGGGTAGGCTTAGCTTGCTTTGCCATCCATCGGTGGTCCCCTGCAGGAGGGGCCCTGCAGCAGGGAGGCAGGCCCATCTGAGGGATGCATCCACAGAAGCACAGCATTGAGCATTTGCTCAGTGCAAGCAAGTTCAGTGAGAGGAACTGGTTCCCTTTGGAATTTCGGCTAGGGGATGGGAGAGGGAAATTGAGCTTGCCAGTGCCTTTGTTCCCCTGCCCAAGCTGTCCTTCTGGGGCTCCAGAACTCTCCCCCCCAGCATCCTCTCACCCTACCCGCACTTGAGAGACAAGCTTTTGACTTTAACATCCAGATGTTAAGTCCTGCTGGTTGTCAGAACTCATGCAGTCGGCCCTCCTGCTTTTGCAAGCCAGACTGCGGCGGCTCTGCCCTGCCAGGTGGGCTTCCCCTCCACCGCCCCGACTCCCTCCTGCCAGTCCATGTAGCACACACTGCCTCTCTGCCCTTCTTACCCTCTTCCATGGGCCTCTTGTCTATGCTTGGCTCTGGAGAATCCGTTCTGGCAGTTTTCTGGGTTATTTAGGCCGATGTGGGTGGAATTGAAGCAATAAGCAGGATGAGGTGAGCTCAGCATCCTCCTAAACCCCCATCTCCCCCATCCCCGAACACCTGATTCTCAATAACTACACCAGTATTTGGATTTAATAATTATCTACAGTTAGATATTTGAATTGCTTCTACCTTTTTGCAATCAGGGTTGCCAAGTACATTCACAAATATAAGATACTGTCTCCATTTATTATTATTTCTTTAGTAGAGGTTACTACAAAAGAAATAAAATGGTCTACATACTGAATTTTTTACTGTGCATGCTCTAATTTACTTTAGAGAAATATGTCAAAGTGCAAAAGCTACAAAACTACATGAGTTAGGGATTTTGTACCCAGTTATGTTGTTTAGCAGTCCTATCAACTTTGGAAATTTACTTAAACTATTTGTTTGTTTTTAATTTTTTTAATGTTTATTTTTGAGAATGCAGGTGTGGGAGGGGCAGAGAGATGGACACAGAATCTGAAGCAGGCTCCAGGCTCTGAGCTGCCAACACAGAGTCGGATGCGGGGCTTGAACTCATGAACCGTGAGATCACAACCTGAGCTGAATTCTGACAATTAACTGACTGAGCCATGCAGGTGCCCCAACAAACTATTTTAATTTCGGTTTCCTTGTCTAGTCCAAGAAGAAT
The DNA here is from genome assembly GCF_027475565.1 of Acinonyx jubatus. NCBI lineage: Eukaryota > Metazoa > Chordata > Mammalia > Carnivora > Felidae > Acinonyx > Acinonyx jubatus. The sequence goes on from NC_069380.1 coordinate 216,448,218, forward strand.
ATAAACTCTACTGTAGAGATAACTTGACATGTCATATGTAAGTGATTACCATAATGTCTGGCAAAACATAGTGTTTATAAATGGTAAATATTATTACTGAAACCTACAAGCACTGCGTTATGGTTGAGAACTTGTCCTCCAGAGCAGACAGCTTGAAAATGAATACTGGCTCTTCTACTCCACTGATTATAAAAACTTAAACAAGTTTTTAATCTCTCTGTGCCTCTACTTAACAACAACAACAATAATAATGATAATAATTATAATAATACCTATTTCATAAGGATGCTATGTGGATTAATTGGTGGTACAGTATAACTGAAGTCCTAGAAAAATATCCTGCACATTATGTATGTTCAGTAGATATGTGCTATATTTTTAATACTCCCATGTTCACCTGTTACCCACTTAAACCATATCTTATTTTTTTAATAAAATAAGTTTTTTGCAAATGTCTTAGTTATAAAAGGGTAATTTCTTTTTATTTGTCTTATTTAGGTTACTGTTGTATTGAATTCTTGGAATGGACTAATTCTATACATTTTTCTCTAGAAGATGGTAATTAAAAATATTTATATATATGGATTCTAACCCTTTGCCCTTCATATTTTCTTGCAATTTTTCCCTAGTTTCTCATGTTAACATTGTTGATGGCTTATTGTCATATTTCCTTTGTAGATTGTCAAATCCAGGAGGTATCTTTTAATATTGCTTTCCTTTATTCAGGTAAGTGGGAGTTTGTTGATGTTCAATTTAGAAATAGTTTACTTATTTTCAGTAGAAGTCTGAACATTATATTTTGTAATTTCATTTGCTATATTTATCTCTTTAGTGTTATTTATGCACTTTATGTATTTAATATGTTGATACTGCATGCTTCGGACTGAATGTTTGTGTCCCCCCAAATTTATGTTCCATCCCTAATCTTCATGCCAAGGTGGGGCCCTTGGGAAGTAATTTATTCATGAGAGTGGAGCCCTCAGGATGGTATTAGTATTCCTATAAGAAAAGACAGGGGAAAAATGAACTCTCTCTCCACCATGTGAGGATCCAGCAAGAAGGTGTTCATCTGCAAACCAGGAAGAAGGCCCTTGCTAGAAAACAGATTGGTTGGCACCTTAATTTGGGCTTGCCAGCCTGCAGAATTGTGAGAAATAAATGTTGTTCATGGCTTAAACATACAGTCTATGACATTTGTTAGTGCAACTTGAGTTGAATTAAGATACTGGGGAAAGCTTAATATAAAATTTATATTAAAAGAGGCAGGTTGTATGGAACCACAAAAGACCCTGAATAGCCAAAGAAACCTTTAAAAAAAAAAAAGCAGTAGCACCTGGGTGAGTCAGTAGGTTAAGCATCTGACTTCGACTCAGGTCATGATCTCATGGTTCACAGGTTCGAATTCCACATCAGGCTCTGTGCTGACAGTTCAGAACCTGGAGCCTGCTTTGGATTCTTTGTCTCCCTCTCTCTCTACCCCTCCCCTGCTGCACTCTGTGTCTCTCTATCTCTCTGAAAAATAAATAAATATTAAAAAAAAAAAAAGAAAAGCTGGAGGCATCACAATTCTGACTTCAAGTAGTATTACAAAGCTGTAGTAATCAAAACAGTTTGGTACTGGCACAAAAATAGATTTATAGATCAGTAGAACAAAACATAAAACCTAGAAATGAACCCACATCTATATGGTCAATTAATCTTGGACAAAGCAGGAAAGAATACCCATTAGGAAAAAGGTACCATTCATTAAATGGTATAGGGAAAACTGGACAGCAACATGCAAAAGAATGAAACTGGACCATTCTCTTACACCATACACAAAAATAAATTCAAAATGGTTGACCTCAGGAAAGACCTAAATTTGATACCTGACACCTTAAAAATCCTAGAGAACACAGGCAGTAACTTTTTGACATCAGCCATAGCAACTTCATTCTAGATATGTTTCTGAGGCAAGAGAAACAAAAGCAAAAATAAACTATTGGGAGAACAGCAAAATAAAAAGCTTCTGCACAGAAAAGGAAACCATCAACAGAACTAAAAGGCAACTACGGAATGGGAGAAGATATTTGCAAATGACATATCTGATAAAGGGTTAGTATCCAAAATCTGTAGAGAACTTATCAAATTCAACACCCAAAAATGAAGTAATCCAGTGAAGACATGGGCAGAAGACATGAACAGACATTTTTCAAAAAAAGACATACAGATGGCTAACAGACACATTAAAAAATGGTCAACATCACTCATCATCAGGGAAATGCAAATAAAAACTACAATGAGGTACCACCTCACACCTGTCAGAATTGCTAAAATCAACAACACAAGAAACAAGTTTTGGTGATGTAGTGGAGAAAGGGGAACCCTCTTACACTTTGGGTGGGGATGCAAGCTGGTGGCACTCTTGAAAACAGTATGGAGATTCCTCAAAAAGTTAGAAATAGAACCACCCTATGGTTCAGCAATTTCACGACTAGGTATTTACCCAAAGATACAAAAACATTAATTCAAAAGGGCACACACCCCCTCATGTACAGCAGCAGGCGGCATTATCTACGATAGCCAAATTATGGAAACAGCCTAAGTTTCCATTGACTGATGAATGGATATATACAATGGAATATTATTCAGCCATAAAGAAGGAATGAAATCTTGCTATTTGCAATTACATGCACGGAGCTAGAGAGCATTATGTTAAGCGAAATCAGTCAGCTGGGGAAAGACAAATACCACATGATTTCACTCATATGTGAAATTTAAGAAATAAAACAAACAAGCAAAGAAGAAAAAAGAGAGCGGGTGAGTAGCAAGAAACAGAGTCTTAATTATAGACAACAAACTGATAGTTACCAGAATAGAGGTGGGTGGAGGATGGGTGAAATAGATGATGGAGATTAAGGAGTGCACTTTGATGAGCACCGGGTATTGTATGGAAGTGTTGAATCACTATATTGTAACCTGAAACTAATTTTATGCTGTATGTTAACTAACTGGAATTTATTTAAAAATTTTTTTTAAAAAGGATCAATTTAACAAAAGCCACTTCTAAATAGTTATCTCCGTCTCATATATTTGTGATGATTTCTAAATTATATTAGCCTATCTCTTTCATTCCATTCATTCCTCATAATTACTCTTAACAGTTCCACACTATTTTGATTTTGTGGCTTCTATGTTTTTATACTACAAAAGAGAAGTCTTATAATTTCTTCCCCTGTTCTGAAGCATTTAAGCTATCATGCTTATTTTTATTAGAATTTAGAAATATATATATACATACATATATATGTATAAAGGATTGTAATCTCAATATCTATTTTTCTTTCTATTTATTTATATATTCATTTTGGAAAACAGTATATTTAAAATCTTATTGTAAAATTGAAATATTTATCAAACTTCCACAAACCCTTGAAAAAATTTATAGTACGGTGAAAATTACTGGATTCATGTTATCTGATTATCATTTGATTCTCGATTTGAAGAATATATTAATAACTTATTATAGAAATCAGATTACTTAGTCAGCAAAGCAGAGTAATTTTACCTTTCAACCAGTGTTATGAAAGACCCTATTGGATTATATTTGTATACAAAGGGTTAAAGCCCTCCATATCTTCTATCCAACTGAGAAGATTGCTAACTCATGAGATTAGTCAGCAGAAGTGATAAAAGTAGAAATAAAACTTCAAATTTACCTAATGTTGGATAAAGAGAGATGCATAAGTTTTGAGAAAGAAAAATCACCTGCACTTTCTTGATATCATTGAAGGCAAGTAATTTAGTGGTCTTAAAACCTCTAAATAATTATCACTTATCCACTTTACCTAGGAAGAAACATACAAGAGAGCACTACATCAGATATAAATGATTTTAAGGTTATTCTTGGATCATCTCATCCACAATGTTTTAAAAAACATAATCAACAGATAAGACTTTTGCTCCAATTAGTGCTAATCTCTCACTGAGAAAATATATAAAACAATTATCTGCATAATGTCTCTAGTTTAATATATGCTAATATTTAATGAGGGAAGTGTATTCACTCAACATTCATGAAATACCAATTTTCTTTAAATATTAATGAATTCAACTTCAAACATACTTAGTAGCAAACATATTCAACTTCCTTATTTATGTTATTTCAAAATACATAAACTATGCATATCCAGCATAACTTAATTAAAAACAGTGATCATACCATTATCTATAAATGAAATAGTTAACTAAGGATAAGTTTCCTTCCAGAAATAAAAAGTACATATGGTCTTTATTGTGAAAATATTAAATTGTAATTCCATCTTTTCATAGTTTTAAAAACCTTAAGCCTATTTAACCCTGTACATTTATTCCAGCAAATCAATGATCACTTAGCTAGAAAAATTAAATATATAAGATGAACATACTCCAAAGCTTTCTTCTCATTTTCATTTTCTCATCTGGATTATGAATCTGATGTTTTAAAGACAATGTTTAATTTTCTGTATAACCATTTGCAAAACAAAATAATCATTCTCTATGAGTCTTACTTTTAGAGAACTTTATAACAATAACCAAAATCATAGCTCACTGAATTTCTAGGATTATTGTTTTTGTAGTCAGTCTATGAATAATGTTATTATGTTGTCCAAAATAGTGTTAACAGAGGGAAATACAAAGTTGCAAAAACAACAACAACAACAACAACAACAACACAGTACATAATGTTCTTAGGTGTTAAGTTTAGTTCTTATGGATTTCAAAAATAGATTTATTTACATATACAGTGAGATAATTTGAATATATGATAAACTTAAATGGATAATGGCAATATATAATTTTCTTATTTTAATTTTTTTTGAAGGTTATTTATTTGAGGGAGAGAAGCAAGTGGGATAGGGGTAGAGAGAGAGGGGAGAGAGAGAATCCCAAGCAGTTTCCTCACTGTCAGTGCAGAGCCTGATCGGGGCTTGAACACACAAAATGTGAGATCATGACCAGAACTGAAATCAAGAATCAGATGCTTAACTGAATGAGCCATCCAGGTGCCCCAAATATATAAGATTTTCAGTCAAGATCATTCTCCAAGACCACATACTGAAGACAACCTCAGACACATACGCATACAGACATACATAAAACAGATAACCCTCTCATAATAGTTACAATTAATAACCCAAGATTTAGAAAATAATCTGCTGAGTTGACCTATTACATGACCATTTCCATAAACCATAATCAAAATCTAAACATAAATTAGACTATGGGGATGAAGCGTCAAGCCTCCTGACCCTTAGCCGTCAGACAACAGAGAGGAGAAGAAAGTTTCTCCCTGTAATAAACCATTCTTTTTAAAGCACAGTAGTAAAACAAGACTCCCTACTCTAAACCAGGCATCAGGGATAGAACCTGTTGCTGAGAAGTAAATGGAACAAACTGCTGATTATCACTCCTTGAGGCTATGAATGATTTGGAAGTCCTGGAAGAGGTGGTGATTGAAGCAAATGACCATGACTGCCTTGTGATTGACTCTATAACATCCACTATCACCAAGTGACAGGGTCCCCAACCTGCTTTTGCATTTCCAGGAACTGGAGTTGATTGAAGTCACTGTCAATACTTCTAGACAGAGAAAGTAAAACATAAAGATGCAAAAGGGAAACTTAACTTACATCTTGAATGAGTCACAACCACAAATAGAAATGAGCACCTGCAATGTCATGAAAAAAACTTAGTCAATACAGTTTTCTCCAAATTAAATTAAGTAATGACATAAAATTAATTTTTATTAAGTATAATTTTAATCTTCAAAAAGAAATGGATGAATAATTTCTAAAGAACATAATATCAAGAAAAATCATTATGAAACAAACAGGTAAAAATCAAAGATTTATGTATATAATATATATATGTATACAGAATGAATACAGAAGTCAGAAATGTTAGTGTGTGTGTATGCGTGTGTGTGTGTGTGTGTGTGTGTGTGTGTGTTTTAAAAAAAATTAAGGGCTTTTAGATAAATGTAACAAGAATGTAAAAGACTGAACAGTGGGAGTAGCAATATTTCAGCAGAAATAGCTACAGAATTTTAGAATTAAGAAAGTATATGAATTCTCAAATTGAAGGAATACTCTAACTCACTCTAATACATTCATATTCTTCTATAAGCACTAGACTCAAAGAAAAGTTTAAAATTATTATAAAGAAATATGAAAATAGTGAGAGCCAGACAAGTGTCCCAAATCTTCTGCAGTAGGGAAGTAGACCTTATATCCTAAAATATTTTTAAAATCACAAACAATACTATGTTGCAACCTAGTCTGCTGTTTGCTTAATTCAGAGGATTCCATCTTCCCACATTCAGAACAAAGAGGTTCTGAATACATTAAACATGAGAATTAAATTTGTCAAAGACCATTGCATCTGAACACAGTTACCATTAGATAGTGAAAGTGAGTCTATTAGTGGCCCTGCCAGTTGAAATTCATCCTGTTCAAAGAGGAAAATGTAGGTGGAAAAAAAGAAAGTTCAATCTGAAAGAAAATAAAAAGTACTCTTTGTAATTTGTCGAGCCACATCCTTAAGGTATTTAAATTGCTCTTTTTTTTATACTTCAACAATTAGGCATATTTCAAGGATTTGATCACTATTTAGGACCACTGGAAGAATATTTATAAGGAGAGCAGTAGCAAACTCAAGAGTTAATAATGGCCATGTGTCCTGAAGGAGTTAATATAACTTCCAAAGAAAATTTACTTTGCAGAAGACAGTAATGTTACCATTTACCTCATAGTACAGCAAGTTCACATTATTTGGTTCTAGGCAAAGGGAGAAATAAGAAGAAAATACAACAAAGAAATCATGAAGCAACTATCTTAGAGCAATTTGTCTCAAATATGTAGTGTGCATCTTAACTCTCCTTCCTCTTTGCATGGATATATCCCCTTTGAAGATATATATTTTGGACATTGAAATTAGATTGAAGAAAAATGTTAATGTATAAACAATTGTAAAATCATGTATTAGACTTGTAATCAATTACATTCAAGTGTGGGATGGTTAGTTCAATGGGAAGAGAAAAGAGAATTTTTGAGAAATCCACAGCTATGTCCTGATGCTTAAACTGCTGACAGGACCAAAAATATACCTGGGAACATCGCTTAGTACAGCTGGCAAGTCAAGGGAAGAGATATTTAAGTAGTAAATAGTAGAAGGTCACACACTAGTGATTACACACACATATGCTGGAAAACCATGGGGTGTCAGGGGGAAACATAAAGTTCAGTGGAGCTAATACAACAAAGAATCTATATACAAGCATATTGTTTAGCATAGATTATCAACACAAAATATTTTCTGACCCCTGTCTTGAATTGATCTGTCCTCATAAGCAGTGAAATAAAATGTAAAAAAAAAAGGGGGGGCATTTCCCAATATGATATTATTTATATTACACAAAGGTCACCTTACACTTAAGCTGTACACTTTTAACTTGTTCTCTGCCATAGAGGGATATTTTTCACATATGTGAGTATTTACATAATAATGATGCTGTTCTAAATCCATAAGCTTGCAGCCTTTTTAGTTAACCTGTGGAGAATATGGATCCTATCTATGTTCTTCCCTGTAAACTGATCAAATCCACAAATGAAAAGAGACAGTCAGGAGCAGAAGGAGGCAGAGAGAGAGAGAGAGATGGGAAAACAGTAGAAAGGTAATTGCGATGATTCCCAGTGTGGGGATAGATACAACTTCCGAAGAAAGGTGCTCAACAATCGATGTGGTGCCCGCAAGTGGTGTTTGATAGACATGTCAAGAGTCGAGTTATTTGTCTCTTACATAAAAATTCTCATATATACCCAATCTTGTTTTATATTTTGTATATAATATTCAGCATCTGCAGAGTATATTATTAATACTGTTTGCAAAGCCTTGCAACAAAAACAAAATACTTATTTTTAACTAGAAGACAGCTTACCCTGAAGCAGGGCTATTATCATCTTCTGGGATCCATATTCTACATTTACACTCCATTGCTGAGCAAAATCCTACACCAGCTTACGTGAAGTAAATGGAAGTATCATTAAACCATTGGCAATAACTCCAGAGGGATGCTGGCCCCCTCTGAGTATAACAGATAAGCCTCCATGACAGAATTGATTCTCCCAGTCAGTTCATTCTTCCGGTATATGTGTTCCTCATTGCTACTGTGGATCATTTACTGGATCAGCAGAGAAAGATCTAGGACAAGTCTCTACTGAGACTGTTGCTATTGTTACTGCTGTATGTGGAAATATACAAATACCATTGGCAATCTAAGGGTATCCCAGGTGATACTCAAATTATGCTTTATTTGGGGGTTAGTGCATTTAAACACTTTTGAATATCAGTTGAGTGATAAATGATTAGTGAATGTATCTGAACTCCTTTGGTTCAGGAATAAGCTTCTTGCTAGACCTTTTATGTTTTCTCACACTTCTGGAATTTGTATCATGCTCACGTTTTTGTTGTTCTATGTCCTTCCATACTTCTCTGCCTAAACTTCACTCATTTTAAGCTAGCAATGAGTTTTTACAATAAATAAATCTGTAGGGCTATGTCGGGACCATTAATGCATTAGTAGAAACCACTGGTCTTTGTTACTCTCCTTTCCTATGCATAATAGGCATGCATTTTAAGGAGATGCTTATAAGGCCTGTACCTTTGGAGTTTAACACACTGATATTGTAATGACAGAGATATTGATTCAAGCATCTGTGGTGGGAGGTGTTTCTGTAGATATGCCCTTATAATGTTCCTATCTCCTCTTCCTATCCCAAGCCAAATCATACTATGTTCATGGATGCATGTTCTCTACTCCCGGAAAAGATTATTGGTTTCAATTATTTGCCAACCAATATTTTACAATTATGCACAAAATATGTCTAGAACAAAGGCTCCAGACACATAGGTGAATGTTTATTAGAAACAAACTTGTTGGTTTCTTCAAGTCTGATTCAGTCAGTGGTCTTATTCATTCATTCATTTAATTTAAAAAAAATGCATCTCATACCCACAAGGTACAAATGTGCCTGTAAACACTAGGTATCATCTAGTGAATAAATCCTAATCCATTCTTCTGGGGTTTCCAATCTACTAGGGATGGTGGGGTGGGGTAGACAATAAGGTAGGGTCAAACAAATCAAAAGGGAATTTTAATAGTGTGGCAATTTCAATGTTGCTAAATCAATTCATATCTCATAATCCATATTCCACCTATTCAAAATTGGCTTTGATATGAACACACACAGAAATTCTACTTTGATAGATAACCTCTTAAATGGCTCAGAAAGCTTAAAACTACCATTTCTTCCTTGCTTTCCACATATGATAAAATCACAAACTATAGTCAGGTCAAACTTCTATCTCTTTAATCTAGGATTTTTTTATCTCCAGAATGATTACAATAGTTCAAGTGCCCTGAATTGAGGCACTAGTGTGCTAGCAGGGAGTGTGACTCCACATTCACCCCAACTTCCCAATATGAACTACTCCATGAGGAAGGAAAGAAGTGACAGCAACTACCCAGTCCTGCATTATCCAACCCAGTCAGGGATTGTTCCTGAGGAAGGAAGTCACTAATGTCACATTAGCTGCTAGCTCCTCTGGACCTAATTCAGCCATACAAGTCCCCATTTATTTTTCATCCAAAGAGTATCAGAACAATTCATTTAGAAATCACAATTATATAAATTGTAGGAACTCAAGTTTATAAAAATCAGAGCAGAACAATCACCTCAGTGCTGATGTCCTAAAAAGGTGGTTATACCAGAAGCCAGAGCCAACATGTATTGGCTCATTTCCTTCTAAGTTCCAGTCATAGAAATTGCAACTGAATTATATTGGTGATGTTAGTAAATCATAATGTTTTTCTCTTCAACATATGCAGAACCATACTGTGTTATCCCTTATTTATTTTACATTTTAAATTAAGGTATTCTCAATAATTAAACTTAAGGTCACTAGAACAGAGGCTCTGTGAGGACAGGTGATTTTTAAAAAAAAATTCATTTGCTTTTACATCCTTAGCACATAGAAAAATCCTAGGCACATGATAGGTGCTTAACATATGTTGAATGAACAAATACATCTAAGTATTTTTCCCCCTCTCCTTCCACGAGAGACGAACAATAGATTCTGAAGAAAATTCTTTTTGCACAGATTTCCACTTTCTTTAATTCTTCCCATTTACCTCAAAATGAGAAAATTAAGAAGAACACTTTAGGAAACGGGGTAAAATTACTACCACTATGGGTTTATATGATCCAGAATGCGTAAGGACTCTTTCAGCTGTCAGTAACAAAAATCCAACTCCAAAGTTTAATATGCAGCTAAATTATTGGTTCACAAAGCTGACAAAAACCCAATGATATATTCTTCAGACATGACTGAATAGATGTTCCTATCATGTCCTCAGGGATCTGACTCTTTTTTTTTCTCCTATCTCTTTCTCAGTAATGTTTTTCTTTCCACTGACTTTATTCTCCAGCAGACTTCTGCATATGGATTCAAGATGCCAGTGGCATTTCCAGACTTACATGACATTATTGCTTGAGTTTCCAGAGAAAGAAACAGTGTGTTTCCTGATATCATTGCTCTGGTAAATGTCCAAGGAGAAGTAAGATGGTCTCAACATAATTTACATGGAGAGGCCTGAACCAACCACTGGACTGCTAAGCTTGGTGCTCCTGCTGATTTCTGGACTGGAGGGAAATTTCTGTAAGATTAATTCCAGCCATGAACTGGGTAGACAGAAAAACATTGTCAACCACTCACAGCCCACAAGATGCTGCAAAATCTTATTCTTGATTTTTCTCTTGTCACATCTTACCTCACTTTCCTTCTAGTTCCTCATTCTCTCTCTCTCTCTCTCCTTTCTCTTTTAAGATTGGTCTTAGTTTTCTATTCCTAAATGCATTAATGTGACTTCAGTCCTGAAAGATTTTACACATGCTGTTCTGTCTATCTGGAATATTCTTCCTTGTATCCTTTTCATCCTGAGCACTTTGTATTTGTCTGCAACACTCAAGTTAATGATTACTTTCTCCTGGAAGCCATTGATGGTATTCTAGTTCAGAATACATACTCCCTGTTAAAAAATGTGTATGCTTCTTTTCAAAATTTGTCGTTATTGTGATTACTTATTTTGTAAATAGTTGTTGACTTTTGATCCCTTTACCTACAGGAGGACAGTGTTCCAGACCATCATCTTCCTCAGCGTTACTCCAGTTTGTGACACGCTGTCTGGCACATGGCAGGCACTAAAAACACTTATCAATGAATCAAATAAAGAATTGGATTAATTAAATATTAATTTAGCCTAGTCTAGGGGTGTCTATTCTAAGGGGAGAACTTTTTTTCATAAAAGGCTAGATAGTAACTATTTTAGGCTTTTTAGCACCTACTGTTTCTGTCACATATCATTCTTTGTATTTTTCTTGTTTGTCTCTCTGCTTTTTTACAATCATTTAAAATGTAAAAAAGCATTCTTATCACTAAGCCGTACTAAGCAGGTCACTGGCAAGACCATGGCCTGTGGGTCATAGCTTGCCCACCTCTGCCTTAGTATCCTAGTAGTTCTAATTCTTCTTGCAATTGTGTAATTATAGTGAGATTCTAACTCCATATTTTTATTTGTTTGTTCCTTTATTTTTGCTTTGGTTTTCTTTCTGAAATGCACCCTTAACTTTCTACTTGACATAAATACTAATTCTGTTCTCAGCAGTACCCAAGCCAGGATCATATTGGTGTGCTTTCTTTTCAAACCTATTTGTTACCAACTTTTTCTTTCTACAAAATGCCTATGCATTTCTTGTAATCTCCTGCTATCTCTGCCACACTGTGCCTTCTCCATTCTTCAGCCAAGTGCACCTGCTGCCCTGGGTTCTTATTGCTGTTTCCAGTTTTTATGCTGCATCATCATCCCCTCTGCTTTCTGCAGGATAGAGGATAATATTTCAGTAGAAGGAGAAATGTTTATTTAAAATACACCGAGTAAAACAGACATTCCTAGATTCTGACACCAGGGAAATAAGCATGCCATCTGCCCTCCATAAGGAGCTCTTTGCCTGAGGGACATAACCGTATCACCCAGGTAAGCTCTTACTAATGTGTAAATTGTACTGCAACCTACAAATCGTGGTTGTCATTCTAGACCTTCTGTTCTTTTGCTGTCCTAAGTTCTATAGTTCATTTGCAATTCTTTTTTCCCCCTACTGTATACACGTTGACACCTCTTCCCCCGGAATACAACAACCACTAGTCTTGTGAATGGGAAACTTAGAACGTCTCACCCATTAGTTTCTCAGTATGAATCGCAAGATTGTTTTTTAGGGGAAAAATGGCACATTTCAAGTACTGCTGTTACATAATTAGAGGTAATAGGGGAAAAACCCAAAGCATATACATATATAGGTATTTTAAATTCCATCCGTTGTGAATGCATGATTTATAAGAATAAGTGAGCATGCTATGTCTTGCAAACTTAAAAAAAAGATAATCTGTCATCAGCTTACTCAAAAAAGAATCAAACTGTGGCAGAAATCAATTGCTCCCCAATATTTACTATGTGAAAACACATAGTTTAATAGCTCTTCATCCAATATGACAAATGTTATACTAAGATAAACTTTATAAAGAATAAACTTGAGAGGACTTAATTTAATAAATTTGTATAAATGCAGACACCCATGTAAGGATCAACACAATTAAGATGAAACATGTTTCCATCTCTCTACAAATTTCCTTTATGCTCACTTCAAACCAATCCCCATCCACTCATAACTAAATCCTATTCTTGTTTCTATCTCCACAGAATTAGTTTTTCTTATTCTTGAACTTCATATAAATTGAATCATAGAGTATGTATTATATTGTTTCTGACTTTTTATCATAATGTTTTGAGATTTGTCTGTGTTTTGTGTTTTAAAGGTCCATTCCTTTCATTGCAAAGTATTATTCCATTGTATAAATAAGGGATCATGAATGTATTCAATTAGTTCATCCATTACCCAGTTTAAGGATGTTTGAGCTGTCAGTTTTTGTCCCTTATTTTTCAAAAAGAAATTTAATATTTATTTATTTTTTAAGAGAGAGAGAGAGAAAGAGAGAGAGCATGAGCAGTGGAGGGGCAGAGGGAAAGGGAGACACAGAATCTGAAGCAGGCTCCAGGTTCCGAGCTGTCAGTACAGAACCTGACACAGGGTTCGAACCCACAAACTGTGAGATCATGACCTGAGCCGAAGTTGGATGCTTAACTGACTAAGCCATCCAGGCGTCCCTATCCATTTTTTTTTTCAATATTGATTGATTGATTGAGAGAGAGAGAGAGAGAGAGAGAGAGAGAGAAAGAGAATTCCAAGGAGGCTCCACACTGTCAGTGCAGACCCCAGTGTGGGGCTCATCTCTCAAACAGTGAGATCATGACCTGAGCTGAAATCAAGAGTCAGACACTTAACCGACTGAGCCACCCAGGTGTACCAGTTCTTGTCCATTATTTTGTCCATTTATAGCACCTTAAGAAAGGTTTCTTAAGGCACTTACTTAAGGCACTCATGAGCAAATTTTCTTTGGTGGGCCTAGGTGTTTATTTCACCTAGTTAAATGCCTACGAGGATGCTTGCTGCATTATAAGGTAGGTGTATCTTTAGTAGAAGATATTGCCAAACCCTTTTCCACAGTAGTTGTGCCATTTTACATTCTTGTCCACAGCATTTGTGAGATTCAGTTGCTCCAATCCTTGTGAACATGTGGTGCATACAGTGTTTTTAATTTTACCCAGTTTATTAGGCATGAGGTAGTTTCATATGTATTTCTCTGATGACTCATGATGTTGAGTACTACTTACTCAGTTGATTCTTTGCCTTTCATATAATTTCCTTTACAATTTTTAAGCAACTTTATTTTTTTATTATTGCTATTATTATTAATTTATAGGAAGTGTTTATATATCCCAGATATAACTATCTGGCATACATATTCTTGTCTAACTTATTACTCATTTACTTAATCAAGTTTCAAGAAGCATTGAAAATATTTTCTCAATAGGGTTTTTATTTTAAAGTAATTTTAGATATACACAAAAATTGCAAAGATAGTCTAAGAATCCCCATATACTCCACATCCAGTTTCCTTTATTAATAATATATGAGTGTAGGGGCGCCTGGGTGGCACAGTAGGTTAAGCGTCCGACTTCAGCCAGGTCACGATCTTGCGGTCCGGGAGTTCGAGCCCCGCGTCCGGCTCTGGGCTGATGGCTCAGAGCCTGGAGCCTGTTTCCGATTCTGTGTCTCCCTCTGTCTCTGCCCCTCCCCCGTTCATGCTCTGTCTCTCTCTGTCCCAAAAATAAATAAATGTTGGAAAAAAAATAATATATGAGTGTAGTATATTTGTTACTGTTAATGAAACAATGTCAATACACTATTACTAACTGAAATTCATGCATTTTCAGATTTCCTTAGGTTTTTTCCCCCTAATATCCTTTCTCTGTTGCAGGATTCCATCCAGGATAACATATTACATGTAATAGCTTTGTCTTCTCATGCTCCTCTTGCTTGTGACGGTTTCTTAAGTGTCTTTGGTGGCCTTAACTGTTTTAAGAAGTGCTGGGCAAGGATTTTGTGGAATGTCCTTCAAGTGGGATTTGTCCAGTATTTTTCTCATGATTACACTGAAGTTATGTATATTTGAGAGGAGGACCATGAAGAAAAAGTGCCATTTTCATCACATCCTTAGATATGTACTATCAACGTGACTTATTGTTGAGGTTGACCTTGATGAATTGGTTGAGGAAATATTTGTCAGGTTTCTCCACTGTAAAAGTTATTCACACCCCTCCCCCCAACTCATTCTTTAGTATACTATTTGGACGAGATTCATTAAACACAACCAAAACTTAAGGGGCGAAAAGTTAAGGGTGCCACTCTAAAGGCAATGTTTACATAAATGATTTGGAATTCTTTAGCACTGGAGATTTGGCTTCTCCCTCATTACTTATTGAATCAATAATTCATTTGTATCAATATGAACTCATGAACAAATGCTTAATACTTTGGGTTAAAATACAACAATACTAGGGTGCCTGGGTGGCTCAGGCTGTTAAGTGCCCGACTGGTGATTTTGGCTCAGGTTGTGATCTCACCATTGTGAGATCAAGGCCCGTGTTGGTTGTAGGTGGAGTTCTGCCCTGGGTGGCAAGCCTGCTTAATAATCTCTCTCTCCTGCTCCCTCTGCCCCTCCCACATGTCCTCTCTGTCTCTCTCAAATAATATTAATAATAATAATAATAATATAATTATACCTTTTGAATTTTTATTGCTCAAAATATTCTAGCTTTGGCTATTGGGAAATTTTTCATTTGGTCTCTGCATACTGTTAACATGGTATCTCTCTTTTTTTTTTTTTGAGTGTATGTATATGTGTTTCTAATGTATTTATCTATAATTAATATAATTTATCTTTGGAATAGTTTTAGAGTTACCGAAAAATTGAGCAGAAAACAGACAGTTCTTACTTATATTTCTCCTTTCCCCCTTACCAAGTTTCCCTTATCATTAACATTTTTCATTAGTGACATATATTGTTATAATTGATGAGTCAATCTTGATACGTTATTAACTAGAGCCCATAGCTTACAATACAGTTCATTTTCTGTGTTGTACATTCTATTGGTTTTGACAATTGCATGATGTTATGTATCCACGATTACAGTTTCATACAGAAAGTTTTACTACCCTAAATATCCCCTGCGCTCCCGCTACTTATCCCTCCCCCTGTTTTCTGAACCACTGGCAAATTGTTCTCCTGTCTCTATAGTGTCATTTAGTTGATATGATACAGTATGTAGCCCTTTTAGATTGTCTTCAGTCAGCAGCATGCATTTAATATTCTTCTATGTCTTTTGTGACTTGATAGCCCATTTCTTTTTATTATCAAATAATCTTCCATTGTATGGACATAGCACAGTTTGTTTATCCATTCACTTATTAAAGATTATCCTGTTTTTTTTTCCAACATGGGGCAATTATGTATAAACTTGTTACAAGATTTTATGCAGATTTTTGAATGCACATGTATTTTCAATTCATTTGGGTAAATACCTAGAAAAATGATTCCTGTGTCATATGTGAAGCATGTATTTAGGTTTGTAAGGAACTGCAAACTGCTTGTAAATAGCTGTTAACATTTTGCATTCTGTCTGCAATGAATGAGAATTCCCGTTGCTCCATATTCATGCCAGCATTTGGTGTTCAAAATGCTAAAGAAACCTGGTTCCCACAGTCTGTCAACAATATACTTATTTGCTCACTTACAGTATACTGTCCAGGTATCAGAATTATTTTTTGTTAATGTTTATTTTTGAGAGAGAGAGAGAGAGAGAGAGAGAGAGAGAGAAGAGAAGGGGCAGAGAGAGGGAGACAGCATCCCAAGCAGCCTGACAGCAGAGAGCCCAATGTGGGGCTTGAACTCATGAACTGTGAGATCATGACCTGAGCCAAAGTCGGACACTTACCTGACTGAGCCATCTAGGTGTCCCAGGGTATCAGAATTATTAACCAATATCTCCATGT
Source organism: Acinonyx jubatus (assembly GCF_027475565.1). Classification (NCBI taxonomy): domain Eukaryota; kingdom Metazoa; phylum Chordata; class Mammalia; order Carnivora; family Felidae; genus Acinonyx; species Acinonyx jubatus. The sequence continues at coordinate 216,464,804 of NC_069380.1, forward strand.
GAAACAACTTTATCAGCTAGAGTGCAATCCTTATGTACAATCATTTTTGCTTTTAGTCTTACAGAATCCACTAATTTCCAAAATTATCAGTTCTTTTTTTCCTGACACCTTTAGGGAGGTGGTTTAATATATTTGTAATGCAACTGGGTTGTTTGGTCACAGTCCAGATACAATTCTTAGATACCCAGACCTCCTAAATGATGTTTTAAAATGTTCATACATGAGCATTTTACTTTTTGTGCTGCCATGTTCTTTGGGTTTTGATAAATGCATTATGCCCTGTACCTACCAGATCATACAGAATAGTTTCATTACTCTAAAAAATTCCTTGTGTTTCACTTATTTAACTCAATTTCCTTTCCAAACTTCTAGAATCACCAATATTTTTACTATCTCTGTAATTTTCATTTTTTAGAATGTCATATAATTGGAATCATAGAGGCTACAATGTAGTCTTTGAGCAGTGACTTCTTTCACTTATCAATAGGCATTTAAGATTCATCCAAGTCTTTTTGTAGTTTAAAAGCTGAATTTTATTCACTAAATAATAGTCCACTCTAAGAAGGCACTACAGTTTGCTAGAAGAATGTGTATCCTGCTGTTGTCAGGTGGAATATTCTATAAATGTCAATTAAATCCAGTTGATAGATGGTGCTGTTGAGGTCAATTGTATCTTTACTGATGTTCTGTCTACTTTATCAATTACTGGCAGAAAGCAGGTGAAGTCTGATTGTAAGAGTAGATTTCTTTATTTTTCTCTCAGTTCTATCAGTCTTGGCCATGTGTATTTTGATGCTTTGTTGTTAGTTGTATATAGATGTTTAGGATTGTTCTATTATCTGGGAGAGTCACCCCTTTCTCAAACTATAATATCTAGTGTTTTTCTTGATAATTTTTTTCTTAAGGCTGTTTCACTTGATATTAAAATAGCTATTCCAGGTATTTTTGCTTGTTTGTTTGTTTTGTTTGTTTTGTTTGTTTTAGAGTTAACATGATATATCTTTCTCTATTCCATTACTTTAACTTGTTTTTGTTTGTTTGTTTGTTTATTTATTTATTTTTATATATTTTTTATATTTTTATATATTTTATATATTTATATTTTATATATATATTTTATATATATTTTTATATATTTTATATATTTTATATTTTTATATTTTTATATTTATATTTATATATAAATATTTTATATTTTATATTTATATTTATATATTTTATATATTTTTATATATTATATATATATATATTTGTATATTTTTATATATTTTTTTAACATTTATTTATTTTTGAGAGACAGAGTGAGACAGAGCACGAGCAGAGGAGGGGCAGAGAGAGAAGGAGACACAGAATCCAAAGCAGGCTCTAGTCTCTGAGCTGTCAGCACAGAGCCCCACAAGGGGCTCCAACTCAGGGACCTCGAGATCATGACCTGAGCCAAAGTCAGTGAGCTTAACTGACTGAGCCACCCAGGCACCCCACTTTTTTTTGTCTTTGTATTTAAAATAAGTTCCTTAAAACAAATTGTTGGTTCTTATTATTGTTTTATGCCCTTTGACAATCTGTCTTTAATTGGTGTATTTAAATAATTCACATTTTATGTTTTTATTTTCTATGTATTTTTAGAGAGAGGGAGACCAGTGGAAGGATCAGAGACAGAGAGAAAGAGAGAATCCCAAGCAGGTTCCGGGCTGTCATTGTAGAGCCCAATGTGGGGCTTGAACCCATAGACCATGAGACCATGACCCAAGCCAAACCAAGAGTCAGACACTTAATTGACTGAGCCCCACAGGAGTCCCTAGATAATTCACATTTTAAATAATTATTGATATAATTGGTCTAAGATCTACCATGTTGTAACTGTTTCCTATTCATTAGTTTTGTTCTTTGTCCCTCCTTCATTGTCTGTTTTCTCTGATTTTAGTTGGGACTTTTATGAAGTTTTATTATCTTCTCTTTTTGCACTAAGAAAAAAAAAGTGTTTGCCTTAAAGTTTCCAATATACATTTTTAATTAATCTAAGTCTACCTTCAACTAACACTATTCTGCTTTATATATAGTACAGGTACCTTATAACAGTGTTTTCTTAATTGCTTCCTCTAATCCCTTATGACATTGCTGCCATTAATTTCACACATATATGCTGTAACACCTAAAACTTTGTTACTATTATTCCTTTAAACAAACATTCATCTTTTACATACAATGAAAATAAGAAAAATAAAAGATCTATTTTATCATTTATTTCTTCCCTGACATTATCAAATTTACTGACTTACATTCTTTACTTGCCCCCTGAAGAACTTCTAACATTTCTTGCATGACTGTCTATACTCCATGAGTTCTACTGCATTTTGTCTGTCTGAGAAAATCTACTTCTCCTTCACTCTTGAATGGAAATTCTTGACATAGGATTCTAGGTTGGTATTTTTGTTTTTGTTTTTGCTTTTTTTTCCTTGGTTTTTTGTTTAACGTTTATTTACTTTTGAGAGAAAGAGAGAGAGAGACAGAGGCGTGAGCAGAGGAGGGGCAGAGAGAGAGACACACACACAGACTCCTAAGCAGGCTTCAGACTCTGAATGTCAGCACAGAGTCGGGCTGAAATTCACAGACCTCCAGATCATGACCTGAGCTGAGGTCGGAAGCTTAACCCACTGAGCTACCCAGGTGCCCCTTGTTTGTTTTTCTAACCATTTAAGTATATTTGTTTTCTATCATGCTTGCATAGTTGCATAGTTTCTGATGAGAGGCCCATTGTAATTCTTACCTTTGTTCCTCTTTACCTATGGTTTTATTTTTCTCTGACTTTCAAGATTTTCTCTTTGTCATTGTCTTTCTGCATTTTGAAAACCTAGGATATGTTTTTGTTTATGTTTCTGAATTTATTTTGGTTGATGTTCTCTGAGCCTCCTAAATCTGTACTTTGGTGTCTGTCTTTAATTTTAAAAAGTTGTTGACCACCAATACTTGGAATATTTCTTGTCATCCACTCTCTTTTTCCTCTTTTTAGTAAATCAGTTATGCATTATACCTTTTAAAATTGTCACACATATCTTGTATGCTCTCTAATATTCTTTTTTTTTCTCAATTTCTTTATCTTTTATTTCAATTTAGAAAGTTTTGTTGGCCTATCTTCAAGCTCACTGATTCTTTCATTGGCTATGTCTGGGCTACTGATGAGTCTGTCCCAAACATTCTTCAATCTGTTACAGTGTTTGTAATTTTGAGAATGTATGTCTGATTCTTTCTTAGTTTATATCTCTCAGCTGGTATTACCCATATTGAATGTTTCCTATTATTTCCATTAGAACCCTTAACATATTAATCATAGTTACTTTAAATTCCTTGTCTGATAATTCCAACATCTGTGTCATATTCAAGTCTAGTTCTGATACTTGTTCTGTGTGTTCAGATTGTATTTTTTTTCTTGCCTTTTGGCATGCTTTCTAATATTTTTGGAAAGCCAGACATGTTCAAAGGGTTCTAGCACCTAAGGTAAATAGGCTTTTAGTGCAAGGATTTGTGGTATTCTGGCTAAGGCTGGGTTTAATGTTTGCTGAAGGTTTAGGTGCCAGAAGCTCCACTTTCCTCTTGTGTGTTTGTTTGTTTGTTTGTTTGTTTGTTTGTTTGTTTTTGTGTGCCAGCTTCACATTGGGCTTCCCTCAGAGAGTGCTAGCTTTCGCTCTTATTTCCACTATGATGCGTTATTGTTATGCTGGAGCCCTGCTGGTATCGGGGAAGAGAAGCGCTTTAAAATCTTATGACTATATTGCAGTCTTTTAGTGGGCCTCTGTCTCTGGGCTTTAATTTTCACAACTGGTTTTAAGTGGTATTGTCCCTTCCCCTTATCTGAAATAGGAAGCCTATGGGAGATGAAATTGGAGGAAATATCCTCTCCCTGGGATAAGGCTTTTGTGAAATATTGTTACCCTGGAGAGTAGGCCTTTGTAATGGAGAATGCTTTAGGTATATTTCACAATGATTCATCTTTTTCCACTGCCAGAGCCTTGAGGGCATCTTTGACTGTTTTGAAGATAAAGTTCACAAACTTGTGGAGCACCCCCACCCCCAAGGCCACACCTTCAAGAGTTTTTCACTCTCAAGCGAGTCCACATTCGAACTCCAAAAAGTTTACAAAATTACCTTTAAATGTTCTTCAAGTTTATGGTGCTTGTATCTACATTTTCCAGGTAAGCAAATCTCAGCTTTAAATCGCTGGATTCACCTTTCTTTCCAGATATCAGTGTGGATATGTTGCTTTGCAACCTCAGTTCTCTGATGGGGTCGAAAAAGTAATTTACTTTCAGTTTGTTAATTCAATTCTTGCTGTAAATACAGATATAATAACTTACAAGCTCTTTCCATATTGGGACTTAAATCCAAAGTCTGAATATTGTAAGTTTGATAAAATCAAATTTATAAATTTTGTTTCTTTTATGCTTTGTTATTTTTTTTTTCTGTCTCGTATTTTCCCTTTTATTCTAAGAAATATTTATCCACCACAAGGTCAGGAAGATTCTTTCCTACATTTTCTTTGAGAAGTTTTATAGTTTTAACATTTATGTTTAGGATTGCCATCCATCTCAAATTAATTATTGTCTGTGGAATTAAGTAAGGATTTAGGAGCTTTTTCCCCTTACATTTATCTAGTTGATGCAGCACCATTTGTTGAAAAGACATTCACTGTGGCATAAGTCATGGAAATAAAATGTACGGCAGAGGGAATATAGTCAATGGTATTGTAATAGTGTTGTACGGTGACAGATGGTAACTACACTTGTGAACACAGCACAACGTATAGAGAAGTGGAATCACTATGTTGTACACCCGAAACTAATGTAGCATTATGTGTTAACTATATTCAAATTATTTTTTTAAAGAAAAGACATTCATTCTGAATTTCTTGCACTTTTGTTGAAAATCAATTGTCTATATAAATGTGAGCTATTTCTAGTCGCTTTCTTCTGTTTCATTGATCAAGTTTACGAAACTTGGGTCAATACTACAGTGTCTTATTACTGAACCTTTGTGTTTTAATGCTTGTATTAAAGAGTCATTTATTTTTAAAACAATTTAAAAGAAGCATAAGTATTATCATTTATATTTCCCCATATATTTACTTTTTTGAGTGCCTTTCATTTCATTCTATAGATTCAAGTTCCTCTTCCTATCTTGTGCAATTCCCCTTTTATTAGGAAGAATTTTCTTTAGCATTGCTTGTAGTGCAAGAATTTCTTCAATATTTCTTTTTTTAATTGTTTTTATTTTGTGTTATTTTCTGAATGATGTCTTCATTGGATATTGAATTCTGGAAGGACAGTTACTTTTTGTTTTGTTCTATCATGTACTGGTTTATTGATGATAAAATATATACTGTCTTTCCTATCATTGTTTACTGAATATAATGTATTTTTAAGGCGATTTCAAGAATTTTTCTAGCTCTGATTTTCAGCGGTTTGCTCATATGGGCCTTTCTTCTTCCTATACATGTCTTTTGCTGATCTTAGATTTCTAATATAACATTTTGACCAAATTTGCAAGACTTTCAGTAATTATTTTTTCAAATAAGTTTTTTCTTTCCCATTCTTTCTCTCTACTTATTATTTCAGTTAGGTATGTGCTAGTCTGGTTGATAATTCTCACAACTCACTAGGTTCTGTTTCTTTTTCTTTTTTCTTTTTTGGTTTGATTTTCTCTTTCTATTTCATACTGGATCTTCATTAAATTTTACGTTCCTGAGTTGTGTGGCATATCCAATCTGCTGTTAAGTCCGTGTAATTTTTTAATAAAATATCAGATATTACAGCTTTCATATAGAATTTTTATTTGATTCTTTAGTTTCTACTTGTTTTTGAGATAATCTGTTTGAATATTATGACCACATTTTTTGTTTAAGTTCATGTACTTAAGAATTTATAAACCTGCTAAGGGGCACCAGGCTGGCTTAGTTGAAAGAGCATGTGACTCTTGATCTTGGGTTTGTAAGTTTGAGCTTTGTATTTTTTTTTTTATTACTCCATAGCAAATTACCACACACTTAGCTGCTTAAAATAATAGCCATTCATTATTTCACAGTTTTCAAGGTCATTAATCTTGGTGCAGTCTACTCATGTCTGCCAGATGTATAGGCTCCCACAAGGCCAAAATCAAGGTACCAGCTGGGCTGGGCTCTTATTCCATGGTTCTAGGAAATAATCAATTTCCAAGTTCATTCTTGTCTTTGGCAGATAAATTTATTTGTGGTTGGAGCACCAAACTAAGGACTGGCTTTCTAGCTTGTGGCCTAGGGCAACTTTCAGCTTGTAAAGAACTTCTTATATACTAGAAGCCATTTCAGGCTTTGCATTTGGCCTCCCCATCTTAAAAGGCAGCACTAGTGTTTCAAAATATTTTTTTGTTATCCAAATCAGCAGATAGAAGACTATATGTTTACTGATTTAAATGCTAATCCCATCCAAACATAGTTTCCAAGTTGTCAAGATAGTTCACCACAAGTAGTAACCTTAAATTTATCTGCTTAATCTCTTTTCGCATGTTGCCTGCATGATATGATCATTCTTATGATAGCTCATCATATTATAGTCCTAGGAATTAGGACATAGAATCTTGGTAGGCCATTTTAGAATTCTGCTTAACACATGTTCTAAAGTTCTTGTCTGTTCATTTTGACACCCATGTTAACTCAATTTCTATTTATGTTGGCTGTTTTTTCTCTTTATCTTTGATCACATTTCCTGTTATTTCATGTCTAATCACTTTTTACTATAAACTGGATGGTGTATATTATGGTGCATAGAGACTGAATTCTGTTATCTTCCTTGAAAATATATTTATCATTTTTTCTAGTATGAAATCTAATTACTGTCTGTCAACTTAAATTTATGGAAGTTTAGTGTCATGCTTCCTCTTCTCCAAGGACAACTTCTTTAGTCCTGCAATGTAGTCTAAATTTTAAGGTGTGGCAATTTTAAGTCTTAAATGATAAATCTGAAATGTTTGCTATGTCCCTGCCTATGTTTTGAGGCTCACACTTCATACTTTATTTCTTCTATAGCTCAGTAGCTTTAGTTTTCCAATAGTTATTTTCTGACAGGCTTCTTGAAGGCTGCCTTTCACATGTGCAAGTCAGGATTCATTCAAGGATTTAAAGGAACTTGTATGCAAATTGTAGAATTGCCTCTTTTGGGTGGCTCGCTTCTTTACAGGGCTTCCTTCCTCAATGTCCAGCCAGTCTGGCAGCCAGAATTCTTCTAACAGCCTAAATAAATAAGACTGCATCTTTCTACTTGAACTCTAGTCAAGTTATGCCCCACCAACTAAGGATTTCACTCAGATTAAAGCTTGAAAAGAATTTAACTTAGTATACTTCTTTAAAAGAAAAAAAAGTTTGCATACTTAAATTTCTACCTGATTTTCTTTCTTTGTGTTTGCCTTTTAGTGATTTTCTATTTCTTTTCTTCAAATAGTTAAGTTTTACTTGCTTATTCATTCAGTTAATTTTATATTTTGTCCATAGGTTATCATTCCTCTCTCTAATTTGATTTGATTGATACCAGCTGATGCTGAGCTGTTGTTATTACTGAACTAGAATCTCCTATTGACATTTTACTGACAATGCTAGCACATATTTAGATGATTATGATAATAATAGTAATGATAATAACTCCTTAAATTTGTCCATAAATTTGGAAAGTTATTTAATTTTATATGCAAACTATACATACACATAAACTTCCACATGTATTCATATGTACATACACAGACACACACACACACATATCTTTAGTAGAAATTGAATTTTATACAACTGCATTTGGAGGATGTATTCACATCATTATATGACATTTAATTTGCACTGTTCAAACTAAGCAGAGATGCTCCTTGCCTAATCATGTATCCTATTCAGATTGTTTATTTCTTTAAGATCTAATTCAATTTCTATCTGCCAAATAAAGAATTCTTCAACAACCGTTAACACTCACTGATATTTAAAACATGATTTAGCACTACTTTTCATACTGACTTGGCTTTCTCACTTTTTGAGTCATATACATTACTCATGACACCTCAACTTGAAAGCAAAATTCTTCCAGATAAGTACAAAGTTACAGGCTATTTTTTAAGTGGTTCATAGTCGAATTGAAAGAACCTAAGATCTATATTCAAATAGAGGTAACTTGGAGCTCTGACCTAACACTTGGCTGTGTGACTTGACATATTTCTTAATTTTCTGGCCTCATCTTCTCCCTCTGAAAATTGTACTTGAGAGTGTTCTATAAATTGTTACATGGTCTATGTTATTCTTTTTCTAGAATCACATGTTAACGTGTAAAATATACTTTGTTTTCTTCTTTTTTAATATAAATTATTGTCAAGTTAGCTAACATACAGGGTACACAGTGTGCTCTTGACTTCCAGGGTAGATTCCCGTGATTCATTGCCTACATACAACACCCAGTGCTCATCCCCACAAGTGCCCTCCTCAAGGCCCATCACCCAATTTACCCTCTCCCCTACCACCCCCATCAACCCTCAGTTTGTTCTCTGTATTTAAGAGTCTCTTATGGTTTGCCTCCTTCTCTGTTTGAAACTATTTTTCCCCTCCCCTTCCCCCTAGACATCTGTTAAGTTTCTCAAGTTCCACATATGAGTGAAAACATATGATACCTGTCTTTCTCTGACTGACTTATTTCACTTAACATAATACCCTCCAGTTCCTTCCACATTATTGCGACATTGTGGCAGGATTTCATTCTTTCTCATTGCCAATATTTACCCAAATATACTTTGTTTTCAATAATCTTTGCTGATTGGATGATAATTGTAGACCCAGTGTGCTGCACCCAAAAAACGAATTAGATCTGTGTGTTTCTGCCAATTGCAACAATTTCAACAAGCAAAACTGAACACTTTTTGATAAGAGTCCTGAATGATATATCCCTGATATCAACTATAAAGATTGCATAGCTATTTTGAATCATACAGAAGGTATCAAAGTGGATATACCATTATGGCTGAAAGTTTTCAATGTGAAATGAATAAGAGGGTGAGAAACAAAATTTCTAAAATTTAAAATTTGATTTGAAATAATACCGGGCTTTATCAGTTTTTGTGCTTTGCCTCAACTATTTGGATGAAATGTTTGTCTTTTAGTAAACAGATTAAGCACTGAAAATTTTAGAAACTTTTTGGGGAGAATGGGGGAAGAAAACCAGGCCACTTTTATTTTCCTAAAAAATAATTTTCATGCAAATCTTATTTTAAATTGGGAAATCTCTAATAACTATAATAATGAGATTGAAATAAGGGGAAAAAATGAAATGGGTCTTTATTTAGGTTACCAAAATAAATAAGCTTATATATGATATGTTTTATCCCTAGATGCTGACTTACTCAACATCTGAAAAAGTGTGAAATAACTTGTACAAACACCATATTACAGTTAGCCTATGATTTAGATAAGAAGTTTAAGATAGTCAATTGATTTAGTTATGTTATTATAATATTCTTCTATATTTACCATAGTTCTCTATTCACTACAGCCATCTCATTGATGTATTTTTGGTGAAAACAGGTCTGTAAAAATTTGTAGGCTATGTCTTGGTAATTATGGAAAGATAAAACAGATTTTCATAGTCATGTCTGTGCTTATTATAATGGGATAACAAAATTATGTTTTTTGGATTAGTGCATCTTTAATTCTGTGAGATTCTAATCAAACAGATTTATAAGCATTCAAAACAGAACTTCAGGTAGATAAACTAGTTTTGATCAATGCAGTTTTAATTGCTGAAGAAAGTGTAGGGGACAATTGAAAGGGTTAGAACTAGTAATAATTTTAAGTTGTTAATATAGTAAGTTTTCTTTATTTTCTTTCTAAAGGAAAAGGTGTACTGAATATTAAAAATTGACTGGATGTTTTTAATTGTCTGTTTATCTTTTGTTCCCATTTTTTCTTTCCTCCAAGCTCAGAAACAGCTTAGCGGGTTTTGCTAAGGATGATGATGATGATAAACATGATTTTTAACAGGTAAGCTATTTGAAGAATGGTCTATTATGCTATATTATAGGTGGGGAACTATATAAAGTTAAGGCCATTTTCCCTTTGCCATTGTTCACTGGGCAGTAGATTACTAAAGTTACATCTGAAAAAGAAAGAATATAAAAAAATGTTGATGACATTATTAATAGAAAAAAAATGTTATAATTATTTAAACTTTATTATACATATGCTGACTTTTAACCTTTGGTTTTATAATACTGGTAATTTTCACCTTTTATGCATGATAAAAATGGCTTTACACATTTCCCTTCTATTTCCTTTAATTACCTCATTCTGAAGTATAAATTAACTTTTTTAATTCATAAAACAAAGCCAGTAAGTTGGCCTATTATGTTCCCCATTTTGCAGATGAGGAAGATGATTGCAGAAAAAATAAATGACTTTCCTAGCATCTCACAGCTAGTTGGTGGCAAAGCCAATATTTGGACTCTGGAATTTTGCATGCAGGATCCACATTTTAACCACTTCACTCTGATTTCTAAGAGCTAATGAGCCTTTCATAGAAAAGAGCTCCAAAAAGTGCAGACAGGAAGTTGAATGATGAAATGGCCAATATACAAGAACAAAAGCTGGTATATTTTAAAGCAGCAAAACGTAGTTTTGTATTGCATAGCACTTTATATACACTGTGCTCTTTTGCATATTCTTTTCAGTCCCCTAAAAGTGTCATTGAGTTGGTGAATGATTGGCAGTTTTACATTTATAATTGACCAATAATGAAAATGTAAATGAGAGGAAAAATATAAGATGTTGTCAGATGGCGATCAATTTATAGTACAAATATTCCCTGTAATGTTCTATAATTGAAACAATATTTGGAAGACATTATCTCAGATGAAATTTTTCCTGAAGGCACACATATGGAGCATTTTCCAAATTGCCTTTGTTAAAATTTTATTGAAAACAAATTATTTAAAATTTTTATTAATATTAACCCTTCCAAACAATAAGTAGTACTTTTATGATGATAATAATATCGAGTACACAAGCAACTAGAAATAACACTATGCTTGAATATGGTCGGTTGTAAGAATGTGGTAGTGAACAAAAGTTTTACAAGAGTTTCTTTCATTCTTAACTCTGTGTGGGTTTTAAAAACTGAAACATAGGCAAAACAAACAAACAAACAAAAACAAACATTCCCAAGCCTATTGTTAGCTTGAGCTAACAATCTCCCACAGGTCTTCATTATAACTCCTTCCTTCATTCAGCACCAGAGATTAGAAACTTTTAGAACCAAGATTTAGATGAGGTTTCTCAGGAAAGCCGTGGAAATGAAGAAACTGGCATCAAAAATTCTTGGCTGCTTTCTAGTTTATACATGAAAAATAAAGGCCATTGGCCTCCTAAACTATTCATTTGCTTTTGTTGTTTGTGTATTCGGTCTTGGAAAAAAAAAAGATATTACCTTAAGCTAAAACTCGGTATTATTTTTGCTTCTTTATGGACTTATTATTCTGTGCTCTACTGTACTTTTTGTAGATAAGGAGATAAACATTTCTTTGGGGAGTTGAAACATACCCTGGACCAAAAGTAATAATATTTCAAAACTCTATTTCAGAGAAAATTATCATGATGAAAGCTTCTCTCTAGTCTACATTGACCCATGTGCCTTAACCTTTGTCAAATAAGTTACAGCCCACAGAGCCGCAGTAATTCTACATAGGACATAAAAACTGGTTTTTCAATTGGTGAGGTCACAGTAAATCAAAACAAAACAGCTGAGGTCATTGGTTTGTTTTTGCCTGTCCCATTAATTCCATCCATCAGCCATAGGTTGGTACCCTAACCTTGGAGAGTGATCTTGAAAATGTGAGTATTTATTTTCTTAAATTTGGGGAGAGGGGTAAGACAGTGTAAATGGAAATGTGCAAGTAGATCATTAGTCTTTCATAAAAAAAAAAAAAGATAAAACTACAAAGACTACAAAGGGGGTTGGTGAGCAGTATTACCCAAAGGACTCCACATGAAGGTGCATTATTTGCACAAATGGATGTTCTTCAATATTTAATCCTCTACTTCAAACATACAAGTCCAAGTTAACAAGTGCCTTTGTCCCCAAAGGACATGTGATTCAGTGTGCTTCTAATTCTGTGACAGCATGCACAAGAATAAATAAATGCTTAAATTTTCATTTGTTTGACAGGTCTCAATTTTGCTAAAAATCAGCATGTTAATACTGAGCAAGGATTAATATTTTTTCTGACTCATTTTATTCAACTTTCAGACAATGATTTTGGAAAGGCTTACTTCCAAGGTTCCAACAAGACCTAAGATTTTATGATTTAGTGAGTTAATTAACAATCAACATGTTATAGAGGAGGTCACATTATGTCACCAACTAAACGTTAGAAGACAGGTAATCATGCAGGAATCAGAGAACACTGTTAAATATCACAATTTGATCTTTCTGAAATGTTTGTTAAAAGACATTAGAAAATTTGTGTTGAGTTAAAGTGATAGAGAAATACTAAGACATAAAGACTGGTTATTTAACTTAAAGCTAAACGATCTTGAAAAAATGTATGGAATACATTAAAATTAGTAACTTTGTGATTTAATTTGGTGAGAAAAAATAAGACATACAGAACAATCATTAATTAAATATCTGGAAAGCAAAACTGAGCATTTTTGTTTTGATATTAATAAATTTCATATGCCAGAAAGAAAATAACCCTGTTGATTAATGATGATTTTATTAACATGCATAAAGTTGTGGTTACCCTTGCAAGCTATTGATCACACCTCACATTAATTTTTTAAAAACAATGAAGTTAACAGAAGCTATTCTGCATCAGTAATTTTTAGATGGTTTCAATAAATTAGGATAATTTAATACTATTATTTTCAAAATTCTGAATTTTGCAGAATGTACGTGTTTTATTGTGAAACAGAATGGGGCACTATTTTAACTTTAAATGATTTTTTTTATATTTAGACATAAATTAGTGAGCAAATTTTATTATCATATTATCACTTCAGTATCTAGGCCATGGCTTAGTTGGTACTAATATTTATTATTAACTATTTACTATTTCATACAACATTCTGTTTTTTTAATCTATGTGGTGCTCTTTATACTATGTGCTTATAAGAGTTCACTCAGATGTGCATGCCTACGTGCCAGCATCAAAGGTCAATATTAACACAGTGGATCTTGTAGGAACACAAATTAACCTGCAGAGAGCTGAAATGGCCAAGTAGGAAAGAACATTTTTTGTTTTAAGAATTTCAGATATTTGATGATAACCTACCAAATACATGATCAAATAATTTCATTACTTGCCATTAAACTTATTTTCTCAATAGATGTTTTAATGGGGGTTTATGCTAATGCATAAATGTTTTAAAATACTCCTTTGCTAGAATGTAGTAAGAGATATACACATCTAAGTTGCATTAAACTAAATATTATTTTATGTGCAATTTTTAAATTTATGATAAATTAAATTCAATTTAAGTGTAGAGACTTCATATGAGTTTGGAAAGAGTTTATTATTGAGATCTACTTTCCAACAAGATGGCCGTTATTGTAAATGTATCAATTAAGTACAGTTTATCTTTGACTTTATTCTGATTAATTCACTTTTCAGTTTAATTTTAAGCATACAAACCTAGGCCTCCTCATTCCTAATACAATGTTCTTCTAAAATACAATGCTGTCATTTTTTAATTAGTGAAAACAATAATAGTCATTTTTAATGTTTGAAACCTGTCACTTTAATAGGCCCAAAGTCCTCGTTCCCACTTAATATCATCTAGAAACCAATTGCCATTGCTAAGAAAATCAAAGAGCAGAACTTTATAATATTGAAATCTCATCTCAATGAATTTGCGTGTACCTTCAAAATATCATTCTTATTTAGATTCTCAAATTAGGTTTATCTAAAAAATCATTAACTCGAAATTGCTCAAGTGAAAAGTGTATAGTTTCCCAGATGGTTAGGAAGACAGGTAAGCAGAAATCACTGAAGATAGGAGCTACTCGTTGAGCAGCGCAGGAGGGGGGCATCAAGCATGAAAATGGTCTCTTCTAAACTATTATTCTGAAATTTTTCAGTCAACAAAAACAATAATAGTCATGCGTGATGCTAAAGGCAGGGTAAAAGATAAATTCAACATATGTTAAGCGTGGAAAAGTAAGAAATGTTTAAAAGTCACAAATGGAATACATTCTTTTGTGCCTTCTAGCTTTTAGAGACTGACCACATCCTTGGCTCATCCATCTTCAAAGTCAGTAATAGTGGGTCTTTCTCATGCCACCATCCCACTGGGTCTCTTCCTTTGTTCCCATATCTCTCTTTGAGCTGAAAATGTTCTCTGCTTTTAAAGACTCATATGATTATTTTGGGCTTGCCAGAATAATGCAGGATAAACTTTTCTTCTCAATATCCTTAACTTAAATATATTTGCAAAGTCTCTCTTACTGCGTAAGGCAATATATTCACAGGTTTCAAGGATTGGGGGGTGGATATCTTTGGGGGCCATTCTTCTACCAAAAACATACACTTCCTAAACTTGCTTTATTTTTACATATAGCACTTACCACCATCTGCAGTATTAAATGCTTGTTTATTTTCTTACTGGCTTTCTCTTAGTTGAATGCAAACTTTTTTGAGAACAAAGACTTTGTACATTTTCTTTGCTAATGTATCCCCAAGTTCTAGAATAGTCCCTGGGATATGGGAGGCATTAAAGAAATATTTGTTAAATGAATAAATAAGTCAGGTGTATTTAATAACTAAAATAGATATTTATGACCATGAATAGTAAACTTGATATTGAAATTAAGAAATATTGCTCAAGAAATTTGTGATTTCATTTGAATATAAGAATAGAATTTGCAGGTGTAATGAAATAATATATGTCATATGTTTTTATTATAGCAATCTGGTTGCAAATCAACACATCCCTGACGCCTATCCAAGGAGTGGTAGGTTAAGTAAATGAAAATGAAACAAATCCTATATTGAAAATTTATAACCAGATGACACTTTTATTCTTTAAGAAATACAAAGCACACAACAGCACATTGGCTGTTAAGCTAGATCACCTCCCAAAGATTCCAAAACGTATAGGACAGGGAGGGTCGCTGAAGCAAACAAATGAAGTCCAAACATTTGATACTGAGTAATGCATATCAATGTCTTCTAATGACATGATAATAACAATTATTGTCAGACTTTAATTCCCTTAGGCTATGCTCATAAATCCATCGTGATTTTTATCATTTAATTTTTCATTATACTTTATTTTTGAGGAATTGCATATAAACAACATTTTATTTTTGAAAGATTGCATGAAATAAAAATCTACATATTCATTTTTATTGACTTCAAAAATGGGCATATGCAAAATTGCCTGCACTATGGACTATAAGCTAACAAGGCTGAAAGGCTAACAAGGCCCAGAGGGTAAAAGGTAATAATAACATGATAAGGATTTTCAAAAGTCTAATAATTCATATCTGCAATGTACTTCCCTTGATGATATCACACAAGCCATTTTTGTGTGAATGTATATTATGCTAAATTTAAATATACCTACCTATTGGGGCACCTGTGTGGCTCAGTCAGTTAAGTGTCTGACTCTTTGTTTCAGCTCAGGTTATGATCTTACAGTTCGTGAGTTCAAGAACCACATCAGGCTCTGTGTTGACAGTGCAGAGCCTGCTTGACATTCTTTCTCTTCTTCTCTCTCTGCCCTTCCCTGACTCATGCTGTCTCTGTCTCTTTTAAAACAAATAAACTATATATAGCCACCTATTACATGCAGTTCACAAAGCTGTATCAATACTGCTAATACACTAAGGATTTACATTTTCTGATCTGTATGTGCTTATCAATTGCATAAGCTTTTAGGTGGCTTTTATTCAGGTATAATTTCCTTCTTTAAGAAGAAAATAGAAAAGTTAATTAAATGACAAATTATACTGACCAGAGAGATAAAGACAGAGACCCTTAAGAATTTATGTAGAACTTTATTAGAATAGGGAATCATAAAGTCGTATATTAGCACAGTCCACTTTACCCTCCATCCTGGCTTTTTGGTGGGGAAACAGCCCACTGTTGTGGTGACACCATCTATCCCAAGCCAGGTCCACAAGCCTCCAGTGGTGAGGCCAAACTTGGAGGCCTCCCTATCCTAGGGCTTTGATTTTAGTTCTCAGTTCTTTCCCACTTCTAAGTGCCTTCATATCCTCCTCAAGAGCCCTTCTCTCCCTGCTGCTGCCCTCCACCAACCCCAGTACAAGGTATAAGAAACTGAAAATATCTAAATTGATGAATATTGGAGTAAGCATGAATTTATTAAAAAAAATGTCACTCATGGAATTTAAGAAACGAAATGAATGAACATAGGGAAGTGAAGGACAAATCAAATAAGATAAAAATAGAGAGGGAGGCAAACCATAAGAGACTCAACTACTGAGAACAAACCGTGGGTTGCTAGAGAGAGTTGCAGGGGGGATGGGCTAGATGGGTGATGGGCATCAGGGAGGGCACTGGTTGGAATGAACACTGGGTGTTCTACGTAAGTGATGAATCACTGAATTCTACTCCTGAAACCATTACTATACTCTATGTTAACTAACTTGAATTTAAATAAAATCTTGGAAGAAAAAAAATGTCAAATAGGACTGGAAGATTTACGATGGGAGACATGAGTGAGAGAGAAAGGCAGTTTAGGATTAAGATTGAAGAAGGAATTCTTTTTGATAAATAATAATAATAATAATAATAATAAGGTTTAAACATACTTTTATGATTGCCATACTGTGAATATCATGTGTACATAAACAAATTTAAAAGTTTTAGGGTTATTATGTTAATTGATATAAGCGAACATTGAAAGTCATTGAGAGTTTTGCATGTTAAGTCTCTTTTTACTTTGGAGGAAATCTGTTTTACTGTACTAGAATGAAGGCAAATAACAAACATGAAGTTGATAAAGAACGCACTAAAAAATTTCCACTCCTGGAATAGTATTTACAGAACCAACTCAGGAATTTGACAAGTGATCACTCTTATGCTTTGATTTAATTTGTTTCTTAAATTTAAATTTAATGTTTTAAATTAGGCAGTTATTAGTAATTTTAACAAATCATCTAAAGTTTGTGGATGATTGTGTATTTTTTACAAAGACTCTTAATCCATTTGTATTAATTGAGTTAGGATAAGAAATGCAAAATGTTAAGCATTATATTATACATACCCTGAGACCTTGTATGTAGTTGAGTATCTACTGTATCAATTAAATGATGAAATTTATGAAATGTAAATCTTTATCTAAAAATAACACTCCTCTAATTAAAGCAAATTTGTTTTGGCCTTTGGTTTAACCAAGGCCTGAATGAGATTCAGGTATACACACACACACACACACACACACACACACACATATACACACACATACACACACACTCTCACTTAGAGGAGGACTCTCACGGGGGCTAGACAGACTTAACTTTTGGCTCATTGTAGTAGCTGAAGTATGTTTTGCTTCATGACCAACAGCATGAGTAAGATAATGTTCTTAGGGCAAAGAGATATACAGACACATAACATGTCTGGTAAATCTGTCGTGGCCAGGGTTACAGGTATCTGTGGTAATGGAACTGCTTCAACAGTTAGGTGCCAGGAGGATAGGATTTAAGTACTACCATGCAAAACACAAAGGGGTTTCTTCTAAAAGTCCCTGGAATAAAGGACATTCCATCATGTTTCTAATTTCACCTCAAGCCTCACCTCATCTAGGAAATTTCTCTGACCTCCTTACCAGCCCCTCATCCTACCCACCCCCTGAAGTTAGGTTAAGACCTTAAAAGCTACTATAGAATCAAGTGTGTTCCTTCAGTGCACTTACTGCAGTGAATAATAATATAATAATTTGTGAGATTAAATAATTATTCTTGTCTCCTGTTAGAGGGTGAGCTCTATGCGGTTAAGAACTAATTGAGATGTTGATGACCATCACATCTCCAGGGCTGAGCAAAATGTGTGGTACATTGTGGCAGCTCAATCAGCAGCTGGAGAATGAAGAACTGAATACATGAATGAATGAAATTTTACCTACTGATTTCATTGAGGCTTTATGCCAATGCCTTGACACTAGAGATCAAATGTTACAGAGTCAAGCCCAGCTTAACATGAGTCAAGTACACTTTATTGTCCTTGTTTACTAATGACCGATTTATTGATGTGTTTGTCTGTTAAATGTCAACATTGATTACTGTTCAAACATTCATCTATGACAGGCCCTTTTTAGTCCATGGGTGACATCATTCTGCATCAGCATTGTTAGCCGGTTACAAAGCAGATCAGCTACAAAATCAAGTGCCCCCATGCAAAATGAAACATGGAGCCCCTTGTTCAAAAATTGTAAGAAATTCAAGAATGTACCAGCAGTGCATTAAATCAAGAGTGGGCCCCTTCTTAAGCACAGAGTTGTGTGTGACCATGCAGGATGCATACCCATAAAGCAAGGCACTGTCAGTAAGAAAAAAGATGTTTTTTGCTTTCCTGTAGGTTTGGAATCTGATTTTACGAAACTCTCCCCTTCCTGTTTCCTCTCATTTTTTTATTCCCAATTCCTCATCACTTCCAATAATGTAATCACATGAAGGATTACACAGGGAGGAGTGTAATCACAAGAGGGGCTGGGGTTAGGACAGACATTTGTATGCAGAGCAAGCTAGCACCACCATTAGAGATTGTAAGAAAGGAGTTCAGAACTCCTCCTCCTTCTGGTCTCTTGGCAACTGTGGTAGGACTTTGTTTAATCAACACGCTGCTGGGATGAAGCATCATGGCCAGGAGTTTTCACTGCCATTCTTCTCCCAGCATGTTGACTGCAAAATGAAAACCCAAACTGACATTCATCAGAGTTGTAATATTATATTTTGAAATCTTGAGAGTAACTACTTCTGCATTCATGACATACGTGGCAAAAATCCCTTCTTTCTTCCCCTTCATTTACTTGCGTGTATACCTTGTCGTCATTTCTGTCTCTCTCATTAGATGGTTAAATCCTTATTTAGCCAGGACCGTGCCTATAGCTCTCCCCCTCAATTTCACAAATAGCATATGTTTTGCAGTGATTCTACATATTTAAAGTGTGTGTGTGTTAAAAATAATAAGTGATTGCATAAACAATTCTCTTATTTGTAAACCATGAGTTTTAAGTCAGGGTTTCTTTCTTTTTCTAGATTATTTTAAAGCAACTGAAGCCCAGTGATCCTCAGACGTTTGCTCTCAGAATCACCTTAAGACATTTGAAAACACAGAATACGGACCACTCCCATAGTTTGGAACTGACCCTCTGATTCAGTACGTTTGAGAGCCTGCATTTGTAACAAAGTCCCTTGTGATGCTATCATTGTTGATTCAGAGACTGCATTTTGAGAACCATTGTTCCAGGCAGTAAAGAAAAAATTATTCAGTGACGTTTGCTAAAGCACAGTAAGGAAGACTTTGTTCAAGGAGGCCATTTTGATTGGTGCAGGGATCACTGCGTGGGTTCCTGCAATGGGAAAGAGGACTGGGTTCAACTCAGAACATAACATTGGCAAGTGGGAATTTAGAGCCAAGGAGCAGGTGGGGGTCAGTGCATGGAAAATTACTAAGAAAACAACAGATGGGGGTGGGGGTTGGGGGGATTCCTGCTGAAGGCAGAAAACAGTGATCAGACATCATCAGGGATGATGGAATATGAGGAACCTGATCAAAAATTGAGAATGATCAGATTTGTTCATAACCCATTATATAAAAAGTGTGGTTCCTAAGCTTGGTGTCCTTCAGCTAGGATGTAGAGCCACCACATGTACTGCATCTACCTGAACTCATCTCAGACATTGTCCAAATGAGATGTGGGAGAAAAAGGAAGTTGACATAAATATGACAGCCATGCTGTTTCCTATGCCTTTGGCTCTAACTTAGAAGTCTCATATTTTTTGCCAAGCATCCATGAAGCTGGCAAGCTAATTTTATAGCTTATAAGTAGGTTAAATAGCACAAAATTAAGTTATTGATAAATAATAAGGGAAAGGTGAAGGAGGAATGAAATGATATATTTTTTTAACATTTATTTATTTATTTTGAGAGAAAGGGAGAAAGAGAATCTGAGGAGGGGAGAGGTAGAGAGAGAGGGTGGGAGAGAATCCTAAGCAGGCTCCATGCTGTCAGCACAGAGCCTAACTTGGGGCTTGGTCCGACAGATCCCCGAGACCATGACCTGAGTCGAAATCAAGAGTCAGATGATTAACTGACTGAGCCCCCCAGGCCCCCCAGAAAGATATTTCAAAAACAAAACAATATTTAACCTTTGTCTAATCTTTTTATAATAGATACTCAACTTATTTAAAAAATTGCCTTAGGGATGCCTGGGTGGCTCTGTCCGTTGAGCTTCCGACTTCGGCTCAGGTCATGATCTCACAGTCTGTGAGTTTGAGCCCCGCGTCGGGATCTGCTGACAGTTTAGAGCCTGGAGCCTGTTTCGGATTCTGTGTCTCCCTCTCTCTGACCTTCCCCCGTTCATGCTCTGTTTCTCTCTCTCTCAAAAAGAAATAAACATTTTTAAATAAAATTTAAAAATTGCCTTAAAAAGATTCTTAAAAAGAATCCTTAGAAATGTTTTAGTGATGATATTAATTAAAATACTGCCTGTATCACTCAGACCTAGTCTTTGCATTAACAATATAACTTAAAATAAAATATAAAATTAAAGACTATATTTTTGTTCATTAAGTGCAATTGCAGACAACATTAAACTTTTGATTTATTTTTGCCACTATTGTTTTTTTTTTATTTGAAATATATTTCTTTCATTCACTTTCTTAGGCATAAACTGAAATCACAACCAGACAATGGAAAATTCAATCCTGATTACTTTCACTTCACTAATGTTTCAAAATTTAAAGTAGGCCACTAACCTTATTCGGGTATGGATACAGTCAGTCAGATTGAGTAAGAATTTACTTTTCAATCAAACATGAGAAGTATTCAATCTATTTTGTTTCTGTCTTGCTAAGAAGATGGGATTCAATTTATTTGTAAATCGTTTCATATGTAACCAAAAATTTTTATGTTAAAAATAGAAAGCAAAAAAAAAAAAAAAAATCAGTGTGATTCAGGTTTGATCTGATAAAATTAGGAGAAAACCAGCCCTGACTTTTTCATCTAAAGTACACAGAACACCTGGCTCATAAAGGGAGGGGGCAGGAAGATCAAAATAAATTTAAGACCACATGTTCTTTCATTAACTCTTGATTGTTTTTCAAAATAATTACATTTTTAAAAAATATAACTGGCTATTTGATCCTTTAACTTTTCTCTGGTCAGTCTTCCCTCCCCTTGCTTCCAAGTAATGTGATCTAAGATATGCTGAGATAACGATTAAAAAGTAACAGTAACAGAAGTTACTGTTATAAACAGGTTTCAGTGACAGTTTACTTGCAGATAACAGAAACCAGGTTAGGTGATGATGATGATGATGGCCGTGGTGATGGTGATAATTGCATCTTGAATGTAGATGGAAGCCTACAACATGATCAGAAGGAGAAGGACTAGGTGATTGACAAGTGTACTTCCTGCCCCAGAATCACACATCCCGGGCTGTGGTGCAAACAGCTGTCACCATGGCCTCAGGTAAGGGTGACTGCAAAACCATGCTTCCTCCATGGTGGCGCCAGATCAACGTCTCCCCCCGCTTCCCTTTCTCCTTACTTGACTCAATTTCTAATTTAAGGATCATGAGGACATCTGAAAAACAGCATATGAATCACTCCCCACCCCCACCCTGAGCACTCACTGCCAGGGGAATGTAATTTTTAGTTTTCCAGACTCTACAGTCCATAAGGCAGACTGGAAGGAAATTAGGAAAAAAAAAAAAGTGTCAAAATACTACGCAAAATTATTCTTCCTCCAATGTATTTGCGGAGAAGGAAGTAGTATAGACATTCTCTACATTCATCTCATAGCCATAGAGAGAGAATTAGGTTTGATTAATTTCCTGTTATAATGGAAACTCATATTATCTCTAATACTAGAGATTAAAAGGAACCCAGGGAAGGGTGGCTGAGAAGCTATTGATTTTAACAAGTATGTAGCTCTTTAGTAAGTGACACCTTAAAGATTGACACATTATTTAGCAACAGCATGACAACTTTTAGGCATATAATTCCACACGAAATAGAAGGTTGTTTTATTTAATTGGTTTTAACCAAATTGAGTATTTTACATTTGCTGAAGGTGGTCAGCCTTCAGAAGATCCCATTATTATAATGACAGAATTCTCTTCAATTTTTTGAGTGTTTTATGATTATAGTAAGGCATCTTTTGTGCAACTTCTCATTTAGTTTTAAAAGTATAGAAATAGGGGTGCCTGGGTAGCTCAGTGGGTTTAAGCATCTGATTTCAGCTCAGGTCATGATCTCATGGTTTGTGAGTTCAAGTCCCACGTCAGGCTGTCAACACAGAGCCTGCTTCGAATCCTCTGTCCCCTTTTCTCTCTGCCCCTCCCTGGTTCATTCTCTCTCTCTCTCTCTCTCTCTCTCTCTCTCTCTCTCTCTCTCTCTCAGAAATAAATAAACATTAAAGACCTTAAGAAATAAAAATAAAAAACAAAGTATAGAAATAACTTGTTTCAAGTTTTCATCTGCTTTTATTTTCTTACAATGGACTTGTGGCCTCTCCTTGCAATGAGGGATACTTCTGAGGCACTGACTCATTGATCCCATTCATACAGATTTTACTGTCTCTTCTTTTTCTTGGGCTTTTCATTGGGCTACCATTTCTTTAAATCATCATCATCATCATCATCATCATCATCTTTATTTATTTTTGAGAGAGACAAAGAGCAAGCGGGGGGTGGGGGAGGGGCAGAGAGACAGGGAGACACAGAATCCAAAGCAGGTTTCAGGCTCCAGAGCTGTCAGCACAGAGCTCAAGGTGGGGCTCAACCCCACCAACCTTGAGATCATGACCTGAGCTGAAGCCGGACACTTAACCAACTGAGCCACCCAGGCGCCCATGTGGGTTACCATTTCTTAACGTTGGTGACTCTAAGGCAGTTTTACCTAATTCACAGAACTAGTTTGCGTAATATTTCTACAGAAAACTCAAAAGAAATAGAAAGATTTGCAGAATCCTGTTAACCCATTTACAGAGTGAAAAAAAGAAGGAATTGAAAATTATATTGTTTAATAAAACAAAACTCCTTATTAGAGGTTTTAATTTTGAAGTAATGTTCTGTTTGTTCTGTATTTTAATTTTTATTACTAAAGCTTATGTTCAACAAGATAGCATATGAGTCGCTCTTTTAAAAGGAGGGTATCAAGGAAAATGGGATAAGTTTTAATACATTCATTTTTCAAATGCTCTCTCTCTTTCATATATCTGTATCTGTATTTCCTGAACTTTGGAATACATAGATGTTTTATTTATTACTACTACACATATTGCCTGATCATAAAAGAAAATGCAGTAACAGGCAAGACCATTGTCTCATACTGTAAAGCTTTAAAATATTACAATCATTTTGCATGGGTGCCGTTCTCCAACACTACAATGAATTTCAATTTTAGACAAAAACAATTTTTTTCCTCTAAAAAGCTAGAAAACATATGCCAACACTACTGCTATTTGTATCCAATTTTGTTATCTACTTCTCTAAAAGTATCAATGGCCTTGGCTGGGCAAATGGCTTTGCAGAATAAATACTATGTTTCCAAGTCTTCCTCACAACAAATTTGTGGTCAGGTATCTAGTTTCCAGCCAATGAAATCACAGAAGATTCTAAGGGAAGGGAGCATCCTTTTCTTCTTCATTTTATTTCTCTTTATAAAAAGCAGATGTGGGGGTGATCTCTCTTGGGTCATACATATGAATTCAATTCCTTAATAATGGTTGAGCATGAAGACAATCTGAGTTTCTGATGACTACACAGAGCAGGGCAATGACACGAACTCAGAAATTTATGTAAGAGAAGAACAAACTTCTGTCTTGTTGAGAAACTATTATTTTAGGAATATATCATCATATCATATATTTTCATGAATAAAATAGCATTTCACATCTGATTTCAGCCTTTGGTTATTTTTTAAATTGGACCCATTTAAATGTAATCCAAATAACTCATCACATATGCAGTCATTTATTCTAAAACTAACAAAAAACAAGCATACAAAAAGAGGCCATCATGTGTGTGTCCATCATCCCTCCTGCACTTAAAGACTGTATAACATACAAACAGTATGAGATTCTACAATTTCTCTTGACAACTAACTTTAATATGTCAATGGCAGTATTATATTGAAGACACACATGTATATTAATGTATATTAACCAATACATTACAGGAAAAAAATTGGAGTACTTATTTTTACCTGACTCTAACGTTAAAGCATTCTGTTGAAAAAACTATGGGTAAGCAAGAGATCAGGTTAAGAATTCTAACTCGATTATCACACACATTACAATTTTCCAGAATTTAGTGCCCTCGTATGTGACATCAAGATTCAAAAATCTTTTTCTGCTCTAAATATCATTTTGTTGAGCAGAAATATTTTCTATTTTTTTAAAGTGTATTTTGAGAGAGAGAGAGAGAGACGATGGGCAGGAGAGGGCAGAGAGAGAGAGAGGGAGAGAGAGAGAGAGAGAGAGAGAGAGAGGGAGAGAGAATCTCAAGCAGGCTCCAGTGCTGTCAGCTTGGAGGTCTAGGCTGGACTCAGACCCAAAAACCTTGAGATCATGTCCTGATCTGAAATGAGAGACGCTTCACCGACTGAGCCACCGAGGTGCCCCAGAAATATTTGATATTTTAAAATAGAAAACTAGTTAGTAACATTGGTCATAGAATAACATTTGGTATACTAAAACTTTTTTGCAATCTGAATTAACATCTCCTTCCCCCCATTTTTCCTCCCAGATTAAATTTCTTTCCTTTCTCATTATGCTTACTGTATAAAGGACCTACTGATATTGCAATAATCAGATATGTGCCCAGGAGGTGGTATGACATTTCAGAAACAGTACAAAAGTGGAATTATAAATACATGTAATACATGTTATATACTTACGTAAACATATTTATATAACTATTAAATATCAAGTCATTATAGTTTTAACTATATCACCACTTAGCTCTGTGACCTTAAGCAAGTCATTTAACATTTCTAAGAAGTATTGTCCAGTTTTATAAAAGTCATAGCTAGACAAGATTATCTTCACAATCCCTTCTCCAGCTGTAAAATCATTTTATAGTACATTATTATTTCATAGTATGTTTATAAAATTTATTTACTTTAAAAAGACATCTATATGTAGCCAAAAAATATAAAGGTGTCCATTATTTTATGGAGCTATACTGACATCCTTTGGTAAGGTTTTGGTCGAATACAAATTAATGTAGAGATAGATGAAAATAGAGAGATGGACAATCAGATGTTTGATAGATAAATAGAAACACCCAGATGTACTTACATCGCCCCCACACACATTTGGGCATGAAATTCAAATTTCTGAGAAAAAAAGAAAAAAAAAGAGATTGGGTTAAGTCCGAAGTCTAAACATTTTAATAGTATTAACTGCATATTTGAATCATGAATAAAATATTTTATCTGTAAAATATAAAAGATGCAAAGCAGATATCAAATCAAGGAGACCAGACTGGCTCACGGACGTTCCAAAAACGAACAGCCAGGTTATGTTCTCCTATGACAAGAAGTAACAACAATAAGGTATTTGGAGAATCAAAGAAGAAAGTTCACTGCAAGCAAAATTAAATAAAAAGCATAAACCTCAACCCAAATCACTCTGGGAACGTATCAGATCTGGTTGCAACGTGATTTGGCACTCGGCTAAATACTTGTATTTCAGTAGTCTGGTGTAAGGGTGGTGCAGGAATATGTATGTCAGAAGAAGTATCTATTCAAGAAGAATTGCAAGAAGCAGTCCTGTTCCTGAGATTGCGTGACGGACACAGCCGGATTAGATTGGGCTGATTACCTTAGCCTTGAAACAGAGAGTCTTTCTGCCCTGCGGGGGAGGGGAAGCCTTTCATCCACAGCTCTCGTCTTGGATGCGCCCTCCCCTCGCATTCACTTGCAAATCGCTGTGTGCTAGCAAAAGCCGGCACTTCCCCAGTCTCTAACCTTCCCATGGCGAGGACTGCCGCTCTATCAGCAGAACCTTTCTCTCCGCGTGAGGAAGGGCTTTTTTCCCCTCCTCTCCTTTTTCTCCCTTCCTCTTAATCAGAAGCACTGAATGAAAGCCAATCAGAGAGAGCTCGCCCCCGTTTTCTTCGGTTCCCTGCCGTCCAGAGTTGAAAGTAATGCTGAGAGAAAGCTTGAGTTAGATTGGAGTAGCATCAGTGATAGAAAATAACAGCCGAAAACAAACAAAAAGGAGACACAGTGACAATTTCTCCAGGGTTATTTTGGCTGGAACCAACTTCCGTTATCCAGAAGCTGCCAAAAAAAAAAAAAAAAGGTAGGAAGACTTCATCTCTCCCACCTCCTCTTTTTTTTTCCCCCTAACCCCCTTAAGGTCTTTTATTTTCTCTCCCTGGGGGTGGGGGTGGGGGTAATGTTTGTTTTTAAGTTGTATTTAGCAATTATTTCCAAATACTTATTTTAACACATGAAGAAATTAATAAGCATAAAACTCTATATATTAGATTCTAGAAACAACGGCTTTGAATATCTATGGAGGTAACGTAAAACTAGATTAAATTATATATTATGCTCAACAGTGGGTCATCATACTAGAGTTGGTGAATTCATTCACTCTGAACAAATGCTAAAAACAGATCACGGAGTGTAATTTGTCATGCTCATACTAGTTTGTCTTTATTTTAAAAATCAGTTGAAGAGATAACCTTGTTGCTGTGAACTCTCACATCATCTAACATTACTTTGCATTCCATACGAATGGATTCACTCTGCGCTTATTCATAGTCATAGTTCATTGTACGTTCAGTATAAAGAGAAATGACAGGCAGTCGACAGATTCCTTGAAACTGTCAATGGTCACTAAGCATCTACATAAATAAAAGAGATTGGCATTCATCAGAAATAGAAGAGGCATAATTCCTACATGCACATTTCATATCTGAGTCAGAAGTGCAAGGGGAAAGATGAAGAAGGGAGACTAAATGCATGTAGTCAGCAGCATTTATTGTCTCTGCTGCAATAAAATCCATATTTTATGTGGTGTTAAATTAATGCAGCACATTGCGAGTCTAAATGCATGTCCCCAACAAGTAACTATTGATAGCACTATAAGTATGGGCAAAAGCAGTAGTCCGAAAGTGTTTTTATGTCACCACAATAGAAACCTACCATCTCCTCATCATTAAAAGGGGGTGGAGGGTACAGGTGCAATCAAAGACAAACATCATTTTGAAACTGCCCTATCATCTTTTGCTTCAAAAAAACAGAAATCTCTGTATAATAGTGGTTCTTCATCCCAGTAAAAGCTTCTATTATCCAAAACTGCACATCCATTACTCTCAGCTGTTTGGAGATGCATGATTTCTTCTTCTTCTTCCTTCTTAAAGGATCTATATTAAAAAATCATCTGTCCCTCTGATGCTGACAACAGTTATACTTCAATGCATATGTTGGTAGACTTTCTTCCTCCACACCATCCCCCTCCCTATCCTTCTTTAAAATGTAGCTACAAGAGCTTCTCTGTGGTGAATAACACTTGGCAAGAGTGTGCTCATTTTTTAGGTCTGGTATGGTGAGGATTTTTAATTAGTAGAACTTTCATGAAAACATTATGTCATTGACAAGAGCTCTAGGTTCATTTTTAGTTTAAGTGATGAAGAAAACAGGAAGAGGTTGTGTCAGAGAGAAATAGGTATATAAGTTGCATAGATCATGTACCTTGTCCCTAATGCTTGCAGTGTACGAAATGTGGCACAAATGTATTCAATGTGTAATGCATAAGTAGTTTATGGTGGGGGGAGATCGGGGAGTATACAAATATAAGCAGAATGTGTCTGTGTGTTTGGGACCCATCAAATACAAATCCATCCTGATGATAAAAACATAAAGAAACGCTTCCTTCGTTTCCTTTCACTTTTTTTTCTCCCCAGCTGTCTTTAAAGTATGAGTCGATGTCTGTTTTCAGGAAATCAGACACTTTTTTTTTTTTTTTTTTTTGGTTTCAAATACTTGCTGCTAACAAATTGACTTTCCTGGTGAATGCATATGTCTTCCCTGACTCTAATCAAAGAATAGGATTCCATACAGTTATATGCTTTGGAAAAAACCAAACAAACAGGAAAATAAGAAAGCAACATACAATGTCTATGGCATCCACATATGTATGTATATGTAGGAGGCCAGTGGTTAAATTGCCTGGTACCTGATCAGTACTTCAGATGTTATTCCTAGATGTTTATAAAAACTAGCTATTTGGTGATACCAGTACTGCACAGGTATTCGGTTTAATATCACACAGTTAGATTTTTACCACACTGAGATTTTCTTTAAAAAAGAAAAAGATGGAAAATTGATTTTCTATCTAGGGAGATGTACATTTCTGGCACATTATTAAGAAAGTAGTGTAATCTGAAAGGTGAATGGCTTTTTCTTGTTGAAAAAGAGTATATTTGAAACCGAAAGGTTAATTCCAAAATACGTGAACCCTGTCCAGACTCTAATATTCATTTTGTGATCTTCATATTTAATTTCCCATATAAACAAAAAAATTGAGGCAGATAATATATTATCTAGGGGATTTCTGGACATAGGACTTATTTCCTATGTTTCTTAACCTACTTTGCAGCAAGTGATAACACTGTGTCCTCCTGGAATATGTCATTTTTATACCAAATCATTCCGCTAGGCTGCAGCACAGGAATATCATTAGCTCCAATGATGCTGATTCAGCAGCAAAGTGAACCATATTTTTGTTAAGTGTTATTATCAGGAAGAGTGCTGCATAGTAAGCAATTAATACAAATCATGGATATAAACCCAACTGTCTCTAGTCTAGCCCTTGGGTTTGAAAACTATTAGCCACAGTATATTGTTATTTCTACTCCGCAAATTGCTTTCTAATACTGTTACCACATTAGAAGTGCTTGTAAAATACTGAAATGAAGTAACAAAGTATAAGAAAAGAAATATAAACATTATTTGTACCAATCATAAGTAATTTTATGCAGATATTTGATCTCCAAATTTCAAGTCTATGTTTGAAAGCTCTACTTTTGATTAACCTAAAATATTATCTGATTAGGGTTTCAGAAAAGTCACTTTACTAACCATATTATATTTAGCAGTCCTGTCTGAAATAAACTGAAGTTAAAAGTCAAGTAGCAAGAATGGTGCCTTCATTCTTATTAGGCTTATACTGAGCCATAGTGATATTGATAAGGCATTATACTAAGTATAATGGACCATACCCTGTTATGAATATTTTGAAAAAAAAATCAGAGCCCAAAGAATATCATTATGAACACATATTTGAGAAATGAAAGTAAGCATAGGGCAATATATTTTCCTTTTCTTGACACTTTATTCACATCAAATTGACTCATTGACATCAATGAGTTCACTGAAAAAAAATTATTTTGTCATAATTAAAATAATCTGAAATATACAGGTAGAAAGAAATGTCCCAAATTTAGACATTTTTAAATCTGCCCTCTCTCTCTCTCTCTTTTTTTTTTTTCTGGTTAAAACATTTGGACTATGTTCAGAGAGCACTAACATAACATTCCCTGCTTTTATCTCTAATAAGTTCAACACTCAAAATTACAGATTTTTTTTCACACATGAAGAACGAGAAGATTTCAATCAACAAGGAGTGCCTGTTTTCTAAGATAACAATATCAGCTCACGGTCACCTCCCTTCTCTTCTTCCCTTCTTGCTTTACAGCAGCTTCACTTCACTTGACATTTTAGTATGAGACTTGGAGCCCTTTCAAATCCAGTCATAGTGTCTTTCGTAAGGGTATCTAAAGCATGAGGCCATTTTTGCCTTTGCCATAACCTCCTTTGTCACTGCTCATTTCAACTAACTCAAGAGTCAAACCCTGTAAGAAAACATCTATCACATTAAAGTTGTAGATTGCTGGAAATGCATTATCCTTAATGTTATATGAACACTGATCAGTTAAATTATCTGACAGTTTTATAAAAACTGTTTCAAAAGAACATTTGTTTAACTCTTTATTATCAATGCAACTTCTTGCAACAAAAAAGGAATTTGATTTTTTTTAAAGAATAGAGATGCTTTATTTTCACAAATGTCTTTACATTTTCGTCCTACTTCTCTCTCTTGCAATGTATGTGATGGTCTGTCCTCTGTATTGCTAAGAGATATTTGTTAAGCATTACCACATGGGTGGTAGATTTAAAGAAAGCGAAAACTGGAAATTGAGTAAGAATGAATAAAATGAAATTACATGCCGCCTCATTTTAAGAAGTAAAATGTAGCATTCCTTAAAAATAGTGACTGCCTTTGGGAGTTGAAATACCTTCATATAACAATCCCTTGTAGTAGAGGAATGTAGTAAAGAGTTTGCCAGTAACATAAAGCACTTTACCAAACCATGTGATCTCAATATCCTCCCCGCACCCCACCCCCTTCTTTTAGAAAGTGTCCTGGATTCTCCATACTCTACCTGATGCAAAAATATACAAAGTTAAATGACCTTTGACTTCAGAACAGAATTTAGCAATAGACTGTAAGGTATAATACAACATTCCTTCACAACAGGAAATTCATCATTAAATGACATGTCTAAACACTTCAGAGCCCTCATGATGCTCAGAAATTTTGTAGTGTGCACTCATTCTCTCTCTCTCATCGCACCCCCTCCTTTTTTCCCTCTCTCTGTCCCTCTCTCTCCCTCCCTCCTTTGTCTCCTCCCTCACTTATGGCAGTTACAAAGGTCCTTGAATGAGTTTTCCATGTGCTTTTTAAAAATATCACCCTATATGAAATAATATTTCTGTAAGTCTTGTGATTTTTATAGCCACTACCCTGTCATTTGCTATATTATACTTTTAACTTATTACATTGTACTTTGCATTATAGCATAAAGTCTATGACAGTTCAGTTGGCTGCTTCATGTCCCTTAAAATGAAAGCACTTCTTTTAGATATTATAACACCTAGGCTTTTAAGGAATTGAAATTGGCACCAATGTAGTTTACTGCACTAGCAAGGAAAGTATGGGAACTGCAGCATTTATTAACGAAATGACTTCTCCAAAGTATCAGAATGTAGAATGCATAGACATGAGTTATTATATTCAGTACATTGGTTTATTGATTGGGAATCTTTGTTGATTTACTGTAACAGAAAATATTGAAATAGTTGGGCAGTCCTGGTTTTAAAAATAAATTAAACATAAATTGCACTTTCCAGGAAGCATTCTTTCATTAGACATGTTGATTCTTCTTTTTGCAAGACACGAATATTACCAGTTTGTAATATAAGGATGTAAACTGATATAAAATGAGCAAATGTCTTTCATAGACACTGTAAAGAACTGTCATTGCTCCTTTTTGTTTTCAGTAGAAAATTTGGGAAACGTAAACCATACCCATACTCAAGTTAAGCAGAATCTACAGAAATTAAAATAGTCAATAAACTCAATAAAGTAAATGTTTTAACTTGGATTATTCTGGTAATTCTCTGCAATGATCATGTAGAATTTATACATAGAAGAATCAAAGTTGAAATTTTGCATAGTTATATAAACGGACCAAAGACAATCAATATGTTTGACTTGGCTATTGAGTACATTTTTTGCATAATGCTAATATAAGTTTTAAAAATGTGACTGGGCCTCCTTTTGTATATAACTTTGCTCCCAATAAAATCAAGTTATATCCACTCCATTTGAAAACCATGGTAACTTTTGGGATTTCTAAGAGTAAAGAATGTTTCCATAATTCTTGAATCAGACTTCACATTTAGATGAGGTTCCATAATATTTACGGATAATTTGACTTACAAGCACCGGCTATAAATTAGTAGTCCTTTCCTTAGGTAGATTTGAAAATATTTGTACTATCTGCAGGACTTTAATACTTTTGTGTCCACCTTCTAAATGTGGAATATATTTATTACTTTATTTAAATTTTTGCTTAAAATAACTAAAATATTAATATTTTACTAGCTCTAACTCATTGGTTTAAATCTTCTGCTGATAAAATAAGTAATAGGAATTACGTGTACTTTTAATACCAACAGTATAGTATTTTATTTGCTTTATCAAATACATGAAGAAAATAAACCATTGGAATAAAATAACATATGTCAACTTATTCAATCAAATAAGCAAAAATCAAGTCCACAATGACTAACAGTTAGCCCTGGCAAGTATATATGTTTTTCCTTTCTTTCATTTTTTTTTCTTCTTTTGGGGCTTCTTCCTAAATCACGGTAAGTTGGGGTTTATTCCTGCTCTGTAGTCTCAAGCAGTATTTGGTTGCCAAAGTGACTTTTTGATGTTTACTCTCTAGGGTGTAAAACCCACCAACATGCACATTTATTCTGTCTACATCTAGCTACTTAAATTTGAGTACAGTAGTCCCCCCTTATGTACAGTTTTTGCTGTCCACAACTTCAGTTACTCACAGCCAGGTGTTATTTGAAAACAGATGACCCTCCAGATATCACAAGGTCAGTCGTAGACTAACGCTATGTCACAGCGCCTATATCGTTCACCTCATTTCCTTTCATCATGTGAGCCTTTTATCACCTCACATTATCATATGAAGAAGAATGAGTATGGATATTTTAAGAGGGAGAGAGAGACCACATTCATCTAACTTTTATTATAGTATTGTTCTATTGTCTCATTTTATTATTTGTTGTCAATCTCTTAATGTGCCCATATAAATTAAAGTTTATCACAAAATGTATGTATAGGTAGAATCATAGTTTGGTACTATCTGCAGTTCCCAGCATCCACTGGGGGTCTTGGGATGTATTCCCAGCAGATAAAGCGGGACTGGTATAAAAGCCTTTGCCTATGAATAAAAACCTATGGAAAGTCTTCATTTCTTGATCAACTCCTTCACCCAGGCTTCAGCTATTCTTTTGGAAATTTGTTCAGCATTACATCCTAAATACAGGCATGGGCCTAGAGGCATTCTTCCATCTTTCTGCTTTTTCTTTATGCGTGTGTGTGTGTGTGTGTGTGTGTGTGCGTGTCTCTGCATGTATTCCTGCTGAATTGAAAAGTGGAGATTTTCTGTAGAATTTCTCTCCATGAAAGAAAGGAGTTTTTTTTTTTTTTTCCTACTGGACATGATTTTTGGATGGATGAAAGTAAAAATATAATGAGAACTCTACATACTGTCTAAGAATCTCTTCTGTTCTAGCTACTATGCCTTTTAAAATACATGCCCTAATTTTTTTTAACATTTAATAACTAGATAGTTCTACATTTTAAAAATTAAATTTGTAAAACTTCACTATCTTGGGAATAGGCACAAATATTCTTTTCCATACTAAAAAAATAAATAAATGTTGGGAAATGAATAGCACTAAATTTAAGTTATAATAAATCATTTCTTTACTATTTTTTTTCTCAGAACTGGATTAACCTCCATCATAGAATATGAAATCTGCACAAAGTGAGGGGAAAACATGTTTTCTTTTTTAGGGCAAAGCCATGTGATTGATACATGTACAATCTCTATTGAACATCCAACCCAGTGGAGAAACTAGAGAAATGATAACCATAATTTTGACTTCAGAGAAAAAAACATTATTTCACTTCACTTGATAGGTAGGGTCTAAATCAAACCCATTTCTGGATAAGGCCAAGGTTGAAAAAAAATGTGGAAAAGAAGAACCCTGACCTTTCTAGAAACAAAGTGTGATGTCCCATATCAACCATTGTCCTCAAAAAACTCCTTATGGAAATTTTCAATTTTTAATAGTGGCAGCAGGCTAAGCACTATGATGATGCAAAATTCGCAATAATTAATTTAACCCCCTTTGGTTTTAGGTTATCATATTCTTTTACATGGCTTATATTTTTCACTTTTATTTTCCTTTATAAATTTAAATAATTTCCTGGAATGTAAACAATACCTCTTTCAATTTTCCCCCAGCTTCTAATTGATTTCATTTATTTTGGGGGAAGTTTCTATGAGCCAATCCCGTCCCTTAGTGCCACATCTGGATATATAAAGATGAATCCAAATATTGTAAACATTGTACTTGAGGAGAGGTGATTCTAATGTAAGATATTGACAACAATACATTCACAGTAAATATTACATAAGTTAAAATAGGAATCTTAGGTAGCTATGTTTTTTATTTTATTTTTTGAGAGAGAGAGAGAGCGAGCAAGTGCACAAGCAGGGGAGGGGTACAGAAAGAGAGGGAGGCACAGAATCTGAAACAGGCTCCAGGCTGGGAGCTGTCAGCACAGAGCCTGATGCAGGGCTTGAACCCACCAGTCTGAGCCAAAGTCGGACGCTTAACTGACTGAGCCACCTAGGCACCTCGGTAGTTATGTTTTCAATGTTTCAATTTTCATGGAATAGCAGTGAATTAGATAAGAGGATATCATTTAGTCAGTCACGTATTTCTCCACCTAACACAAAACCTTCAGTTTTGATTTTCTGTTATTTAAACTACTGAAGAAACCTTTCATATCTTGTTTCCTTCATTCATTCTTTCATTCCTCCATTTGGTATGTATTCTTAAAGTGCCTGCTGTAAGCCACATACTGCGCGAGCATCCAAAGGTCCACACATGGAGAGAGAGAGAAAAAACCAAACCTAACCTCTGCTACACTGAGGCATTAAATAAATAATCACATGATTTGTTATCATCACCCAGTTTGGGTAAGAAAGATGAGTACTAGGTACTTTTAAAATGAATGACCTGGGGCCTCTAATTCACATATTTTTTTAAAAAATTATATTCCGGGGCACCTGGGTGGCTCAGTTGGTTAAGCATCTGATTTCGGCTCAGGTCATGATATCATGGTTCGTGAGTTCGAGCCCTGCAAGGAGCTCTGTGATGACAGCTTGGAGCCTGGAGCCTACTTTGGATTCTCTCCTTCTCTCTTTGCCCCTCCTCTCTCTCTCTCTCTCTCTCTCTCTCTCTCTCTCTCTCTCTCTTTCTCTCTCTCTCTCTCTCAGAAATAAACAAACATTAAAAAAATTAAAAATAAAATAAAATTTAAAAATATATTCAAAGCTACGTGACATCTTTCAGGAAATTGCCACAATGTGTTAGCAGATTAGTTCAAGATACATTTTTATGTAACCTCAGATTCATTCCGTGGCCTCCTGAAAGTGGGTTCTGAATTGGTGCTTCAGTTAGGGGCCACCATCTTGGTTGGAGTTCTATGTTATACTTCTCGTTTGCAATAGACAATTGTCACCTTATAGCACGGGCTTTAAATTTGAGACTAATATTCTCATCCCAGACATGAAGCCTAAACAACAAGTGCATATCTGAAGGCCACGTGGACCCCCAAATTCTATTGCTGAAAATTGTTGACAGAAGGTCTCACAAACCCATGAGTAATTAAAATATGCACTGGCATAGAAGCCATTGTGTTTGAAACTTGGTCACTCTGTGAAAAAGTTTCTCTGATACAATATTCTGTTCTTGTAAGGACACCCGATGAAGGTCATGTTTAATAGGGAGGCTACACAGTGATAAGCCTACATGCCAGAAGCACTGAGGTTCCTTTCTTGGAATGGTAAGATTGGCAAGGTTGCCTTTATTAGAATTTCTTTGATGGAGAAAAGTATGGACTGTGGCACCAGGCTGTCTGGCTTCAAATCCTCTGTCACTTACCATATATTTAATATTTAATATTCCTGATACTTTTTCATCTGTAAAATGAGGTTAATAATTACACTTACATAATAGTGCAATTATTATAATTTTTAAAACTTATAAATGTAAAATATAATACCTGAAAATAGCTGTTCTAGTGCTATATATTCTTGTTACCTTTTATTTTTATTGGTATTATTACTACTATATGTAAATTCATGTGATCTATACTCTTTTTTTTTTTATAAATATCGAGTGTGCTTTATTTTAACCATAGCATACAATATGAGTTGGGCTACCACTTTAAAATTTTTGACAGTTTTAACTTGTATCCTATAATTGTAATTTTGTGCTTGAGTTGGAATGAAAAATCCTTGGTGTTTTAAGTCAGATTTTGTCACTAATTCTACTGATAACATCATATTCTTTTCCAATTATTTTTTGTTTTAAGTTTGAATCATATACTTTCCAAAGACACAGTTTATCTATTTCTGTAATTAGAAAGGGCTCATACAATCTACTATGGTATCTGGCAAGGGCTCAGTATATAACTGCTATAAATATATTCATTCCCTAATGATTGTGAAAATGTCAGTTGCATAAAGAGAGAATGTAACCTGAAAACTTAAATTACATTCTCAGAATCACACATAGTAATTGCATGATCTAGGGAATTGATGGACATGAATTTTGAAAATGATATAAGGACCCAAAAAGGGGACAGAGGAGGGAGAAAGCATTAGAAAGATAGAGACTTACTGTTGTGAGTTCCATAAGCCACATAAACTCACTCAGGTGAAACATGAACCATTTCTGAATACAGGCAGTAATGGTTCTTTTAACAGATTCTCCTTCTTGAGGTCAGAGTAATGAGAATTAGAACAAGAATGATGAACAGAGGCAGTGCATTACAGAAATAATCCCATTAAAGTTTGGATACCCATAAATCTCAAGAATAATTCTGCAGTCTGTATTACAAGCTGAAAGGTCAGTGTACTACTGCTTTCTTAGACTAGGTTCCAGAAACTGTCTGATGAAGACATAGGATCTGCTACAAAATGTGAAAATTCTAACAGGTTTTATTTAGATAATTCTTTCTTTTCATCCTTCATATTTAAGGTGATACGAAGAAGATCAATTTAAAATCGCTTTTTCTTCTTCTGGCTTGGGGCTGTATATGCTAATTTAAAGGGCATGTGGAATGAATTTTATGACTTACAAAAACAAACCAAAACATTGAGGTCATAAAACATACATTTCTGTGAGTCCATAAATATCTTTCTTTTTAAAACTCCTTTTTTGAAATCCAGAATTATATCACCGTTTTCATATTTCAGTCTCATTTATAACCCAGGACTAATTAATGTACTTATTTTAGATGTTAACACATTGAAAGAACATACTTAGTAGTTTATTATCCATCCACATGTAAAGGTGAAATAAGTCATGATAGAGACCACTAAACCTAGCCAACAGATGTATTTTTGTGAACATAATAAAGATAATCCTCATTGTTGGTCATAGCTATATATTTATATGTATTATATATATATTTACTATTTAATCAAATTCACTGTCTTCTTATGTCATCTTAATAACAGTCATTTCTCCTCCTGACTTCACTATAATATTTGGATAAATGTTTTCATCTTATGGATGATTAAGATGTCTGACTTAAAATATTCTGTTAATGTTATATGTTTTAGTTTAGTAGATATTCTCAAAGTGTGTACTTTTAGGAGGAAGCCTCTAAATATTAAAAAAAAAAAATTAGGCATGCTTTCTCTTTAGTTTTGAAATTCTTTATGCTAGTGAGAAAGTTCATTAACTTGCAGATATTTTCCTTTAATTTAGTTGGAAATCAATTGAGAATCAAATTGTGCAGAATTAGAGGAGAAATTAATTATCAAAACCTAAGCAAAAGAAATGTTGTTGAATAATTAATTATGCAGGCCAAATAATCATTTCCCTTCAAAATCCTCCAAATTCTTTAAGGTTTTTAACCATTTGACATGTTGTTTTGAATATCTGCATTTTAAAATAATATATATTTTATTTCAAAACTTAATTTGAAGGTTCAAATGAGTTTATGTTTCTGAAGTATCTTCCCACTTAGTAAATTACTGCTAACATTCCTAGTAAAACTGTATTCACCTCTCAAGAAGTAAAATAACAACATACTATGGTCTTTGGAGCCACCTTGTGGCCACATCATAGTACATTAAGGAATGCTCTCTGGTTTCAGATTCTTTTAAAAAAATCTTTTTTTAGTGTTTATTTATTTTTGAGAGAGAGAGAGAGAAAGGTAGAATGAGTGGGGGAGGGGCAGAGAGAGAAATAGGGAGACACAGAATCTGAAACAGGCTCCAGGCTCTGAGCTGTCAGCACAGAGCCCGATGTGAGGCTCAAACACTGAATGGCAAGATCATGATCTGAGCCAAAGTCTGACGCTTCACGGACTGAGCCACCCAGGCGCCCCCAGATTATTTTCTAATTAATCATTACACCTGGAAGCATTGAAAGAGGTCCCTGGCTAGTTTAGTAGGTAGAGCATGTGACTCTTGAATTCAGAGTTGTGGGTTCAAGCCCCTCCATTGGTTGTGGAGACTACTTTAAAGAAGTAAAATAGAAATATTTAAAAAAAATTTTTTTTAACGTTTATTCATTTTTGAGAGACAGAGAGTGTGCAGGGGAGGGGCAGAGAGAGGGGGAGACACAGAATGTGAAGCAGGCTCCAGGCTCTGAGCTGTCAGCACAGAGCCTGACACAGGGCTCCAACTCATGGATGGTGAGATCATGACCTGAGCCGAAGTCGGACGTTTAACTGACTGAGCCATCCAGGAGCCCCTAAAATAGAAATATTAAAAGAAAAAAGAAACAAATATGAACATAAGGGCTATATAGTAGTACTAAAAATAGATCATTTTTACATTAATTCAATTTAATTTTTATATATCAGTGTGAGGTTGTAAAAATATCGTTTTGAAAAAATGTAAATAAAATATTTTGAACAACACTTTTGAGGAAATAAATAATTTTTTAGATTTTTTTTGAAGTTTCTTTATTTATTTTGAGAGAGAGAAAGAGAGAGAATCCCAACAGGCTACACACTGCCAGCACGTGGGGCTGGAACTCACGCACTGTGAGATCATGACCTAAACTGAAATCACAAGTTGGTTGCTTAACCGAGGAGCCACCCAGATGCCCCAAAGTAAGATATAACTTTTAACTTAAACTGTATTTCACTGTGTTGCTGCAAGTCAACTCTAATGACTCCTTAAATGTTTAACTTTCTCAAGCAACATTTCTTCCAGCATCCTCCGGTATATAGCACAAAGAAACCAGGAGCTGCATTATTGTTACTCTTGAGTTTTGTAAAACTTTAACATAAATATGTAGCCTGCATGAGAAAGCAAACAAATGACTGTGATTGTGTTTTTGAACTGAGCTCATTGGAAGTTTAGGGAGACAATTTTTTTGCTTTCATTTCTCCATAAATATTAGAATAATTTATAGTTTGTGTGGCATAAGGTACCTATCCACAAAATGTGAAACCTCTTTTACTAGGTTTTTTGTAACTTAACACACTTGCATGAGAGTACCCATAGTTACTGCTTCTCCTGTAATTTCAAAAGAAAATACCTGCACTTAAAAACAAAACAATACAATTATTTTCTAGAAGCCAGAAATAAGCACTTCTAGATTTTAAAATCTGGAACAGGCATTGATTGCTTATATGGCCTTACTCCTCATTGGTTACTTTATTCTCTACAGGTAAAAACGAAGCCGTTTGATTAGAAAACATTTTCTTCCCACATTGCCCGTAGCAAAAAATTTCTTTAATTCTTATTTCTATATCTAGAGCTGTATCTATAGCTTTCTCTATTTCTATTTGCCTGTCTCTCTGGACACATTTATGTTACCATACTAAAGTAACACTGTTCATCATCATCATCATCTTCTTCATCAGCAGCATCATCACCTGCATAAAACTTCAGTTCTAACATTGGACATGCGAAAGCTTAGTCACATTTACAGCCCACAATGTGAACACGTCCTGAATTGTCTCTCTGGATCAATGAGATGATTAATTAAAAGAATAAAGCTCAAAGGGAACCGAAGACAAACTCAT
This sequence comes from Acinonyx jubatus, assembly GCF_027475565.1. Classification (NCBI taxonomy): domain Eukaryota; kingdom Metazoa; phylum Chordata; class Mammalia; order Carnivora; family Felidae; genus Acinonyx; species Acinonyx jubatus. The sequence goes on from NC_069380.1 coordinate 216,504,779, forward strand.
AAAATTACAAAATAATCTTATGAAGGTTTTCTCTGTTATGTGTTAAAGCCATAAGTTGTCCATATTTATTATTTTTTTAAACATGTTAATTTATTTTTGAGAGAGAGAGAGAGCACAAGCAGGGGAGGAGCAGAGAGAGAGGAAAAGAGGATCGGAAGCAGGCTCTGCACTGACAGCAGCAAGCCCGATGCTGGGCTCTAACTCATGAACCGTGAGATCATGGCGTGAGCCGAAGTCAGTTGCTCAACAGACTGAGCCACCCACGTGCCCCTAAGTTGTCCGTCTTTATAAAACAAATCATTTTCTGTCTCTATTTTGAACATGTCAGGTTGCCTCTTAATGTAAAACAAGTGGTCAGAGCATATCATTTCTCATGCATAGCCCAATAGTCTGACTGAAAACAAAGATTACTTTGCTTCCCATTAAGCTATGTTCCCTCTGTCAACGAAAGTGCTTCTATTCTAAGAGATATTACTATTGATTTGCTTTTATTCTCAAAAGACTGCTAGGTTTTTTTTTTTCTTTGCAGTGCTATACACTGTATTATTTCAAATAAGCCTACAAAGCATTTATTATAATCCAAAATGGAGACAGAAATTGAAATGTTGTGTTTAAGAGTTTAGAAATGTTTAAAATTTAGATAAAACCTTTGGATGATGTTATATTCACATTGTGTGCGATTGCTTTGGACAAAGTTTTTTTTTTTTTCAGAATGGATAGTAAATGGATAATCATAAATATAGAAAGAAAACATATAAAAACATCTCCCCTGGTGAGTAAAAACCAAGAAACACCCCAAACACTTTTAGCTAAAAATTTCTAGTTCCTTCTCAATTTTAGTCTAAAACATAGTATACCTACTTACCCAAGATAATTGGGTATTATCATTAATCATCATTCCTGAGACCATTTTTAAACTTTTTAAAATCATTTTACTTAGGGCAAATGCATTGTTTGTAAATCTAACTCTCTCCACCCCAATATGATTATTTGATGAACCTTTTTAATTCTAACTCTATAAAAATTATAAAATTGATACTTTTCCTAATTCCAATGCAACAATACAGAAGAGGTTCTAATTGTATCTTTCCTTCTCAGTTCAACCATATTTTTTAGAGTTTTATGAGGTTTGCTAGGAACCTGGGAAATAGTTATAGATAATTTGGTCCCTTCCTCAATGAGATGAAAATACGGTAGAAAAAAAGCAACATTTAAAGGTAAATACACTTATAGTTATTTAGTGTTTTGCTTGTAGGATGAATGAGGCTTTAGGGGAATGTGGATAAGGGAGCATGGCAATTTAATCATAGAGGAGATGAAGGGGAATTTGAAAGATGTTATTTGATTATTGTTCATTATTTAATTTGTTATTGAAGGTGAAACTAATGAAACAAGAGACATGGCTATGTACAAATCCAAAAATCCCCTAGGTGATCTTCTCTCTCCCTGCTCTAGTCCTTCCTAAAATATATTCTTCTTAATCCATTTTTCATGTAATTATTCATTTACTAATCATCATTGATATTTCATTATGAAGAAGGCAGTAAATTAGATACCGAGATGTTATGGAAAATAAGTGATATTCAAACTTTCTAACCTTGAATGCCTTCTGGTATTTTCCAGGAGACAATCAAAACAAAAATTACAAATAATCTGATGCCTGCAAGGAACAGTGTAAGCACAGGGTACTATGAAGTTAAAGATGAGGGCATATGCCAATATTAGAATCTAAGAAAGGCTTGCTTCAGAGATGAAACTAAAGGGAAACCCATAAAGCCGTGTCGCTCATTAGCTCGCAAGTTTTCCTGCTTATCTCTGTTTTGACAGATGCTATCAAGTAGTGGTAAATTATTCTCACTCCAGAGTTGAGCGGATGGATCAACATAGTTTTACTTCCCTCACCAAAGAGCTTGGAAATCTCGGCCAAGGTTTTTAATCTAGCTAAGGCTGGGTTTCCTCATCTGGAAGATGGGATAATGATGGCTACTTCTTAAACCAGCTGAAAGGATTAAATGAAACTGTGCTTATAAAACACTTAGAGATTTGTTTTGCAATTATAAACTCCTAATAAATATTATCAGAGTTGTTACTGCTTGCTAGGTAAAATTCAAATTTTCTAACCTAATCTGATCTATTTCTTCTTTTAAATCATTGTAGCTCCTTCAGCATCCCCCCACCCTGCCCACACCTAGTGATTTGCCTCAATACATACAAAGTGACCAGCTCTCAGTTCTAGGAGAATTCTCCTTGTTCTATGCATTATTTAATTATTATTATTTTGCATCTCCCCAGCTTTGTTTATATTGGTCATTCTGCCTCCGGGTTCTGCTTACAAAACCTCTTACCATTCAGATAGGCTTCAAGTGTTGCTTTTACTTGAGATACTCTTTGATTCCCCTGCTAGACAGACTCCCTAGCTTTAGAAAAGTCTTAACTCTTTATTTACACCTCTCTTTTACTATGGGTCATCATCTGTCGTGAATTATTTTTTTGTATATGCCTTGTTTCCTTTTTATATGTAATTACTTTCTTTTTCTTTTTTAATTTTTTGTGTGTTTATTTTTGAGGCACAGACCATGAACAGGGGAGGGCAGAGAGAGAGGAAGACACAGAATCTGAAGCAGGCTCCAGGCTCTGAGCTGTCAGCACAGAGCCCAACGCGGGGCTCAAACTCACAAACTGTGAGATCATGACCTGAGCCGAAGTCAGACGCTTAACCGACTGAGCCACCCAGGCCCCTGTAATTACTTTCTTAAATCCAGGATCGTTTTGATTTTTATCTACAACACCAATGCTTAGCTCCATAACTCCCACATTGTAGCAAATGTATGATAAGGAAACTCATGCATAAGTTGAACATATACTGTGGATTATAATTTAAAGATAAACATACTACCATAGAGTAATTCAAAGATTAAGTCTTTGAGGACACAAACGGTGTTTCCTTTTCCAGTGGACAATATTCACTATCTCTCCTTTAACAAAAGGCAATTTTCATTTTTAGAAGTATGAACCCTAAAGCAGTTTTTTTTTCCCTCAAACTGATTAATTTATTATCTTATTCATTTAATATGCACAACTGACCCCACCCTAGACTTTTTGGAGCTATGGTATGGACTTACGTATTTTAAATTTTTGTCAACATTTATTTGGTTTTGAGAGACAGAGTGTGAGTGGGGGAGGGGCAGAGAGAGGGAGACACAGAATCTGAAGCAGGCTCCAGGCTCTGAATTGTCAGCACAGAGCCCTGCGTGGGGCTCGAACTCATGGACCAAGAGATCATGACCTGAACTAAAGTCAGCACTTAACCTACTGAGCCACCAAGGTGCCCCTGGCCTTACATATTTTAAAATTCTTCCTGGATGATTTGAATATGCACACCAGAGAAATCATTATAACTAGAAAATACTGTGATGTGTTTATGTCTGGAGCCGTAAATTGATCACAAACCGGTTTTAAAAGGGAAAGTTTCATAAATACATGGAAAATAACTAGTATTTTTTCTTGAAAGTAGCCACCATGAAGGAGACGTTACTTATTTGAAGATACAGAAATTCTTATTTGATTCTTTTCTAATTGACTCTTGCTTTATAGTCATTTTAAGCACCTATTATGTACAGAGCTTTGTATTGTACACTGAGATAAGTATAATGGAAAAAGTAAGAGATGCAGTATGTTACTGAGAAACAAAGTAGAACCGTCAGTACTTGGTGTATGATTAAGCACTCAAATGACTCTAAAGCAGTAGGTTTTAGGAATCATTAGTATAAGTTTAAAAGGTGAAATAATGGGGAAGATAGAATTGTTATTTTCCCTTTGCTTGGAGGATGTATACGATGTGTACAAAGAGCAGCCAGTTCACCATTTTTATCACTAGTAGCAAAAACAGGAATGGACATGGAAGATTGGTTGGCCACTAAGGAACAAAGCTGTGTTTAATCTGAGAGTACTATATTTATGAAGAAACTTGCAAACAAATTACAGGGTTCAGACATGATTAAAAAGTTCACAAAAGGTGTACTAATTTAAAGCTGTTAAAAAACATATATTCTTTGAGGCATCTGGGTGGTTCAGTCAGTTGAGTGTCTGACTCTTGATATCAGCTCAGCTCATGATCCCAGGGTTGTAGGATCGAGCCCTGAGCTGGGCTCTGTGCCAAGCGCGGAGCCTGCTTAATATTCTCTCTCTTTCTCCCTCTGCCCCTCTTTCCTGCTCATGCACATGCTTTTGCTCTTTCTCTCTCTAATATAAATAAGGAAATATTACTTTACCCTGAATTCATTGGAACAAATAAAATTAAAAAAAAAATTAACCATGGGGTGTCTGGGTGGCTCAGTTGGTTAAGCGGCCGGCTCTTGGTTTCTTCTCAGGTCATGCATTTACGGTTCCTGGGTTCAAGCCCTGTGTCAGGCTGTGCGCTGACAGCGCGAAGCCCGATCTGGATTCTCCGTCTCCTTCTCTGCCTGCCCCTCCTCCACTCGCGCTCTCTGTCTCTCTCGAAATAAATAAACTTAAAAAAAAAATAATTGAGCATTATGCTTGACATTTTAAATGCCTCACATGGTGGAGTGCTTCAAAGTGAACCAAAACTAACAGCCAGCCTGAAAGTGCTAATGGAATTATGCTAATAAATAGTATGTCTGCCTCTGCCCATTCTCTACCCAGTTTTCCTGTATGTGCCCTCAAACACTGGTGTGCCCTGCGTTACCACATCATGTCTGTGATTTTCCTCCACTCCATACGTCATTCCCAGTGGCCTGGTTGCTCTCTGGTGTCTTCTACTACTGATGGAAGCATCGTTTTCTCCAGTCTGTGTTTGCTCATGGGATCTGGTGTTCCAAAGCTATTGAAACCACTGATGCCGACACTAGTGAGTTAGCATCTTTGATGTATCACACAGCCTTTCAAAACTTCTGCTTCAGTCGAGGCCCATTTGTGTGTGTGTATGTGTGTTTCTTAAGAAAACAACTTGTTCATAATCTCATAGTCAGTTATTGGCAAAACACAAAGTAGAACTTATGTCTTAAAATTCCCATCCTTGTGTTGTTTCTACCATGCTATAAAAGTAGTAAAAGGTTTTCCTTGCTATAAAATGGAAAGTCGGGCAATACAGTTGCATGAGTTTATTTATTTTTTTTATAATTAAATGAGGTAATACATGTAATATACTACTGTTGTATGATACACACTGCTTATTCTTTATATAATAATTAAAGCTACCATGGTTCTTTCACTAATACTGATTATTTGTAGATGTTAGATCTGTTATTAAAAAGTTTTAAATCAAATGGCTAAATATTAATAAGCCTCATAATGACAATAACTGTCATTTTTTGAGAATTTTCTAAGTGTCAGACACTGCTCAGAGTGATTTACATCTAGGGTTTTTCTTCATCATCATTAAAGACGAATTTTTTTTATGAATAATATTATCTCATTTTTGAAATGAGAGAACCAAGGCACAGAGAGGGTAGATAACTTTCACAAAGCACAAAGCGAGTACGTTTGAGAGCCAGAATGCAAACTCTAGTATGGTCCCTGCCCCTCTATTCTTACCATCTCCCCCCTGGTTACCTAAGCCATGTATGCGTTCCTGAAAGGAGAAAATACATGATCTACTTTTTTCTACTCCTGTTTTCCTTTTTGTAAAATTTCTATTTGCCAATGGCTATTTTTATTTGTTTCTTTTTCAGTGAGAACATTGGACTAAAAATAAGTGGGTTTTAGCATGTAATAGTACAGCAAATGTGCCATATTTCAAGCACTGTTTTATTAATATGTACAATTGAATTATTAAAATTTGTTCATAAATTGTGTCATGGCGAAGAGAAAACTTGCATTGTATATAGAACAAGTTTTACTAAAATATCTAACCTACAAAAGTAACCATAAATTCCTTATGGATATCATGTCATTCTCAACATTATATTGTAGTTTTTTTAATGCCTCCAATTAGAGAAATAAGGCATATAATAATATTCTGAAGCATATGTAGGATATTTCTGTAGTCGACATAGAAAAATGGCCACAATGGTTGCCTCTGGGTATGGGGTAAGGGAATTCATGTGTCTATAGTTAGAAAACCATGTTCATTGTACCTTGTACATTAATCAATACATTGTACCTTATTAGAAAGTATTATGAATATGAACTAATTTTTCAAAACAATATTTAGTTTAAAAAAGCTTGTCAATCATCATGAAGCCTACTGAGAATATGAGAAATGAAAGATTCCAAACTCTTAAATTGATCTTTATAGCATAAATTTACTCATTTATTGTCTTTATATAAAGAGAGGAAAAAAAAACTATTAAGTGAATGTACATATAAACACCATTTACTAAGCTTTAGTAAATTGAACAGATATTACCAAGAAAACTCTCAATAACATTGTTTTTTCCCATGTGGCTCTAACCTTAAGAGGAATTTTATATATTTTTTAAAATTAATTGTTAGCAAACCATGTTGACATTGTGATATAAACCAATGTTCTTCAAACTTGATTCAGGCTATATGAATTTTGAAAACTGTGAACTTTCATATGACAGTATGGATATATTTAATATAATCATACACTTAAGGCAAAAAAAAAAAAAAACCTTCTTGTAACAAATTACTCTTGGGGCACCTGGGTGGCTCAGTCGGTTAAGCATCTGACTTCAGCTCAGGTCATGATCTTGCAGTATGTGGGTTCGAGCCCCACATCGGGCTCTGTGCTGAAAGCTCAGAGCCTGGAATCTGCTTCAGATTCTGTGTCTCCCTCTCTCTGTTCCTCCCCTGCCCTCTCTCTCTCTCTCTCTCTCTCTCTGAAAAATAAATAAACATTAAAAAAAATTACTCTTATGTTATTCCAGGACCCACTTTTCCATTGTGATCATTGTCACTGTTGAGCTTGTTTTAGGTTTCTAAAGCAAGAAAGGGGTAGAAATATTATATATCTAATGGGTTTTTCCAAGTGAGCTTTAAATGATATTGTGATGAATTATCTGAATTAATTGAAAGTTTTGCCACATAGCAAAAAGTGAATCAAGAATTGACTTTGTTCTTTTTTTAATGTTGATTTATTTATTTTTGAGAAAGGAAACAGAGAGAGAACAAGAGAATACGAGTAGGGGAAGCGCAGAGAGAAGGAGACAGAGAATTCCAAGCAGGCTCCATGCTGCCAGCATAGAATTCAGTGCCGGCCTGAATCCATGAACAATGAGATCATGACCTGAGCCAAAATCAAGGGTCAGATGCTTAGGGGCACCTGGGTTGCTCATTGGGTTAAGCATCCATCTTGGTTTTGGCTTAGGTCATGATCTCACGATTCCTGAGATCAAGCTCCATGTCAGGCTCTGTGCTGACAGGGTGGAGCCTGCTTGAGATTCTCTTTTGTGTCCTCTCTGTGCTCCTCCCACACTCAAATGTGCTCACATTTATGCTCTCTCTCCCTCTCTCGAAATAAACAAATAAACACTTAAAAAAGAGGTGGATGCTTAACCAACAAAGCCACCCAGCTGCCCCTACTTTGTTCTGTATGTATTAATCTCTAAATAATTTCCATGTTAATTCTCAGTGCCGTATTCACACTCAACCAATTAGTTATTGTAAACCAAAATAATCCCTTGCATAGAATTAGTATGAATTTGAATACTATGAATTCTGTCAGTTTTGCTTGTAATTACTACTTTTGTGTTATAGTCTAAGTACTTTTGTGTTATAGTCTAAGTCTAAGTTATAGTCTAAGTATGAATTTGAATACTATGAATTTTGTCAGTTTTGCTTGTAATTACTACTTTTGTGTTATAGTCTAAGTACAAAAGTCTAAGTACTTTTGTGTGTATAGTCTAAATGTTTGTCATTTCACCAAAAAATCTCATGCTTAATTTATACATGTTCCAGTAACATTATTCTACAAGTTATTCACATCAATGTAGCAGCAGGAATTATGATAAGAGAAGACAATTCAACCTAAAAGTTCACGAATAAATGTGAAATTATCTCTCAATATTTAGTTGTTGAGTGAGAGTAATATATCACGGTGATATTTTTTTTTTTTGCAGCTAAGATTAACATTTTAAAATGTGTTAGACCTCATAATATTGTGGATGTAACACCAAGAGACTAAGAGGCTTCAAAATAGAGCTTTCTGTGTCCCAAAACCTAGCGTGCATATCTGGTAGAAAAATAGCCTTTGGTATGTTTTCATGTTTATGAATTTGTGAATATGTGTATTTGTATGTCTGTATACATATAAGTATATATTCCAGAATCAGACAGATCTTGCTGCTAAATGTAGAGATTTAATCCAAACATTCGGAGACGATGCAGCCTCAGAGAGAGTTCAGTATATCAAATCACGTTTTCATAATGGTCCCATTTGGAAATTTTATCTTCACTGCGGGAAATTAATCCAGTCAACAGTAAACTATTGAGAATTAGTTAGGTGTAGAGCTCTGCTCCACATCAACTTTTACTGCTTAGCCCATGTTGCCAAGACACGTGGTTCTTTAATTTTGGTGTGAAAATGTTCAAGCTCGATCACTTCAAGTATCACTAAAGACAAGAAGAGCCCTGTATGTACTTTGACAAAGATAAAAGCAGTTTTAATGGTATGTTGGGCCACTTCCCTTAAATAGTCTAGAATTGATTTATTGTATGTTTTTTATCTAAACCTTTTATGAACCTATTATATTTTCAGCCCGTGTTACTTCCATAAGCACTCTATCTAATAAATAAAGTAGTTTGGCACTTCCCATTATTTGTCCTAAATTTATCTCTTTTAAACTTCAAAGGATGCCCTTAGACCTTGTGTAATTGAAGTTTGTGGATAGCTTGGCTTTCACACTACCAACCTTCTTCATGATTTAATAGATGTCAGAGTATCCAGATTGAAGATTCTAATCTTTAAGGTCTTCCTATACAAAGCTGCTCCATTTCTTTAACAATAGTTTAGTTGTCTCTCTGTGAGCATTTTCTAGCTTTGCTATATTTCTTTGAGGTAATGCAGTCAGCATTGTGTGAGAACCTTCAGGCAAGTGGATCATAGAAGTTCATAACACAAAGAGTGAGTATCTTAGAATATGAGTTCCAGTCTCGCCCTTTCCACCAATCAAGGGATCTTTAACACATGCCTTTATACCTCTTGCGTTTATTTTGTTTCCACCAAAAATTGGGCATTTAGAAGCATTGACTTCTAAGTTCCTTTGTGATGTTAGGATCTCAGAAATGAAATTACCAAATTATTTTTAAAAAAGAAAAAAATACTTTTGGATGTGGTTGACGAGGCCGGACTAACAGTGAAATAATTTAGATTTCACCTTTGTGTAGTGATTGATACGGTAGCCACATAATTTGATATACTAACATAGAAACCTTCTCATACCCCCATGACCACTCTTTTCAGTCTCGTGTCACCTCATTATAGCTTTGTTTAAATGTCTCAGAAATGGTTATGTTTTCCTTCCTCTTTCTTTAGGTTGTTTACTCGCAATTTGATAAAATAATTTTCAGTAATAGTTGGTAACTTTATATTGATTCACTTATATATTGAATGAAGCAGCGGGACAAAAATCCATACATAAAAATCTATGACCTCATGGAATTTCAGGGTGGGGATCACATAATAAAAATCTAAATGACAAAAATATTTAATATGGCTGATGGTAATAAGTGCTATGGAGGAAACAATGCAGAGGACGGTGTTACTGGTCTAAAAGTGGTTCCTTCCTTTCAACAGGATGCTGCTTCTTTGATGGCTGGGTTTTGGTCCCTCCTGTACTTTGGAGCACCTAGTGAGCTCTCTGAAAAACAGTTGTTGTGTGGGTATCTGGCGATGTCCTGTTTTTTTCCTTCAACCTGCTGTTCTACTGTGATCATGAAGAAATGTTATAGAAATGTATTTTGCAGGGGAAAAAAGAGAGAGAACTTTCATTTCTCACTAGATAAGGTACAGTTCAGAAAATGCAAAAAATAGTTTTGAGTGATACGTTTTTCATTTTCATCACTGATACAGTTGACAGTTTTGTGAAGAGGAAAAAAAAGGCACATGCTGTGAGACAAATCCCTAAAAACATATATGCGGTTATTTAAAAGTACAGCTCACCCTTCACTTGCATTTGGAATTCAGCAATGCCTTCTGCTTACTTTGTTTTTGATAGCTTTCCTTTTCTGCAAGGTAAGAGATACTCTGACCAGAGGGTTGTTTGATTTCATAAATATTTTTGTTCACATGATGCTTAAATGCTATTGAAACAGCTCCTGCAGGATCTGTAAATCTCTCTGTTTGGGGTTTTCTTATTCTCTGTCGCTATCTTTGCATCAGTTTCCTTTCACGTAGCTTTGAGGTATTTGAAAAGAGAAGTTCTCTGATTGTTTAAATTATTTCTGATTTGAAAGAAATACTCTATTATAAGAATGCACGTTGCAATGACATTCTCTTTTAAAATTTGTTATGCGATTTACATGTTTTGGGCTGTCACTCACTGCACATTTGTTCTCTTATATATTGTTATTACCTTTTATCCTTATCGCGTGTCATATTTTATATGCAGTCATTAGACACTTTCATGCTCAAGCGGTCATTAGCTGTGTGCTCTCCAGCTGTTCACGACTGTTAAATAAAACTAGTTTCCCCATCGGGAGCGTGCCTGACTGGCTTCCCTGCATCTGCAGGAACCGCTGGCACGCAGTTGGCTGTGAATGAACATGAAGAGTCTGCCCTGATCCGGTAACTTCATTTCCCAATCCTGTATCTTCTTCCTGGGTGACACAGAGGAAAGGGGAAATAGTACTCATTTCTGGAAGAGCCATACCATTTTTCTTCTTCTTTTCCATATACTTGGCATTATGAGCACAGCACTCTTTGAAGCTACCTCACATTTTTGTATGTCCTAGAAAGTGCCAGAACTAAGGTCAAATATGCAAGTGCAAAGCTTTATTTAGTCTCAAAATCCCTTTTTTTTTGAAATGGGAAGAATTGAATTGGTAGATTTCTATCTTTTTCATTTCTTTGAGTTTTACAAAATGGAATGATTCTAGGTAAAGCAATATTTAAAAAAATATGTGGATGTGGGTAAAATATAAATGTGACTTTAGAGGGTTCCCCGCCCCAACTACCTGTATTTTTATGTCTTTGTAATTACAATACATGAAGCAATGTTTGGTATCTCAGAAATATTGAGAGCTGCCATACTACCGCCATGAATATATGCCTCCTCTGTCCTAGAAATTTTAAGTGCTGGGCGCCTGCAGAAGAGTAAGACATCCTGTGTATCCAAAAGTTTATATTAGCAGACTTAAAATACATCATGATCATCACTGTCAAAACTTAACAGGGATTAAGAATGGTGATTCATTTTCTCATTAGAAGTAAGAGTGATTTGGCTAAACACATATCTGACTCTGCACACTCTCATCCATCCTGATGCATTCCAAATTTTCACAGCCTACCAGAATAGATCTTTTAATATCAACAGAGCTGAGTCTGTTATGGCTAGCTAGGAGAATGTCCCTTTTTCCCTCATGCTCCTATCTTCTTCTTCCTTGCAAATTCTCACAGCCCACACATGATGTATATGTGTGTGTGTGTGTGTGTGTGTGTGTGTGTGTATTATTCATCCACCAAGTGTACTCTTGCCTACAACATTCAAAAGCTGAAAAAATTTCACCACATTAAATGAATGTTTTGTTAAAAGTCAGCTGTGTCTTGCAGAATTGTACTGACGTTTTTTCTGGAGTCTTAATTCTAACTGAATTGAGTAGCCTTCACATGGATCTCCTGGTTTCCATGCTTGCTCCACCTCAAACTAATCTCAGCCCAGGTACGTGAGATCATGTCACTCTTGTGTGCAAATGCCTCATTTGGCCTAAAAGCCAAAGACTTTGCAAGAACTGGCAAGGCCCCTCTATGGTCTGGTTCTCATTCTCTCCAAGCACATCTCCTGCTTTCCCAGGGCTGACACACCACCTCTGCCATTTTGGTTTCTAGCTGAGCATGTAACATTCTATTATGCCCCTGCATTGGGTGGAGCTTTTGAATTTTTATGTCCCTTCTGGAAATGTTTCCATATATGCATATAAAATATGTATATATGTCACATATCTATTTTATACATATCTATTTGATATATTTGATTTTTACACATGTGTATTTTACATTCATATATCTATGTGTGTATATATGAGGCCAGATTCACTCTTCTTTCCTTTGGGTCTTTACTCAAACACGACCCCTTCATAAACGCTTTCCCTGATATCCCTATTTAAAATAGAAATCCTAGGGGGTGCCTAGGTGGCTCCGTCGGTTAAGTGTCTATTATTTTCAGCTCAGGTCATGATTTCATGGTCATGAGATCGAGCCCCGCGTCAGCTCTATATTGGGTGTAGAACCTGCTTAAGATTCTCTGTCTCTGTCTCTGTCTCTCTCTCAAAATGACTGACTAAATAAATAAATAAAATTTAAAATAGAAATCCTTCAACACTTCCATTTTTCCAATTTCGGTGTTTCCTAAGCATTTCTCATATCCAACATACTATATATTTTACTTATTCCATTTGTTTATTGCTGGTATCCTCCCAATGAAATCAAGGTTCTTGATGACAGTGAATTTGCCTGTTTTGCTTCTGCTGTATGACTTATTTATTAGGTATGTTTCTTTGTTTGAATCTTTCCAATAAAAATGTAAGCTCAGTACTGGCCAAGAATATCATTTGATTTATTTAGCTGTGTCCTGTCAATTCATATACGTTGTTTGAATGTTTAAACAAGTGAATGAATATGGGGATTCTGTAGGGTTTCTAGATGGTGACCAATCCTGGAGATTGCAAGGAGACTTAGATCACTTCTTTGGTTTTCCTTCTCCCCACTGACGCTCTGACATCCTTCAGTATTGTGGGCAAGGGCAGTTGTGGACTCCCAGGTGTGGCTCCCCTGACCTGGCAGTTCCGACTGTCCTTGAGTAGACAGCTGATGAAGGAAGTTTCTTCCTGAATTAAACTGCATCCCAGTGTTTGCTGCATGTTGGCAGGTACATCCCAGTTCCAAACTTCAAAATATGAAGTTGGATGCTGATAGGTCCAAATGTCTTGTATATTATGCTGACAGCTAGACCTTGATGATAAGATGAAACTAAAAAGAATTTTCCATAAACCTTCAAAAGTTAAAACAAACTGTCCAGAGCTAGTCAGTCAGCTAAATTGATTGCTGTTTTCTGGAATTTGTATATTTAGTCTGCACCTCTTCTGTCAACATTTTTTATGTCCAATATGAATACTGACTGGTACAGGCACGACTTACAAAACTGTGGCAATGAGAGGAGAAAAAAATCTGCTTCACCCCATAAGTGTGGTCATATATAACTGGCCTATTCAGAGTTGATTCTCTAGAGTAATTTTAAACAATATATAAAGGTCAGGAAAGTACAACCTTGACAGGGATATGTTCTGTCCTTACCGCCCGCCAAAAAAAATAGTTGGATTTATATGATTTTAAATCAAATGCAATGTTAATGTGCTGCTTCATTTTTAGAGAACTTCCTTTATTCAGAGGACAGATTTTGAGAACAAAAAGAACTCTATCACATTTTATATGTCTTATGCAAGTTTTTTCTCATCTTAATTGATTCATAATGAAGCCTTGTTAATTTTAGACAAAATGAACAACTTTGCTTCTTAGTACTACTCTTTCTCAGTGTATTTGAGGTCTGATTGTTGAGGAAGTTTATTTACATCTTAAAAACAATATGGAGTCTTCTTTTAACTTATATAATTTTGTCAAAATGTCGTAAGTATAAACAATTAACTGCTTCATTTTGAGCTGTCTGACAAAGGAAACAAGGAAAAATCTATGTTCAGGAATATTAGAAAAACTTTTTTTATGTTTACTGTGATAAAAAATGAATATGTTAACATCTGTGAGAGATTAGAGCTTTATGTCTGAGGTCGGAAGGTAAAATTGAAAAAGAAGGAACTTACAGGTTTTTATTGAGAAGTGCTTAGGCTGATACATGTAAGTATACTGCGTTCATTTTACGGCTAACAATGTTCCTTTTTTATGAACAAATCTCAATTATAACAAAAATCATTTAAAAAAAGCCCAGTGTGGTACTATATAAGTAGAAACAATACAAAATTAAATTATATGTTAATTTTGGATATATAAATTTTGGCAAAAATAGAAAAAATATGCATGAAAGCACACACACTGATTTTATGGCAGTGTTATATTGGTAGAGGGAGAAAAAAGAGAAGAGCTGGGATGAAGCTTATTTTGATTTTTAAGAGAGACATCTGAAGCATATGCAATGCTTTTTGACATGTCTAAAGTCTGATTTTTGGTCATGTGATTTCTCTTGCAATATTTGTTATATTTTAAAATACAGGCATTAATATAAACATATTAAAATGTGTGGACAGGTAATATCAGATTGCATTTGTAGAACCTATTAACACTTTCTGCACTATTTTCAAACATTCCAGTTTGTATTTTACTTTCTTTTCATGCATACTGTTGAGAAGAAATACAATGGCAGCCTCACCTTTTCCCAAAGCACTTATGGTTCCATATTCAAATACGGTAAAACCTTGAAATGCAAGTAACTTGTTCTGTGAGTGTTTTGCAAGACGAGCCAACATTGCTAATAAATTTTAACTTGATAAACAAGTGATGTCTTGCCATACAAGTAGTATGTGATGACGAACATCACATGATCAGAACTGAGCCAGTGGTTCTTCTCTTGCGCGCGCTTGCTGGGGGACTGTGGGGGATTGTTTCCCATATTCGGGTGCTTGGTCTCAGGCCACGAGATGTGTGGCAGAAGTCAGTGGTCTTTCGGAACATTGGAAGGTGCCCGCAACTGGCACTAGTGTACTTTTTGTCACTTCAAAGCACCTGTGGACAGTCTTGCTTTTCCATAAAAGAGTGAATTTAGGAATGCTTTGCTTCATTCTAGGTCATTGGATAGGTTCCTTGTTAAAGTTGCACAAAAAGAAAAAGATTCCATTGAACCAGTAGATAGCAGTGATTCGGTTAGTGATAGTGAAAGTCCTGCTACGCAGTAACCCTCCCCTCTCCTGTCTCCCTCACACCAGCCACAAAGATTTTCAAAGGTAAGTGCAGGTTAATTTGTTTATTTTTCTTTATATGTTGTATTTTCTTTATTATTTTGTATTATATTACCCTATTATAATCATTTTATGTGAATATTTTTGGGTTGTGGAACAAATCATCTGAGTTTCCATTATTTCTTAGGGAAAAAATTGCCTCGATATACACGTGCTTTGGATTGTAAGCATCAAACATGTTTCCAGAACAAATTATGCTCTCAAACCAAGGTTTTACTGTATGTTATGTATATTATAAAATTTTATTTCAACATGAAACATGACGTAATTTGTTTCTATATGCCAATGAACATCCCATGTATCAATATACAATATTACCAATATGTAACCTTTATATTCTGATAGACTTTCTAATAAAATACTTTTTTTTTCCTATTTAAAGACATAAAGGAAGAAATATTTATAATTTTTAGGGTCCTGGAAAATTTTCGTTTAGGAAGAATTTCTGATGCTTAAAAATATTAATCTTTTGAGTGAATAGTTTTTGGGGAGATTAAGGGTTAAATTGATAGTGGAAGATTATACCCTTTGTATTTAGTGAAATTTATTTCAGTTTAACAT
This sequence comes from Acinonyx jubatus, assembly GCF_027475565.1. NCBI lineage: Eukaryota > Metazoa > Chordata > Mammalia > Carnivora > Felidae > Acinonyx > Acinonyx jubatus. Next base: position 216,520,445 of record NC_069380.1, read on the forward strand.
TTTCAGCGTTTTTCTCTTTGGGTGTGGGAGGAAGGAAAAATATCAAAATGGCTGTGAGTATATGTGAAAACTTCTCCAAGATGCTGTATGCTACACTCTTTTTTGTTTGTTTTTGTTTCTTTTTTTCTTAAGGAGGTAGTTTCTAATGTTGAGTGAGAAGGGTCAATCAATCCATAATCACTTATTGAGCTTATATTATGTCTTAGATGTGTGAGCAGTGGTATGGAGGTGGATAAAAAGATAAATAAGAAACTATAATGAATTTATAAGCTAGATAGTTTTAGAAGCATATATATATATATATATATATATATATATATATATATATACACTCAGACCACTGCAGATTTAGAACTTTTTGAGGAGATTCATGAGGACATTATTTTATCATCATCAATATACCTACAAACCTAGTTAGGCACCTTTAAATTGGGATCTTGGTCATAGAGCCAAATAGTTTTAGAATTGAGATCTGCTATAATTTGCAGGCAGAGGTGATTAGATAAGGAAGGCATAGCTTTATAAAGAGTATTAATGCCCTTGTAAGAGAGGTCCCAGGGAGCTCCCTTGACCCTTTCATCAAGTTATGACACAGCAAGAAAACAGCTACTTATGAATCAGGAGGTGGATTCCTTGCAGACATGGAATCTCCTGGCACCTTGATCTGGGACTTCCTAGCATCTAGAACTATGAAAAATAAATGTTTGTTATGTAAGCCACTCAGTCTATCTCAATGGTAATTTTATACCATACCAGTCTATAGAGACCAAGGCAGGATCTTAGCAGTCAGTGTGTCTCCATCCCCTATTTTATATACCATCATCAAAAATGTTATGTGATTTTTCTTATATCTCCTGCTACTGCTTCAACAGTAGGTCACAGCCCCCAATTCATCAGTGTGCAATCTCAATGTTTGGTAGGGTTTTGTTCCCCTCCTCAACCATTTTATACAGATCATGAGGTGGTTTATCATATGTTCATTCAAGATCCCATCTCAGAAAAAATGAACTATTATTATAAGCGTAATTTTGGATAATTTTGAGTTAAAATAATTTAACACGGGCATGGTGGCTATAATTTTCTGGTGTCTCGAAACTGCACTGTTTGGAATGTTACTGAAGGCTGATTAGTTATAAAGCAAAAGTTCAAACAGTTAAGGAGACAACTGTGGTGGAACATGCAAATTCTGTAAAGCTAGTTGCTGAGGGGTTTATTCCCACTTACATTTTATATATTTTCAATATTTACTTCGTTTAAGTGTCACTGTTAAGATTCATATGATTATAATCTTTTCTGCACAAATATTAAACGGGCAAGCATGAAACCCTTTTTCATTTTTGAACTTTATACTTTTATTGAAGTTCCAAATTTGTATTAACTGTATCTTTTAAACACTGGCCTTAATTTTCTTCTGACATAGTGATTTCAAGGGAGTACTGGTTTCATCTAACGGAGAGTGATTTAACTGTTTACACAAGTGATCCATTAACTGATGCTGACCACTTTATAGAATTATAGATGGAAAAAAAAGTTATATGGTATAGCTATCTAAGTAATACTTAAGCACTATAACACTTCAATTGAATGTTTATTCCTGAGCATGAAACTCAGTATCTATAGGAACATCTTCTTTAATTAGACTTTTTTCTCTTTTGTAGATGTTATTTTATATTGAAATCAAATGATATATTGAGAAGTATCTAGAGGCATTGCATAGTGTCAAAAATAAATTTCCTATAGTCTTAATCATCCTCAATATGAATTTAAAAATGTTTTCTTGACTTTTAAATTTTGAATTACTTGCAGACTTCAAGAGCTTCTGTCAAAATATTACTTTTTATAATTGTTATTCTTGCTTGTTTTAGTATGTTCTATAGAATTGTTCAGTAATCTAGTAAAACAGTCAAGGTTGAAACTAACCCAAAACATGGGTTTATTTTTGAATTAGTAAGACTATATACAATAGTGATGTGAATTTCCTAATCCTTAAATATTTATGCAAGTGTTAACTTATGTCTTTAAATTTAAAGTGCATGAACACATAAAAGGTAACTCTAAGCACCCGTTTATACCTTTTAGCAAGATATAAATTAGACCCTCTTTTATGAAATTGAATATAAATTATTTGTGAGCACCTCAATTTTAGAAAGAAAACATAGGCATAAATTATTTAACTTGAAGTACCCAGAATTGTATACTATCTTTATGAATGATATTAGTGAAGTTATAAACTATTCACTGGGTAAATTTGTGGTTTAGATTTAAGATTCGAATATTCAAAATTTCAAATTTTATGCCTTTTTAAAAACTAATTTAAAACCTTCAAATAACAAATAAAATCTGTGATACAATATTAATAGGTAAGTGACTCCACTGATAAATTTTAAAACCCTCATGAAATGTCTTAGTGGTTCTAATGAATAAGATATTACCTGTAACAAAACTTGCCCTTAGAGAGTCAAGTTGTAAATTCTCAGGAACTATAAACTGCACTGAAATAATCATTAAACATCTTTGCTGGAAATTTATTTAGAAATATCTCACATTTGCCAAGCGAGTATCATGATGTGTTTTTTTTCACATTTTTTTTCACATTTAATATGTTAAGATGGCCAGAATTCTTTTTCTTTAATAAAAAGTTGCTTTCTCATCAAGAAAAAATTAAACACCCATACCAGAAAAAATTTCATAAATAACATAATTATAACACATTATCCTGTATAGAGCATTAACCTGACAAATACCATTTTATTTCTAGTTATACATCCACAGCTTGTCTCAGAAAGGGTGATTTTGTTTGCAAATTTTACTGAACTAACAGCCAGTGAATTTAGTTCTATCTCTAAAGTAATTTATTGGTTCAGTTAACTAGAAGACCACAGATATAGGAATTCTATGTTGTTTAAAAACTTGGGTCTTTCTGGCTCTATTTACTTTCATTCACAGTTTTGAATTCTTCCAGTAATAAGGCCCCTTATGGTTGCAAAAAAAAAAAAAAATAGCCATAGGTGGTAAAGAGAGAACGGGAGAGTGAGACAGATCTATCATAAAAATAACTGAAGAGAGCCTCTCAGAATTCTATCATTGGATCAGTCAGGAACAAGGGGCATGGGATTACTGGAACTTGTAAAGCTGGCTGTGGTTAAGTCTCTCCTTGAGGTACATGGTGGGAGTGGAGCAAAAAAAAATCTGAATAAAAAATTAAATACTTAAGAAGAAGTAAAAACGAATGAAAGCTAGCTAGCTTTTGGAGATTTTCTTCTAGTTTCTGAGCATGTTCATTTCAATAATATGCCCAGAAACTGTGTACATTGATATTGGATAGGCTTGAGGTTTCACTGAGTTGATCATGAGATGAAATTAGATCAAAAGTCCATTTTAATACTTCATTTGTCCTCATTCTGGGTAGTGGATCAGAAAAATTTTTAGGTAAGCTTGATAAGCTTGAAAATTTTGATAAGCTTGAAAATTTTATCAACATTCTCAAAATGTCTAGCTATTTCTGTCTACCCAGTTCACAGTTAACCCAGAAAGTATCATTTGGAAAATCTAGGTAGAAGCTATTTGTGCTGTTACCATGGTTATTATCTAGGTGTGGTCAAATAATCATTCTGAGTCTTTGAAGTGACTCAGTTCTGGAATTTGGCTGAAGAGACAAATCTCTGTTGTTGTTAGAGCATCCTTTTTCTGCCTCACCAACCGAAAGAATTCTCAGTTTCATAATTCTTGTAGACCTTGGAGTGCTATACATCTATTTCACTCCTAGAGACTGAATCATTTAGTCACTGAAAAATGCTCTCTTGTACCACTATTAATTACAGAAATTACATCTTGAATCTGATGGTCCATTGGCATTATTTACTCTCAATACTCAAGGGTCTTATCCATGCCCATAGATATAGGGAGGCTTTTTTATAGTAGCATTTTTAGCTAACAGAGAACAACCTCTACAGGACTTTTGGAAGATGCTGATATGCTATAATCTATATTTCTTAATACCCACGTTAGAAAGCATTTTTCATTGTCTTTTAAGAGATGTAAGGAGTCAATTGAGTGAATTACACGTGATAAACTACTCTACCATTCTCATTTCCTTAATTAAATGAATCTTTTTTATATACAAAATAGCAAAGAGTTTTGGGCATCTCATAGTCTTCATTAAGTCCATATTTTAATTAGCTAATAAAGCAACAAAGCATACCCCATTATCATGTGCTGAGAATAACACAATAATTCTAAAATTTACAGGAAGGGCAACCATGTTAGTAAATGTTGCATTATAAAATGTTCTGCAATCCTGGGTTTATTACTTTCAGAACTTAATCCTATATATATTTTCTAGATTTTTGCTAATACAAATCCAACAATTCTTGCAATGTTTTCATGATTAATCATGTCTTCTAAAATCTGAGTTTGTAATTATCTCTCTTGGGCACATTGGGTTCTGATTCTAAATTAGATTAGGAGGTAATTAAACATGGTGGAAGATCAACATAATAAGAATAGTTTTGCCTTGTAAAGTAACTCTCTCAAAAGAGATCCTTACTGGATTTTAAGCAAAAGCAAAAAGGGCCTTATCGCACTTGGAAGGAAGGGTTGCTTTTGCTAACCATGATCAGGGATATTTGGGAGTTTGGGGCCACTGAGCCATCTGGATCCTATCACATTTCCCTACTCCAATATTCAGAATCTTACTTATTCTCAATTAATTCACTAGTTTTCATACTGTGGTAGTAATGAGACTGTGTAGACAACCAACTTACAATTTTATAATTGACAGGATCACATTTTTGAGTTTAGGGCTCTGCCTTAGGTCTACAGTTGTAGATGATAGAAGGTTATTTTATTAGTCATAAAATTCCCATGGTTTCTCTCTGTGCCTTGAGCCAAGATCAGAGCTTTGAGCTTGTTATTCTTCTTTAAGCTGTCAGTACAATTTGAAACAATCAACTCTTTTACAGTTCACACATTCCTCATGCTTTTTATATTGTTCTCTGGTAACAGCCACCTGATTCCTCAAAGCCTTGTGCTCAGTGAGCACTTTACTCTAGGTTACCATAGGTCATGATTTAATTAGCTGTTTTGCTACTGCAGACCACGGGATGTTAAAATTTCATCTGGAATTTTTTTAGAGCCATAAGCTATGCCAGGCCTGTTAACAGAGTCAACATTTCTTTTATTGCCCTGAGGTCCTGTTGGCTGCGACCACTTCTACCAATTTATGTATCATTTCAATTTGTGATGCATCAGGTTTGTGGAGTCAAACTCACATGTGGGTTTTCTAACTGCAAAGGGGGCTAAGAAATCTATTTTTTGGAATTCTTTCTTAGGATTCAGGAATCAAAAGGCAGGACATTCAATCAACATTGAAAAGGTATTTGAAATAGACTTGTCAGCAAAAATGGTGACAAATATATAATACAATGATTCTTATCTTTTGGGGAAGCATTGCATATTCATTTTTTTACTCATTTTTATGAGGGTCTCATTTTTTTAAATTAATTTGTCAAAGTACTTTGTCCCTTAGAGGTATTAAATCCTCTGTCCTATATATTGCATGTTTTTTTTCCAAATATTCACATTGTCCATCAAAATATATACATTTGTTATTATTATAGCTTTTACATTGACTGTATTTTTGCCTTATTTAATGTATTCAGTTTTTCTTTAAAGACTGTTTAAAAGGCCATGTCTATAATAGCAGTGTGATGTTTTTATAATTACCTTTCAATTCATTTTGATTTAGATTCCATCAGGAACCTACGTTCTGTTTTGTTTTGGGGTTGTTGTTGTTTTGTTTTGTTTTGTTTTGTTTTTGTTCTCAAAAAGTACCAAAATTATTTTTTCCTACTGATATGAAATTAATGTATATTTGAAAATATAGTCAAAGCTTATATTTGTCCACTATTTCTTTGATGTTATTATGTAAGCAAAACAAAGTGTTAGTAGTCCTCTTGCTCCTGGGGCTGCCTGTCAGCTGACCTAAACAAATTACATGGCCAAGATGGAGTGGGGATATAGGTGTCATTAACTCAACAAGGAGGCTCTCCTCTTTGGAGGTACATGGTAGAGACTATAGATACATTACCCTAACAGAGGGAGGAAATCAAGACTTAGAAGTGGTTGTTTAATTATTCCTTTGTAACATCTTCCATTAATTTGTGGCTGGATATCTCTCCAGTTTTTTGTTTCCTTCTGAGATTTGAAAAATATTAAATGATAACTTTGATTTTACATTTATACTTTAAGTCGTTTGGAATTTATGTTGACATACTTATGCTATGAGTATCCAATTGTATTTTAAATAATCAATTAGTTTCATTGGTAAATTTAGCTGAATATATGTATTTTTCCATATTTTATTTTATTTATTTTTTAGTGTTTATTTTTTTAATTTTTTAACATTTATTTATTCTTGAGACAGAGAGAGACAGAGCATGAATGGGGGAGGGTCAGAGAGAGAGGGAGACACAGAATCTGAAACAGGCTCCAGGCTCTGAAGTGTCAGCAGAGAGCCTGACGCAGGGCTCGAACTCAGGAACCATGAGATAATGACCTGAGTCAAAGTTGGACGCTTAACCCACTGAGCCACCCAGGCACCCCTTTTAGTGGTTATTTTTTGAGAGACAGAGTATGAGTCGAGGAGGGGCAGAGAGAGAGGGAGACACAGAATCTGAAGCAGGCTCCAGGCTCTGAGCTGTCCCCACAGAGCCCCACGCAGGGCTTGAACCCACAAACCATGAGATCATGACCCGAGCTGATGTCGGACGCTTAACCAACTGAACCACCCAGGCGCCCCATATTTTTCCATATTTTAAATTAGTACCAACTGTTCCTTTTCTAATGTGGGGCAGTAATGTACCTACTGAGAAATATCAAATAGCTAAGATCACTAAGTCATCAAAAATACCACACATATTTTATTGTTATTATTGCCTCCAAACCAAAAATGAAGGTTTTCTTTCAAAAAACTATGTTGAGTTAATGCGTTCTACTGAAAACCAAGGTGAGGATAAAGATAGATGGTCAGACAGACTCTTAAGATAAAAACTCTAACAGATATATGCTGTATACTATTGCTTACAGAAAGCAACTTTTTGATCTTCTCTGAACCACTATTCTTGTCTCTACTATATTCCATATTCCTCAATTGCCAATTTTTTCCAGCCTGTCTCTATGCCAATTATTACAGAATTTACTAAGCCATATCAATCACATACTTTAGTGTAAAGGAGCTTTTTTTTGATATTTTCCTGAGTTTTGGTTCAGTGTGACACAGGAGAAAGCCTAAATGTATGACTGAAGGTATACGGAATGTTTTAGGGAATTTGGTGTGACTGGACTCTTGAGTTTTGGATTATTGGATTAGCTATGCTAGTATGAACCCTTGGAGAAATAATTTACCTGTCTGATGACATATGTATATATTTTTTATAAGTTACTGATTTGGATTAGATTAACTCTGAAGTCATTTTGCACTTCAAGCTTTTATGAAAATAGCTTAGAAAGGGAAAACAGAATGATATCCTGTAAAAAAAAAAACAACTTACATTCTATATTTGCATACAGATTAATTAGCAAACATATGCCCAACGCTTACCTCTTTTCAGGACTTCAGTCAGCTCCTGATTTCAGTCTTCCTTTTCCTTTAAACTTGCACATTTTTTAGGGTTTGCTCTCAGTGCTTAATTAAATTATTCATCTAAATATAAATATTAGAGGTGATGTTACAATTTTGTGGTTTTAACTGGGGACCCTTTTGCTGCTACTTCCTCGGGGAACATTTGGCAGTATCTGGAAACATTTTTGTCTGTCACCACTGAGCAGGGTGTCATTGCTACTGGTGTTGGGAGAATACAGGCCAGGGTTGCTGCTAATCATCCTACCTGGCACAAGATGGCCCCTCACAACAAAGAATTATCCAGTCCAAAATATCAGCAGTGCTTCTGTCAAGAAAGTCTGATATAAATTCATCATAAATTCAACTTGATTTATTTTCAAGAGGCTGGATTTGCCATTCTTTTACAGTGCTAACCATGCAAAGATTTTTGACTAAAGGGATACATGTTTTAAAAGGATGAGATAATTAAATTCGATGGAGTTATAATCATGAGAGATGTGTGTTTTTCTCAAATAACTATCTTGCTTGGATGTTCTTGAAAAAAAGAAGATATATTTATATAGATGGTAGAGGAAAAATAACACATGCACTCTGAGGACCAGTATAATCTATGGTCATTCCAGAGCATGACCTTAGCTGACATGCAAACTGATAAACACAAGAATTTGGACTTAGTCCAGTGGTTTAATAGATATGAATTTGAGACTCCTGCTTATCTAGAATCAATGAATGCATCTGAATGCCTACTAAAACATTCTGGAGAATAAATTTTATTTTGTTCCACATCTAAATTTTCACAGAACAGGAACAGTTGATTGTATGATACTTTTTTTCTAATATAGAGAGTATTAGTTATGTCCAGTTTCCAAAATAATTGCAATCTAGGAATAGCCCCTACTTTGTACTAACTTCATTCACATTTATCAATGCTACTATTTGTTTTGTATCTACTTATTTAATACTTTCTTCCTTTTTGTTGTTTTTAGCTTTAAGAAATCCCAAAGTGTAGAAGCCATACTCAGTTATTTCCTAAAAATGCAAGAAATCTTGAAAAACACAATGCTAATTATAATCCAAATTTATTGCTTAAAAACCAATTCTTAATTCTGATTAACCTTTCTCATTAACACACACACGCACACACACACACACACACACACACACACACATGAATCCTTCTTTTAATGACTTACGTAATGAACATTTAAGTATTACTTGGTCTTTGCCACAGAAAACTCAGATAACTGAAGTCTACTTTTTTCCCCACTAAACCTGGGTATCTCTTGAAAATTACTACACATAGCCCTCTCTCTTCTTTTTAACCTGTTGAAAAGACTTAAACCCATGCAATGTCATGGAATATACATTTCCTTTCAAAAAAGCATAACAGATCAAATAATTTTGGGTAACATTGCATAAAAAGAGGATGATTCTTATTGAATAATTTAAAGTAACAGAAGGCATGCTAGCTTGAAAATGTGGAAAGATAAAATTACAAATGCTAGAGCCAAAATCATAACCTCTAATTTCCAACAGATTTGGGTAATAAACATATGCTATGGCTCATCACGGTAAGGACCACTTTATGCTTCAAGGCATAATTTCCAAAACACATGGCCTGCTCACCATCACTTTGTTGAATTACATATATGGATTACTTTATGGCATCATCAGAATAAAAAAAAAGTCAGTCTAATGGATAGGCTTGAAAATGAGAATCTGAACTGTACCTGGAAGTCAAGTGAAAGTTCGAGAGGTATGTTTTAAATTATTTGGAGCTTGATATTCACTAGGAGATGCAAAATCCATGATAGGTACAGGTTTTAGGTAAACTCTCTAGTCTTAGAAAGACTTAAGTTATTCATTCATTCTTTGTTTCATTTGATTTGTGCTAACAGAATATTGACCTACAATGAGTTCAGTACTGCTCTGTGTTTGTGGCTGCAACAAAAAACAATAAATGCTAGTTTGCTGTATTCATGTAGAATGTATTTTAGGAATAGATGACAGTTACACAATAGATAGAAATAGCAATAATATCACTGTGTGATACAATCTACAAAAGAAATGAGTGAGGTGAAATGAATGACAATATCTTTGAGGCCAAATTTTGAGTAAGATTGTCAGAAATTTCTGAGGAGGTGATATTTGAGTTGAGACTTGAGAAATGTTGAAATGTGAAACATGTGGGATGTGAACAAAGCGCTTTCCACACAGAAGGAGCAGCAGGTGTAAAGATCCTGATGCAGAAGCGGGCTTGAATGTGTTGGTGGAAATAAATGGAAGGAGAAGAAAACCAACCAAGAGAAATAGATGAGAGATGACTTAAGAAAATAGACAGGCACAGTATTATAATGCATTATGAGTAAAGGACAACCTGAGAAGATGTGGGGAAGAGGAATTTGGGAGTTTATATCAATGGATCTGAAGTTACAGTTATAGAAGATGAAAAAGTTTTAGACATCTGTGCAGCATAGAGTTTATAGTTAACAACACTGCATTACTCATTTACAATTTTAAAAGGGTAAATCTCATACTAAGTGTTTTTACCTGCCCCCCCCCACACACACACACAAAGACAAGGAATGCACAAAATCTTTTGGAGGTGGGAGACGTGTCTATTACCTTGTTTGCAGGGATGATATCACAGGTGTATGCATATATCCAAATTCATCAAAATGCATACATCAAATTGTGCATTTTTTGTATATAAAGTGTACCTCAATTTAATTTGAAAAGAAGAAAAAAGCATAGTCAAGAGTGTTCGTAAATGGACTGGTTCAGTGGCTACACTCGCTGGAGACATCAGAACACGTGAATGCCTCCAGGTGCTAAATTCCTGCAGTTGAAGATGGCATGATGGTTGAAGCCAAAGCCTGTACATCTTTGTCAGCTGCTATTCCAGGCAATAGAAAATAAGGGGACTACATTAAAAAAATAAGCCCTGTTCTCTTGGATGTGGCTGGTAAACAATGAGCAAGCAGGTGGCAAAATGAAGAATGAAAGCCGAGATAAATACGGATCTTGTGCTATGCCTCAGTTTAAATAGTGCCCAGAATTCATCCCCAAATATCAGTCTGGTTGGCACAGAGTATTACTGCAGACAGCAGTAGCCTGATAGTTGTGCCTGGTTCTCTCTTTACTGTGTCTGAAAAACAAAACAAAACTAGCTTCATCAGATGGTGGCCTCAACAATGAGAAAGTTGTGAGAGGCAGTGGCAGAGAAAACATAGTGTGATCGATTCCTCACCCATTTCATTGGCTTCTGCAATATCATGCTGGTTCCTTTACCAAATACTTAATTTATCAACCCTCTATTATTTATTTTTAACTTCATTTATTGTGACAGAGAGAGGGAGAGAGCACAGGCAAGTGGGGGAGGGGCTGGAGAGAGAGGGAGATGGAGAATCTCAAGCAGGCTCTGAGCTGTCAGAGCAGAGCCCAATGCAGGGCTCAAACTCAAGAACCATGAGATCATGACCTGAGCCAAAGTTAAAAGTCGGATGCTTAACCGACTGAGCCACCCAGGCACCCCAACCCTCTATCATTTAGAATTTTTAAAATTAGTGTGTACATCCTCAATTACACTGGGATCAGACACTATAGTTTCATGATCCTTATTTTTTCTGTTCCAAAGTTGTCTAAATTCTATACCATATAATCGGGAGGAAGTGTGACTACCATTGAAAGGGTGCAAGCTAGAATTAATTTCTTGGAAGTAAAATATATTTTTCTATTTCTCTAAGGTTTTAGAAAGTGAATGTATTGCACATTGTATTATGCCAGATCGCATTATTCGAACATGCCTTGTATCTATACTTGTTTACATTTTCCTACTTCATAAATTTCCATTGCTGTGATATGGCCTCTCCTTAGAACTCACAGTTTGTTCTATGAGTAGTGACTAATTATTTTGTTAATACTGTCAGATCCACCGTGTCTGTATTATAGCCACTTACTAATATGAACCACACAATAGAACCAGAAAATACCCTATCGCAATTGTAAGAATATGTTCCTTAGTTGTGTGATCTGACTTCAGCCATACTCTTCTAGAATGCATAGTTGCACGTCTAAGAGACCATCTGTTAGTTTTGGTGTTTAGGTATCCCTACAAATGAATAATTCCTCAGGTTTCAAGTTACATTTGTAATTTTTCTATTCATAAGCAAATGATTCACTCAACAAACATCTACTTAATGAGTAGTTGAGTCAAGGTGTTTTCAGTGGGGATGTGAGAGCAATAGACTCCCAGTTCAAAAAGGCCTTTCTGGGGGCGCCTGGGTGGCGCAGTTGGTTAAGCGTCCGACTTCTGCCAGATCACGATCTCGCGGTCTGTGAGTTCGAGCCCCGCGTCGGGCTCTGGGCTGATGGCTCAGAGCCTGGAGCCTGTTTCCAACTCTGTGTCTCCCTCTCTCTCTGCCCCTCCCCCGTTCATGCTCTGTCTCTCTCTGTCACAAAAATAAATAAACGTTGAAAAAAAATTAAAAAAAAAAAGGCCTTTCTGTAAAGTCTTTCAATTCAAAAAATAGCCTGAACCTTTCATATGTATTATATATGGTATCTTCGTAAGGGACTGGTTCTTTAATTACCAATAAATTATGTGCCCCCAAATTAGTTTATGTAAAGCCTGAAACAATCGCCAGAATGTACTGTGTTGCAACCCTGTCCCGATTCCTACTTACTGAGAATGTCTTCACAAGCTGCCTCAAATACTTCCAAGGACTTCCTTTCATTTTTATGCTAAACGAAAGCTGTATTTCATTTTATTTTTCAGTGAAGAGGATGCTTGCAAGCCAAAGAATACAGCAGAGAGTACAATGAAAACAATGAACAAAATTTTGAAAACTACTATATAGGAAAGTAAGAGGATACATAGAAAATAAAGATGATTTAATCTCTTTTTTTGCTAGGAAGGCTATAAAAGTGAATCATACTGCTGTAAAAATGAGTCTTATCAACCACCTAGTTATTTACACTTGCTCATAGATATATTTACAGCAGAGAATACAAATGCATTGTTTTTCCTGAGTTTTTATTTTTAAGGTGATTTTACTCACCACAGCTATAGTCAAAATATGAAATAATGAACAGTTCAATGCTATACGCCTCTTCCCACACATTCTCTAGAGCTGATGGGCACCTCAATTATTCATTTGCAATTTTAAGAACCAAATACCTCCAGTTTAGATAGAATAAACATAATGGAAAAATTACATTATAATCTTTACATTTTTTTCTGTATGGAAGTGCTCTAGGATTATCTTAGATGATGACAATGATATCCAGTCAGTTCTTGCAGCCTGTCTCAAGAATAGTAGATGTGACCTACATCTCTAAGGAGTGTCTTCTCATGTCTACAAATAAGGTACTGCACGATCCTGATTCAGTCACCCTTTTAGAAAGACTCAAAAATATAATGTAATGTTCCATCAGAAGTTGTCATAACCATATACATTTTTGATGACTAAGAAACTACCCTACATTTCCAAAGTTCAATTAGTGTCCTACCAATTTCGCTATATTGATTAAAAGGAATCACACCAATAAATTTAAACAAATGAAAAAAAAAAAACTTCTTAAACTACCATAAGAAATGTGTACAAATTTGAGGGCCGTATATTTTCTTCAATGACTTCTGAATTTTTAAAAACCATTGTATTTGTGAACCTTGATTTTTGTTCCAATATTGCAGAGCAATAACAAAAAAGTATTTAAAATGTATACCATTAACACATTTATAATTATTGTGGTTTATCAGTTGCATAAGCACTGTCATTTTATGTCAATAAGAGAATAAATCTCTTTTTAAAATTTTTTATGAATTTTTTAAATGTTTATTTTTGAGAGAGAGAGAGAGAATGGGCAAGGGAAAGGCAGAGAGCGAGGGAGACACAGAATCCAAAGTGGGCTCCAGGCTCTGAGCTGTTGGCCCAGGGCCTGATGCGGGGCTCAAAGTCACAAGCAGTGAGATCATGACCTGAACCTTAGGACACTAAACTAACATGCCATCCAGGCACCCCTAAACTTCTTTTAATTGAACTGTGTCATTAACTGAAAGATGTTTTCTACATTCAAAGGTGGTACAATGTGAAAAAAAAATTCATCTTTGAATTGATGAGTTAAGGTCAGAGGAAATGGGGCATATAGAAAACAAATTATGCCTTTTGAAAGATTTTCTTTTTGTGGTACCTTACTGCAATTGGAACCATATAGAATATGGCATTTATTGTGGTTCAGGAAACTATTCTTACTTCCAGTGGGCCTTTGGTCACTCTGTCCCTTTACTACATACATTTGCATGATCATAAGCATCTGATACTTTTTTCTAGAAAATGTGATCCTTTTTAAAAATTGATTTGTTTGAATATAATATTAGTTATATATTAGCATGAAACAAATTGTCAGAAAATTTGGCTGCTTAAAACAAAATGCTTTTATTATATTACAGTGGTGTTGGGTCATGAATCCGGGCATGACTTAGCTAGATCCACTGCTTTAGGATCCTTCACAGGCTACAAAGATGCCACGAGAGGGACTGAATAGATGGTTGTTGGCAGAATTCGGTTCCTCACAGGTTGTGGGACAGAGGGCCTCAGTCCTTTGATGGCTCTTGGCCATGGGCCAGGCTCAGTTCCTCATCACATCATCCTCTCCAACATGGCAGCTTTCTTGTGAACATGTAAATAGAGAAGGCAATGGAGAGAGTCTGCTAGCAAGATGTAAGCCACAGTCTTTGGAATTAATATCTCTTCGCCTTTCCTGTATCCTCTTGGTTAGAAGCAAGTGTCTAGGACAGCTTGACATTCAAGAGAAAGGGATTACACATGATTGTGAATGCCAGGAGGAAAGAATCACTGGGGACCATCTTAGACGTTTGCCTACCACAATTAATGAAAATCTATGCTGAGAAATAGGAGACAGGAATTTTTAAATGTTTCTAGTGATTCTGTTTTATACTTTCTTCCATAACTATGTTTATTGCTGTTTTACAAGGTATGAACAGTCTACTGTTAGAAAATCAGATAATAAAGAGGAAAGAGAGACTCTTCTAAAATCTTAGTCACTTACTAGCTATGTTGCCTGAGACATGTTATTCTTCAGACTTGTGTGATTTATCAATTAAGTGCGATTAATACTTTATATGATCTAGTTGTAGGTATCCTGTCAAGGAAAAATAATAGCTTACTTTTCAATAATTTATTGAGTGACTATATATGCAAGGATCCACGTTAGGTCCTAGGGATTAAAAACAAAGTAGTTAGTCTGTTCCCAGAACAGTAAATAATCTGAGATGAGAAACAGTATTTAAACTATATAGAAACATGTCTGGCCCATAATAGTCACTCAGCCAATGCTGGCCCTTCAGAGGCTTTTTGTTCTTTTTAAATTTTCTCTTAATAAATGTTGGTTGTTGATCCTTCAGTGAGGGCAAAGGGGACAATTGCTAGAGTCTCAGGAAATCAGTTAAAGAGACAGCATCCCTATTTTCTTCAGTACACTTATCCGTTTACATTTCTACACCTCTTTATCATTTCCCACCTTTCTTCCCTACCCTAAATGCACAGAAGCCCAGGCTCTTACAATCTTCTTGAGTATTTGGATTGAAGAAAATAAAATTAAGGATGAGAAAATTGCCAGGAAGTATTTATTGATGCTAGTATGAAGATTTTACCAGAAATAAATTAAATCAATATATAATGTCTATATTCAGGGATCATAATTCCAGTTGGTGGAGCTATTTAACATTGCCATTCAGAGAAAATGTAATGTTTTATTCATAAGTTTTTTTTGAAATAGAGGCCAAACATTCATATTTATAATATGAAAAAAATATTAATATTTAAATATCTACCTCTAAATTTAATCAACTGCAATTAGAATAGCGGAAGTAAAAATACAGATGACCCTAGTCAGTGCAATTTTTAAATGCGCTATTTTTAAAATGGCTTGTCTATTGAAATTAAGATTAAAGAATTCAATTTCTATTTAAGAACTTATTTAAGATGATGTTATTTTCTATAGCCCTACACGGGCATCTTAAATATTTTTGCCTTATTTTTCCCATTTATATAATTAGAAATCTAATTCACAGCTTTTTAAGAATTAACAGCATTTGTGAAAGTACCTTGCTCAGTGGTTGAAATGTAACAATTGGTCATATATGAAATTTGATTTTCCAGAACTATCTCCAGATAAAATTAGATCTTACAAAGAAAGATCAGCTAGCTAAAAATGCCCAGTGTATGTGTATCAATATGGAATATTTCTGATTCCAAGACCCCCTTAAAATATGCTAACGAATTTTTTTAGTGTTTATTTTTGAGAGAGAGGGCAAGCAGGGGAGGAGCAGAGAGAGAAGGGGACAGAGGATCCAAAGCGGGCTCTGTATGAGTCACCCAGGCACCCTGATGCTGAGAACTTTTAATGCGTTCACTTCCCTGCTCTTCTGCTCCACACCGCTGTCTTCCATTATAGTACCTACCAGATGTTATGGCCCGAATTCTGGACTGGTAGGGGAAGAGATGAACAGATATCTGACAGCTAGTGGTGTGATTAGTAATTCTGATGGGTGCCCGATCATGGAGGCAAAGCCAGATGACCAGGGAAATTAGGAGATGGTCAGCAGTGGTGAGGATGACTGAAGCCAGGCTGAGAAATGTGTGTATGGCGAAGAATCTAGTAGGGGCGATCAGAAAGCAGAACATTGTAGGGTTGCTCTCATAGGCTTGTGGTGGCAGTGCCTGATCTGGGATACCGGTTGGTCTCTGTTGCAAAATACCTAGTCCTTAGAAACTACACGGTAATTATTTGAGGGATGATCATTTTGGTAGATAACCCCAGAGTTGTGCTGGCCTCTGATGTAGTATGGTTGGCTTATGATTGTCTGGTAGGATCCTATCATAATCTTGTGGCTGAAATCTGTGGTCTCACTTCCTTGTCTTTTCTTAATCTCCCTTTTAATGTTTGTTCTGGTTCACGAATTACTTCCTCAGAATATGCTCGATTGTATAGGGTTCTGTCAGGCTGCCTTCCCGCTCACCCACCTAGGCACATTCATCAGCCATTTCTTTTTTTTTTTTTTTTTTTCAACGTTTATTTATTTTTGCGACAGAGAGAGACAGAGCATGAACGGGGGAGGCGCAGAGAGAGAGGGAGACACAGAATCGGAAACAGGCTCCGGGCTCTGAGCGGTCAGCCCAGAGCCCGACGCGGGGCTCGAACTCCCGGACCGCGAGATCGTGACCTGGCTGAAGTCGGACGCTTAACCGACTGCGCCACCCAAGCGCCCCTCATCAGCCATTTCTATCTACCACCCGGTCTGTGCCTCTAACTCTTTCTCCCCAGTCCTCAGCCACACCTTAGGGGTGTAGACTAGAGGCCTAGAAGAGGAAGAAATTATCAGGAGTCAGGAGCCTAACGTCTTTGACCACTTGCCATTCTGTTTGTTTTCCTGAGAGGGCTTCTTCAGAATTCGAAGTCATTTCCTCCTTTCCAGTGGAGTGAGAATTCTGCATTTTATCCTTAGTTCTCTCCATTCTGAGGTAAAGCTTTACAAGTTCAACAATTACTGACTTTCAAGGCATTTATTCTACAGATATACTAAAGAAAATACAGTTGGAAACTCAGTGCTAAATAACACAACTTTATTCTATCCAAACCCTTGGAGCCTAACACCCAAAACTTCCAGCACAAAGAACAGTGTTAAAGTAATTGGGGGTAGCATTTAGCAACATGTGTCATGAGGAATTCTTTGAATGCACAAACCTCAATAACTTTAAAAAAGCTGCATATTCAGTTTATATTGTTAATATCTCTTTTTTCCTTTTGAACATTAGGCTTGTTTAAAAGAGTGTTGTACTTTAAATCCTGATTGTATTTTATAGTATCTGGTTTATACTAAGTGTTAAATAGCTGTTCATTGAATGAATTGATCAAGTGATGGGATAACAAAGATTTTAAATGTTTTTCACAAATACTGAGACCATGTGATGTGCACTAATACATTCTATTTTGAAATCTTTTGCTAAAATATTCAGATCGTAAGTAAATGAAGCCATTAAAGAACAACATATTGTGTTTACAGGTAGTAAGAAAAGTCAAGAAAGATGGCTCATTATGCTAACAGAATCCATTACTATTCTGTATCTTTTCTCATTACCACTGGTTTAAAATGGGATGATTTGCAATCTGTTTATTTGTAAGAATATGTCTATGTTATTAAAAAATACAAAATATTGTGTCACATACACTGTTTAGTGTACTTCCTCCTAATACTAACATTTCTTGTCAAGGATATTTCAGTAGCAAACTGAGGATTCCAAACATTGTCAGGGAGCTAAAATAGCCAGGTTGATGTTATCAAATAAAAACAAAATAAACCAAAAGAAGGCTTGTTTTAAATATAAAATCACCTTTACAACAATATTGAGTTGATAATTTTTTATCGCAAGATAATCTTAATATTTAGGTCAGGCTGAGATATACTGTTTAAAGTATTAATAAAACACTGTTATGAAAATCATCATAGAGTATTTGCTTTTGCTTCAATATTAACAAAACTTCCATTTGTATGATCTCAGATGAAAAATTCTTTCTAGTTCTGTGAATGATTCATAATTCAATTCCTTTCAAGAAATTATTAATTTTATTTTTTTTGGATATCATTTGGAAAGGTATAACTAATAGGCACCCCTAGAGAGCAAGATGTAAAATACAATATATGGCATTCTAACTCATAGCTCTTGAACTTCTCTGGGATTCACAAGAAAGTTTTAGAAAGCTTAGCATGTGAGTCATAAAAATATTATTCCTCATTTGTAATTTATGTTAGAAATTTGCATGTGAATAATGTGGGAACGGTAGAAGTCTGGTGGTATCTTTCATAACTTTATTTCTTATTTATAATGCAACTCTGTCGAGTTTGTTTCCCTAGTTGCCTTTCCCTAAAATGTGCCCGTCCCTACTTTTGTCCTGTTCCATCAAATACTTGTAAATCTAAATCCCTCTGAGCATAACTTCGCACCTTTGCATCTGTCTCCAAGGGAAAATGTAATCTTCCTTCCGTCATCTAATTAGCAGTGGGAGTCTCTGTGCTGTAGGCTCCATCATAGACACAAGTGTGATGTGCCAGTGCGCTGACATCAGTAAACACTTTATTAAATTACACACCCCTCTAAGCAGGCACGGGCTTTCAGAGCCCTAATATTTTATGCACTATTGCACTGGCTCCCTGTTTTCTGAAATGTGAGTATAAGGCCAAGCTAGGGTTATAAAGTCTTGGTGAGATTATGTAGCTATAAAAAAGATACATGGCACACTCTTATGTGTTAGGTTTAATGTTTATTTATTTTTGAGAGAGAGAAACAGAGCGTAAGTGGGTGAGGGACAGAGAGAGCAGGAGACACAGAACTCAAAGCAAGCTACAGGCTCCAAGCTGTCAGCAGAGAGCCAGATGTGGAACTCGAATTCACGAACCATGAGATCATGACCTGAGCTGAAGTCAGATGCTTAAGTGACTCAGCCACTCAGGCACCCCTTAGGTGTTAGGTTTAGTCTGTTTTAACAACTGATAACTAGCTAGAATTAAAGAATAACAGGAAGAAAGATGGGGCATATAATTTAGTGCCTCTTTTTCTTTGGACCACCAATGTCTCAGGAGAATAAAAAGCCACTGATCTGAATAAAATTTCAAAATGATAAACCTTTCCTGGAATACTCCATCTTTAGATTTATAAATAGTATGTCGTAGTTAGTTTTCTGGATAATTTATAAAAGTATACATTCTTAATGCTTTTTAATTATTAAAATGTTTAATATATGATAAAGGTAAGTACAATGAAGCTAAATATCCTTTTTGAAAAATGAAATTTATCCTATTTAATAACCATCCAGACAGGTGCGAGGTGAAATCTCATTGTGGTTTTGATTTACATTTCCCTGATGATTAGTGATGTTGAACATCTTTTCATTACCTATTTGCCATCTGTACGAAGGTCTAATTTACATATAGTAAACTGATCCTTTTTAGTGTAAAATTCTATGAATTTTGACAAATGTATACAGTCGTGTAAGTACCACCGCAGAAAAGATAGAGAACATTTCCATCTCCCCAAAACGTTCCCTCATGTCACTTTGTGGTGATTAAGTCCCTGCAATCACTAATCTTTTGTGTTTTGAGTCTCGATACTTCTCTTTTTTTCAAGAATGAAAAACTGAAAATATGACAAAAATGTCATATATATGGTTATGCACTATATATGATTTTAAGTCCACTCAGCATAATGCATTGGAAATTAATCCGTGTTGCTATATCAATAGTTCCTACTTTCCTAATGACAAGGAGCATGTCAGTGTATGGTTGCACCAAAACGTCTTTGTCCATCACGCATTTGAGGATATTCAAGCTGTTTCCAGATTTTGATGATAAAGAATAATGAATAATCATTATTTAATCATTTACATATACTGTAGTTTCGTGTGAACAAGTATGTTTATTTCTCCTGAACAAATACCTAGAATGAGAATGTTAGATCAAATGATGAGTACATGTGTAACATTTTAAGAAACCTCGTTTTTTTCTCTAAAGTGGCTATAGACAGTCCCAGCCCCCAGGACAGGGCTCAGTAAGTGAATTATTGAATGAATGAATCTTTCCACAATGGTAAGGAGCCCGCAAGAAAGTGTTAGTGTAGAATTTGTATGTGGGCTCATCACACCCCACAGCTGTAATCTTGTCACTGGCACTGCTTGGGGTGTCTGAACTCTCCAGTGAAGTCCCTCTTTAAAGGGCATTGGGGGAGAGACTGGAATGTGGCAGCGTAGGAAGATGCTGGGCTCACCTCGTCCTGCTGATCGCTTAGATTCCACCCACATCTGCCTAAATCACCCAGAAAACCGCCAGAAGACTAGCAGAATGGACTCTCTGGAGCCAAGTGTAGACAAGAGGCCCATGGAAGAGGGTAGGAAGGGCAGAGAGGCGGTGCGCGCTACATAGACTGGCGGGAGGCAGCCAGGGCGCTGGAGGGGCAGCCTGCCGGGCAAGGCAGAGACCCCCGAGTCTGGCTTGCAAAAACGGAGGGGCAGGACTATGTGAGTTCTGACAGCCAGCGGGACTCAACATCCGGAA
This sequence comes from Acinonyx jubatus, assembly GCF_027475565.1. Lineage (NCBI taxonomy): Eukaryota > Metazoa > Chordata > Mammalia > Carnivora > Felidae > Acinonyx > Acinonyx jubatus. Next base: position 216,541,195 of record NC_069380.1, read on the forward strand.
TGTTATAAGTCAACAGCTCTGCTCTCAGAGAGCAGGAGGGTGAGAGGACACCGGGAGGGAGAGGTATTGAGCCCCGGAGGACAGAGCTCAACTCGGTGGGGAACAAAGGTGCTGGGAAGCACCATCTCCCTCCCCCATCCCCCAGCCGAAATCCCAAAGGGAACCAGTTCCCGTCACTGAACTTGCTGCAAACATCCAACACTGTGCTTTGTGGATCCATCCTTCCAACCGGTCTGCCTCCCTCCCAGTGCTGCAGGGCCCCTTCCGCAGGGGAACACTGATGGCAAAGCAAGCAAAGCCTGCCCCTCCCACCCCTGTGCATCTTGTGGATCCACCCTGGCTAATTCACCCTTGGCCAGATCCCATCGAAGCAGCACCAAAAGCCTGGCAGTATGCAAATAGCCCAGACAGGGGCTACACCACGTCACAGTGAGTCCTGCCTCTGGGAGAGGGGAAGATAAGGTACACACCAGTCTGACTATGGCCCCAGCAGTGGGATGAGGGCAGACATAGGGTCTGACCGTGGCCCCGCCCACCAACACAAGTTACTCTGGACAGTATGGGGGAAGTGCCCTGCAGTTGGGAGCCACCCCAGGGACTACCCAAAATGATGAAACGGAAGAATTCTCCTCAAAATAAATTCCAGGAGGTAGCGAAAACTAACGAATTGATCAAAAACGATTTAAGCAATATAACAGAATAAGAATTTAGAATAATAGTCATAAAAGTAATTGCTGGGCTTGAAAAAAGCATAGAGAACAGCAGAGACTCTATTGCTACAGAGATCAAGGGACTAAGAAATAGGAGCTAAAAAATGCTATAAATGAAGTGCACCATAAAATGGAGGTGGCCATAGCACGTATTGAAGAGTCAGAGGAGAGAATAGGTGAATTAGAAGATAAAATTATGGAAAAAGAGGAAGTTGAGAAAAAGAGACATAAAAAAATCCAGGAGTATGAGGGAGAATTAGAGAACTAAGTGATGCAATCAAATGGAACAATATCCGTATCATAGCAATTCCAGAAGAAGAATACAGAGAGAAAGGGGCTGAGGTTGTACTTGAACAAATCATAGCTGAGAACTGCCCTGATCTGAGGAAGGAAAAAGGCATTGAAATCCAAGAGGCACAGAGAACTCCCTTCAGAAGTAACTTCAATAGATTTTCTGCATGACATATCATACTGAAATTGGCAAAATACAAGGATAAAGAGAAAATTCTGAAAGCAGCTAGGGATAAGCAGGCTCAAACTTATAAAGGGAGACGTATAAGACTAATGGCAGACCTATCTACTGAAACTTGGCAGGCCAGAAAGAAATGGCAGGAAATCTTCAATGTGATGAACAAAAAAATATGCAGCTGAGAATCCTTTATCCAGCAAGTGTGTCATTCAGAATAGAAGGAGAGATAAAGGTCTTCCCAAACAAACAAAAACTGAAGGAATTCATCACCACTAAACCAGCCCTACAAGAAGTCCTAATGGGGATTCTGTGAGTGAAATGTTGCAAGGACCACAAAGCACCAGAGATATCACAAGTATGAAACCTACAGACCTCACAGTGACTCTAAGCCCATATCTTTCAATAATAACACTGAATGTAAATGGACTAAATGCTCCAACCAAAAGACTTGGGTATCAGAATGGATAAAGAAACAAGACCCATCTATTTGCTGTGTACAAGAGACTCATTTTAGACCTGAGGACACCTTCAGATTGAGAGTAAGGGGATGGAGAACTATTTATCATGCTACTGGAATCCAAAAGAAAGCTGGAGCCATACTTATATCAGACAAACTAGACTTTCAATTAAAGGCTGAAACAAGAGATGAAGAAGGGCATTATAAAATAATTATAGGGTCTATCCATCAGGAAGAGCTAACAATTATAAATGTCTATGCACTGAATATGGGAGCCCCCAAATATATAAAACAATTACTCACAAACATAAGCAACCATATTGACAAGAATGTGGTAATTGCAGGGGACTTTAATACCCCACTTACAACAATGGATAGATCATCTAGACACAGGATCAAGAAAGAAACAAGGGCCCTGAATGATACATTGGATCAGATGGACTTGACAGATATATTTAGAACTCTGCATCCCAAAGCAACAGAATATACCTTCTTCTCGAGTGCACATGGAACATTCTTCAAGATAGATCATATACTGGGTCACAAAACAGCCCTTCATAAGTATAAAATAATTGAGATCATACCATGCACACTTTCAGACCACAATGCTATGAAACTTGAAATCAACCACAGGAAAAAGTCTGGAAAAACTCCAAAAGCATGGAGGTTAAAGAACACCGTACTAAAGAATGAATGGGTCAACCAGGCAATTAGAGAAGAAATTAAAAAAATACATGGAAACAAATGAAAATGAAAATACAACAATCCAAACGCTTTGGGATGCAGCAAAAGCAGCCCTGAGAGGAAAATACATTGCAATCCAGGCCTATCTCAAGAAACAAGCAAAATCCCAAATACAAAATCTAACAGCACACCTAAAGGAAATAGAAGCAGAACAGCAAAGACAGCCTAAATCCAGCAGAAGAAGAGAAATCATAAAGATCAGATCAGAAATAAACAATATAGAATCTAAAAAAACTATAGAGCAGATCAAGGAAACCAAAAGTTGGTATTTTGAAAAACAGAACTGATAAAAGTCTAGCCAGGCTTCTCAAAAATAAAAAGGAGGTGACCCAAATAGGTAAAATCATGAATGAAAAAGGAATTATTACAACCAATCCCTCAGAAGTACAAGCAATTATCAGGGAATACTATGAAAAATTATATGCCAACAAACTGGACAACCTGGAAGAAATGGACAAATTCCTGGGCACCCATACACTTCCAAAACTCAAACAGGAAGAAACAGAAAACTTGAACAGACCCCATAACCAGCATAGAAATTAAGTCAGTTATCAAAAATCTCCCAACAAATAAGAGTCCAAGACCAGATGGCTTCCCTGGGGAATTCTACCAGACACTTAAAGCAGAGATAATACCTATCCTTCTCAAGCTGTTCCAAAAAATAGAAGGGGAAGGAAAAACTTCCAGACTCATTCTATGAAGCCAGCATTACTTTGATTCCTAAACCAGACAGAGACCCAGCAAAAAAAGAGAACTATAGGTCAATGTCCCTGATGAATATGGAAGCAAAAATTCTCAATAAGATACTAGCAAATCGAATTCAACAGCATATAAAAAGAATTATTCACCATGATCAAATGGGATTCATTCCTGGGCTGCAGGGCTGGTTCAACATTCGCAAGTCAAGCAATGTGATACATCATATTAAAAAATTAGAAGATAAGAACCATATGATTTTGTCAATCGATGCAGAAAAAAATTTGACAAATTCAGCATCCTTTCTTAATAAAAACCCTCGAGAAAGTCGGGATAGAATGAACATACTTAAACATTATAAAAGCCATTTATGAAAAGCCCACAGCTAATATCATCCTCAATGGGGAAAAACTGAGAGCTTTCCCCCTGAGATCAGGAACCCGACAGTGATGTCCACTCTCACCGCTGTTGTTTAACATAGTTTTGCAAGTGCTAGCATCAGCAATCAGACAACAAAAGGAAATCAAAGGCATCAAAATTGGCAAAGATGAAGTTAAGCTTTCACTTTTTGCAGATGACATGATATTATACATGGAAAACCTGTAGACTCCATGAAAACTCTACTAGAACTGATACATAAATTCAGCAAAGTCACAGGATACAAAATTAACGTACAGAAATCAGTTGCATTTTTATACACTAATAATAAAGCAACAGAAAGACAAATAAAGAAACTGATCCATTCACATTTACACCAAGAATCATAAAATTCCTAGGAATAAACCTAACCAAAGATGTAAGAGATCAGTATGCTGAAAACTATAGAAAGCTTATGAAGGAAATTGAAGAAGAAACAAAGAAATGGAAAAACATTACGTGCTCATGGATTGGAAGAATAAATATTGTGAAAATGTCAATACTACCCAAAGGTATCTACACATTCAATGCAATCCCAATCAAAATTGCACCAGCATTCTTCTCAAAAGTAGAACAAGCAATCCTAAAATTCATATGGAACCACAAAAGCCCCGAATAGCCAAAGTAATTTTGAAAAAGAAGACCAAAGCAGGAGGCATCACAGTCCCAGACTTTAGCCTCTACTACAAAGCTGTAATCATCAAGACAGCATGGTATTGACACAAAAACAGACACATAGACCAATGGAATAGAATAGAGACTCCAGAATTGGACCCACAAAAGTATGGGCAACTAATCTTTGACAAAGCAGGAAAGAACATCCAACGGAAAAAAGACAGTCTCTTTAACAAATGGTCCTGGGACAACTGGATAGCAACATGCAGAAGAATGAAACTAGACCACTTTCTCACACCACTCACAAAAATAAACTCAAAATGGATAAAGGACCTGAATGTGAGACAGGAAACCATCAAAACCCTAGAGGAGAAAGCAGGAAAAAAGCTCTCTGACCTCAGCTGCAGCAATTTCTTACTTGACACATCCCCAAAGGCAAGGGAATTAAAAGCAAAAATGAACTATTCGGACCTAATCAAGATAAAAAGCTTCCACACTGCAAAGGAAACAATCAACAAAACTAAAAGGAATGGGAAAAGATATTTGCAAATGACATATTGGACCAAGGGGTAGTATCCAAAATCTATAAAGAACTCACCCAACTCCACACCCAAAAAACAAATAATCCAGTGAAGAAATGGTCAGAAAGCATGAATAGAAACTTCTCTAAAAAAGACATCCAGATGGCCACAGGCACATGAAAAGATGCTCAATGTCACTCCTCATCAGGGAAATACAAATCAAAACCATACTCAGATACGACCTCATGCCAGTCAGAGTGGCTAAAATGAACAAATCAGTAGACTATAGAGCTGGCGAGGATGTGGAGAAATGGGAACCCTCTTGCACTGTTGGTGGGAATGCAAACTGGTGCAGCCGCTGTGGAAAACAGTGTGGAGGTTCCTCAAAAAACTAAAAATAGATCTATCCTATGACCCAGTAATAGCTGCTAGGAATTTACCCAAGGGATACAGGAGTGCTGATGCATGGGGGCACTTGTACCCCAATATTTATAGCAGCACTTTCAACAATAGTCAAATTATGGAAAGAGCCTAAATGTCCATCAACTGATGTATGGATAAAGAAATTGTGGTTTATATACACAATGGAGTACTACGTGGCAATGAGAAAGAATGAAATATGGCCTTGTGTAGCAACGTGGATGGAACTGGAGAGTGTTATGCTAAGTGAAATAAGTCTTACAGAGAAAAAAAGATATCATATGTTTTCACTCTTATGTGGATCCTGAGAAACTTAACAGAAGACCATGGGGGAAGGGAAGGAGGAAAAAAAAAAGTTAGAGACGGGGGGTGGGGGGAGCCAAAGCATAAGAGACTCTTAAAAACTGAGAACAAACTGAGGGTTGATGGGGGGTGGGAGGGACGGGAGGGTGGGTGATGGGCTTTGAGGAGGGCACGTGCTGGGATGAGCACTGAGTGTTGTATGGAAACCAATTAGACAATAAATATCATATTAAAAATAAATAACGTGGCTATAATATGCAGCATTACCATCTGCAAAGTATAGAAGTTTGATTTACTTTGTATCCTTGCCAGCACCTGTTAATGTCTTTTGAAATTTTATTTTAATTATTTAATGTAGTGTAGTGGTCAACATTGTGGTTTTACTTTTCAAATTTTTATTAATGGTGACTGATGTTGAACATCTCTTTTTGTGATTATTTGGCATATGTATGCTGTTGTAATTGTGGAGCCTGTGCCCATTTTTAAGTGAGTTAATTATTGACTTTGGTATTTTTTGATGTATTATGGAAAATGTTTTATCACATATATGTTTGCAATTATTTTCCCCAAGTTTATGAATTTTCTTTTCATTTTTTTATTTTTCTTATAAAAGACATAACATATTTAATAAAATATATCATTATCTATATTAAATATATAGTTATTACACATATATTTCTTTTGTCTCCATCATTTAAGAAGAATTCTTTTAATTGTCTCTTTAAAAAAGCTTAATTGATTTGACATGTTTTTCCTTACTGATATTGATATGTTATGCTTTAAATTTCCCTTTAAGCCCTTTATTAGCGACATCCTACAAATTTTGAAATATACTGGATTTTAAATTTTATTAAATTTAAAATCAACACAATGTTGGCAAGGGTGTGGAGAAAGGGGACCCCTCTTTCACTGTTGGTAGGAATGCAAACTGGTGCTGCCACTCTGGAAAAGAGTATGTAGGTTTTTAAAAGGTTAAAAATAGAGCTACCCTATGGTCCAGCAATTGCACCACTAGATATTTAACCAAAGATTACAAAAGTACTAACTCAAGAGGATACAAGTACCCTGGTGTTTGTAGTAACAGTATCAACAATGCTCATATTATGGAAATAGCTCAAGTGTCCATAGGCTGATAAATGGATTAGAAAGTGCCATGAAAAAGAATGAAGTCTTGCCATTCGTGATGATATGGATGGAGCTAGAGAGTATCACGCTAAGCAAAATAAGTCAGTCAGAAAAAGACAAATACTATATGATTTCACTCATAAATGGAATTTAAGAAACAAAACAAGCAAGAGGGAAACAAAAAAAAAAGAGGGGCAAACCAAGAAACAGGTTCTTAACTATAGAGAACAAACTGATGGTTACTAGAGAGGAGATAGGTGGGAGGATGGGTGAAATGGGTGATGGGGAGTAAGGAGTGCATTTGTGATGAGCCCTGGGTGTTATATGGAATGTTGAATCACTAGAATGTACAGCTGAAACTAGTATTACACAGTATGTTAACTAACTGGAATTTAAATAAAAATTTAAAGTGAGATAAACTAAAATAAAAAATCTAATCTAATCCAATCTAATCTAATCTAATCTACTGTATTATGGTACTTCTTCTGTGACCCAGGTCTAACAGTTTTTTAAATTTTTAAATATTTATGGATAGTCAGGTTTTTCTCTCTCATTAGTTACTCATTTAAATCTTTTATAGTTAGAGAAATATGGTATAATTTGTCTTCTTAAATATACTATGACTCATGTTACTGCCCAGAATGTGGCCTTCTCACTGCATCTTATATGTGTATTTGAAAAGAAAGTATTTGCTGATATTATTGGGAGGAATGTTAAAGTTCCCTGTTGTAATTGTGTAATTACTGATTTTTTTTTATATATCAGTTTACAAATTTTTCAGTTTATCAGTTTATAAATTTTTGCTTAATGTATTTTGAAGTCTGTCTACACATTTATTATTGTTGCATTTTCTATGTGAATTGGCCCTTTTTCATTATATAGTTTCTTTTTCTCTGGTAATATTCCTTGTTCTGAAGTCTACGTTATCTGATGTTAATTTAGCCAGTCCATATTTTTTATAATTAGTGTTCTCATGGTAAATATTGTATATTCTTTTACATTCAACCTATCTCTATCTTACTATTCAAGATGAATTTATTTTATATCACATGTAGTCAGTTCATACTTTGTTACCATTCTGGTACAGGGCAAGTGAAGATACTAGGCTTCATAGTGTTTGGAAGTTTACTTATTTGATAATTAACTCTAAAAATATAATGAAATTTACTATAAGCTTACTATAGTTTCATTATCAGTATTATTCATGGTGATAAATCTACCTAATCAAACTAAAAATCAAAATTAGAACTTTGTTCTTTACATTTATAGACTTTATTTATACTGACTTTAGCAAATGAAATACTATGTAAAGTCTACCAAAGCTATTTTTTTAGTTCCCTGTATTGGTTTATTTCTTCCGATGGCACAATTTGTTTTCAATTGTGATTTTGCAATCACACTTTGCAGTTGCAAACTTAGAATGCACATTTGCACTACACAGCAGACATAAACAATATTTGAGGGGATGGAATTGGAAAGGACCACTACGAGCTATATGATCTTAAATGATATTTTAGTTTTTGTGTATCTTATCATATAGTTTTATCATCCTTTTCCCAATGCTGTGGAACTTTAAGATAAATTCAGTATTAGACGTATGAGTCCACTGCTGATATGTGTGTGCGTGTGTGTATATACCTGATATAACTGATATCTCTACTTATGCACAGTGCTGTGCTTCCCACCACACTGTGTTCTCTGTTCGTATGGATATACCACAGATGTTTTATCTCTTCCCTTGTAGTTGTCCTACTCCTATTTTAAGAATGGAAACCAGCTAGGTTTTAGAGTTTTATCATCAAATGAAACTGCTATCATTCCAAGATAAGTTATGGAAGCGATCAATGTGTTGTGCTTAAAAAGGTGAATATAAATGTTTACAAAAAGAAATCAGGAGAAATGTTGAATGAATACAGGAGTCTTCCATTTTAAGAAATTAGGACTGGAGGCATATGCCTTCTTTGTGACCCTTTATTCTCATTCCATAACTGACTTACGAGAAAATAAAAGTGAGAAAACTCAATTTCCACTCAACTTCCTTTCTGTATGTCCCACTCACCTCCCCACCCCCAGGTATCTATGATTCTTTGTTGGTGGTGGTGGGAGGCAGGAAAATAAGTTAAAATGTCCTCAAATGGAAACGCAAGCTAGATAATACTTTCTTTGATTAACTCAGTCCATTAAAAACTACTCACACACAAGAATACAAACACACGCACAAATACACAAAGCAATAAAAACATGCCTTTTTCTAAGATGCAGAATGCATGTTTGGAGGAGTAATCAAAAAGTCAGGAAGTAACACCATGTAAAAAGAATCCCACGCAGAAAATCAGAAGGTGTCATGTACACAGGAAGGGGTTATATACAGAAGATATACCTAGTATCCAAAGGAGCTAGGAAATGCTAAACAGCATTCAGCTTGAAACAGTCGTTTGCAGTTAACTGAGGAGATGTCATTTTATAGATTATGTCTTAATGGTCCAGAGTTTAGATGTACTACTTTGTTTCTGGCACTGATCTTAACTCACTTAATTCTTATTAAAATGAAGCATCTTTGTGATTCTCATAGTAATCGTGACTGAATATGGGTCAAGTGTATAATTGTTTCAGGGACCAGCGAATAATCTCCTTTATTATCTGAAAGCTTATCAATTTCATTGCCTTCAGTAAGCGTAGATTTTTGTTATATGACTTTTTTTTTTTGGTATTACCCTGGATTTAAGCACTAAATGATTCAGTAAAGCAGACTTATAAACTGTAATACTTTCTAATGGTTAAAAATAATTACAGATGTGTTTCTTCCATTGGTGTTTATACTACAAAAAAAAAAGTCAGATATACATACATGAAAACCAAAACTTTTAAAAATAGGTGGTCATAGGGGCGCCTGGGTGGCTCAGTCGGTTAAGCGTCCGGCTTCGGCTCAGCTCATGATCTCGCGGTTTGTGAGTTCAAGCCCCACGTCGGGCTCTGTGCTGACAGCTCAGAGCCTGGAGCCTGTTTCAGATTCTGTGTCTCCCTCTCTCTCTCTGACCCTCCCCCATTCATGCTCTGTCTCTCTCTGTCTCAAAAATAAATAAACGTTAAAAAAAATTAAAAAAAAGTAGATGGTCATAAAACTTATCATGTGAAAGACTGAGAGCTGTATTTCAGTTGGAATTCCAAGAGGCATAGCAGGGAATTGAATGGTAGTGATGAGGCCAGGAACAGGGTGTAAAGTTAGAGTAGGGGACAGAAACGACTAAATGTAGCCATACCTTTCAAGAAAAATTGTTAATTATTTTTATTAACTTTTGCCATCAATTCCAACTTTCCTCCTAAAGACATAATTCTTTAAAAAGAAGGGTTGCTACTGAACCTTTGTTCTCAAAGGGACTTGAATAGCAACTTTATACTTAAAATTCAACATGACAATCATACGTTTTAAGTCCAAAGCAATCTGTGGACATTACATGTCCAAACACATTTTTGCTGACATTTTTAATAAATATTCTGTATCCGGAATGTGTATATGTCCACATACTTTTGTGGTCTGTAATTCAGAACACTTCTGTGGTGTCAGATCTCCCCACTCCAGTGAGTTCATCTTTTCTGTGCTCAGCAAACTGGAAGCTAGCCAGGATGTCTTCTCGATAACAGTATTTCAGTGTAAGTTTTAATCATGATAACATCTATTCATTATTAAATTATGCAAGACATTTCAGAACGGTGCAAGGGAAATCGGATGACCTGAGTTGTATTTCTGGTTATGACACAAACTACTGGAGACTGAGCACATCATATAACATTACTCTTGAAACTGTTTCCATCTCTGTCAGATTAAATTATGGGAGAAAAAATTTATTTCTGAAACTCAGTTCAAAAGTACTTGATACTGGTGACTCAGTCGATTATCTGACTCTTTTTTTGTTTGGGGGGGTGCACAACTGGGGGAGGGGCAGCGAGGGGGACAGAGGATCTGAAGGCTATGTGCCGACAGGCTGACAGTAAGGAGCTGATGTGGGGCTCAGACTCATGAACCACGAGATCATGACCTGAGCCAAAGTCTGACGCTCAACCACTGAGCCACTCAGGTACCCCAAGTGTCTGACTCTTGATTTCAGTTCAGGGCTCGTCTTGTGGCTCATTGGTTCAAGCCCCATACCGGGCTCTGTGCTGACAGTAATACTATTTTTTTTTAAGTTTATTTATTTTATTTTGAGAGAGAGCATGCATGAGCAGAGGAGGGGCAGAGAGAGGGAGAGACAGAATCCCAAGAAGGCTCTGCACTGTCATCACGGAGCTGGACACATGGCTCTAACCCATATGTTTGTGCTAAGGCCAGGTGTAATTTCTCCCTTAGGCACAGTAGGCCCAGAGCTTAGGGTCCCCCTTACTTTGGGGGGGGGCGACCAAAACATGAAGGTGTTTTTATTTCTTTTAAAATCAGAGCCCAAAAGTAAACTTTTATATCAAAGACAATTCTTTAATATGTAATATTAATATATGTGTCCTTATATGAATGCCATTGTAAAATATGTTTGCTGTTATGTTTTATTGAGGAAAAAGTCCTCAAGGGCCCATGGAAGTCATAAGACCAACCTGGCTAAGATAGAGAAGGCTGTGGCTGAAGAATTAGATGGCTTGGACTCTGCGTTATAACAGGCCTGGACCTAAGTTTAGGTTTGAGCTTAGACATCTTAAGAAATTATGTCATACAATCAAAATGAAATGATTCCATTTTATCATGCTCGTTTTTTTGTACATGAGCTTTGTACAGTCGTTTCCCTGTTTGTGATCCATTGCATATTCATGATCCGTCATTCCAATTCATGGAAAACAATTCCATCCCACTATGTGGCCAGAACTCAGTTTAACCACTGCACATGCTTGCATACAATATGCACAAGTGTTCACAAGATTGCACTCTGTCTCCTCTTCCCTGTGTGTCATCTACGATACGATTTCCTGCAAAAAGATTTCTCAGAGCTTCCATGTTTGCATTCGGGGCTCTTTTCACCCATCAACACTGTTAATTCTTAGATAGTGAGAATCGTTTCAGCTTTGTTCACATTTGACAGCCTCCACACAGTAGAATGTATGGCACACAGACAGTGCTCCATGAACGTTGCTGAGAGAACAATCCTGAGCCTCAGTGACTGCATCGACAAAGTGAAAATTCTAAACACAGTCCATTGAAATGTGTGGGAAAAAAATACATCCACAAGCAAATATTGGTACACCTAGTGCATTGGGATGCTTATTATAATATAGCTTAATATTTTAAGTATCTACAAAACTCACACTATGTCTTAGAGTGCATACTTAAGCATCGATACCTTTAAGACTTAAAAACATGAATAAATATTAGAAAATAAAGAAATAAACCTTTTATTGTCTTTTTAGTTCAGTTTGAAATATATGATGAAAGTACTATTTAACATTGAGCCAAGCATTATGAAAAATAGAAAAAAAATTAGAATCTAGTCCCTTTCTGCCCCCAAGAAAATGAAATTTAACGCAACACTATTCCAATTTTATATTTCAGCTACAGATGCATAATTTAGGAGTTAATCCTTTTTTATGTAATGGGCCTCCATAATAGAGATAAGATAGGCTATCTACAAATGGGCTTTTTTAGTATTGTGCAAATATTGAAGCATAATTAGAATTAAAAGTTAGTGCTGATAAAAGTGTCTGCTTCTTTTATTTAAGCCTGACCATCTCATAAATGCATGCCAAAAAGATCTGTCTAATGATGACTGTGCTAATCCACATGTAATCCACTATATTTATAAATTAAGTATATCTTTATGACCGATAATATATTTCCACGTTTGTAGCTTTGAATAATTTTACAAATTAATGTCATGTCTCTTTGCACTTTTAGGTTTACCGGCAAGAACACAGATTGCTGTATAGTAAATCCCGATTTAGTGCATATACTACACATTCACATAGTAGGACACTCTGAAGTGTGTTGTGATTATTTGCACGCTATTTATTCGTACATGCACAGGTCTTCACATAAGTAACTTTGAAAGGAAATGATCTTTAAGGGGTTTTTCCTTCTAGCTATAGAAGTTTTTCCTTGATGTTCTTCCAAGAATGCATTAAATGAGGAATGACACCCTACCTTGGTAAGGAATTCCTAATAAAATTCTCGAGCTCTTTCTCCCCATCTCTTCATTCATTGCTTTTCAGAAGCAGTTTAAGCCCTGGATCAAAGAAAATTGGGTACCAGATGGGTTTTATCCTAACATCTTTAAGTTACCCTGAGAGCATTCTTGCTACCAATTTCCACACAGTGAAATAAATCCTAGCTACAGTAGAATGAGACTTCCAGGAAGCAGCAGGTGTAATGTCACAGCTGTATTAGCACTGCTAACTTGATCGAGGATCACGTTACATCTGGGACTGTCACAATCGCTACTGAAGTTACAAAGGCTGCTGAGAGTGAAGCAAAAACTCTTGGGTGCTATTCTTTAGCTTATTAGTGGGAATCTTAGAGAAAATGGCCACACTAACTTATGTGTCTCACTCACCAGTGCTTCTCTTTACTCCTGTCACATGCTTTTTCGACCCACTGCACCCCGTTTTTGTGTGCTTTGTCTGTTTTTGCTAATTATCATGTTAAAATGTTAGATGTGGCTTAGCTGGAGAAGTATATTACTGGTTTGCATGCAGGTCACATTCTGGGGGAATAAAATTAATTTCAAAGGGCTTTGCTTAGAGGGAAATTTTAATCTGAGAAGAATAACAAGGATCGGAGCTTCTTGGAATTCTGTCTGCATTTGTAACATTCCTAGCAATGTTTGATAACTTATCTGATACTTTGTGTTACATATTTCATTTAAAAATCATATATTGATTTCCTATTTGACTGATGTTTTATGTGAGTTCTGTGATGTTGTATATAAACAAGATATGAGCATAAAACGGTACAAATGGTCGTTGATGCCATGTTGTACATTTTAGAAAAATAAATCGTTTCCTTCTCATTGAAATATTTTAGAATAATAATATTCAATTCCAAAAATATTTATTGAATATTTTGTGCAATCCATTTATGTGTAACTTTTGATTCAAGACATAAAACCATGCTTTAAACCTACAATCTAAACAGTGATACATATGCAAACACATACTTAAAATAGAGTGATAAATGTTCAATTTAGAATTATATATTTCCTATGACATTAGAGCACAGTAGGTAATGTGTAATGAATGCTTGGAAAATAAGGTTAAGCATATGGACTCATATTATTTGAGTCCTAAGTGTAGGGCTTTGATTCAGTTATTTCACATAGTGCTTTTTACTAGATGCATAAAATGGTATCAGATGCATAAAAGGGAAGTATTTAGTATGCGCTGGCTCACTTAAATTGTATAAACATACCTGAAAAATGTTCTTTTCTTTCTCAATGTTGAAATTTCGTTAGGCTGCATTGGTGCTATAAACCTCTAAAAGGATTAAAATTATTCATCCATAGAGCCTTGGATTGGGTCTTAATAATCTTCAGGATTTTCTATTGTTATAAATGGTAAAATTAAAGAAAATTTAGGAAAATGGTACATTAAAATCTTAACCTAATCCGCTGACTGAAGAATGACTAATTCCTTTTATTAGCCAAGGATGGATTACAGCTTAATGGATCATCTGTGATGTGTAGAGACCTAATTAATTATTGAGATGAGTCAAAATGTCTGTTATATTTTGTGATCTGCCATTCTTTGCTTACATATATAAATAAAATTAATACGTTTTAGAGAAAAATGGTTTTGATAAATATTTTAGAAGAATAATGAAAACTCTGTGATTGTAAAAATGAAATGAAATCCAAACATTTGAAAACGTAAATCTAAAGGAAAACAGAGTTTGTAGCGTGATCAGAATAATTGCTGTAGTTTACTGACTTTAATCAAACAGATCTTTCAGATTAAAAAAAAAATTCTGGAATAAACTTGATTATTTGGAAATAATCATTATCTTCCCGCAATAATCACCTTATATTTGATTTTCCTGAAAGTGTAACAGGACACATACTTGAGCTGTGAGTCATTAAACAGGGGAAAGTCATAAACACATTCTGAAGATGACTTAGCTTTAGAGAGTCCTTCGATTTTTCTATTCAAAGTGTGTAGGCCAGCCTCATTGGCCTTACAGGGGAGCTTGTTAGAAGTGTGGAGTATTGGGCCCCCCCCCAAACCCACTAAATGAGAACACTGACTTCTAACAGGAGCCCCAGGAGATGTAAATGTACATTAAGGTTTGCAAAGCACTGGTCTAAAGGAATTGTGGGAATGCAGAATGAATCCTCAGCGATGGTTCAATGATTCTTGTGATACTCATGTGAAATTATTTTTTAGATTAAAATACGTTACTGGGGTTTTGAAAGGGCTTCTTGAAAATAAATTTATTAACTGGAAATAAAATTATATAATTTCATTAATTTTTAGCATTTTCATGGCAAGAAATAGTTTAACTTTGGTCTCAGCCCATTTGATTCCTTCTAATTATAGTTCCGTTTACAAGTATAGCTCCCTTAAGTGATATTTTCATATTCTAAACTTTAGCCTTTATTTTTCACCAGAAATAACCCAACCGATTCAGAAAGACTTTTTTAAAACATATTTTTTACTTAATTCAAGAAATGTTGGAGTGCCTAGTTGGGCTCAATTGGTTAAGCATCTGACTTGATTTCAGCTCAGGTCATGATCTCATGGTTTTGGGGATCAGGCATCATGTCTCTCTCTTCCTCACTATCTGCCCCTCCCCCACTTGTATGTGAGTGTTCTCTCTCTCTCGCTCTCTCTCTCTCTCTCTCAAAAATGCATACATAAACTTAAAAAAAAAGAAATGTTTACTTACACACCTATATATACACAGTAACAATTCACTAGTGAGGGAAATTCAATAAAGTATAAATACCTAGATAAGATTCAGAATTATGTATTAGTGAGGGAGTAGTTTATGTACATAAAAAGTTACATATCAGGCTTGAAACTAAATAACCAATCAGAAATAATGTAAAAAATATATTTTTTTTAAATATCACTTGATTCCATGTTATTATCCTGGTAGTTAGATATATTTAAAACTTTTAATTGATTTGGGTCAGGGTGAAGTGGTTTTTGGAAAATTAATTTAGCTAATACCCCGCAGGATATATTTTAAGTAAAAAAAATGAAGGTTAAGGAAACCTGTTAGTGTACATTTTTTGCATGAAATGATAACATAAAATAGTGTGTTGGTTCGCTTGCTCTCTGCCTCTCTCAAAAAATAAAAAAATAAAAAATAAAAAACATAAGGGTTCCTGGGTGGCTGAGTTGGTTAAGAGTCAACTCTTAATTTTGACTTAGGACTCCGGTCATGATCTCAGGGTTGTGAGACCCAGCCCTACATCAGGCTCCCTGCTGAGTGTGGAAACTGCTTAAGATTCCTTCTGTCCCTCTTCCCTTCCCCTGCTCACTTTCACTCTTTCTTTTTCTCTTTCATACAAAATAAGTAAATAAATAAGTAAAATAGTGTGTTGTCACATACAATAGGAAGAAAAAAAAAAGATGACCACTATGAAGAAGAAAACAAAAACAAGGGTATATATTGACAGACTATGTTGGAGATGGGCTTGAATTAATGGAAGTGTCAAAGATGTTCCACATTTTGAGTTTAGTGAAAGAATATTTATTTGCGGTATTTATAATGAAAGAGCAATATTTTGAAAAGTCTAAAACTGGGTTTCTAGCTGCATAGACCATACCCAGGAAGAATTTACATGGGACAAATTAACTGTTGGTTTGTTTCATACAATTACCTATTTTTATTTTATGTGTGTGTTTATGAATTGTTTATTTTTTGCAGCATTTTTAGGTTTCCAAGAAATTTAAGAGGAAGGAACAGAGATTTCTAATATATCCACTGCCCCCCCCCCCCATACATAGCCTCTCCCATTAACATTGCTTACCAGAATGGTATATTTTCTTACCAAGGAATAACCTATATTGATGCATCACAATTGCTCAAAGTCCATAGTTTACCTTATGGTTCACTCTTGGTGTTATACATTCTATGGGTTGAGACAAATATATAAGGATAGATGTGTAAGGTTTTGGAGGATTCTACTGTATATCTTCCTGATCAAAGACTCTTTTCTCTGCCATGTCCAGTCTACTAATGAGCCTAATCATTTATGTGACAGTGTTCTTTATTTCTTGCATTTCTTTTTAGTTCTTTCTTAGGATTTCATCTCTTTACTTACGTTGCCCATCTGTTGTTATATGCTGTCTACCTGATTCATCAGAACACTTAATATATTGACCACAGTTACTTTAAATTCCAAGTCTGATCATTCCAACATTCCTGCCATGTCTGATTCTGATGCTTGCTGAGTCTCTCCAATTTGTTTGTTTTTTTGCCTTTTGGTATCCCTTGTAATTTTTTTCTTGATAGCTGGATATATTGTACTGAAAATGCAACTGCTGTAAATGGTCCTGTAGTAATGGGATGTTTAAGTGTGGGACGGGGGAAGCGTTCTATAGCCTCTGATTATAACTGTCTTTTAGTGAGACTATGCCCCTATACTGTGAACTTCACAAGCGTTCCTCATTTTTTTTTTTCCCTCTGTAGGAGAAACCTGAAGGCTATATGGGATTGAATTCTGTATTTCCCTTCCCTCAAGTCAGTTAGGCTTTGATAATAATACTCCAAGTTAGTCTCTGGTTAACTAGTTTCCCTGAGGGCAGACCTTGTTAGGAACACAGTGTTCTGAGGCATTTAAAAATATTTCCTTCCCTGTTGAAAGCATATGGGGATTTTTATGACATTTTACTGTAGGAAACTGGTGAGTCCCCCATAGGTAAATCTCCAAGTATTGAGGAGCACCTCCCCAAACAGCATGGCTGGGTCTCCTGGAGTTTTTAATTTTGAGAGTTGTGTGCACTAAGCCTCCATTAATTTGTCAATTATAGTTCAGTTTTCCTCTACCATTACTGGTTCTAAGATGGTTTCTGCTCCTGAGTCTCTGCTGGTAAGTCTTGTTTCCTTCTATTCACATGTCTCTCTCTCCAATCTTGGGAGCAGTAGTTTGCCCAGAGTCCTTCTGTCTCTTATGGATCCAAGAAGAATTGCTGGTTTTTTAATCTGTTCAAGTTTGTGTTGTGTTAGCTTGGAGTGGTAATTTCAAGCTCCTTACATATGAAACCAAAAAATATCATTCTTTTTTATTGTTTAGTAACATTGCATTGTACAGATATACTCTAATTTGTTTATCCATTCACCTGTAACATTTGGCTTGTTTCCAGGTTTTTTCTCTTATCGATAAACTTCTGTAAACATTCATATACAACGTTTAAATGAGCATATACTTTCATCCCTCTTTTATAAATACCTGGGAGCAGAAGACTGGATTATATTGTAGATGTACTTTTACTGTTTTAAGCATCTACCAATCCTCTTGCTACTGTAACAACTTACCACAAACCAAGTGACTTAGGACAACATAGATTTATGTTGTTGCATATCTAGAAGTCAAAGTCTAAAATCAAGGTGTCGAGGGGCCGTGTTCCATCTGGAAGCCACAGGGGAGAATCCACTGCTTTCCTTTTATAGTTTCTAAGCTTCCTGCGTGCTGGCTGCTGCCCTCTTGCTCAGGGCACTCAGACCCCTTGCTTCTGTGATCTTATCTCTTACCATTGACTCTGATCCTCCTGCCTTCTTCCTACAAGGATCCTTAAGATTACAATGATCCCACTTAAATAATCCAAAATACTCTCTTGAAATCTCTACAGTCGTTCAATTAATAACATCTGCAAAGTCCCTTTTACATATTTACAGATTCCACAGGTACCAGGGATTAGAATGTGAATGTCTTTGAGGTGTCATTATTTCAGTCTACCACATTATCTTCCAAGGAGATTATATAATTTTACATTCCCATTAATAGTGTAGAATTGTTCTAGTTCCTCCACATTCTCACTAACACTTGGTAATAGTCACTTTATTTATTTATTTATTTATTTATTTATTTATTGAGAGAGTGTGTGAGCAAGCAGGGGAGGGGCAGTGGGAGAAAAAGAGAAAAAAGAGAGAGAGAATCTTAAGCAGCGCTGAGATTCCACCTTAAGACATGAGATCATAACCTGAGCTGAAATCAAGAGTTGGACACTTAACCGAATAAGCCACCTACGTGCCCCAATAGTTGGTCATTTTAATTTGCATTTCTCAGATAACGAACAACGTTGGATACCTTTTCATGTACATTTTTGCTTTCTATAGGTAAAAATGTTGGTTCAAATACTTTCCCCATTTTTTATTGGACTTTATGCTTTTTGATTTTTGGATTTTGAGCATTCTTTGTATATTCTAGATATGTCTATAACCAAATGTAATATGTTATTATATATTGTTGGCTTGTCTTTTTTTAAATATATTTAAACATATTTTAATGATTTAAAATCATTATTAAGTAATGTATTTAACAGTGGTCAAGCTCATCAAGTTGTATAAATTAAACATGAACAGATTTTTGTATCTCAATCATATCTCAATAAAGTGGTTTAGAAATAAAAATAACAACAAAATATGAAAATATTAGGGTAATATTTGATAAAAAGTAAGCAAGATCTGTACACTGAAATCTCTAAAACATTACTGAGATGAACTCATTGATGTAGAGATATATAGTGTTTTTAGGTCAGAAGAGTCAATGTTGCTGTGATGGCCATTTTCCCCAAATTTATCTAAAGATTCAATGCAATCCCAGTCAAATCCTCACAGGCTTTTATATAGAAATTTCAAGGTAATTATAAAATTTAAATATAAAATGCAAATGTAGACATATATAGACACACATATGTAGACAAACTGATTTTTGACAAAAGCACAGAGGCAATACAGAGGAGAAAGAATGGACTTTTCAACAAATGGAGCTTGGGAAAGTAGATATTCATATGCAAAACAAAGAACTTCAATTCATAGCTCATACTATATACAAAACTTGATTCAAGTTGGATCATAGACCTAAGTGTTAGAACTAAGACAATAAACCTTTGAAAAGAAGACATGAGATGAATCTTCTTGATCTTAAGTTAGGCATAGATTTTAAGTTTATTCATTTATTTGAGAGAAAGAGAAAGAGAATGAGAGAAAGCACAAGCAGGGGAGGGACAGATGAAATATTGAACTAAGTTGAGATCAAGAGTCAGATGCTTAGCTGACTGAGCCACCCAGGTGTCCCCTAAGATTTTTAGATATGGGACCAAAAGCCCAATTGAATAAAAGAAAAAAATCATAAATCAAAATAATCAAAATGTAAAACTTTTGGGAGCACCTGGGTGGTTAAGCATCAGACATCAGCTCAGGTCATGATTTTGTGGTCTGTGAGTTTGAGCCCCACATCAGGCTCTGTGCTGACAGCTCAGAGCCTGGAGCCTGCTTGGGATTCTGTGTGTCCCTCTCTGCCCCTCCCCTGCTTGCTCTCTGACTCTTTCTCTCAAAAATAAATTTAAAAAATCATTAAAAAAGTTTAAAACTTTTGCTTTTAAAAATTTTATTTAATCTTGTCATTATTTTAAATGGTTTATCAAATATTTAATTCATGTAAAATATATTTTTAACATATAGGAAACCAGAAAAATGATGAAAAAAAAATTCCATGTGTATGTAGAGCTCCAGTTATTTACTAGCAATTTTCACAGTTATCATCTCCACCTACTTATTCCCCAAAATATTGATGCTTAAACTTTTAAAATTATAGATAGTTATAATTGCATTGAAAATGATTGCCAATATATCTTATAGTTGCTGGAATATATTTTTAACATGAAAAAAAGAGATGAAATGAGAATGTTGCTTCAATAAGTGTTAAAGCTTTCACAGAAAGTAGATACAGTAAATTATACACACTGTCCTCTAATTTTTAGGAACAGTGAAAGTTTCTGGAAATATTATCTATCATGCCCTGTTACATAAAAAGACAAACATTGGTTTGGTAAATGTTCCTATTACTTAGAATCCAATCAATTTAAGTTTCTGTAATGTCAGTGCTTTGTAAGGTAAAATCATTTTATGTATCAGATAATTTCTATACTCCAAGAGTAGCAATACATGATTTTTTAATACAGTTTACATCTGTCATTTTGAATGCTTCACATGCTGTAGAGAACTCCACTGTCATTTAATACACTCAAGGGAATACTGCTTCACCATTAATCTTATTTGTAAAACATGTTTGCATTAACTTTTAAATCTTCTTAATAAAAGAAAACCAAAAAGAATAAGCAGATTGCTAACAGATTATTGTGGATGAAAGCATAAATGTCAGTGTCAATGCTGGAGGACTTAGAATGCTTGCCATATTAGAGAAAAGGAACTCAATCCTTCGGTACCAAAACTACTTTTTTATAAGAAATGTTTTATCCTATTCTGAAAGAAAATCCTTACCTAACAGGAAACAAACAAAGAACAATCTGTAGAGGAGATTTTAAAATAAAAACAAGATTGTGAGGATTCACAATAATATAAACAAAGAATAAAATAAAGTAATTATGATTTCAAAAATGTATTTCCATACATAAGTGTTGGAGCATAACTACATAGAAAAAGGAATGGTACTTAGATTTTTTAATCAACTTACAATATATTCATTTATTCAATTAAAATGTTTATTGATCATCTGCTGTAAGAGTCTGTTATACAGTAGCAAAACAACCCATGGGATTACAGCAGGGAGACAGAATGCATCCCAAATAAAATAAAGCACTTATAGTATATGGGTATATATGGAATGTTAGGGCAGGATTCAAGAAAGACCTGAAGGAGGCAAGAAGTCTAACCAAGTGGACCTCTATGTGGAAAAACATTACAAATAGAAGGAAAAAGTAGAAAGTTCTAGTTTAGGAGAGGAGAATATGAAGTGTATTGCAAGGTGAAAGAAGAAGGACACTTTGGCTGGAAAGGAGTCAGTTTTAGGAAGTGACATGGGGGATTGGGGTAAAATATGAGGTCAGAGAAGTGACCAGTAGTCATGAAATCAAGTACAGAATTGTAGGTTTTTGTAAGGCATGGGTTTTAATCAAAGTGAGAGGAGACTTCATGTGAGTTTTTTGTTCAGATAAGTGACATAATCTGATTTATATTTAATAGGGTTACCTGGGTTGAGGAAGCAAGCAGAGGGAGGGAGGTGGAGAGCAGCCTGGAATCTATGGCCCTCCCTAGTCAGGCTGGGGCAGTGTGGAGTTCTAGACTCAGAACTTTTGTAGTGGGAGTACAGCTGACAATGTCATTCACTCCCTCTACACAGTAGTATGAATTATATTATAAATGGATCTACTTTAGTAGTGATTTTTTTCTACTTTAAGAGGGAAGAGAGAACTCTTCAGCCAAAGGCACTTCAAGTGTTTTATTTGTTCTTATATTGCTTTTACCTTTGAGCAGAATTAAATTGGAAGAAACTGCTGCTGTTTAAAAACATTCAAATATCATTGTATCGCACAACAGATGCATGTTTTCTGTAGCTTTAATTAAATCAATATTTTGTTTTCAGTTTTTTAATTTATGTTAAGTTACTCTGAAAAAATTGATGTGCAAAATTAACTTCATCCCTACTCCATATAGGGATCATAATTCCTGAAAACTGTTATAATCACAAGAGAAAAAATAAACAAAGCTTAATATGCCCCTTCCTTAAAATTTGTCTGAAAGACATTATTTATCATGATCTTTTCATAAATTGCTGACATGTTACTAGACAAGCAATATCTTCCAAAAGTAATCATTATTTTATAAAACAGCAGGAAAGTAGGTATTTTGTTTGCTACTAATCTTTATCAATTTCATATTTAAGGTAACAGGTAACATTCATAATGTTTTCAACTGACTTTTTTTTATTTGTTTTTTTGTTTGAAGCTTTTGGAAACATGTCCAAAACATTGATGAGATGTTGGAAACCAGTTGAAACACAGTAAAATTCAACTCAATAAAACAGGACTGCTTTCTCTTCATCCACGTTGGAAATTTTCAAGAAGTGAACTATGACAATATACCAAATTTTGCTACTATTTCTACTCTGGGTATGCCTGCCACATTTCTGTTCTCCAGAGATAATGTTCAGAAGGACTCCTGTACCCCAGCAAAGAATTTTAGGTGCACGTGTACCTAGGAGTGATGGCAAAATTCTGCATCGTCAAAAACGTGGGTGGATGTGGAATCAATTTTTCTTACTGGAGGAATACACAGGATCTGATTACCAATACGTGGGCAAGGTAAGTTTGCACTGAAATGGCAAATAGTTGCATTCTTTCTTTACATGTCTTAGGAAAATTTGAAGGTTATCAAGATCATCATTCTTATAAATTTTATTCTCTAAATATCCATAAAGCAATTTTTGTTTATGGAATAGAAATTATAATTTGAAAAACCACAGAATAAATAAATACAGCATGGGAAAGGTAGAAATTCACTTGATACAATTAATTCTGTCCATTTCCTCATGGATTAAAGAAGTACTAAAATTACGCTTTTAGAATTTGTAGTGAGAAATCAATGATAGTGAGAAAACTATACGTCAATCTGGCTACTTGAAATGACTAGATAGATCGATAGATACATATGCAATGGTTCCCATCGCTCTTGATTTTCACAGGGAAGAAAAGACATTTAAAAGTAGTTTAATATTCTATAGAATGAGAAAGCAAATGTCATTAAAATATGACCTAAGGCCAAAAAATAGCTTTTTTGTAAGAAAACTTATTTCAGATATGAGTGTTATTTACTTTTCTTAAGTCTCACTGTGGGCACATTTATATAAAGGAAAATACATAGAAGACAAGCAGGTAGAAGTGGTTTACTTACTGCGATATGTGGACAGAGACAAGTTTCTACTCTATTCACTTATAAAAGTGAGGAAAATTAGTTGTGGTTGGGAGTCGAATGAAAAGTAACAATGAATGCTTGTGTGAACTATCTTCTATTCATTTTGAGTGTTCTTTTTTTGGCACTATCTGAATGTAGTAGAAGTTAGTGTCTTAAGAAAGGTTTTGTGTTAATAGGCATGGTTATTATTTTTATGGACAGTATGAAAATATATCAAAGAAGAAAGAGAAACACTAGCAAGATAAAAGTAAATATAATCACATGTTAATACATCCCATGTTAACGCTATAAAGTTATGATAGATACATTACCGTGATGGAGAATTTTGCGTTAACTTAATCTTTAATAGCTTCATCCAAACAATTAAAATGTGCTAATAATTTTTAATCCTCTAAGAAAAAACTATTTTTAAAAGTTATTATGTAAAGTATTTTTTCATTGATTTTAAAACACTTTGATGTTTTTTCATGTTCCAATTATTTCAGTCATCTTTAAATGTCTGGCAATATGGCATAGATGACATTAAAGGTTAAATGTTATATCAATTAAAAGGAGAAGGAAAAGTGGGAGCAATCTGAGCAATATTACCAGAAAGCACACAGTAGCAGACTTATCACAGGTCGCATCTGATTGGGTGTCCAAGATCAGTGGGTTAAGGTACATTTTATGGTTGTTGTGATAGGCAACTTTTAGTTAATGAAAGCAACCACATGAAAATATAATAACAGAAATCTACACCAAAGAAACTATACAGTAAATAATTTCCTTTGGTTCTTCCTGAACAAAGAGCTTATTTGGGTTATTTGCCTGTGCTTTCTTTTACCTAGTCCATTTTAATAAGGATTTGATAAGTGTTGGTAAATTAAATTACCATTGCATTGTATACTCTCTCATGATAGTCAAGTGACTTCTTATGCACTTTCATTTGTTCTCTCCCAGAAGAGTGTCAACACCTTGAGATCAAGTCCTGTACTTCACACCTCACTTTGTCTTTGGCTCTTTGAATAGAGCTTAATATTTCATTGATTGAATTGACCTGAGTTGCACTGGATTGAATTCCCAGAATCATCTGGTCCTGCTCGGTTCTTTGGGGGAGGGTGGGGGGGGGGACTAGTATAGAATTTAAATCCCTATGGGTAATTAAAACTGGTAATACTTGTATATGCATCTTGATATACAAACCAAATTTTATTCTTATTTACTCTGCTTGAACAAGGCAAGTCAGAAAACTCTTTAATAAGAACAAACATAAGGAATTTATGGGATGTGTCCACTAGTTCCTTTCTATGTAATATGTGCTGAATTACTAGATCAACAGAAATTTATTAGATTCTGTAGCTATAAGCTTACTTCTAATGCCCAGAGTATCTATATTTTGGTTTATATTTCGGGACCACTTTGTAGTTTGAATCATTTATTCATGTCATGACCTGTGAAATAGCTATTTAAACATTTTCCTTTTCTATAGTATAGTACTTGCATTAATTACTTATTATTTATATTGCATTAGTTACTTATACAATTAAAAACCTTATTTAGATATAAACAGTTTTGCAGATGTCAAGAAGGTAATGTGCAATATAGAATATTTTAATACACATATACTACAATGGATATAAAACATTTTAAATTCTTAAATATTCTTTCTAAAAGTACTTACAGTAAATCTAATACATATTTATCCTTTCTTTCAGAAATTTCACTTTAAAGTAGGAATGTAACATTGATGCTTAATGATGTATCTATGTTGGTTTAGATATATTAATAATACATGTTCTAATTCCTTGACATATGGAAGATAATGATAGACACCCCATTGTAGTGGGAAATATTTGAGAAGCTCAGAATAAGAAAATGGAGAGAATTACACTGATAGGGTGAGGACAAGACTGAAAGCACATGCGTGAAGAGGGAATCTTTTTTTTTTTTTTAATACCAAACAATTGGCCAACCAAATCCTATAAAGAATGGATTGGTATATAATTTCTCAGATAAAAGCCCATTACTGATTAAGGGAAACAGAGGGAAAAACCTATTGCTTCTCATTGGGTAAAAGCTGAGGGAAGCTTAGGAAAATCATATAATTGTGGAGCCTCTGTAGCTCAGTTGGTTAAGCAACAGGCTCTTGGTTTTGGCTCAGGTCATGATCTCATGGTTTGTGGGTTCCAGCCCTGTGTCTGGCTGTGCATTGACAGTGTGGAGCCTGCTTGAGATTCTCTACTCCCTCTCTCTCTGCCCCTCCTCACTCCCACACTCTGTCTCCCTCTCAAAAATAAATAAATAAATAAATAAATAAATAAATGCACTTAAAAAAGAAGGAAAAGCATGTAATCAACGATCAGAAGACTTAGGATATAACCTTGTTTCTACTACTATTTTTCTCATAGTGGTTAAATCAACCTACTTCTCTTAGCCTTCATTCCTTCATGTATGAAATCAAACTATGATTATGTGAATGGTTTAATTTATATATTCATGTTATGTAATATATATGTTAGTTTTATCCACATTAATTTTAATATATTCATCTTACTATATATTCATTTTTAATTTAATAATATTTTGCATTATAAAGTATATGAGAATTTTAAAATCCATTTAGAAAAAAAAGAAGAAATAAACAGAGAGAAAGAAAGAGAAAAAAAGATAGATCAGTCACCAAATTGTCATTGCCACGACTGTTATTAAGAAACCAAGCCAAGAGGCACTCGGGTGGCTCAGTTGCTTGAGCGTCTGACTCTAGATTTCGACTCAGGTCATGATCCCAGAGTCGTGGGATTCAGCCCTGCATCAGTCTCCATACTGAGTTTGCTTAATATTCTCTCTCTCTCTCTCTCTCTCTCTCTCTCTCTCTGTCTCTCTCTCCCCACCCCTTCCCACCCCCATCCTGGCTCTTTCTCTCTAAAATTAAACAAACAAACAAAAAACAACGAAGCCAGCCAATAATGAACTCACTCAAAGCATTTCTTTGTTCAGCTCTTGATGATCAAAATACATTTTCCTCTAACCATTCAATCAAATACATCCTGAACCAAAATATAATTGTCATTAAGTTATTTTTTTCTTTTCAGTGAGATAATAACAAAATTTGCCTTTAAAAGTTTCCTTTATAGGATAACACCATGTCACCTCACTTTAACTTCCATAGCAAGGGGTTTATATTTGAACTTCAAGTAATCTACTTTTGTACTATGTTGCTTTCATTTTGCATCTTTCTATAGACATATTACATTTTTCCAATTTAAGATTTGAGAATCATTATAACTATAAACTATTTTTATTTAAGTATGACTTTTAATCACGGTTTCTTATTGCCTGATTCAGTCACCCTGGACAAATAATTTCAAATATCTAGGTTCCAAATATTCAAACAATATACATAATGACATTAAACTAGGTACTCTTATCTATACTACACTGTCTATTAATTAACATGAATTTAAACTACAAAAAAAAAAAACCTAGATACTCTTGAATTTACTTTAAGCAGTAACAGATACACAGTGGTCAAAGAAATACTAATTTTATTTACTACAAAAATTTTGTATTCATTTTATATAATAATTACTCTCAAGTGGGGAAGAGCATGTTAAAATTGGACTTTTAATCAAAACCAGATACTGAGAAAAACCCCTAACACCCCAAAAAATTAATAGCATATTTGGGTAATAATAACCTGATTTTGAGTGAGCATAGTAAGACAATTCACTCCAGGAAGTGAAAATATAATAATACTTTAAAAATAATTAGGGTAACTGTCTACATTTTTTGGTACAATAAAACCATCAGGTGGTGGCAGTAAAGGGGCTGCTACTGGGATCTAGTTGGCAGAATCCAAGTTTACTGCTAAAACCCGCAATGCATAGAACAGACCTCCATAAAATTTTCTAGTTCCAAACATCAAGTGTGCTAAGATCAAGAAATACTGTCCTAGTTTGCCAGTTTTTTTACATTTTCCTAAATAGCTCAATCTTTATTTTAGTTCTTTTTGGGTTCTTGCTTCTGAACCTGCTCCCATTTGTAATTTTATTTCTTCCTTCCAGAGTTGCCATTAGTATTCACTTTCTGAAACGGACTTCTCTTAAGATCTCCTCTGCTTCATGTCCTATCTTCATGAAGTCATGCATTTGGTTCCAGCCTCTTAATCATCCTTTTCTGTAGATTTATGGGCTCCACAACCCCCCTAAAAATGAAGTGTGCATTCATTCTTTCAGTAAATATCTAGAAGACCCACTACTCAGGTATTAATTAATCCTATTATGCATATAATAGAGAAAATATAATTTCTCTGCTCACAAAGTATCTGCCTTTAAGAGAAGGAGAAAATAATAAGTAAAGCTAACACGAAGTTATGGGACTCTTTTAATCTCTGAGAGAGCACAGAACCCAAAAGCCACCAACAAAAAAATAAGTGCCAACTATCCCCCTGTTTATTTCTGCAGTAATTGTAAGTAAAGTGGAAATGAAATTTTGGGATTTGCATTACATAAATCAATGTTATTAAAAGTCAAGATTGGAGAGCCAAGGTATATGCTTTTATTTTTTACTTATCTGTATTTCTTTGGAGCTCTTTTGAGGTACAATGCCTCATAAAAAGTGATCACTGTAAATTTCTAGAAGAAAGATCTTCCAAAAACTGAAAAAACATGATCCATGAAAGAATAACCTAACCTTAAACAGAATGGCAGAAATACCAACTGTGCCCACCATATTAGACCAGGTGCCTTTCACCCTTAATAATGTAGGTACAATCAAGTCAAACCTGGTAACAGGGGAGAAAGAGTAGTTCCAACTAGGATAGAGAGAGGAAGCTGTCCTGACCTCCCCACTGCAGTCTTCTGGGGGTGAACAGATCTGAGTCGAGCACGTGGAGAAAATGCTACATAAGAGTTCAGAAATTGCAAACATTTTAATGGATATTAAATATTATCTTCAGAGAGTTGGATATTTTAACGACTGTAGTAATACTGTTCTTGACACTAAAAATTCCAGGTGAATATTTCTTAAAAACAATCCAAATATGACCAAAAAAGACCTACATTAAACAAACAAACAAATGACAACAACCGAAAACCCTTTAACTGTTTAATATATAGAGATCTGATTTTAGTGGGCGGGGGCAGGCAGAGTGTTGGTATATGGTTATTTTCTATTTGAAACCTATTAATTGCAGCCACTAAAAGAATGAGGTATGAAACAAATAACACAGTAGACAATTTTAGATAGAAAAAGTCCTGGAAGAAGGTAAATGAGGATGATGTGACAGATATTGGCAGAGACTCCTTTAGGTTAGGTGGTTCTAGACCTTCCTGATGAGGGGATATTTGGACTTTTGGATGGATTAGGACATTATTTATCTGATATGCAAAGACCACAAAATAAGACAAATCTGAATTAGAGTGCTTAAGATCTTCTTATACTAATCTTCAAGCAAGAGGTAATAAAAGCATTTTTAAATAGAAGCCTGGCCTGCGGAACATTGATAATGTTTTCCAGGCAGACCACCTCTTGGTTTTTAATTCTCAAAATGCATACAATATTTATATCTTTCAATACAATGATATTTCAGCCAGAAGTTATATAGGGAAAATATGCTTGCATCCTCAAAGCTCACTATATTTTAACAAAGCAGTATTTAGGAAGGTAGTTGAGTTGCATTCCAGATGCATTTGCATTGAGGATGAAACTTCAAAAGCAGGCATAGATGATTTGAAGATATCAAAGGCTGTCAAAAAGAATGTGTATCCAAGTTTTATAACAGAGAGAAGCCATACTAATTCATATTAACCTTAGGTGATCAGGTAACACGGATTTAAGCATTTTACATATTAACATTATAGCACGTTATTCATATTATACAGATTTTACTGTACTTTGGTTACTAAATTTTAGAATTGGTTTTGAGCTTAGATGTAATGTGTGAGCATTATATTTTTTCTCATTTAACATATTAGGAAATAGGGTCCCTTTTAGCATTTTCAAGAAAAACATCAAATGGTAAATGTTGCATGTTAAAAATAAATGACATTTATTTACAAGATAAATGGAATTAAGTATGGAATGCTCATATATAAATAACAACCACAATCATCTTTTTACTTACAAGTTTTACTGGTATTAGTGATAACATGTTTTCTATAGTCTTCCATGAAGTTATTTGCATAACATACTACCAAATATCAAGATTATTCATATAGGGGCGCCTGGGTGGCTCAGTTGGTTAAGCGTCCGACTTCGGCTCAGGTCATGATCTCACAGTTGGAGGGTTTGATCCCCACATCGGGCTCTGTGCTGACAGCTCAGAGCCTGGAGCCTGCTTCAAATTCTGTGTTTCCCTCTCTCTTTCCTCCTTTCCTGCTCACACTGTCTCTCTCTCAAAAATAAACATTAAAAAAATTAAAAAAAAACAGATTATTCATAAATACGTGTGACAACTTCATTTTATAACCTTCATGAAACAACTCACACACACACACACACACACACACACACACACGCACCCCACCTAAACATATTTACCACACTCCACTGCCCATATTGTCCTTAAAGGATTTATGGAAAGTCTACCCTTTCATTCTCCCATTTTTTTCCCCTTGAGTTACTATCCCAGAGAGTCTGTGAATGTTGTCATCTTTTCTTTCCTACCACAGCCTGACTTTTGTATATTCCTGTTTCATGTTTACTAATTTATTAGCCCTTCCCCACAGAAACCTCTTCTCTTTTCCTGTTTCATCAGTTAGCCACATAGCACCTCTTAAAATCTACCTCCCTATGTCACATCCCTTGAAGTTACTTTTATTGGAATATATTTTATAAAAAAGGTAATTATGGGTTTATTTTCTAAAGGTTTTTTTTTCTGTGATTTTAGGCCAATGAATTCACAAAGACTAGTAATAGTTGGAAGTAGATAGAAGGGCATTCAAAATAATAATAGACTGATGACAATAAAAAATGATTAATTTTTTTTCTGTGCCAAATACGTTTTGGAAAACTTACCTATTATCTCAAAATATTCAAATTCAAATAAAAATTTAAAACTATAATTTAACCCATCATTTTTTCAAATATAAACTTTTTAGAAACATGATTACTTTATAATGAAGATTATGTGAAAATTGAGTAGATTTTTAACAAAAACTCGGGAGAAATCTCTATAGATGAAAAATGTATTAAATCTCACATAAATTTGCTCAGCAGAAAGTATCTCAGCGTAATTTATCAGTAACAGGTGCATGTGTAATGGTCATGAAGCATGGGAAATTATTATTATTGTATTATGAATTTCTACCAAAGCCCTCTCATTTTCTTTCTTGGAGACAATACATAATTATATATTCAATTAAATTCTGTCCCCATTGTACTGAAGAATAATGTTCTCTTCAGGAAAGAAAATGAAAAAGTGGGATGTATGTTATTGTGTTTGCTCATCAATGTTTCGCACTTGGTATATGTTCATATATTCAGATTCTCAGTTACCTTTTATGAAAGCATGAAAAGGAGTGAATACTTTAAAAATGTTCTGAAGTGAGTTCCTAAATATTCATAGTTAAATTTCTACATTTTTTAGTAAACAATATTATTTAACCTTAATATTTTATTAATATTATTATTACTATTGCCATTATTGTGATGCTAATTGGGTAACTGTCCCATGGCTTCTCATAATTGCAACTAAAAGCAAAAATAAAGAACAGTATGAACATGTAAGTTTCTATATAGATGGGCTAAATTTAGAGAAGGGAGCAGTAATTTTGTTGGAATATAGTTCTCTCCTTTGGTTCTCTCCTGAGAACCCTAATCCACAATAGGCAAAGGGTATTTTATGTAAGTTTCAGATTCCCTCTTTCAGTAAAATTCTTTCACTTCTTTAACTTCACATTTAAAACTACATTGTATGTGTTTATGGATTACATAAAACTATTAAATTTAGAATTTTAAATTCAGATGTTAACTCTCAGTCCAGTACTAAAATTATTTTATGAAGTATGAAATTTTACAAAGTAAGAGCATATACTATTATAGACCTTTTTCTGAAGGAATATTTCCTATTCTGGTGGCTGTTTAGCTTAAATTCCATCAGTGAACTTCTCAGTTCAGTATTATGTCTTCCAAATACCCAAAAACACTCCAAGACCACTGAGTTTTGCAATTTTCCTTGACACCAATTTCGCCACAAACCTACATCAAATCTAGCAACAAATTTAGTTTGTACATATGTGTTCGACTATTCTGAGTCTAGCAGAACAGAAGGATAGAGTTGTGAATCATGAGCAGACCCAGTTTCTGCATCCTTGATGTCTGAGTTTCTGAAGGGAAACAATAAATAGATAAAGCAAATATCAAGGACACGACTTTTGATTAAAAATCAAATAGCACACAGGTAGAGGCAGAGAACATCCAAGGAGAAGCAGGGTGGTGGGGTGGTGGGGAAGAAGGGCAAGACTGGCATTATTATAGAAGACAAGGGAGGGAAGAAAAACTGCAAAGAATAAGTGACTAATTTTGTTGTGTAACGCAAACTCAATCAAAAGACAGGCGTGACAATTTAAAAATCAGTGTGGACCAAGGAGAGAGTTACTGTAATCATCTGAGGCAAATGGGAGTCAGTTAGTTTTGTGTTGGGCAGTTTCTCATAGGCATATTATCAATTAGACAAAATAAGTGGAGAATGAGAGATATTTTGAACTGATGAAGAGCTAGCGATAGGATATTATGATGTGGAAAAAGAGGATGTGAATGTGCAAAAACAGATGAGCTCTCTTTCCTTATTAAAAATTGGAATTGAAAATATCTATCAAGGTGACAGTGAGCACCACACATAATCATAATCACTAAACAAAAAGAATACTGACGTTTAAATCACCAAGAGAAGTAAAACAATTAAAAAAAACAACACTTTTCTTGCCGCTAGTACGTACACGCTTCTGAAAGCAAAAAAAAAATTGATGTAAATATTATTACACATGTTTTTATGTGAGAATTAAATAAGATATAGTTTATAATAATCTGAAACACACTGATATATCCTGATAATGATAACTGTAAAATTTGATTTATCTATTATTACTTAATATTACAGTAACCTCATAAGGTATTTTTATTATTATCTCTCATTTATAATTAAGAAAAATATGTCCTTATTGTCTAAATAAGTGTTCTAAGGGCACAAATCAAGTAACTTGTAGAGCTGGAGTTCTAACCCAGAAGAGATGACTCCAGAGTATATAATAGCCAACATTGCACCTCATTACACCATTATTAATAATGATATTCTTGTTGTTAATATTCTGTATGTTACCTTACTGAAAACAATTATATTCTTATTTAAGAAGTATAATGATAGGGGCGCCTGGGTGGCTCAGTTGGTTGAGCGTCCGACGTGATCTCAAGTCAGGATCTCGCAGTTGACGAGTTCGAGCGCCATGTCAGGCTCTGTGCTGGCAGCCCAGAGCCTGGAGCCTGCTTCAGATTCTGTGTCTCCCTCTCTTTCTGCCCCTCCCTCCCTTGCTCATGCTCTGTCTCTCTCTGTCTCAAAAATAAATAAACATTAAAAAAATATAATGAGAGGTATATTAACTGTCTTTTCAGAATGATATCAATAGAAAACTAAAACTGCATGGGTAACAGGGATATTTCTATTACATCATAGAGGTGTCAAACTTATTTTGTTATGTGTTTATTATTTAATTTATATATGGAATTGATAATGCATTTACTTTGTATAAAATTTGAAGGGCAAAACAGAGTATGCAGTTAAAACTAAGACTCCCACCATGATCCTCAGGCCTTCCTAGTTCTCTTCTTAAGAAATAATTGCATTTACCAGGTGGTTTTTGGCAGTGGGTATATATTTCAAGAGACATTATAGAACTATATAACGACACATGTACGATTTGCTTTTACATAAATGGCTATGTACTTTATGCAATCTTATATAATGTCATTTTTTAACTTAAAATATAATTTGAGAACTCTCAGTTTCAGTAAATAAGGATTTATTTAAAAATTTAGTTTCCGTATAGTTTCCTGTGGATATATCATAATTTGTTTATCATTTTCCTTTTGCAAGCATTTAGTTATTAAAAATAATTTAATAATAACATGAACTGTTATTTCACACACTGCTGGCATATCTTCAAGAATAAGATGAAAGGTGGAGATGCTGAAGCAGTCTTGAGCGATTTTATACTTTAATTAGTATTGCTAAATGGTTCATCAATGGTGGATGAGAGTGCTTCTTCACCATTTTATCATATTTCTATATCATCATCATCTTTTAATTCTTCCAGTCTTATGAATGAAAACATATTTCTGTTATTTTAAGTGATGATAAGCATTTCTTCATGTGCTTATTAAAGTGTTTTCCATTTCTTTAAATGAGTGTTTATATCCTTTACCAATTTTTATACTGGCAAGATAGGTTTTTTTACCCTTAACTTCCTATTAACTGACCTTTAAGTTTTTTTTTTTTATTTTCAAATGTAATTCATACTGAAAGTTAAATAAAACATGTATATACACTTTAATGAATAAATATAAATCAATGGAAATGGAAAATTGCTAGCCTTATGAAACTTTCTCTGTGGGTATGTTAACAACATTTCTCCTTTATGAAGGTGTCGATGGGCTTCACGTTGTGTTAATAATACCTTGCTTTTCTTTATACTTTGAACTTGTATGTAGCCCTTGCTAAACAAGATACTAGAGTTTTTTAATGTTTCCAAAATCAGGTATAATTATAGTTCATATATTATTTTGTGTCTTTTTTCCTTTGTTCAAATAGGTTTATAAAATTAACCCATTTTGTAAAGGATTTCTTATATGATGGTGTTTGGATTTAGTGAGATAATATTAATAATGAATATACAATAGTGTCCCTTCCCCTAACTTTGGCTATTATTAATAATGCCCTTATGAACATCTAAATATGCATTCTGATACGTATGTATACTGAATAAGTTTAGAGTATATAATTAGGAGTAAAACTGCTGATATATATAGTGTGTGCCTAGCTTTAATTTTTCCAGAGAGTTCCATATTAGCTTCCTAAATGTTAACCAATACATATTCTCACTAGTAGTATATGAGAGTTCTGTTACTTTGGATACCCAACTTTGTTATTTAACACCCCCAGCCCCCAGTCTGGTATTTTACTTAGCATTATCCTAATTAGCAGTGAGCTTTCATTTTCGTGAAAACATTTTTCGAGTATTTTACCAATTGTTTCTTTAGGTCATTTTTTTTTTCCTATTGATTGCTTCATCTCCAAATCCATAATAGTTATGGAGCAGGTACCTGTTGTTTCACTAGTTCACCTAACTTAACAACATATCCTATGTCATGAAGCTCATGTTTTTAGTAGGAAATTCAGGAAATTAAAAAGAAACATAATAAATATATTACTATTACAATGTGTCAGAAGATGAAGAGAGCTATTAGAAAAGAAGAGATGGGGTGCCTGGGGTGCTCAGTCAGTTGAGTGTCCAACTCTTGATTTTTGGCTCAAGGCATGATCCCAGGGTCGTGGAACTAAGCCCCCAGTCAGGCTCTGTGCTAAGTGTAGAGCCTGCTTAAGATTCTCTCTCTCCTTCTGCCCCTCTCCTCCACTCTCTCTCTCACTCTCTCAAAAAAAAAAAAAAAAAAAAGGAAAAACAAGGGGAGGAATATTGGGAAATGAGACATAGTGGGTGGTGGTGGTGAGATATTTCCTCATTGATAAGGTGGTATTTGAGCAAAGGATTTGGAGGAAGTTAAAGAGGTAACTAAGCAGCTATCAGTGGAGTATATATATACATATATATATATATATATATATGTATATATATACATATGTGTATCTATATGTATATATATACATATGTGTATCTATATGTATATATATACATATGTGTATCTATATGTATATATATACATATATATATACATATATACATATATATACATATAGATACATATATACATATATATATGTGTGTGTGTGTATATATATATATATATATATATATATATGCTGAAAACTCTCCAAATCAGGAGGTTCCTTGTGAATATTCCAAGAAGAGCAAGGAAGTGAGTGTGGAAAAAAGGAATCAATAAACAGGTGGTAGAAGGGGAGGTCTGAGAGGTAACGGGTTGCCCAGATCTCATAGAGAATAGTAGGCAGAATAGTGGCCCTCAAAGATATCCACGTCCTAATTCTCAGAATTTGTGGCTGAGTTGGTTAGGCACCAACTTCGGCTCAGGTCATGATCTCACCGCAGTGGGTTCGGGCCCCCAGTTGGGCTCTGTGCTGACATTTCAGAGCCTGCAGCCTGCATCTGATTCTGTGTCTCCTGCTCTCTCTGCCCCTCCCCTGCTTGTACTCTGTCTCTCTCTCAAAGATGGATAGACATGAAAAAAAATTAAGTTTATTTATTTATTTTGAGAGAGAGAGACAGAGCATGTGAGCAGGGGAGGGGCACAGGGAGAGAGAGAGAAAACCAATCAGGCTCTGCACTGTCAGTGACTGACAGTGCAGAGCCTGATGTGGGACTCGAAACCAACCACCGAAAAACTGAAAGGTCATGACCTAAGTCAACACCCTGACGTTTACCAACTGAACCACCCAGGCGCCCCAATGAATATGTTATTTTAAATAGTAAAACACGACTGTGCAGCTGTAATGAAATAAAGGACACTGAAATTGGAAGATTAGCCTGCTTTATTCAGGTGATCCCACTGTACCCACGTGGGACAGATGCAAGAGGGCGCAAGTCAGTAAAGGGACCTAACAGTGGAACTAGGGATTAGGGTGATAAACTGTGAAGATGGAGGGAAATGCAAGCCAATGAATGCAAAGAGCCTCTGGAATCTGGAAACTGTGAGGAGGTCCCTGAAGCCTCCAGTAAGAGAGGAGCACTGCTGACACCTGGATTTTATTCTGACTTCCAGAACTATAGGACAATTAATTTGCGGGGTTTTGAGCCACTGAGTTTGTGATAATTTGTTGCAGCAGCAATAGGGAACAGTATGTAGACAGGACCTCTTAAGTAGTCTGACTTGTACTCTGAGCGAAATAAGAAGTTCTGTAGAATTTTTGGCAGAAGAGTGGCATTACATGGATTACGTTTTAAAAATCTCATTCTGGCTTCTGGCTTTAACGTCGATACAACATAAATTTCTGCAGTAGTACACATGGAGTGTTGGGGTTGTTGTGTACGACTCAGAAAATTTAGGGGCACCTGGGTGGCTCAGTTAAGCATCCAACTCTAGATTTCACCTCAGGTCATGATCTCGAGGTTCTTGAGATCCAGCTCTGTGCTGAGAGCGTGGAGCCTGCTTGGGACTCTCTCTCCTTCTTTCTCTTCCCCTCCCCCCGCTCAAGGGCACATTCTCCTTCTCCCTCTCTCGCAATAAATAAACATTAAAAAAAAAAATTTGGCCCAAGCAACTGGAAAGATGGATTTGCTTTTATTCCGGACTGTAGGATATCAAGAAATTGAGTGTTCTGAGAGAAGAGGACACAGGGCCGGGTTCAGGGGCAGACGCATATTGAAACATGTGTGAGATAGACGAGGATGTGGGGGGAGAGATGAAACACATGATAAATGAAATGGAACATAAACATTCCTTGAACTGCAGGGAACACTAAGAGCCTGGAGCGTCTTAGAATACAGGTAAAGAAAATGTTTGGAGAAGAGTGTGGATTAACTGTGCCAGACGCTGCTGGAAAGTCAAGTATGTTGGGACTTTTGAATACTAACTTTAGTTTCTCAGAGATTATAGGTGAACTTGATGCTCGACTTTCAATGATACGGTCATCCAGAACTCTTATTACAGTGATTTAAAAAGGAATGAAGAGAGAGAACTTAGAGAAAGTACATGCCAGAAACTTTAGAGAGTCTTGCTATGGAAGGGAGTAATGTATGCAGCAGTATCTGGCAGAAGAGAATGTTAGTGGGATCAAGGGGAAAAAATAAACACACCTTTTTTTACTTGTCTTTCTGCACTGAAGTAAGCTCTGATGCAATACTGAATAGATGATTTGAGAGAGAACATCTTTATTTTGCTCATGATTTTTTTAAAAAGAGTTCAACATTTTGTTATTAATTGTGAAGTTTCTTAGGGTTGTTTTAAAAATATTTTTATTATACTAAAAATGGCCTTTTCATCCTAATGTGCTCTGTTTTTAATCATAAATGAATACGAAGTGTTATCAAATATATTTATGCATCTATGGAACTGTTTATTTTCCCATTGGTATGTTAGTCTAGGGATTGACTTAAATGATTTTTCTTGTTTGAACTAAACTTGTAGAGTTGAAAAAATTCATGTTTGGTTATGATATAATAGCTTTCTATTATTGTATTCCATTTGTTCTTACTTTGTTTAAAATTGTACTGTTATGAAATCATGTGTTTTTATCCAAGATACCACCCTGTGAAATTTCTTTAGGTCTATTCCTATCATATTTAGATATCAAAATTATGATAATCACATAAAATGAAATAGAAAATGTTACCAATTCATATAACCTTAAATAATTTGTGTGTGATTGAATTATTGCTTTCATGAATGTTAGCTAAATTCACTAAAAATTCATTAAAAATACCCTAGGATGCAGCAGTTTTATTGTAAGAAAACTTGGGCTGTTGACTTATTTTCTTTAACAGTCATAAGGATACTCAGATTCTCTTTCCTTCTTAGTTTCTGTAAATTGCATTTTTTGCATCTATTAAATATTTCTTTGAAAGAAATAAAATGATAATGATAATAAAATAAAATGATAATGCAGAAAGGAGTCCCAAAAAGACTTTTTAAAATACACTATTTTATTTAATATTTATTTTATTTTTACAGAAGAGTTGCAAAGGCATAGAGAGTTTCTATTAACTCCACACCCAGTTTTCCTTATTATTAAGATTTTAAATTAGTATAATGTGTTTGTCACAAATAATGAATGGTATGTATAGATAATTATTTTTTTAATTTTTTAATGTTTTTTTTTTTAATTTTGAGAGAGAGAGAGAAGAGAGAGAGAGCAGGAGAGGCAGAGAGAGAGGGAAACACAAAATCTAAAGCAGTCTCCAAGGTCTGAACTGTCAGCACAGAGCCCAACACGGGGCTCAAACCCATGAACCGTGAGATCATGACCTGAGCCGACGTCAGATGCTTAACCCACTGAGCCACCCAGGAGCCCCTATGTTATTATTAATTACACTCTATACTTCATTAGGATTTTATTGTATCTTTCCTAATGACCATTTTCTCTTCCAGAATCCCAATAGGAGACGATCCTGCATTTAGCTGTCATATATTCTTATGCTCTTCTGACTGTGAAGGTTTCTTGTATTTCTTTTTGTTGATGACCTTGACATTTTTGAGGTGTACTAATCGGATATTTTGTAGAATGTCTGTCACTTGGACTATCCTGATATTTTTCTCAAGTGTAGATTGTGGTTATGGGCTTTGGGGATTTCGAGACCACGGAGGTAAAGTGTCATTCTCAGCATCATGTCATAGCCTGGGCACTTGCTTTCAGTATTACTTATCACTGATAATGTGAATGTTGATTTGAAATCTTCCTAAGATCTCCAGTGTAACATCACTTTCCATATTGTACTCTGGAAATGAGTCACTAAAGCATAGCCCACACTCAAGGGACAAACACTTATGTTCCAAATCCTTGAGACGTAGAATCTACAAAATTATTTGAAATTGTTCTGTGTGAGAAATGTGTCTCTTCTTTCTTGTTGTTTTATGTAATAGTTTATTTATAGTCAGACAGATATGTGGGTATTTATTTTTATGTATTTGATTACAAGCTAATGTTACTTAATTTGTTGCTTGAATTCATTCAGATTTGGCCACTGGGAGCTCTTTCAGATTGGCTCCTGTGCCCTTTGACATACCCCATCATTTTGTTTTTTGAGCACTTTTTTGTTTTCTAGTACCATAAGATATTCCAGGTTAATCTGTATTTTCTGCCCCAGCACTAAAACAAGATACTGTTCAAAGGGGACATTTCTTTAAATATGAAAACAGTGAGAAGCTTTAATCTTCCAGAGTTTAAGTCAAATAATATCATAATCCCAAAAAAGCACATGGCTCTGACAACAAAAAGAAAAAAAAAATCAATGAATTAAGAGAAATTCTGAAAGGTGAAGGAAACTCTCATGAAAATTACATGTAATACACATCAGGAACAACTCAGTAATAGAAAAGTCATCCTCACTCTAACTTGTTATTGGAGCTACTGGATAACAACATAGGGAAATTAAATTCAATTATAACTGATATAATTGAAGAAATGGAGACAACAGGTCATCACAAAGAAAAGTGAAAATTGTCCTTAGAAACAAGAGAGATAATATCTTAGAAATGAAGTTGAAAATATAAGTAAAAATATTATTGGCAGATTAATACAAAACAGATACATGTGAATGATAGCTCTATAATTTGATTGAAATGATCAGAAATCAATATTTTAAGCAATATATAATAAATTACAAGTTTTTATATTTTCAACCCAATAATTCCAGTTTGTATAATTTAGAAAGCATTAATTCTACAAAAAAATAAAAAATGTTTATAGAAATATATTTGTAAAACAACAAATGGAAAATTCAAACTCCCAGCAACAGGATAATGAATAAGCAATCAAGATTTGTTAAAACAACGTAAAGTTTGCTCGAGTCTTAACAAATATTCAGACTATGAAAGCACATGGACGTATCTTAAATTGATTCTTAGAAATGTAGCAAAAGACTGCTGTAAATTTTCAGACTGAGAATGAGAATACATTGAGGGTGAAGTTTATCTCTTTGTCTCAGGTCAGTTTGAATAACTATTAAAAATTTACTTGAAAATAGTCTCCTGTTTTACAATTATCCTTCATTCTGGTGGAGAGACTTTACTGGCAGAAGTTCAAAATGATTAATTTCGCTTCTAAGTTCTATATTGAGGTTTTCAAATTATTTACATTTAATACGATTATTGGTATCTTTCGGTTTGAGTCTATCATCCTGCTCTTTGTTTTCGATCTGTACCATCTGGTTTTGTTGCCGTTTCTCTTTTTAGACTTCCTTTTGAACAAATTGAATTTTTTCTAATTGTATATTATTACTTTTTGTTTCTGCTTATTAGCCGTAACTCTTCATTTTGTTGTCTTAGTGCAGAGGTTGGTAAACTGTGGTTGGTGGGATAAATTGAACCAAATGGTAGTCTTTTAGCTCATAACCTAATTTATGCAAGTTTTTAAGGCTATGTTTTTTTTAAAAAAAGAGAGAGAAAGAAGAGGAAAAATATGGTGTAGGTACTCTATGTGGTTTTCGAAGTTGAAACTATTTATTATCTGTCCCTTAACACACACACACAAAGTATGTTGATCTTGTGTCCATGTTTTCTTTAGGATACTAATGTAGAAAGTCCTTTTTTTGCATGGTAGTATGGGACCATAAAAATGTCTATGCAAGATGAAACCATGTAGTGTGATCTTAATAATCATTGAGGAAAATTACAACACTTCTATTACTTTAGAGTTGCTATATTTTTGTCAAAGCTTTAAAACGTTCATCTAATATTTGATATAAATTTATAGGAAATGAAAAAAAAGATAAAGCTAATATTATTGAGTATGCTCTAACTTAAAAGATTAGAAATCCTGAGAATTAAAGTGTTGTATTTCTTTATTTTAAGAAAAAGTAGCTTGAATAGTGCTTGCATTCTTGTCATCATAAACTTGATACACAGTGAACATCTTTTTTAATGCCTTGACAAGTTCTCACACTCTTTTCTCCTTGTTGTAAAATATCTTCAAGAGTTTCTTTACAAAGGGAACTAGAGGCTGGATTGTACAAGTATCACAGAATACATTACTGCTGTTCATCTCCAACATGAATTATGCCATCTTTGTCTTTTATATTCCTTGTTTCTTTAGATTTACTTACATGTTTTGCTTTCTCTTCACTATTTCTTCTTACATCTCAGACAGTCATTTAAGAATCAGTTGCCTTAATATTTATTAATATATACACTGGTGATGATATCTTCGGCTTTGTTTATCTGATAATATTTCCGGCCTTGCGTTAAAAAGTCAATTTATGTGGGTATAGAATTTGAGAATGGCAACCACTTCAGGTAACATTTCTCTGCCTCCTGCATTATTAATGAATTGTTCCTGTTGAGAAATCAGCTGACAGTCGCTTCCCCTTTGAAGATAATGAGACTATTTTTATCTGACTGCTTTCAAGTTTTTATCTTAGAGTTCTCTGGTTTATTTGCACATTTTTATTTTATTTTATTTATTTTCATATTATTTTTATTTTTTCGACAGAGAGGATACAAGTGAGCGAGGGGCAGAGAGAGAGAGAGAGAGAGAGAGAGAGAGAGGCAGGGAGAGAAAATCCCACAATGGACAGAGAGAGAGAGAAGCAGGGCAGGAATTCACCTGGAGTGGGATTGAGCTCACCCAATACCTGACTCGAGCTCACAAACCATGAGATCTTGACCTCAGCTGAAGTCAGATACTTAACCGACTGAGCCACACAGGCGCCCTACCTGCACAGTTTAATCTGGCTCAAGATATCGGTGAAGGTCAGCCTGTGGTCAGAGCCTCTCATCATCAGTTGTTTTTTCTTCACCTTTACTGTTTATGCATTGACTTTCCTTTATTCCTCAAGTTTTGCTTAAGATCATTTTTTCTTCGGTTCCATGATATGAGCATCTGCCTTTAAATGTTTAATTTTGGGTGTTAAATCTATAATTTTGGTCTTGAGTTGTATACCCAACATGGGCCACAAAACTGAAAAGTGAGTTTTCTCATATAGACATATTTTCATAGAAAAATAGCTTTGTGATCTGTTGTTCTACTCACTGGTCTAGGTTTTTATTTTCCATTATATTTTGTTGCTGAATCTTGTCTCTTTTTAAAATTTTTTTTTAATGTTTATTCATTCTTGAGAGGCAGAGAGACAGAGAATGAGTGGGGAAGGGACAGAGAGAGAGAGGGAGACACAGAATCCGAAGCAGGCTGCAGGCTCTGAGCTGTCAGCACAGAGCCCGATGCGGGGCTCAAACCATGATCTGTGAGATCATGACCTCAACCAAAGTCGGACGCTTAACCAACTGAGCCACCTAGGGGCCCTTCTTGTCTTGTATTTATTACTTTTATTAAAGTATTGTTTATATTCTCTCCAGCACTCTAAATTGTCTCAACCTAAGTTTTTCCAAGCAACTTCTCTACTGCATTTGAAAATGGTGTCTCTAAGAGTTTTAATGAGTTGCAATATATTTTTACCAGTGTATGTTGTATTTAGCCATTTGAATATATATTCCTACATAAGACTATTTGATTATTTTTGTGAAGTTAAAGTGTGTATTTCTTTTGTTGTGTGAATTTTGTCTCTGATTCTCTTCTTGGAAACAACTTCTTTTTTTCTTTTTATTTTTTCTCTTTACACCTTTTTATTCCACATCCAAGTAATTTAGCATTTAGTTTCTTCAAACAAAGCCATTCTCTTACACAATTTCCTTATTTTAATGGTTCTGTTGTGATTAACACTAATACATTACAAACATCTATTTCAGACCACATTCAGATCTTGCCAGTAGTCCCAGTAAGCCCTTTATAACAAAATGATGCACCCCACAGTTACACATTGCATTTAGTTGTCATGCTTTTTTGCTTTCCTTCTATCTTCTGATATAGTTCTCAATCTTTCTTTGACCTCATGACCTCATGACCTTGACACTTTTGGAGATGACAGGCCGGGTCCTTTGTAAAATGTCCTTCAATTTGGGTTTGTCTGATGTTTTTTCATGACTACACTTAGGCATCTTTGGCAGGAAATCTCAAGTGATGCTGCTGTCATTGTATCCTATCCTCTGGGGCAAGATTTCCATTTGGCTCATTTCCATGGGCCCATTTGGCCTATTATACTGGTGATAAGTATGATGATTGGATAAAAATGGCATCTCCACTGTAAAGTTAGTCTTGTTATTTATTCCCTTTTGTATTTTAATTTTTTTAA
Source organism: Acinonyx jubatus (assembly GCF_027475565.1). Taxonomy (NCBI): domain Eukaryota; kingdom Metazoa; phylum Chordata; class Mammalia; order Carnivora; family Felidae; genus Acinonyx; species Acinonyx jubatus. The sequence goes on from NC_069380.1 coordinate 216,584,530, forward strand.
GACTTTATTTTTAAGAGCAATTTCAGATTCACAGCCAAATCACAGATATTTCTTATATACCTCTGCCTTCACACATGCATAGTCTCCCCATTATCAGAATGGTATATATCTTACACTTGATGAACCTATGTCAGTACATTGTAATCACCCAAAGTTCAGAGCTTACCTTATAGTTTACTCGTGACATTGTACATCCTATGGGTTTGGACAATGTGTGTAATAATATGTATCCACTCTTACAGAATCAGAAGGACTATTTCATTGCTCTAAAAATCCCCTGTACTCCACCTATTTATTTCTCCCCATTCTCTAACACTGGTAACCAAGGATCTTTGTACCATAGTGTACCTCTTCAAATGTAATATAGTTGAAATAAAACAGTATGTAGTTTTTCCAAATTGGCTTATTTTATTTAGTAATATGTATTTTAAGGTTTCTCCATGTCTTTTTATAGCTTTATAGTTCATTTTTTTTAGCACTGAATTATATTGCATTGTCTGAATGTTGCACAGTTGATTTGTCCATTCATCTATGGAGGGACATTGTGGCTTTTTCCAAGTTTTGGCGATTATAAAAAAAGCTACTGGAAATATCCTGAGTGGGTATTGGGTGGACATAAGTTCAACTTCTTTGGGTAAATACCAAGGAACACAACTGCTGGAATATCACAGGAAGAGCCTGTTGTAAGAAGCCACCAAATGGTCTTCCAAAGTGGCTCTAACATTTTGCATTCCCACCAACATGTATGAGAGTTCTTTTTGTTTCACATCCTTGGGTGTTGTCAGTGTTCTGGATTTTGGCCATTCTAATAGATGCATAGTGGTATCTCATTGCTATTTTAATTTGCATTTCCCTGATGACATATGATGTAGAGAATATTTTCATGTACTTATTTGCCATCTGTTTATCTTCTTTAGTGAGATGTCTTTTAAATTCTTTTTGGCCTTTTTTTTTAATTTAGGTTGTTTGTTTTCTTGTTGTTGAATTTTCATATTTCTCTGTATATTTTGGATATCAGGCCTTAATCAGATATGTCTATTTAATCTTCCTAATTCATTTTGCTTGCTTTTCTTGGTCAAGATTTCTCTTTTGTTTACTACATTAATAAAAAGTTCTACTCTCTTTTTGTTGCTTCCTCTGTTCCTTCCTTTTTGTTTCATTTTACTTTTCTCATTTTTCCTGAATTCTGTTTATATTTTAAATTTCTGTGTTATTGGAATATCTTCTATCAACTTTTGTGTCGAGACTTGGACTTCTGTTATAGAGAAACACATTTTCTTGTGACAGTTTTTAACAATCCATGCCTGTTATCATGCGTGTTGGGCTTATCATTTTTATGTGGCTTAAAAAAACACTATTACATTACCTGCATTACTAGTAATGCAAACACTATTGCTAGTACCTGCATGATATTTGGTAATTCCATATAAATTGTTCTTACCTTGTAAAAAATATTCATGCCTATTTCATCATAATTTTCTGATGACCTTTTTTCTGTATGTATCTTTTGTTCCTGATTTTTTTGTTTTGTTTTGTCTTTGTTCCTTATTTTTCTTATTCTAGTATAATTCTATAGATTCTGAGCTGGTCCCTTTGAACTATCACTAAATATATATATTTTTCTGGTCCAGTTATTGTTATGAAATAAATGAAGGGCAGAGGCAAGAGTGCAAGGAATTCTCTGATTATGTGAATATGATGTGAGCTAGATCCAGATGTGGTGTGAGTCAGAGGCAAGGTTTTTCTTTGTTTGTTAGATTTTACTTCTTTGCAGCCAACTCATGTTGGTGGTCAAAATGTAGATTTCTCTTCTCTTTCGCTCTCATATTAACATAACTTCCTGCAAACATGACTATTCTGTTTCATTCATTTTACCCTGTCTTGCCTGTGTCAAAACAGAGCTTCTTTACTCTTGCCATCAACCCACATAGCCATTCCTTTTTTTTGTAAATAAGAGGGTGTTGATTTTTTTTTCTTGTCATGTAATATCAAATATTTTGTCAAACTGAAGTCTACCAGTGTTTCCCTAGCTCCTCAGCTCCGGGCATCCTCTCTTGGTGTTTTTTCTCCTGCCATTTACAATTCACTGCATATCGCTAGCCTTAGGGTATCACTTGGTTTCTTCAAAGATGGGGCTGGTGTTTTGCCTTCTAGATCTCCTCAATTCCTTTATGTGTTTTGAAAAAGAAGAGGGAGACTTTCTCTACATATTGTTATTTTTTAACTGGAGTGGTAAGGCAAGTGTCAAAAACTCCATTCTGGATGTGCAGAGAAGGGTTCACTCCATTCCTCCAGCTCTACCACTTGGGTCCTTTGAAGCTCCAAATGAATTTAACTGCTGGCCCAGCCAGAGCTCTGGAATAGTAGTGATTCCTCCATAGCATCCAGACAATGGGTTTTTGTTTTGCTTTTTTGTTTTTCCTTAAGTCTGGTTTGGTAAAAATATGAATTTTTAAACCAGAAAAGTTTATATAAGTGTGAGTCTACCTTTTCCTGGATTTATTACATGTATTAGTGTCTTGTTTTCAGACTGGACATAGCAGCAGTGGTGTAGAGCCAGCACATGCCTTCCTGCAGAGCCCGTTTTTAATGTTTCAGGATGTGGACGTGCCAGGTGATGCCACTGTGATAAATTCAAATTAAGTGTCATGTAGTATTACTCAACTGAAATTGGCAGGCACTATAGACCAGGCCTCCTGACACTGAAAAGCTGGTTGTTGAAGATTTGCCAATTCACCATTACATAGAAGCATTTTTTCCCCACAAAGATATCATTAGAACTGAATGTAATAATTAATGCAATACATTAAGTATGTTTTGTGGCATATTGTAAATACTCAGTACATGTTAGTAATCTCTTCCCCTTCTTGCCTTCCTGCTACTTTACCCTCACCACTGTCTTTAGTTCTCATGGAATTTCTTAATTGCTTTATTGTTCTTATACTGATGTTGACTCAGAATTGAATAATAATGCTTTTCTGGCCTCTGACTTCATTTATTTTCCTGACACGTAATTCCTCGTATATTCCTTTCTCTGAGGCATTTTCTTTCTGCTGACCCCTGCAGGTTTTAGCATTAGCAAATCTCTTCTTAGTTTGTCTGTTTATTCTCTTGGTATAATTAAACTGTTTCTATTATTTCTTACATCTTCTCTAACTTCTTAAAATCGTTCCTTTTGTCTCTAGAATCTTCAAGGCTCATCATGAATCTCACTACTAAAATGCACTGAAGCATAAAAATTAATATATATATATGTTACATGCATATATATATGTTACATCCATATATATGTATATCCATGTTATCCATATATATATATATATATATATATATATATATATATCCAAATACCATCCATGTATGTATATACATACATCCACTACTAACTACCAAAGATGCTGATTATGATGGATGCTACATAAAGTGAAAGAGGATTGGTTCTCCCTAAAAACTCCAAATTGGATTTTTACTGATGCAAAATTCCATTTTGAGTAATACTCAATGTCTGAAAGAGGACTGAGTTAATGGACCCTGTTTCTTTTCATTCTTCACATCAAATTCTGAAAGAAACTATCCGGAGCAAGTCCTCATTAAAATGGGTACTAAGCCAACAGGACTTCCAACGAGCAGCTACTAACATACTCTTCATCTTACACGACAGTGAGCCTAGCCAGGTCATAATTTTCTTTGGAAAAAAGGAAATAATTTCAAAGCATTCACAAAAGTAAGCTTGTAAAATTGGTAGAAATTTAAATTGCCCCAAAGCACATTAAGTAAAAACTCTGAAGCACAAATACATTATGAGCAAAATTTTCTAGATTTCTCTAGACAGTTTAAAATTTTGAGATTTGATTAGATAAAATGCAAGAGCATTTAAGTAGTATAAATATTTGCAGGAGTCAGATAACAAGCCAAGTAGTATCTATTTTGAGGGTTGCATGATGTAGCCTTTTGGAATGTGTATTAGGGAGTTCCTTGGCATGAACACTTGTGAAGGGAGATGTAAGAATTAGATCTGAACAGGGCACCTTTGTGGTGCCTTTGGTTGACCATCTGCCTCTTGATTTCAGTGTTAAGTCATGATCTCACAGTTTGTCAGATCAAATGCCATGTCACACTCTGTGCTGAGCATGGAGCCTGCTTGGTAGTCTCTCTCTCCCTCTCTCTCTGCCCCTCCCCCCCTCACTCGTGCTCTCTCCTTCTCTCAAAGTAACTAAGTAAATATTAGAAAAAAAGAATTAGAATTGAACTGAGAGTTGGTCACTGATACACGCCCCACAGCCTTAGCCCATCTCATGGGGTCTCAGGAGCTTAAATATTCTACCAGAATCTTCCTTCATTAAAGTGGAATGGCCATATCCTTATACTGTTACCTCTATCAGATTCTGGATGTGGGTTTCCCTCAGAAATGGTGACGTGGGTTGGGTAGCTCTCTGAAGTTGAGACCATCCACAAAGGAGATTTCATACAGCTGGAACCACATTCTGTCCTTCATGGCAGAACTGGGGCTGGCAACTCAATGCACAGACCACAGAGCAATGTGTAACCCTTATTGTTTTCAGTTAAAACAAAATTGAATAGAAATATTTTATCACTATTAAAATCATATGTGGAAGTTTCTACAAATTAATGTCTCTAAGAAAATAACAGATTCCTATGCAACAGAAAATTGGAACATTTTGAGAGAAAAATGTCAAGGAAAGCATACAGTTGCTCACACAAACAAACACGGAGGTGACAGTGTCTCCCAATGAAGAATAAAGATTTGGGGGGAAAAATACTACATATTTGAAATAAATTTATTAGGCCTGCTAAATTTTTATAAAAGCAACAAATAATTTAAATTAAGAAAATGTATAGAGTCATTTTAAATATAAATGTGCACAAATACTTTAGAATGACATTAATGGTTCTAAGGAAAATCTGTTTTTGACAATAGAAATTATTTTGAGAATTTCCCCATGAGTGTTCAGAGGCATGGATGTGTTGCCTTTTAGCATATGTATAAAAAGCATTGCACATCATGAATATTAAAATTAGTATGTTTGGGTGCCTGGTTGACTCAGCCGGTTAAGCATCTGACTTTGGCTCAGGTCATGATCTCACTGTTCATGATTTCGAGCCCTGCATCAGGCTGTTGTCAACACAGAGCCGGCTTCAAATCATGTCTCTCTTTCTCTGCCTTTCCCCCGCTCAAGCTCTCTCTCCTTGTCTCTCTGTCTCTCTCAAAAAGAAATAAACATTAAAAAAATTAGTCTGCTAATAAAGTTCCTAAAATTATTTATTTTATACATTCCCACCAGCAATGCAAAAGTATTTCAATTTCTCCACATCCTTGCTGAAACTTTCTTTTTCCTGTTTGTGAATAGGCATCCTAATGGAGGGGTCTCATTGTGGCCCTAGATTTGTAGGCCCCTCAGGACTAGTAATAGTGAGCATCTTTTCATGGGCTTATTGGCTATCTGTAGATCTTTGGAAAAATGAGTACCAAAAGCTTTGTTCATCTTTTAATTGGAGTGTTTATTTAAAATTTTATTCATTTTAAATTATTTTTTAAATGTTAACTGAGAATACATTCTCTATACCCAATATTCCTTTATAGAGGTAATATGTTCAATACATCAATGTTTTTCTCTTTGATTTCTATTCTATATTTATTTCTTTTTATAATAAGCCTACATTAAAAAATGTTTTTAAGTTGCTTACACTAAAATCTAAAACTAAAAATTCATAGGTAAGGCAAACAGTAGCTATTTTTCTGGAGAGTAGATAACAAGATTTGTATTGAATACCATTCTCTGATTCTAATTTTCTTTATGATTATGGAGAAACATTTAATTCTTTGGGTTTCTGGTTTGACTATTACCAAAAATGGAGTATGTGGGTGAGACCAAATCTGACATACCATTACATTCTATAATTCTATACTAACATAGCTGATAAAATAAAAACCAAAGGAAAGAAATGCACACATACAGAGTTAGAGAAAGGGGAGATACTGTTCGTGGCATAGTTAAACTTTCTCAATAAATCTCTTCAAGTAAGGTGTTCTCAAATTTTTCTGCTATAAGTAGCCTATAGCAAATCACACTGATTTGTTTTTGTTTTTGTTTTTGTTTTTTTCCAAATCACACCACCTTAGCTGTAGTCTAATGAGTTTTGAAAAATGCATTTGCCTCTGCAATCACATGAAGTATAAACCATTTTCATCACCCTAGAAAGTTCTCTGTGTTCCTTCTCAGTTAGCAACAGTCAACCACTGTTCTGATTTATTCCAACAGAGACTAGTATTTCCTCATTTAGAATTTCATACAAATGAATTTATAACAGGTACTCTTTTTTGTGTGTGTGTGTGTGTTTTTCTCAGAGCATTTTTTGAGGATTTTGTGTGCTATTGTATTTATCAGTGAATCATCCCTCGTAATTGGTGAGCGGTGTTTCGTTGGATTAGCATACCACAATTTGTTTATCTGGGTTCCAGTTGATGGGCATTTGGGACCTTTTGTGTACATCCATTTTTTGTTTTCCTTCCTTCCTTCCATCTTTTCTTTCTTTCTTTCTTTCTTTCTTTCTCTCTCTCTTTCTTTCTTTCTTTCTTTCTTTCTTTCTTTCTTTCTTTCTTTCTTTCTTTCTTTCTTCTTCCTGTAAATGCATAGAAGTGAAATTTCTGGGTCATGAGCTAGGTACATAGTAAATGAGAAAATTCTACTTTTCTGAAGGGGTTTTATGTACCATTTTATACTCTTAATACTAATATACGAGAGCTCCTGGATAAAATTGGCAGCTAATGTCTTAAAAATTGAGCCATTCCATAGAATGCATAGTGGTAGAACAACTTTGCATTTCCCTAGTGACTGATGACATTGAGCATCTTTAATATGACTTAATAAAATGGAAAATAGCCATTTTAGGTAAACCTTTATGCAGTATCTTTATGAATTTTGCCTAATATTTTATTGGGTTTCGGGACTTTTATAAATGACTCATAGGAGTTTTTTTTTTTTAATATTGTGGATGTAGGTTCTTTATCAGATATATAGTTACTGCAAATGACTTTTTTTTCTCCAATGAATGGGTTGGCCCATTCATTTTCTTTATGTTGAAGTAAAGGTTTTAATTTTAATAAAGTCCATTATATATAATATTATATATTTAAATATCCTATAGAATATTTTATATATATATATTCTATATTCTGTATATTCTATATATATATATTTTTTTTTTCCCTTTTATAGTTAGTGCTTACTGAGTATTTCCTCCCATCTAACAGATTTTTTGGTTACTGTAAGGTAGGTCATGAGGTTTTTCTTCTTCTATATTTGCTTCTGGAAAATTTATGGTTTTGTATTTTCCGTTTAGATGTGCATATATTTTTGTGTGTCGTGTAATTTATGAATAAGAGGTTTGTCGTTATTGTTGTTATTGTTGCTGCTGTTTTGTTGCTGTTGTTTTCCCATATAGAGAACCATTTGTTCTAGAAAAATTGGTGAAAATATTTTCCTGTTCTCATTGCAGTCCTGGCATGCCTTAGTCAAATTTCAGTTGACCTTATCATTGTGGTCTGATAATGAATGATCAATCCACTCCATTGATCTATTTGTATATCATTATGCCATTCTGATGTTGTCTTGCTTACTGTAGCTTTAAAGTAGGTTTTGAAATCAAATAAGTGCACCAACTTTGATTTTATTTTAAGTATTTTTGACAATTCCATGTTACTTTCTTTTTTTATTTAATTTTTTGAATATTTATTTTTGGGAGAGAGACAGAGAGAGATAGAGACAGAGAGACAGAGTGGGAGCAGGGGAGGGAAGAGAGAGGGGGAGACAGAGAATCTGAAGCAGGCCCCAGGCTCTGAGCTGTCAGCACAGAGCCCGATGCGGGACTCGAACTCACGGACCACAAAATCATGACTGGAGCCAAAGTCGGATGCCTAACCGACTAAGCCACCCAGGTGCCTCTCATGTTACTTTTATGTATATATGTATATATGTATATATATATATCTTACCTATATATATATATATATATATATATATATATATATATATATATCTTACCCTCATGAAAAAATATATTTAAAATATACTATTATTTGGATTTCATTGGATTTATAAATCAAGTTGTATAGAATTCACATCTTACATTAATCTGCTTAGGGCTATCATAGCTAAATAGCATAGACTGTTGGCTTAGACAACAGAAATGTATTTTCTCACTGTTCTGGAGGCTGAAAGTCCCAAATCAAGGTCCAGCAGATTTGGTTTCTGTTGAAAGCTCTCTTTTCCTGGCTTGCAGATACTTGCTTTCTCACTATGTTCTCACATGGCCATTCTTCAGGGTGTGCATCATGGAGGCAAGAAGAGTGAGCTCTCTTTTTGAGACACTAATTTTACAGGATCAGAGCCCCATACTTATGACCTTATTTAAGCTTAATTACTCTTTAGAGGCCCCATTGCCAAGTACAGCCAAACTGGGTGCTTCAGCATATGAATTTGAAGGGGACATAAACATTCAGTCCAAAACACATCTTAACATTGAGTCTCCCAGTCTATTAACAAGTTATATTTTTCCATATATTTAGGACTTTTTAAATTATGTCAATAATGTTTTGCATATTTAAGTATAGAGATTTTAGATAGATACTGTTACAATTTCCCCTAAGTGTTTTATGTTCTTTAATGTTATTATAAAAGGTATGCAATTTTAGTCAATTTTCCAGGTGTATTTTGCCAGTATGTAAAAGTACAAGTTGTTTTGTATTTGACCTTGTATACTGTGGCCTTGATTAGTGTATTTGGCACATCTAGCATTTAAAAAATAGATTGCTTAGGTTTTTCTACACAATTAGGTTGTCTGAGTAAAGATGATTTTACCTCCCATCTCTTTTCTCTTTTCCTTCCCTTCCATTCCCTTCCTGGACAATTCATTTAAATCTGAGACAGAGCAAACTAGACATTCACTCCCAGGATTGAAAAGGTCTTAGTTGCACAGAATGATGTTTCAGGACAAAATCAGGGTAAGCAAGCATCCTTTCTTATGGAAGCCAGAAGTAGAATGTCAGAGGCTGTGCAAGGTAAGGAAACATATATAGGGGGTTGAACTGATGTGGGCAGACAGACTCAAAGATGAGTGAGGTGGGCATATGTACAGTGACCCAGCACACACACCAGAGTAAGCAGAAGAAGGATGCCATCTGTGCTCTGGACGAACCAGTATGAGGTATCAGAGCCTGGGCAAGGAGGTGCATTCTACTGACAGAGAGGTGATGGTGGCAGATATGGGAGACTTGTTACAAGCAGAATTTATTAAATAAGGATAAATATTAAGGATTACAGTGAATCTATAGATCAAGTTGGGAAGAACTAACATATAAACAATATTTCTGTCCATGAACATGGATAGATCTTGTATATATTGTGCTAGATTTATGCTTAAGTATTTTATTTTGGGGGGTGCCAATGTAAATGGTATTATGTTTTTAGTTACTAATTCTACTTGTTTACTGATATTAATAGGAAAACAATTGACTTTTATATATTAACCTTATGTCTTGTAACTTCACTATAATTGCTTCTTGGTTCCATTTTTGTTGTTGTTGTTGATTCTTTCAAGTTTTCTATGTAAATAATCATGTTACCTGTGAACAAAGACAATTTTTCCCTCCCTAATCTGTATACTTTTATTTCCTTTTCCCTTTCTTGTATATTGAATTAGCTAGAAATTCCAGTATGGTGCTGAAAAGGAATGGTGAATGGGATTATCCTTTCTAGGAGGAAAGCTTTGAGTTTTGTATTATAAATAAAATGTGACGTTAACTGTAGTTTTTTGTAGATATTCTTTAACAAGTTGAAAACATTTCCCCTCCTCCTTGTTTACTGAGAGTTTTTAACATGAATGGGTATTGGATTTGCCAAATGCTTTTGTCTATCTATTGATATAATTATTTGACATTTTTTATTTAATAAATTTTTGAATTTTAGATCAGCCTTACATACCTGGGATGTACAGATTTCACTTGGTTGTGGTATATAATTCTTTTTATTCATTGTTTACTTGATTAATAATATTTTGTTGAGGGATATTACATCTAGTTTTTTAAGTTTGTTTGTTTGTTTGTTTATTTATTTATTTATTTTGAGAGAGAGAGAGAGAAGGAGAGCAAGCAGTGGCAGCGCAGAGAGAAGGGCAGAGAAAGAATCCCAACAGGCACCACTCTGTCAATGCAGAGCTCAATGCTGGCCTCAATCTCATGAACCAGGAGATCATGACATGAACCGAAATCAAGAGTTGGATGCCCAACAAACTGAGCAACCCAGATGCCCCTTACATCTATTTTTTTGAAATATGACCCCCATTTTTTTTATAATGCCTCTGTCTGGTTTTGGTGTTAAGGTAATACTGGTTTCATAGATGAATTACAAAGTATTGCCTCTGCTTCTGTCTTCTGAAAGAGATTGTAAAGAATTGGTGTAATTTCTACTTTAAATGGTTGGTAGGGCCATTTGAGCCAGATGGCTGAATCACCAAATCACAAAGCTTTCTGTTCTGTAAGGTGATTAATTATTTAATTTCTTTAATATATATGTGCCTATTGAGATTCTCTTTTGCTTCTTGTGTGAGGTTTAACAGATTGTGTCTCTCAAGGAATTGATCCATTACATTTAGGTTATCAAATTTGTGGGCATGAAATTATTCATAGTATCCTTTAGTATACTTTTTATGACCATGGGATTGGTATGATGTCCCCTCTTCATTTATGATGCTAGTAATTTGTGTCGTTTGGTTCTTTTTCCTTAGCCTGGGTGGGAGATTATGAATTTTATTGAAATTTGTCATAAAACCAGCTTTTTTTTGCATTGATTTTCTGTATTGACTTCTTGTTTTAAGTATCACTGACTTCTGCTTTTTCTCTTCTGTTTACTTTATAATTAATTTGCTCTTCTTTTTTTAAGTCCCTAAGGTGGAAAGTTAGATAATTGATTTTAGATATTTTTTTTCTTTTCTACTATATACTTTCAATGCTGTAAATTTCCAAGCTCTGCTTTCACTGCATCCCACACATTTTAATATGTTTTCATTTCATTAAGTTTGCATTTACATTTCATTAAGTTTATCATAATATTCTTATACATATGTGTTATTTAGAAGTAGGTTGTTTAATCTCCACATTTTTGGGAATATCCCAGTTATATTCCTATTATTGATTCCTAGTTTGATTCCAATGTGATCTGAGAACAGGTGTTGTATGATTCTATTCTATTAAAAATGTTAAATGTTTTTTTTATGGCCCAAATTGTGGTTTCTTTTGATGAATGTTCCATGTTAGCCTGAAGAGAATGTATATTCAGCTGTTGCTGGATAAAGTATCTATAGGTATCAGTTATATCCAGGTGATTGCCGGTGCTGTTGAGTTCATTTTGTCTTTACTGGCTTTCTGCCTGCTGATCCTGTCTGCTTCTGGTAGAGGGATATTGGAGTCTCTATGATAGTGGATTCCTCTGTTTCTCCTTGAAGTTCTATTAGTTTTTGTGTCATGTAGTCTGCTGCTCTCTTGTTAGGCTCATACACATTATGAATCGTTCTGTCTTCTTGGAGCACTGACACTTCTATCATTATGTAACGCTCTATTTTATCACTGATAACCACCATTGCTTTTAAGTCTGCTCTATCTGAAATTAATATGGCTACTCCTTTCTAATATTAACCCAAAGTGCCTTCTTTTGATTAGCTTAAGCATGGTATATTTTTCTGCATCCATTTACTTTTAATCTATATGTGTCTTTATATTTAAAATAGGTGTCTTATAGACAACATATACCTAGGTTTTGTTTTCTGATCCACTGTGGCAGTCTCTGTCTTTGAATTGGCAGATTTAGACCATTTATGTTCAAACTGATTATTGATATTGATGGATTAATACTACCATATTACTGTTTTCTATTTGCTGCCATTTTTCTTTGTTCCTATTTTAGTCTTCCACTCTACTGACTTTTTCTGGTCTTAATTGAGCACTGTATATAATTCCATTTTCTGTCTTTTCTTAGCATATTGGTTATACTTTTTTTTTTTTTCTTTCGCGGTTGCCCTAAAGTTTGCAATATATACTTACAGCTAATCCAAGTTCACTTTCAAATAACACTGTACCAGGGGCACCTGGGTGGCCCAGTCAGTTAAGCATCTGACTACAGCTCAAGCCATGATCTCATGGTTTGTGATTTCAAGCCCCACATCGGGCTCTGTGCTGACAGCTCAGAGCCTGGAGCCTGCTTCCGATTCTGTGTCTCCCTCTCTGTCTGCCCCTCCCCCACTCACATTCTGTCTCTGTCTCTCAAAAAAACATTGAAAACAAATTTTAAAAAGTAATACTGTATCACTTTCCAAATAATGAGATTTTTATAACAAAATAATTCTCTTTCTCCTATGCATCTTTTGTATAATCACTGTCATTCATTTCGCTTATATATAAGCCCACATAAACATTTACATGAATTATATGCAAAATCATAGACATTCAAATACATTATTGGTATTATTATTTCGAAAAAAGTTATCTATTAGATCAATTAAGAATAAGAAAAACAAAAAGTTTTAATTTTACCTTCACCCATTCCTTCTCCAGTGCTGTTGTTTACTTTATGTAGATCTGAGTTTCTAACGGATACTATTTTCCTTTTTTCTAAAGATCTTCTTTAAACATTTCTTGCCAGTCAGGCAGGTCTACTGGCAACAAATTCCCTCAATTTTTGTTTGAGAATATCTTTATTTCTCCTTCACTTTTGAAGTGAATAATTTCAGGGTACAGAATTCTACGTGGTAGTTTTTTTTTTTTCCTGTCAGCACTTTAAATATTCCCCTCCACTAACTTCTTTCTTGCATAATTTTTGAGGGGAAGCCGACATAATACTTATCTTTATTCCTCCATAGGTCAGATTCCTTCCTTTTTTGGTATTCCAATTAAACACATGTTACACCTTTTGTAGTTGCTTCATGGTCCTTGGATAAATTGTTCTGTTCCTTCCAATCTTTTCGTGTTTGCTTTCCAATTTTTGAGGATTCTGTTCATATATACTGGCTCAGAGATTTTCTCCTCAGCCATGCGCAGTCTGCTAATGATCCCATCAGAGGCAACTTCAGTTTTGTGACATTTTTTGTTGTTGTTATCTCTAGCATTTCTTTTTGGTACTTTCTTGGGATTTCTATCTCTCTGCTTACATTGCCCATCTGTTCTTGCTTGCTGTCTACTTTCTTCATTAGATCCTTTAGCGTATTAATCATAGTTGTTCTAAATTCCCATTTTGATTATTCTAACATCTCTAATATGTCTAGTTCTGATGCCTGCTCTGTCTCTTCAAACTGTGGTTTTGTTTTTGTTTTTGTTTTTTTCGCATTTGAGTATGCCTTGCATTTTTGTTTGTTTGTTTGTTTGTTTTCTTCATAGCTGGACATGATTTACTGGATACATAGTCCTTTGTTAACGTGATGATGAAGTGTGAGGGGAAGGGAAGCATTCTGTAAGTGATCCTGTACCTCTGGACTTTGGACCTCACAAATGTTTCCCGGTCTTTTTCTCCCCCACTTGGGTCAGAATGGCTAGAATATCTTGGTGTTGAGTGATTATATTCTCCCAAGTGGATGGTTAGAGCTGACTGGAGTTGGGCATCTCCACTTGCCGGGACACTTAGATCCTGTTAATACCCCAACGACTTGGTCTCTTGTTAACTAGTTTCCCCTGCGGGCAGGCCTTATTAAGAAGAATGCAGTACACGGGCATATGTCAAAATGGTTCTTTTTCTTCTTCCTCTGCTGGGAGCCGGAGGGGATTTTTCTCAGATAATTACTGTGGAAACCTGCCGGAGCTCCTGAGGAAAATCTCACAGTTCTGTGAGAAACTCCCCCATAACTACGTCCTCTTGGTGTTTTAACTCTGAGTCGTCCTCACTGCACTTCCATCCACTCATCCATTACAGTTCCAGTGGCCACCCTGGCACAGGTTCCTTTGTTGGTTTCAGCTCATGAATCTCTGATTCATTAAGCAGATTCCCTGTGACTGCCTTTCTGTCTCCAATCGTGAGGGCAGTAGTTTGCCCTACCCTGTGTCTTACCCTCTCTTTGGGACCCAAGAAGAGCTGTTGATCCTTCAATCTTTTAGGCTTTCTTGTTAAAGTTAAGATTGAGGGAACTTCTAAGATTTTCATAGGCTGAACTGGAAACAAGAAGTTTTTCTTATTTATTTATTTATTTATATTTAAAAGCTTTTTATAAGAGACTCTTAAAAACTGAGAACAAACGGAGGGTTGATGGGGGGTGGGAGGGAGGGGAGGGTGGGGGATGGGTATTGAGGAGGGCACCTTTTGGGATGAGCACTGGGTGTTGTATGGAAACCAATTTGACAATAAATTTCATATATTGAAAAAAAAATAAAAGCTTTTTGATGGGTGCCTGGTGGCTCAGTCGATTGAGCATCCAATTCGAGTTGGATTCAGGTCATGAACCCAGGGTCATGGAATTGAGCCCCAAGTTGAGGTCCACACTAAGCCTGGAGCCTGCTGGGATTTTCCATCTCTGTCCTTCGGCCCTTCCCCCCACTGTGCTGTCTCTCTCTCTCTCTCTCTCTCTCATAATAATTTTAAAAAAGTTTTTGATTGGGAAATGAATACAAATTTATACCAAACAAACACATAAAAAAAAGTTTTTGATTGTGAAATGAATACAAATTTATACCAAACAAACACATATTTATGAAGTGAATAAGACATAATATGAAATTTATGTTAACCACCCCGATATTTCTGCTTTCAGATTGCATATATTCTGTTGCATTCATATTTTTACTAAAGATATTCTATATAAATATTTTACTATATATATAATATTAGCATTACCTTTACATGTAATATATATATATACATAGTATTTTTGAACATTAAATGATAAAAGTAATACTAGTTACCATTTATTGGGGCCATAGTGCATACCAGTTATTGCTATAACACTTTAGATGCTAAAATTTACACAATGCTTTGCGGCCCAACGATTCCTATTTCTATTTTACCAACCAGATACTGAAGCTTAGAGGAGCTAGGTTAAAGCTACTTATTTAGCTAGTAAGTTATATAGCTAGGATTCAAATCTAAGACTATATTACCGGGAAACTTAGATTATTTAACTATAGTATATTAGTATATTAGTAAAATGTACAAAAAATCACAGAGAAAATGCAACTTTATTTTTATGGGTAGGGTTTTTATCGAATACATAAATTTATCAGCCTGAAATTTTCAACCTGAAATTACTTTACTCTTAAAATACAACTATTTATAGACGAAAGAATTCTGAGTTTCAACTTCAATGCACATCAGCAGTCAAGATTCCTTGAAAACATGATCTAATCTCCTAGATTCCATATTTTTGAAGGGAAAAATAACATCTCTTTATGCAAGTTGTAATGTTGAAAGTCAAAATTAGATAATGAATATGCAACCTTTGAAAAATCCATCACACCCCATCCAAATATCCAGTGTTAATACAATTTAGGGCACATCAGTGAAAAAAACACAATAGTTTGTGACAAACAGGATATTTAATTCAGTGCAATTTTAATTATATAAATGAAAAGAAGAGTCTAAAGAAAATATTCAGAAATGGAAGTAGCAGCCTAAGTAAAAATTATATATTGGCCATGTGCTTCTTTCTTAGAATATTTTCCTAGTGGCCTGTTTAATATGCCAGAAACATCTAAGCCAAAGGAACTGTGTAGAATATTGCACAGAGATATACACACACAGAGAACTGGAATTAGTTCCAAATAAAACAGAATTTCTTTATTTTAATATAATCAGCAAAGGTAAAGAAAATTTTGCTTCTATTTCTTTTTTTTTTTTTCAAAGATTTTACTTTTAAGTACTCTCTGCTTGGGCCTCGAACTCACAACCCCGAGATCAAGAGTTGCATGCTCCACCAACTGAGCCAATGAGGTACCCTTAAGAAAATCTTGCTTTTAGCTGAGCGGCTGCAGTCATGGGTTGCTAAAGTAAAATTGTCAAAAGATGTTAAGTTAAAGACACAAATGGTTAGATGGTCACAATTTGGAGATATAATAATGAAAACTGGTAAGTCACTTAAGAGCAATGATAGGAAAGTAACAAAATATTTTTAAAAATCACACTTTAAAACATGGAAAATACAATTTATTCTCTAGCCAAAAGTGATATTGCTACTGAAATCTGGCCTATAAAATAAACAGAATTTTTTTCCTCTTTATCAGTTAAACAGTTCCCAAAGAAAAATTTCAATCTTCGTTTTTTGAATAGTGCTTTTAAACTAGATCACATTTCTCTCTTAGGAAATTTAGACTGTGTTCTCAAAGCATCATTTTGCAAGCAGATTTTTTTTTCTTTAAAATACAGCAATTATTGTTGTAAACTGTTTCATTGTCAGATATATCTGTTTCTGGTAATATTTTTACCACAGATTTTCTCTTATTACAATACACTATTTTTCTCTTCCCTGCCCATGATATGTTTTCAGTTGACCGGAAACCTTTTGAATTTACCCTTCCGATAAACACGTTTCTCAAGATATGAGTATTGCAGTGTAAATCAGTCCAATAGTGAAATGTCTGAAAGAAGAATTGATTGGATATCGATCTAGGGTCAATTTATGCATATTGTAACTATGCATTCATTGGTTAAAAAAAGTAATTCATTAAGAACATTTCTTTTATGTGCCGAGATATACATTTGTATACACAGATTTGTAACTAAAAAATGTCACAACCAAATAATAAATTTCAACAGATGTCTATTTGTTACTAAAATTGGCTGTGATATACAACTTGGCTAACCTGAGTTTTTGTAGGATGATTTGCTTGAAGAGTAAAATAAGCAACTACAGCCTATTTTCTTTATCTGTTTATTTCTACTAACAAGGGGAAAATGATTCCTATGATACCTATTTCCTAACAGTAAATAGGTTTTATTTGTGTGCACTAATAAAGCAAAGTAGGGAATCAAGCGAATGTTTTTATGAGAATAATTGTCCTACCAAAAGGATAAGTTAAAACAAATAATTCACACCATGCAGTAGTCCCCACCAGCCCTCTGCCCCACTGAGCCACCCTAAGTAAAATGCTTGTTAAAAAGGATAAGGTACAAAAGAAAAATCACTAAAAAAATAAAAAACTAAAATCAGTACACTGAATTAGATAGGACCAGGCACGTGAGAAAAGATAGCAGATCTTAAAACACATTAATGTAAAATAGTCACATAACTAATGTGATATATTACATTTCATATTAGCAGGTCACAGCAGTGTAAAAACGAAGGCTTCTCCAATATTGAACCCAGATTCTAACATTTTGTACATATTTGTAATTGTGTATTGAACCAAACTTCTATAAATTATAATAATTTGGATACACTTATAATATTTGATTTTTTTTCCTTCTCTGTTCCTTCTCCTCTTTGGATTTCTATGCTGATATACTCATTTCTTGACTTTGTTTTGTTTGTTCAGTCTGAAAAGCATACTCTGAGAAAGGGCATGAATTTTAGTATCTCTTAAAATATATACTAACTCCATTTGAGGACTGAATACTTTCCAATATAAAGTGTGGTCATCTAAAATTTAAAAAAATGTAGTTTTCTAAATTAGTTCTCCGAATTAATTATGATCTTGAAGATTTTCATCCGAATAAACTTTATTAGTTACTTAATTTCTTATAATTATTCTGTCATAGTGACTTTGCTTGCTAAACATACATAATAGTTTGGAAGAATATTTGAAACTATGAACGTTCTGGAAAATTTGGAATCCTGATCATAGCTTATAATGAACTACTATATAAATATAATTATCTAAATTCTGTATGTAATCTCTGTATAACCAAATGTTCTGAGATGATAAAATATACTAGCATTGTATTAACCTAGGTAAGTTACAGAAAATGCTCCAAAACACAGTAATTTTCAACATTACTTACTGAAAGTCTTACAGATTTTCAACACTTAAATGGTCTTTGTTTTAAAATATACTTATTTTATTATTCTCAATTTAAAGAATACAGTCTTTTCCCCAAGCTTATTTTGTTTAATATTACATAAAATTATAATAGGCACAAAAAGTACTTTTATACATCGCATCTTGTTTCAAATAACTTGTATTCTGGGGTGGTTAAACATTTTAAGCAAAATATAAGTTTTCTGTCATAATTTCTCAAAGGAGTTAAAAACAATTAAATTCAGTTCTTGCTTGAGAAAACTGATATGCATCATTAGTTACATCTTTAATCCATTCCATTAATCTTATTTTGTTTGGTGACTATACCAATTTTTAAATAATTGTTAAATTCAGCAGGGAGAATTTTGAAATATCATCAGTTGCTTGCAGAACCTGAAGTAGTTATTTGTTCTTTTGGATGGAGATACCTCCTGCAACCTCAGGCCTTCTTCTTCCTTTCTTTTTTTTTTTTTTTTAACTGACTAGAAATTCATCTCATTTTCTTTTCCCTTGACTAATGACTGAAGGATTCAAGCAAACAACTTCGTTGAATATGTAAATTAAACTATGAAATGTTAATGGTGTGTTATCTTTATTTTTATGTGGAGAGGATCACAATTGAACTTAAGCATGAAATTATATGGAAATATATTGAACCCTTTTTTTTCAGCCAGCAATCAGTTCTATTTTGCTAAAAACAGAAGAGATACAAATAAATGAGAACATGGTGGGATATAAGGATGAGTAGCTAGGAATATTAAAATAGAAAAAAATATCAAGACTTTCAGTTGGTAACAGAATCTAATTATAAGTAATGCCAAAAAAAAAAAAAAAAAAAAAAAAAAAACCAGAAAATTTCTACCTGAAAAATGTTCAGGAAGTTTTCAGGGCTAGAGAGCATCTACACTGAGGTATAGAAAGTAATTGCAAAACAAAAAAGCGACAGATTTTAATAACCCCACTTCTATCTGTATTCACAGTTTTAGGATATAGTACTAACAACAGAAAGCCATCTACTCCCCTCACCACATCACCACCACACTTACACACTAAAATTTTTCATAGAATTTAGGCACAGGAAATGAGGTGGTTTAAGCAAACTTGAAAAGAATACCTTAAAACATAGTTTATGTTTACAATTTTTATAAAAACACATGAAAAACTTTTGAGATTAAAATTTATTAACTTGGCTTTAAATCATTTCATATATGAGAGTATATGTAAAAATATTTTCATGAACAACTCTAGAACAGAAGTGAATGTGTAATCATCAGTGTGTAACCCAAGAATAAATTCTGCTCAGTTAGTTTCCACTATATATGCTGCCATATAAACTATCATACATTGTTCACTATTATAGACCAATTGGGCTGCTTTTTAATAAAGGTGTATTAACTATTTTATTAAATTTTATTAATATTTTACATCTATTCTTTGTAATTTTCTAGCCATTAAGTTAAAAAAATCATCCAAGAAATTACTATTTAATGGCTAGTTCGATCAAAAATTTTGTTTAATCATTAGAGGTAAAAGAACCTTTAATAGATTTTTCAGTAAGGATGGAGCCTGACTTAGTGATTTTATTTAAACCTTATGCAGAAGGCTTGTTGAGCTAATCCCAGAAAATAACTACATTTTATAGACTTTATTTATTTTAAGTTTTTATTTTAATTCAACTTAGTTAACTTACAGTGTTATGTTAGTTTCAGGCATACAATGTAAGAATTCATACTTCATACATCATCCTAAGCTCATCACAGCAAGTGCACTCCTTAATCCCCATGACCTATTTCACGAATCCCCCCACCTACCACCAGTTTGTTGTCTATAGTTAAGAATCTGTTTGTGGTTTGCCTGTGTCGCACTACTAGGTATTTACCCAAAGAATGCAAAAGTATTAATTCAAAGGGATACAGGTACCCCAATGTTTATAGCAGCAATATCTACAACAACCAAACTGTAGGAACAGCCCAATTGTCCATTGACTGATGATGAACGGATAAAGAAAAGGTGGTATTTATACAATGGACTATTACTCAGCCATAAAAGGAAATAAAATTTTGCCATTTACAGCAACATGGATGGAGATAAATAGTATTATGCTAAGCAAAATAAGTCAGAGAAAGACAAATACCATATGATTTCACTTGTATGTGGAATTTAAGAAACAAAACAAACAAGCAAAGAGAAAGATTTTATAGATTTTTAAATGTGCTAGAAATCTGAACATTCTATACAGCAAAAAAATTAAAGTTAACACAACCTTGACAACCTGTTATATTTTATTGTATTATATATTGTATTATATTAATATTTAATGAATGCATTGTTTTATTTAATAAAATGTAACTTAAACCACACTTATTTGTAGAGCATTTAGAGCAAATACTTTCAGTTTGATCCAATACAATTGCACTGTTTCAAAAAAAAATAATGTTTACTTATTTTTGAGAGAGAGAAAGAGAGAGAGAGAGAGAGTACAAATGGGACAGAGAGGGAGGGAGACACAGAATCCTAAGCAGGCTCCAGCCTCAAGCTGTCAGCATAGAGCCTGATGCAGGGCTCGAACCCACAAACTGTGAGATCATGACCTGAGCCAAAATCAGGCGCTTAATCGACTGAGCCATCCAGGTATCCCTCCTTTTTACAGGTAGTTTTCCTTCAACTTGGCAATCTACTCACTCTTGGTTATTTCCTTTCCCACCTGAAAAAGAAGAAAATGAAATGATATGCTTACATTACAAACAGAGAGAATAGAAGAGATTTCAACTGAAAAAAAATTATGAAGATTTTTATGGGCCACTAAAAGTGGAAAGGTCACATTGATAGCTACCCCAATCACCAGAACAAAAGTAAACATGCAATAAGAGTGGTAGAGAAGAAAGCTGAGATGGAAGTGTTACTTTCAACCTTAATTTGGACTCAGTGATTATTTAAATTGCTCCTCAACAGTTAGATGCATGGATTGGCTTTTCCTTCCTACTGCCCCACTTCCCACCTCTACTAACAGCATGAGCAAAACATTCAATCAGATATCTTCCTAGCAGTGATTATGGCTCTCAAATTGGGTATTACTAACTACTAATAACTAATATTTGTGCCTGGTAGTGGAGGTGGGAGCTTCACTTCATGTTTCCCATCTGCACAGTTTATTTTGAAGTTCTCAATCCCGATAGACATATTCTATCCTTGTTGGAAGACAATTTTTCATACATCTCTTACATTTCTTCACTTCTAGATATTAACAGCCAATTTGCTTAGATTAATTTACATTACAGAACAGTACAAATAGAAAATAGCTCCCTCCCCAGTGGTATTTCAGAATAGTAGATAAAAAACTCTCTCTCTCTTTCTCTGTCTCCCCAGTAAGGATTTGCTTAGTCCAGGGAAATAAGTATAATACTAGAAATTTCTTTGGGATTTCCTGGGTTCCATGTCTTTCAGCTATAGCATAGACCCACTGTATGATTCTGCATCATCCCCTTAGGACTTGGGGAGTAAGGGAAACCAGTACAAACATTAAGTTTAGGCAGCCTGCTTTGCTTAGAGTAATACGGTGTCTAAATCTGTTGGGCTTGGTTGTCTTTAGCAGCCAAATCTACAGAAGCATGGCAAGCCAACCTACCAGCTGCTACCAAGCCCTGCTTAGGAACTGCTTGGCTGCTTGATGATACTGTTTGGGCTGTGTGTTGTCCTCATGCTCATTTAACGGTCAGGCTTTTAAGGAAGGAGAAAAGTCATTTAAGCCTCTAATGAACCTTTTACACAAATGTAAAAGAATAACAAACTGTCACTAACACTTTAGGAAATCCTGTAGCACACACAAAAAAGACCCTCATTTAATAAATAGAGCATCAATCTCTGAGGAAACAAGAAATAAGTCAAGAACAGTAAAGAACTTTAGAATAATTAAATTGTATTTTCTAAGAGAATGGAAAAATGTAGGAAATTTTTATAAAAAGGATCATTTGAAACAATTTTATTTCAAATAATAAAGCAAATTTTAAAAGGGGTGATATGGATAAAGCAGTCAAGAATAAATCCAGAAGTTCTAATAAGCTATTACAAATCTAGAAAAAGAGGAAGAGGTAAAGGAGAGAGAGGGAAAACACACACACACACACACACACACACACACACACACAGAATGAAAACAAAGATCAGAAAATGAAGACATAATAAAATATTAAACAACATATTTATCACCCAAAGCTGATGTCAGACACCAATGATTAAATTGAAGGGACTCCTTAAAGAAGTAAAATGAAGTTATTTAATTTCTAGAACTATTATCACAAGATTTCAAAACCAAAAGGACAAGATCTTTGGATTAGGTATACCCAGAATATCTTTTTATTTTTTTACTACCATTAAATAAAAATCACATTCTGACTACACTTTTCAACAGAAAAATTGGATGGTAGAGTAACATGGCACAATTTATAAAATTTTCTGAGGAAAAAATTTTGCGGGCCATGACATATATCTAGTTAAACTACCGATCAAAATATTGAATAAAGCTGTTATTATAAACCATAGCAGAAAAAAAAAACAAATAGAAAAAACAATTTGAAGGAATTAGAGAATATGTACAGAAAAACTAATAAAACAACTTCTACAGCTATGTAATATTACCATACATTAATATACAATGCAATGTTCATACATAGAAGTGCATATATGTTACACTCAAAAAATGAAAGAGTACTCTCTGGTTAGCCATTGCTGCCTAGTACCACAAAATGTAATGACTTGTCACAACAACAATGATCTTATTTGCCATAGTTCTTGTCTCTGTCTGTCGGTCTGTCTGTCTCTTTCTCTCTGTCTCTGCACTTCTCTCTGTGGTCTCTCCATGCAGAGTTGGGATTCCTTAAAGCCCGATAGCTCCACAACAGCTAGATTGCTTACACAGTGGCTCAGGGCTGTAGTCCAAGTGTTACATAGAAGGCTGTAACTTTTTCACTTTTTTCCCCACTTTTTCTGACACAGCCGAGAAAATTATGCAGCCTCACCTTAGCTACATTCTGTTTGTTACAAGGGAAAAGGAATTAGGTTACATCTCCTGATAGGGATTCCAAAGAGGAGTATGGAGCTATTCTTCTTGAATATCAGAAGGGGATAGGGTAGAAATAATGTTGCAGTCATGTGTAGGAATATTATGTGCTACATGTATATGATTTTAAGAAGTGAATTCAAATAGAAAAAAGAGTTGTCTTTGGAATATAAAGATATGATATCAAATATAAAAATCTCAACAGATAACATGGAAAATAGTATTAGGAACATAACCTAGAAAGTAAAGCAATAAGCCTAGAGATGGAAAATCAGAGCTAAGTGACAATAAAATTAAAATGAAAAACAGTGCAGACCAATATCTGAATAATAAGAGTTCCAGAACAGGGAAAATGGTGGAGAGGGGATATCAATGAAAATTTTATTAGAATGTCCCAGAACAGAGATAGCAGAATGAAAGCACTTGGTTACAATCCTGAAATTTTGAAAGAAATGTACAAACGCCAATGAACAATAACCATTCATTTTCAGAAATCTAGACAAACAGAAGATTTTTTAAGTTTCCAGAGAAAAATAAATCCCTGGATCTTACACAAAGATCAGACATCAGAAACACTTCAGATTTCTGAACAGCAGTACTACTAATAAGAAGATGATGGAGTAGTGTAGTTCAGATTCTCAGGAAAAATAATATCCAGCTTTGACTTCTTTGCCCAATGAGAAAATACATGTACATCCAGTATTTTGGATGTCACCTCAAAATTGAAGAGTAACAACAACAACAAGAAAGAAAGAAAGAAACATACTGGAGATTGGAGACGCAAAGGATTCTGGTGAAGAAAGATCAGAGGATAGCAGCTATAAAGTCTGCATCTCAACGAGTTCCTTTTGGAACATGGTAGGGGCTCTGGGAGTTTGTCTTCTGAAAGATGGAAATTGTTTTAGCCTCAGCAGCTTGGGAGGAAATTCACACAGTTGTGGAAGAGTTTGTGGTTGAAAAAGGAAGAGAGAGAGAGAGAGGGAGAAAACTAAGGATTTAGGCAAATACTGTTTGTGAGGAAAAGAGAAACTACCAATGGTAACAAAGTTAATATGTTCAAAAGTAAAAATAATCATTGTGGGCTGGAGAAATAGACCTCAAATCAACTCTGTTTTAAGAGTTCACCTTAATTATATGAACAAAGAAAGTTTGAAACTAATGCATGTACAAATACTAACAAAAGTAAAGAATGATTTGCAATATGATAACAGAAAAAAGAACGGCTAAAATATAGTGAGATGATTCTATCAGTTTATAGAAAAACTCACAAGAAAATTATGAAGTAGGGTTCAGTGGAAAACTTATATTGATTATAATTGATTGATGTTGATCTGCATGTATAATGAATTTTCTTCATATTACTATAATTCAAAATATCATTTTTGCACACTAGAAGTAACTATACTAATTAAAAAAGCATGTAAAATGATCCTACTTGATAGCACAGTCTCTAGAAACCTAAAACAAAATCTAATGAATTCAGATGGTAAAATTGAGCTAAATATCAAAACCAAATGCAAAATTATCTTGAAGGGGATTAATATGTCCTTAACGTATGGAAATAAAAACAATATTTGAGAATAGGAAGTGGTCTTACGTTTAAGATTATACTCTCTCCAATTTAACCTATAAATTGCAATCCCAATAAAATACTTAGCAAGGTTCTTTTGTTCTTTGTTTTGTATTTTTACTAGAAGCAACATGCTAATGCAAAAAATACATATGGTGAAGACCAATAATTGAAAGATAATTTTTTTAATATGGTTAATAAAGGGTACTTATTTAAACACCTATCAATCATGAAGCTCCGGAAATTGAATGTGTTTTAGTATTTATACTATAATGGTGCCAATAGTCAAATGGAACAAAATAGAAGGTTCTAAAAACACTTGTGATTATGTAGAAAAGGAAACGTTTTCAGAGAAGCATCAGCTTTATTGGTCTTTTGTGCTTAGAAAAGTGGGGGCTTGGACACCTGAGGAGGGTTCTGTGGTCTCTTCCCCAGTCACTGCTGGTGGAGGGCTTATGCAGGGTCCCAAACCAAGCCAGCCAGCTCTCTCGCGATTTTCAAGAGCAGGTGTGAGACCTCCACTAGCAACGATGGCTGGGGTTCTGAGAGTCCATCGTCCCAGGTCCGGAAACAGCAGAGACCACGGGTCACCCAGGGTGGACTGCAAGAGAGGCCTGGCTAGGCGCTGCTTTGGCAGAGGGAGGGGCATCTTGTCCGGCCTCTGGAACTGTTCTGAGATTGAGGCTGGGCCTGGCCCCTCATCAGTCCATCACTGGGCCTGCCCCTTGTCGGTAGGTGGGCAAGATCCTTGTCCTGGGCTCCCCAGCTCTGCCTCGTGGGCCTCGCAGCCCCACGGTCCAGGAGAATGCGGCAGCCAAGGACTCGAGTGAGCCCCGCACTGGCCAGAGTGGCCTGACTGCGTCCAGCTGGGCGTTTGGGGAGGGTTACTGAGGTTGTACTTCACCGGGAAGGTAAGCAGCACCCCCACGCAGTTGTGCAGCATGAGGAGCTGGAGATGAGGACCACCAGGGGCCAAAAAGGCAAAGCCAAGGTCTTCAGTTGGAAGGCGTTGGCCCTTAGCATCTTGATATCCAGCATGTACTGGGCGCTGCTCTGCTTATTGGAGCAAAGGTCGAAAATAAATTAAAAAAAAAATGCCTGTGGTTACATAGAATAACTTTAGGTGACAGAGTTGGAATTAAAATCAACGGTTTAACCATATCTATTGTAAATCCTTAAGAAAAGAAAAAAAGATCTGTTGCTAATACCACACACACACACACACACACACACACACAGCATTCAAATGATAACAGTGAGCTAACTGTCCAAAGAAAAGCTTTAAAAACATTAAAAGTGAAGAGACTATCCGAGGCCATATATATGACTTTGATTTGGGAAAATATTTTTTGAGTAAAAGATAAAAAGAAATTACCATAGAAGGGACGACTGATAAATTTGACATTAAAATTAAACATTTTCTGGGACAAAAGAAACTATTATCAATGTTAAAAGAAGCAGACATGAAGAAGACATTTGTGATGGCATAAGAACAAATTACTAATATTCAGATATATACAGAATTTCTTGCAAATTAAGAAGAATATGACAAACAGTGGGAGAAACATGCAGGAAAAAGATAAGGATACACAAGAGATAAACTGAAAGGCCTCTAAAACTTAAGTGAGGAGGTGTATCTCATTCAAAGTGACAGCAAGTGCCGAAGACCGAGGTAGAAATATTTTCAACGTGTTCAAGAAATAGGGAGGTCATTGTGAGTTCAAGTGGTTAAAGGGAGAATGGAAAGAGATGAGATCAACGTTGACAGGCAAGGGCTACATCACTGGGAATGTTGTAAATTAGGGTGAGTTAGTGTTGTAAATGGGACGGGAAGCCATTGCTCAATTTTGAGCCCAGTAGTGGTGATGTGCCAATTGGCATTTTTAAATAATCACTGGCTAGTGTGTGGAGAGTGGGAACCACAAAATGATGGAAATGGAGGTGGGACACTGTGTGGAAGACTCACCACAGATGATGCTGATTTTTGTTGGGATGGCAGCAGTGGAGGCAGCGAGAAGCAATTGGAAATATATTTTGAAGTCAGAAAGGATTTGCTTATGGAATAAACGGGTAGAGTTAGAAGGAAAATCAATGACCCTCTAGGTTTTTAGTCTGAAAAACTGGCTTGATTATTATGAAGTTTACTAAACTGAGAGGAGTTGCTTTGTGGGAAGGGTGGAAATGAAGCATTCTGTTTAGGACGAGCACTATTACTCAAATTGTAAATATATAATATATGGAAGAAAAAAATGCTTCAGAGTGCTGACATGGGTAAGGATGTAAGGAAAGGAGTGAAGGGACAGAGAAGGCTTCACTTGTATGAATTATGTTTTATTTTCATGATTGTTTTGCTTAAAGAGAAAAGGATCTGACATCAATTTGGCAAAATATTGATGTTGATGGAATCCTGGTACTCAGTTGTTTGGTTTATTATTCTCTATGTTTTTCTTCATATCCCATTATGGTGGCATCCATTTTGGGGGGGGGATTATAGGTAGATTTATAATCCTGGAGTTGATGGTGCATGAAGGGGTCAAGATGCTAGGTGGGAAGACAGGGAAGATAAATTATGCTAACTTTGTATTGACGTATGATAATCATGCAGAAAAAATGTGCATATCAGAACTTCACACTTCAGTGTATTGCACAAACCAGTTTAAATTTAGAATACTTTATTTTTTTTATTTTTTCCATATTTATTTTTGAGAGAAAGAGAGAGTGTGAGTGGGGGAGGAGCAAAGAGAGAGACACACAAACAGAATCTGAAGCAGTCTCCAGGCTCTGAGCTGGTAGCACAGAGCCTGATGTGGGGCCAGAACCCATGAACTGTGAGATCATGACCTGGGCCAAAGTTGGATGCTTAACTGATTGAACCACCCAGGTGCCCCTAAATTTAGAATACGTTAAACTTCTATCCCCTCTTCTTTTTTTCTATGATGCTATTGTCATGTACTTTATTTCTACACATCCAAAGACATTACTATTATTTCTTTGTATATATTCAGTAATCATTTTTATATTTATTACATAATTACAGTTCTGGTTCTTTCATTCTCTTCAGAAACTTTATTTGAGATTATTTTCTTCCATCTTGAAAACACTAGTTTCATGTTCCATTTACTGAATGCTCACTGGGGTAAATACCCTTTGTTTTTGTCTGAAATCATACTTATTTTACTTTCCTCTGTGAAGCCTGTTTTTAAGCACAGTGTAGAACTCTAGGTTGCTATTTTCTGTTACTGCTTTAAGATGTCATTTCATTGTATTTTGGCATCCATCATTTCTATTGAGAAAGCAGCAATCAGGATTAAAACTTGTTGCTTTGAAGTTCATGCATCTTTTTTTCCCTAAATACTTTTCTAGTTTTCTCTATATGTCTTCATTTAAAAATGTGACTATAATGGGATTCGTTTGCTTTTACTTTTATTTGTCCTCTGGAGCTTCTCAGATCTTATTATATCTGTTGGTTGATATCGTATACCAGTTAAAAAATTCTTCCCCATTTTCCCTTCAGATATAATTTGTGCTGCATTCTCTCTTTTCTCTCTTTCTGGGAATCCAATTTCATGTGTGTTGCAACTTTTGATTTGATTTCACAAGCATCCAATGATCTTATCTATTTTTTCTCATATATTTTCTCTCTGCATTTCAGTTGCTATATACCTAACTTCAAGTTGGCAACCTATTTTTACTTTCTGAAAGACTAATCTTGTGTTTTACTATACGCAATCTGCTGTAAAAACTTTCTATTGATTTATGAAAGCCAGACATTGTATTTTTTATTTTAGAATGCTCTTTTGATTATTTTTATTTCCATTGTTTACCTGTTTTTTCCATTTTTCCTTACATTTTCAAATATACATTATTACTTTTCGATTTTTTCCCTTAAATACAATATGTTTATTATCTGCCATCTCCTGTTATTCTGTTTTTACCCTTGCATAAGTCACATGATCTTACCTTTTTGCATGTATAGTAACTTTTTATTCTTATCACATATCATGTATAAAGAACTTAAAACCCCCAGAATGGGTTAGTTTTCACTAGAAAGTCTTCTTCATTTATTGGGTTATTTGGTCACCATGGATGATCATTAATTTTATGTATCAACTTGACTAAAACATGGTGCTCATTTATTTGGTCAGACACTAGTCTAGATGTTTCTATGAAAGTATTTTTAATGTAATTAATATTTATAATCCACAAGCTATAATTAAATCAAACTATTCTTCATAATGTGGGCAGGCTTCATGCAACCATCTAAAGGCCTTAAGAGTAAAAACCGAAGCTTTTAAGAGAAACTTAAAACTGTAACATAGAAACCTTGGCTGAGTTTCTAGACTGTTGGCCTGACCCAACATTACAACATCAATTGTTACTTCATTTCTGAGGTTTCTTTCTTTCACTACCAATTTCAGACTTTTTACCTTTCACAATCTCATTAGCCAATTCCTTATCATTCTCTCTCTAGATGGATAGATAGAAAGAAGGAGATATATGGATATAGATTTCCTATTGGTTCTGTTTCTTTGGAGAACCCTAACTAATACATTACCAGAATTCAATCAGGGATTGAGGAAGATAAGGGTAAGTAGCCATTTAGTAAGACTAGGTTTACCACTGCTTATTCCTTTTCTGAGAGGGTGAACAATTCAAATAAGAGTGTTTCCTGACTCCTCTGCCCCCAAATTCCATAGTTCTACTCTTCAAAAATTAATCATTTTCTTGAAGCTGCTTCACCCATTGACAGAAATCTCCAGGAGAGAATGAGTGGGGTGTTTTGCCACTTCAGCTTTGCACGAAGAACAATGCATGTCCTGCTTTATTTCTCCCCATTTGTCAAGGGATCAAGCCTGTACTTGTAGCCCTTAGAGGCACTGAGAATAACTGTATGTCCCTAAATAAAAAAATATCCCTGCATTCCCTCAGATTCAATTTGACATTCCCTGGAAGGGTTTCAAAGTTCACCTATTTGCCATTGTTTTTCCATTTGAGTCTGAGAACATCAAGTCTCTAGGAATGTGGACAATTTTATTCTGGCTTTCAGAGCCTTGTAGCCTGGACCTTTAGCCATCTACAGACCTATAATTCAACAAATGTCTTATGAGAAGGCATTTGAGGACCTTCATTTCTCTAATATTTTCACTCCGTCACCATGTGAGCTCTAAAACCTCTCCTGTTTTCTTCTTACCCTCTTTTGACAGTCACAGATTTTTGCCTCCAAACCTAGCCCAGAACAGGCACATGCCCAGAACAGGCACATGCCCACAGGGAAAAAGAGTTTCCAGTCCCCAGTTCATTTTTTTACCATTCTCTCCTCCCAAGATTTAGTCCATTCAGTTCTTGTTCACACAGCAATTTGGCCTTGGTAATACGTTTTCCTTGTCATCTATGGTTGTTCTAGATTTTGTCAGTGGGAATGTTGTACTGTTATTATTGCCTAGCTACCTTATCCTACTTTTAAGTTAAATTACAGATGTTTACGATGACTTACCTTACAGTTTCAGAGACAAATTTGGATTTGCATTTCTATCCCTAGGTCTTCACTGAAAAATTTAAATTTGTCCCCTGGTAACCTTATAGTTAAATGGAATTTGTACTAACTTACAGCCCCCATCTTTTTCAATATAAAGAATAATATTTTCTTTACACATACTTATAATGTAGACTTTTCATTATGGACTTCTAACTTCATTTCACTCCATTCAGAATATTCATCCTTGCTAAGAAAGTACTACAAAATGAACTCTCTATGCCTCATATCTGTGACATTTGATGTTGATATTTGTTTATTTCCTTCCGCAGATAAATAACTGTGTATTATGTACTGTGAAATGTTGAATCCAAAAGAATGGAAACTTGGTTCTTATCCTCAAAGGAAATATATTTGTAGTTCCATAAGGACTTATAAAAATAATAGTTCAAAATTAATACAGATGCTATGAAATTTTATACATGCAAACACACACACACACACACACACACACACACACACACACACACATTATAATTGGGCACCAAGAAAGAGAGGGTAATTCAGCCTTACAAAGGAGTTTGAAATGATTATGGATTTTCAGGGTGGATAAATTAGTGTAGTGGGGAAGGAGACAAGTTATAGAGGCATGATATTGTCTGGGAACTAAGTTTCCTCATTTAATGAAGATGTAACAGTCTCTCAGTCAAATGAGCAAATGCTTTTCTGAAGAGAACATCTATCTTGATTTCTCAGTTCCTTTTTGTGTGTGTGGGAAAACACAGAAAGCTGACCTAGAATAGGAGTTTTTAACCTAATGGTCTGTGGCCATATTTCTGAGGCTATTTGCACTCTTGGATACTGTGTATATATAACATTGTTTTTTTTTTTTTGTATTTTACACACACACACACACACACACACACTTATGTAATTTCTTTTATAGGATAGCATTCATAGCCCTTTTTTGATTCTTATTTAAGCCCATGCCTCAAAATATCCAATGCATGTGAAGATCCAAACCCCTTTTCATTTTTCTTGACAAGAGCCCCTAGAGACGGCAGGCAGCTCCCTGGTCCTTCTCCTCTGGGCTCCCAATCATGTACTTGTTACTCTCTGCTTTCAAGATGAAAGCACCTTTACAAGTCTGAGGAACCCAACAGCTTCAAATACTGCCTGCACAGCAAAATCTCCAAAACTTTGAAATCCTAAAATACCACGCTTAAAATTCTCATCACTTTCTTCAATTTACAGTAGATCAATCCAGTTCAGAAAATACTTATTTAAATAAATTCCTTCAAGGCATAGCTATCCTTTAGCCCTTTCCTACCTTTCCCATCTCCTATTGTCAGCCTTTGTTGGTGAAAAGGAAGGAGGAAGGGTTCTCAGCTGCCCATGTAACCCATGCATAAGTGACCATCGGTTTTAATTCTTTTCACCTTATTGATTAGAAATGAAAATCTCTTGGTTTTAATCATTTTGCATTTACTTAACAATTTAGACATGTGTTTACAAAAATCCTGTATTATAAATCCAAGATGCTTAAGAAGACTTCTCCAAGTGGTGGGGAGGAATGAGGTATAAAATGTTGATTTCATTTTCACACCACAAGGGGCTACTTTACATAATTAGGTGATTTTCATAACTATAACAAGGAAAATGTCAGGCTTCTAAAAGAATATGAACCTCCTCTAAAATATTTCCCCAACAACTCTCTTTGGAAAAGATAAACTGGGGGACCAGGGTGGCTCAGTTGTTTGAGCATCTGACTCTTGGTTTTGGCTTAGGTCATGATCTCACAGTTCCTGAGTTCGAGTCCCACATCTACTGTCTCCCTCTCTCTTTGCCCCCCACCCACTTGTTCTCTATTTCTCTGTTTCTCTCAAAATAAATGAACATTTTTACTTAAAAAAAGAAAGAATAAACTAATACGTCAGACAGAATGTGACTACGGTTTATTATACATATCATTTAAGTTCTTGAAGCAACTAATGTTCTATAAACGTGTCTATGGAAAACTTAACTGAATCCCCTCAGTGTCATCTTGGTATCTTTACAGTACTAGCAAAGGAATGTACCCAAGTTAAAACACTTTAAGATGTGGGTTAGCTATAGTTCTAGCAGGAGAGGTCATGTCTTCTTGAATTTTATATCACTTTCTGCAAAGAAAGCTAACCTGTTGCAGGGCCTTGAGTAATTTCTAATGGCTTCAAAGAGTGCACCCAGAACTATAAGATGATTCCAGATTAGACTCCCCACTCAGGGTAGTCCATAATCAAAAACAAAACAAAACAAAACAAAAATAAACAAACAAACCCACACAACTTTCAACAGGCTGAACTCTTGGAAGACCAAATGAGAAAAGGAATCCTTAGTTATTGAATCCAGACTCTACCAGAGTTTTTCCTCTTGAAGGACATCCTCTAGAGAACCAATGTAGAAAATAAACCACTAATTTTGTTTTTTTTTACAGACCCTAAGCTATGCAGACATCATTATCCATCCATCATTTAATCCTCTATACTTGCCTCTGGTCCAAGAATGAGATTGTTCAAAAAATATTAACTAATATAAATCATATATTTGGTGTATTTTTAAATTATAATTGTTTTTATAATCCATTTCATTGATAAGCTTTAATTTCTCCTCTCCATTTCTATTTTTGAAGGAAAAATTGTTTCATTGGGATTAGTAAAAATTGGCCATATTTTTCCTACATCACAAATATTAAAATAATGCCCAGTTTTACTCTGTAAACCCCACATAATCCAAATAAGATTGTCACTCCTCTTCCCTTTTTTTACCCATTCTCAACAAAATGAGTAACTATGTATTTATTTCTGACCAGATTGTATTTACTTGCTTTAACATGTTTTTGGCTGTTTTCTGATGCTAGCCCATCTTTACTACTACTATTTTTTTGATGCAAATTTGAAGTATTTGATCCAATGTCTTATTTTCCATTTGATACTATACTATTCATGAGAACAATTAAAGCAAAATGCTAATAATGTTACTACCAGAATAGCACAACGAATTTGCCACATCCTGTATTTTTTAAAAACAAATATAGAATATATTAGGTGTTTGAAGGACTAACAGGCATAAAATTATCACTATTCATTAGAAAATATATTCAATAACTTCTGATACTTTTAAGTTAATGCACACACACACGAAAAATTGTTAAACTCATATAACAAACGTTACAGTCCTATAAATTCATCAAAATGTATCCTTCAAAGAACTAGTCTAACTGATATAAATATAATTCTAATATAATTTTACAAAGAAAATTCAAATTTTCTCTACTATGTTTTTTCAGTTTTTGAAATAGAATCAAATACCAACAATTACCAGTATCCAAAAAGGTATCAATATTTGGAATGAGAAAGAATCTCACATAACAATATACATTTCCCTTATCTGGCAGGAATCATGGCTTTCCTGGCGGTGTTGACAGATATGGTTTTTTACTTTTTAAAACTTACTCTTCATTTTCCTCCAGACAAGGGTGAAAACTATAGGTAAAAACCTTTTATCAGTTATTCTTTTGGTAATAAATTACTTAAATTCTCTGAACTTTATAGACACTTTGATTATTTTTTTATTTCTTTATTTAATGTGAGGAACTGAAAAATAAAAATGAACATAGTAAGAGATAAAGATTCCGTGAACATAGCACCTAACCAAAAGTGTAATCTTAATTTAACTTCTGTGTCATAAAGAAAATAACTGATCATATCTCAGTTTCTTCCTCTTAAAAAAAAATAGATGACCTTAAACTAGATAAGCTACAGGGCCCCTTTTAGCTTACAGACTGTTTTAGACAAATATCTTAAGATGATGCTTTACATGAAATATTAAAAAATTATCAGAAACCTGCCACAGTTAAAATGAACAGGCTTTCAGTAAATAATTTTTGTTTAAATTTTTCTTTAAAATCAATGGATTGCTTAGTTTTAATTACTAAGCTACTCGATACAAGCAAATGGGTTATATAATTCACCACATCTAAACAGAAAAGTTAAATAATAGGAGAATGACTTTTAAATGTGCAACACAGTAGCAGTTGTTCTAGTTTCATTAATTGTCATGTATCGTGCCACGTCCTTTATCTGCTTGTGAATTTACAAGGAACACAGCAGGTTGTGAATTTTTAATAGGCTTTCCTCAAGGAAAGAAAAGGTCAGCATTAACATAAAATTCTTCTTAAAGATTTGTGGCACAAATGTTTCACACAGGAGAACAGGTGTTACAGAGGAACTAAAGCCACAATAATCTGACATTCTTTCTATGTTTAAAGAAAACTTAATGTTTCACATAATAAAATAACACAAGGTCAAATCAATACAAAAGTTATTTCAAAGTGGATGCTGTAAGTTACTTGGCACATGATCCGTAATCCTATTTCTCAGTAACAAAAACCACTAATTTTGTTCAATTAAATATTTAATTGATCCAAGTATTGATACCTAACATCCAAATAAAAAAGGGAAGAGTAATGAGAAAGCTATCATTGTCAGGACTAACTAATCCTGGTCTGATTTTTATTTAGTAAATGAGTTGTAGTCTGAAATAGAATTTTATCCCACACAAGAAATAAGACACAGAGACATTATGCCAGGGAAAGGGTGGGGAAAATATACAAAAGAAGTAATTAGAATAAAAAGGAAAATTTAAGAGAAGAGAGGGCACTTAAACAGGATGATATAATTAAAGAATTTTGTCCACTGGTCTTGTTCTGTAACTGCTAAGGAATCAGTAACAACAGCATACCTGCTGTAAGTTAACTCTTGTCTCTCAAGGGTTTCAAACCAGCGTTTCAATCACTCAGGTTTCAGGAGGTCTAGAAATGTATCTCTCTGCCTTATAGTAAATATTTGTTGTAGTTTCTTTACTGGCCCAGTTGCCAAATATGTTTGGTTAAATAATATTTTGGTAAACATAGGCCAATTTTAAGCCCCCAAATATGATCATTTTGGCCCTTTATTCTAATGTCAACATTCCTTAAAAAAGAAGATACTTTGCAGAGCCTGGGTGGCTCAGTTGGCTTAGCACCGACTTTGGCTCAGGTCGTGATCTCACAGTTCGTGGGTTCAAGCCCTGCGTCAGGCTCTGTGCCGATAGCTCAGAACCTGGAGCCTGCTTTGGATTCTGTGTCTCTCTCTTTGTCCCTCCCCTGCTTGCACTCTGTCCCTGAAAAATGAATAAACTTAAAACATTTTTGAAGAAAAGATACTTTTTTTTAATGCAATCTCTCTAATGGTTTAAGAAAAAATGCATTGTAAACCTGGCTTCTTAAGACCAAAACTTATAAATGCATAGGTCTGATTTTTTTCTGTTAAATATGAGAAAATTAGAAATCCTTTTCATTTTGATTCTCCAAATCACTGTCCAGCTTCTAACCCTCATCTCTTTGATCTCATTCTACCATGTTAGATTTCCTAATCCAATGGAAACTCCCACAGTATGTGATCCAATTCCAGGATTGATGTTCTCTTTCTGTAGTATAAGTTAAGGTAAAAATCCTGCTGTGATTCATATTCTAAAACTGAACTTCAGAATAATTAAGAGATCCCCATTCTAGCATTTTCTTTTGCATGTCTAACTGATTAGAATGGCAGAACTGGTGTTAATGATTCCCATCTTGCTGTATATCCTTTCCCACTCTGAATCTACATTCTATATTCATCTAGTGTTCTGTACACTTTGTAAAATGCAAAAAAAAAATCCAAGTTTATACCTCTAGTCATTCTTTATTTGGTAGTTTAGGTGTTAGATGCTGTAGGAAATCCTCACACAGCAGTGGGCCTGTGAATTTCTCTTACACACAGCATTTGGATTTTCCATAGCAATAGAATGGAATCATTGATTTACTTTTAGAAGTACTTGATTCCTATGAGAGTAAACACATATTCCTCAATCAAAATTGTTGAATGGATAGGCAGTAAAAATCACAACTGTTTACTACAAATCACAAAGTTATCTGAACAAATGATTGATAATATCATAATCTTTTCTTGAATTCTTTCGATTCCTAGGCAGAATAAGAACTATGCAATGCTTGTGTGCTGTGTGGAAAGTTGCCACTGTTGCACATTCATGTCATTGGAAAGTTTCGTGGAAGCTATGTGTGTTTTCAATTACTAAAAAGCATCAGTCTTGCAACTTATTGAGAGTGGTTCCCTGGACAACGCAGTCATATGTTACTTCTGAGGGCTTTTTAGTTAAAAGCAGACATTTTTTTGAGTTTTTCAACCTTACCTTATTGTTTGTGAATAGCTAAAAATGCAGTAAAAAAATATTTGTCATCCGGCTTCTCTCTTTCCTTAAAGTACATATCCATTTGGGTTTCTTTCCCGATATATCTATAATAATGAGTTATTTGTCCAGGAATCAGAAAAAATGACTTTGATCCAAATTTGATGGCTAAAGGCTAATTACTAAAAACCATTAACTAAAGGGAAGACTGCCTTTATTTATTTATTTATTTATTTAATTTATTTAGAGAACAAGCACCTGAGAGTGGGTGAGGGGCAGAGAGAGAGGGAGAGAGAAAATCCCAAGCAGGCTCCATGCTGTCAACGTAGAGCCACACATGGGCACGACCTCAGGAGATTATGACCTGAGCTGAAATCAAGAGCTGCACACTGAACTGACCAGGCACATGTGCGCCTCAAGAGCAGACTGCTTTTGTAGACCCGATAATACCAGTAATACAATATATTATCTGTATGTGTGTGTTTTAAAACATATACTTAACCTAACAGTTTTATGTTCATGTAAAAATGTTGTCACAGCCAAGTCATTGACATAAGCTCCGAAAAAGAAAAAAAAAAGCCTTTCAAATAATATAAATAAATAAGCCTGCTTTAAATAGAAAATAATCAGTTTAATATTTCTACATGAAATTAGATGAAAATGTCTGTTGATGTAAATAATCTCAAGCAAAATATCAAACATTATTTAGATAAACGTCTAACTCTAATTTTTGCGTAATTGAAAGATATTGTCTCCAGTTTTTAATTTTTAGGCTGCACATCAGTGTGTCTATTCTATCTTACGACTACATTTTATATGAATACTTAAAACAATGTTTGTGATGATTCCTAAACTATAATAAATGCCTTCTAGAAGTTTAGAAAATCTGCACATTGTTTTCATATTTCTTATCTGCTAAAAGAACAAAATAAAAATTGTAAACATAATATCTTATTGCAAATAATCCAACTGTGAGCCCAGCATAGAAACTGCTTATTGGTTGGGTGGTTCAATTAAAGAAAAACTTATAATCCTTGTGTTGTACAAAGCCATGCTTGGTCCCTCCTACATGTTAGCCCAGGATGCAGGGTAAGAATTCCATGGAGAGCAGGGGATATTCACCTCTAGAGCCTGCACATCTATTCCCAGGTAATACTCAAGGTACTTGGGACCCATTATTTCCTGCCCAAACATCCCTGAGCTTGCTTCTAGGTCCAGGGAAGCTCTCTCCTCCATGTCAGTCACCCAAAGACCAGACTTACCAACTGTTATATGCATCCCTAACCTCTGGGGGCAGTCCTAGGGAGTATATGTTAAAATACAATATAGATGGAATTTCCCCACGAAAACCTGGAATCCTAGGTAGCATTTACACTGGGATGGGTTGTGCACTGGGCTGAGATGCCCACATGAATGCCTGCAAAGCTCTTTGACGTGAGTGGATTCTGGATGATTAATGTTGTGGGCATAGGCAAAGAAACAGACTTGCTTAGCATTGTCTTGTTCCTGCACAAAACTTGTTTGAGGTTTCTAGGAAGATACATTTGGCAAGGTAGGAGACTATATAAGACATATATGATTGTAGAATTTATTAACTTGGTTTATAATATTAGAATACATAAATATCTATTTGTACTCTTTTTCTGAGTTTCCAAAATATCTGTGGGCAGTCTCTCTCTCTCCCTTTTTGTATGAACCAAAAAATAATGCATAGTGCTTCTAACATAGGAGCTATACCTCATACACCTTTGCCTTTCTTACAGTTAAGCTATCACTAATTCTCCAATGGAAATGCAATAACTAATAGCAAGTTTATAAGAATTTCCTAAATAATAGGAGAATAAGAGAATTTTCCTCTCAAGAAAGAAATGAGAGAAGAAATGTTTACAGAAGCATATCAAGACCAATGACATAGCTTTGTCAGGATTTAATTGCCTATGAAAATGGTTATTTGCAAAGCAAAGTGAAGGGGGTAACTGTGTTTGGTTTATTTTTATTACTTTTTCCCATTTAAAGTAAAAATCACACTGGTATGTGAAAGGCTAGCCTTGCTGTTTAAGATATACAGGTGAGTGTGTTCATACTTATTCAAGTCACATTTCAAGAACTAAGATAACTGACCCCATTATTCGGTGATGGGACATGAGAGACTGTTTGAATTCTTTCAGCATTATGTACTTTTAGGCATTATCATGGATATGCTCTTTTTTATTTCCCTTAGCTTCATTCAGACCAAGATAAAGGAGACGGATCACTCAAATATATTTTATCTGGAGATGGAGCAGGTACTCTTTTTATTATTGATGAAAAAACAGGTGACATTCATGCCACAAGAAGAATTGATAGGGAAGAAAAAGCCTTTTATACTCTGCGTGCACAAGCTATTAACAGAAGAACTTTGAGACCAGTAGAACCAGAATCTGAGTTTGTGATCAAAATCCATGATATCAATGACAATGAGCCAACGTTCCCAGAAGAAATTTATACAGCGAGTGTTCCGGAAATGTCTGTTGTAGGTAAGTTCATTTATAGGAGTTATCATGGTATGTAAAAAGTATACAAAATAATTACCAGAAATTTTTAAAATGCTATGATCAGTTAATTGACATTTTTGAGTCCCTCCTAACAGTACTTATTTAACTTCCTCATGTCGGAAATGAGTTAGAAACAAAAGAAGAATCATTTTTTACATGCCATGGATTTGTAAATCTTTGCAAATAAGTAGATATTTCCTTTAAAAACCAATGAAAATATCATTAAAATTTAGTAGAAAATTATGAAAATATAATATCTTTGTCACATGGATTTGTGTAACAGCTAGGTAAAATTCTGACCCCAAATATATTGTAAGCACATTTAGATAAGTATAGATGTAACATAGTCTTCATATACATTCTCTAGTTATAATTTGCCTAAAGACTTTGTCTGGTTTATCTAAATGATACAAAAGGTGGAAATGATTAGATTATTTAATTCATATTATTTTAAAACATATTTTTCTTATAAGCATAATCCTGCTGAT
Source organism: Acinonyx jubatus (assembly GCF_027475565.1). Taxonomy (NCBI): domain Eukaryota; kingdom Metazoa; phylum Chordata; class Mammalia; order Carnivora; family Felidae; genus Acinonyx; species Acinonyx jubatus. Next base: position 216,623,919 of record NC_069380.1, read on the forward strand.
ATAAATCTCTTATTCAAACAAACTAGTGGAAATCCACAATCACATACTGATATACAAATATAGATTTAGGCTGTAGAATCTATAAGATGGAAGGCATGAAAAAGCTACAAGTATAACACTCAAGATAATGGAACTTTCTTTTTCAATGGAAATAAACAGAAGTTGTTATTTGTAAGCAAAGAAAGTTAAGATTGCAAACATCAGGAAACAAAGGTAACATTTTTTTGGAGATAGATATTTAGATTTGGTAGAATAAATTTATTCCTCAAGCATGGGAGAAGTCATATAAACCAATGCAATAATTCTGATTCTTTTCTTTTAAGTTACAATGGCACATTTTCAACTCTGCATTTCTCAAAAGCATTGTTCTGGGATTATTATTTAATATTTACTTCACTAAATCCCGAGGACTTTGGCAATTGCTTTATGATAAAGCTCTTTTTTTATATCTTGAACTTTATTAAATAGCTTTTAATAGTTCATGGAACTTGGGATCCTCTTGGATTGTTTCTAAATTTAGAATTTAATCTATTCATAAAATTGTATTCTAGAGCAGATGTTAATTATTTTTATAGTCAATTAGTGGAGAGGAGGAAAGAGGAGCACACTTACTCCTTTGTGATCAGATATGCCCTTTACATGAAACAAATCTATTATGTGAAAATGAATTTTAATATCAAACCTCATCATATGTAAAGTAACTGCATTTATTATAGTCTGATACATTGTAGCATTATCTACAGGTGCATAAAAATATACCTGTTGGCTAATTAAATATGTAACTGAATTCAGAGTTTTCCTGTAATAACACTATATGTATGATTTTCATGTCAATTATATAGAAATGTTTCTTTAAGAGGTCATTATTAAAGCCAAAAATCATTCAAGTCTTCCATGAAAACCAGTGCTTTTGCTCCTCCTTCTGGTGCTGTGCAGAACTAAGCTGAATTTGGATACTTCAGGTACTTCCGTGGTGCAAGTCACAGCTACAGATGCGGATGATCCTTCCTATGGGAACAGCGCCAGAGTTATTTACAGCATTCTTCAAGGGCAGCCATATTTCTCTGTGGAGCCTGAAACAGGTCAGGAATCGTGAATCAGTTGTTACTTTAAGTCATTATGATCTTTTCAAGTAGAAAAAAGGTGGGAACAATAAGACAAACATTAACATTACTGCTTACAGAAGAGGGATGATATCACACTTAAAGACTTGAGAATTTAAGTGAAATGACTGAGTGAGCTAACGGAAAGAGACCTGGCTTTACGTTTTTTGCATATGGGTTTAGGTCACTATATAGTCAATATGGTATTCTTTAGGTAACAGAAAATCCGCACAAATTGTAAAATATTTCCACTGAATCACTTTCATGATTTCTGGACAATAAAAATTAATAGCAAAAATATATTCTGTCTTTCAAAAAACCCTAGATGTATAATAGGTGTTCTTAATCAACTAATATTTGAAACTTTAATGAGGATAACAAAAGTTTTTTTTTTCTTCCAGGTATCATCAGGACTGCTTTACCAAACATGAACAGAGAAAACAGGGAGCAGTACCAAGTGGTAATCCAGGCCAAAGATATGGGCGGCCAGATGGGAGGCTTATCAGGGACCACAACGGTGAACATCACACTGACAGATGTAAATGACAACCCACCTCGCTTCCCCCAGAGTAAGCTGCCTTTAATGGTCTTTCCACATGGCAAAAGCTTTAGACTAACAAGAGAAAAGATATGGAAAAGGTAGTTGTCAATCATTTAATTTTAAAAACATTGAAAATGTGCTACAAAAGTGAAGGAAAAAAAAGGTCCGTATGCTGATGCATTCACTGTTACTGAAATGTAAAAGAAATATATTTCGGATATATTTCATTTAGATATAGGGATCTATGGATGATCACAAAACCTGTCCATAAATATGCTCTGCATCCATGACTACAATCCAAGAACTATTTCTTTCAGTTCGCAAAAAGAAATGATGTTTTATTGGAAAACAAAGTCATACTTCTACAATGAATGTGTTTACTTCCACCTAGAATTTAATAAGAAGGATCTTAACTTGAGGGTAACATTTTTCAATAAAATATCTAATTCGTCATATTATGAGGACTTAGTCAGAACGGGCTACATAGCCAGAACATAGCAAACTATTCAGACTTACATTTATATCGCTGTGTCACACTTACAGTTACTCTCTCTGTGTTTGGAATGGTAATCATTCTAAAACATTTTGTATCCCTGACCTATTTAGTTATAAAACACTAAATCTATTTAGTGATAATGTCATGTATTTGGATCTATTTTTGTTATAAAATGAACTCTTCAAGTTCTCAAAATAGATCAAGAATAGGTTAAGAACCGTTAGCTTCTGACCATATAACACATGTATTTATTCATGTGTTATACACAAGAATCCCTTTTTTATACAAATTTGTATAGACATGCAATTAGAGTGGGTGATGTTAGATCTGAATGGGCACCCCCAAGTATCAGACAATTTCCTGCTCATTGGAAAAATCTGTACTTTAAGATGGAATTTTATGTTGTTAGAAATGTGGCATAAAATGCAGGTTGTAGTATCTTTGTCATTATTTTTTAGCATTTTTTGTGTGTTCACTTCTAAGTTGATCTCCCAATTCTAGTTTGATTTTTGGCTTACATACTTTTGGGAGAAATTATTAAAATGTAGTTTTTTGTGATATTTATATTTTTACACTAAAGACTATAATGCAGAAGGAATCATGGTCTAAGAATTTGTTGCATTATTTTGACTGTTTCAAAGAAATTTACCTCTTTTCCATGTTATTTTTATCTTTGATGAGTAAAAATAGTGTATGATTTGAATTGATTTGTCTAAAATCTTGTGTGTAGAAAAATTGTAACATTCACATAGAATATTTTTTGAGCACAGTAATCACTTGTTTATTATTCATGATGGTTCTTTTGCTAAATATTAAGGAATGTCCCCATTAGGTCTGCCATTGTGGTGTTTGGCTCCAAACAGAGAAAAGGGTATTTCTTTATGCTCTTTTCAAACAGTCAGACTACAGCTGCAATTACCTGTAGCATCAGCAGGAGAAAGGAAAATAATAATCCCTATTATTTCTTCTCAAACAAATCTGAAGACATGCTTAGTGGCATTAAAATTCAAATTTCACATTTTGTATATATTTCTGACCACCTCTTAACCTGAACTTGTTACCAGGAGAATTAACATGCAAATCCAGTAGAATAAACCATAACTAATTAATCACATTATCCACAAGAGGCAAAAATATTCCTTTAAAAAAGTATTTTTGAAGTCAAAAATAAATGACCACTAAGAGGATAATTATATTTTAAATGCTCAGGAACATATATACACATGTCAAAAATGCAGTTCATTTAAAACTGATAATCCAATAAAGGAAATTAATAGATTCTAATTAAGCACAAAAATCAGATATTTGAAAGATAATAATGTCCAATGAAAATTGATTTTATTATTTTTTCATCTACTATGATACCTTTATTAATTCATTTGATAATTTTTTCCTTTGCTTTTGTTGAGTCAGAATTTATGATTGGCATCTGACAGATACATTACACAAGCCCTGATATAATTATAATAGTAGTGATGATGATGATGATGATGATGAAATATTGATAATAAAAAGAAGCAGCAACATAACACATTTTCTGAATAACATGTTTTTTGGACACTGTACCAAGTTATTGATTGGCCTACTGTTATTTGATCACAATAACTCATTTAGGTCAATATTATGATCCCCATTTTACAAATGAGAAAACAAAAGTTCTAGATGTTAAGACGAAACTCCAAGTAATGCAAAGTAGGGTTGAAATCCATGTCAAAATCCAGATGTATAGCACAACACATTTAGAGGAATTGTAGAGCACCTTGTATCTTGCCTCATTATTTTTTAACTATAGCTAGAAACATAATTTGTGGATTTTTATTTTCTCAATTATATTTTCTGCAATGAATATTTGCAACCGTATCTTACTATTGGGAACATTCAGTCATGGCAATTAGAATACCACTTGATAACCTCAGTCATCTAATATCCAGAAAACTAGTTTTTAATTTCCAATATCATTTCATTAAATAGCTAAGATTTGGAGACAGTTCCACAGTTTATGAAGTCTTTCATATGTTGCATAGCATTGAGAACTCAGAACTAACCTATGTAGATCCCTTGTTAGTATTATTATACTCAATGCATGGAAAAAGTAAAGGAGATTCAGAGTGGCAATGATAAAGACAACAAGCCAATGCTGCCTAATTGAAATATAATGCAAACCAAAATTGTGCGCCACGTACGTAATCATAATTTTTATCAGCCATCTAAAAAAGTTAAAAGAAACAGGAGAATATATTTTAACCATATATTTTCTTTAGCCTAATAGTGTCCTTTAGATATGTCAATATAAAACTTAATTCAAGTATTTTATATTCTTTGTTACCATAATTCTTTGGAATACCCACTTAGATAATGTATTTTCCAGTTGCATCAAGTCTCAATTCAGACTAACCACATTTCCACTCGATCACTGCATGGAGTGATTCTGCATGAGTCCCAGTGCTGTCTTCCTCACTTAGTAGCTTTTTCATGTTGGTCAGTTAAACCAACCCTTCTGTTTTTCAGTGACAACGAATAAACTTGGATAGCAGTGCATACTCCATGGTAGAGTGTAAGACTAAATAATTCAACACCTATGAAACACTTGACCCAGTGGCTGGCACTAGCGTATTTATGTGTTCAGTAATGTTGATTTGTTCAAGTGCTGCTCTATTACTATTATTAGTCAATATTATAAAAGTGGCCTCAGAACTTAAACTTGCATGCAGATGGGCTGATCCAAATTCCGTATTTCCCAATATGGTCCATCTGTGAAAGATAAAACTCTCAGTCATTTGGAAGGGACAGTGAAAGATGAAAACTCAGATGTCCTGCTTCATTGTTTAGCTTATTTTATTGTGTGGATCTATAACAGTCATTCCCCATTAGGGACAATTTTGCCACCCCAGAGAACATTTGGCAATGTTTTGAGACATTTTTGCTTGTCTCAGCTGGTGGCTTCTACCAGCATCTATTGGGTAGAAGATAGGAATGATCTGAACATCCTTACAATTCATATGACAGAGAATAATTTGGCCCCAAGTGCCAACAGTGCTGCAGTTAGGAAACTTTGATGTGTTATATGAGGATCTGTTCAAGTGAAATAATAAATTTATTTATCTGACAATATTTATTGAAAACACACCGTGTGGCGCCTGGGTGGCTCAGTTGGTTAAGCGGCCAACTTTTGATTTTGGCGCAGGTCGTGATCTCACAGTTGTGAGATGGAGCCCCCACCTCAGAGCCTTCTTGGGATTCTCTCTCTCGCCTTCTCTCTCTGCCCCTGCCCCACTTGTGCATGCACATGCTCATGTGCTGTCTCCCTCAAAGTAAATAAACATTAAAAAAAATGCGTGTACCAAACACTATTTTAGAAATTAGATATATGAATGTTGTCAACAAAGGGTCCTGGTTTTTATCCCTATGACCTTTCATTACAGTAGGTGAGGTCATAACTTATCAGACATAAGTAAAAATATATATATGCAAGGCGTTGACTCAGTCATGGATAAAAAGAGGAACATGTGTGTGCCAAAGGGAAGAGTAGGGGAAGATCTCATTCAGGAGGGGATATTTTATCCAAACATGGCAAGATGAAATAAACTTAGCCATATAAAGAGATGTGAAAATCCACCAAGCAGAGTTAACACCATGTGTGAGACCCTGAGATTGGAAATTGAGTGATTATGTCAAGAACCAAAGATGGTGTAGCTAGATCATACCAAACAGGAATAGGTTGGTGGGAGATTAGATTAAAAAGCTCTACACTCCCAGGAGCATTGACAATAGCAAATTTTTATTGGTACTAACAAACATGTAACTGTGTTCCTGACCTAAGTTATCATCACGGTCCTGTGCTTTTAGAAGTATACAGGTAGGTGAACATTAATATAATATGGGTGCCCAGCTTAGTGTGATGGTAAAAGAGAGACAATGGATTAGAAGGTTAGGGGGCACCTGAAAACTGAGTTCTAAAAGTATTTTCTGCTCTTTTGCTCTAGATACTAACTTGTATTTTTCAGTCTCAAAAAGATACTCTATTGAATATTTTCACAATCCTGCGTTATATCAAGTGACATAATTTTTAAAATAATAAGGGAAAAAATCTATTGCTTACCTTTCACTGACAGGTACTATGTTTGTACCTAAGCGTATGAACATTAATGTCTTGATTCTTGATTATGAGTCATATATTGTCTAGCAATAGAGAGAATATATCAATAGGAAATCATGTGTAATGAAGGAACTATGCACAGAATGCAATGGGCATACAGAATAGTAGCACTTATCCAAATTGGGGGGAGGGGTGAAGGTATGAGTACATCATTTACCGTGGAAGCTTTTTGGGGGAATTTATCTCTTGATCTAAGTCTTTTCTTAAAACTAATGTATGTCATAAAGATAGAAAAATATGAAGAGTACACAAAGTTGGGAATTAGCAAAATCTAATTTATGAAAGGGCATATTCTGTGCAGGAAAAACAAATGATAAAGGACATGCTTTAAAGTGGTGATGAAGATTCTTTGGTGATAAAAATGATAGATGCTTTTTTTTTAAATATATATTTTTGATGTTTATTTATTTTTGAGAGAGAGAGAGAGAGGGAGAGAGAGACAGAGTGTGAGTGGGGTAGGGGCAGAGAGAGAGAGGGAGACACAGAATCCAAAGCAGGCTCCAGGCTTTGAGCTGTCAGCACAGAGTCCAGCGTGGGGCTCGAACTCACCAACTGTGAGATCATGACCTGAGCCAAAGTTGGACGATTAACCGACTGAGCCACCCAGGCACCCCTGAAATAATAGATGCTTTTAATGTTTGCTTTTCTGTAGCTTCTATTTTTATATGTTTTTGTAACTTGATAATGCCAAAACAAAACAGAATAACAATGGAAAGGACAAAAGTGACAATTACTTCCAAAAAGTCCAATTAAATCAGCACTGGATAGCAGCTATTGGAATTTACATAATGGGAGTAATTGCAGATGATCTTTCCCAATTGGTTTTCATTGAAATTATTTTGTAAGAAGCTGGAGGATATTAAGTTGAGGAATAAAAGAAGAACAGGAAGAAGACTGAAGAAATAATGCCTCTACTTTAAGAAGTAAGATGAATAAGAAAATAAAATAGACAAACAATACAGTAGTTAGAAAGAAATCTTGAATTAAATGTGGTTTAGTAGGTAATTTCTTAAAGTTTCCTATGAGGCACAAAGTGGGAATTAGGCCACAATGGCCAACAAAGGACCTGAGCTCCTAGTTGAAGATGCAGACAATAAAGTGATAGCTACAGGAACATAATGTGATGTCTGGTTGTGTGGTAAGTGTTGTGAAGAACATAAAGCAGGTAAGGGGCTAGATAATGGCAGGGGTGCTATTTTAGGAAGGATGAGTAGGGGAGGCTTTTCTAAGGAGACCTGAGTAATTTTAGGAACTGAAAATGCATACAATTAGACAATTTAGCTTCCCTAATCATAGGTCCTACATATACAATACTTAGAGGGTTAACAGTTAATAAATAAGGTCAGGGGCCCACAGGTGGCTCAGTCAGTTGAGCATCTGACTCTTGATTTAGGCCAAGGTCATGATCCCAGGGTCATGGGATCGAGCCCCATGTCGGGCTCTGTGCTGAGCATGGAGCATGCTTCTCTCTCTTCCCCTCCCTCTACTCCTCTCCCCTGCTCATGCTCTCAATCTCTGTCTCTAAAATAAAAGTAAATAATTTAAAAAATGATAAAAATAAATAAATAAATACAGTCACATATGTAAAATGTCTTCAATAGTAACTGCAATATATAATAAGTTCTTGATAAAACTCGATTTCCTCCTCTTCCCTTTTCCTTCTTCATGAGTGTATCTAATGTTTCTGATCTTATTCCTTTCCTGTCTCTGATGTTGCGCTGCTGTTCTTTTGTGGCCAACCAAAGATTAAATAGAAGTGCCTTAAGCCTGGAGAGACCTGTAACTTCAGTGGCCAGAACAAAATGAATGTGCGTACCTCATACAAACGAATGAATACTTTCATGAATGAGGACTCCAGAGCCTGTTTTTCTGCTCTCCAACCAGTCAGATGTTCAGTGGTCTTTGTATGGTGCTGTTTCATTGTGCTAACCCAGAACATATAACACTTCCTCACCTGAAATCTAAGCTCCTGGTATCCTGCTTGAATACTTTAGTCTTTTTCATTCCACATCCTTTTTTCTTTCCCTAAAATAAGAAAAACAAAATAGACTCCATGGAAAAGGTCTATTAAAAATATTAAATTACTGCAACTTGGTCTCTGTGGGATTTGGAAAAATCAAATGGGACAATAAGATTTATGTCCAATGACTTTAAAAAAAAATCTCTGGGAAAATGTTACAATAACTGATTTTCATCCTGACCAGAGTAAATGATTAAGGAATATCTGATCTGCAGAACCCAGTATCTTTGCCTTGATATAGCAGAGAATGTTATATCATAAGACTCTCAAATCCATTAAAAACAAAAATAAAACAAAACAAAATAAACATCTAGAAGGTAGGTTCAGGATTAGGGAAGAAGCATTTACAAAAGCACTTATGCAGATGGTCAGGGTCCCAGCCAGCCAGCTGGTGCTGGGGACTTGGATCTAGTTTTTGAATGGGACAGTAGTTCACTAGAACTCAAGAAGAAGGAAGGCAGCTAAACCTGAGACCCTGGCAAAAACTCCAAACCACAAATGAGACAAGTCTAGGGCACAGCTCAAGACCACAGCTCTTTATTCACATTTAGCTGCTTTCCCACACATCCTATCACAGACAACAAAAGACAGAGAGAGTAGATTATTTTCGCCTCTCCTAACTGTAGGTGTGAGCTCCTGAGAAAACCAGCTCTCATGGAACCATGCTTCTAGTCTACTTAACAATGAGTCAAACACATGTTTGCACCAAGCTTAGGTGGACAAGTGGGAGTCAGGAACCAGTAACTAGTACATTTATGCAATGTTGAATGAGCTGAAATTCTATGAAGGGGAAAAATTTACAAAATGCAAACAAATTGGGTGATAGTTTTATTTGTATTTATTCTTGATTCTCTTAAGTTTTAGGGCATTATGTGTGTAGATAATCATCAAATCTATGAGAATTTGATATGATGTTTATTATGTCAGTTTCCAGATCTATCCCAAGTACACTCAAAAGAGTGAATTTATATTTGTCCACTATATTTTTTGCCATGAATTATTAAGGACAGTAACAAAAATCAGTTCATTGGGTTGTTAGTTCTGAAAATTGACACAGAATTTCTCCCTTATAGGAAAGTTTTTTATTAAGATAAATAATAGGTAATAAGACACTTTCAGTGTACAAATAAACTTAATAAGACTCTAATTTTCTGAATGTTCAGAAATCTCTTTATATTCTCTCAAATTGTATCTAAAGATTATACACAACTATAGCCAATTGAGAAATAATAGCAAACAATTCTAGAATCACTCAGAGCCCTAAAAAGATATCATATGTATATTTATGTGTTTTATCTAAATGTCCTAGATTGGACACTGACTGACTTTATTTAGCCCATTAAATTACATAAATATGGGTTATCCAGTTTGCCTAAATTTCAAAACAGCAGTATAATAATAATAGTAATAAGCACAGTGTTATAGCGTGTACTGAGAACTATAAAATACAAAAAAAAACCTCATTAAGTCTTCACAATATCTATATAACATTATAACATAATCGCCTCCTCCTTTTTATTAGTTAAAAAAACAGATATATGTAAACTTAAGTTACTTGTTCAAAGTCCTATAACTGGGAAATAATTTAAAGTCAGATTGGGGATCAAGGTTCTTTGGCTCAAAAATCTACACTTCTAACCACTACACCAAGAAAGAAATTGGTACATGAAAGACTCTCTTCTTTATCTTCCATGGATCATTTTGCTTTTCATTAATTCCATGATTCACTACTTGTTTGTAGATTATACAGATAACTTTAGATAAGGTATACTAAATTCTTGAAATGTCTATGCATTTGCTACAAATAGGGAAATGAAACCTTTATAGGTTGGTGCTTTTGCAATTCCCAGGGACCAAACATGACTGGCTGTTTTGTTTTGTTTTGTTTTGTTTTTTGGTCCTTATACTTTGTTTTTGTCCTTATACTCCTTGGACAGATAAATAAACAGGTTTGCATCAGACAAGGTCTTTCAAGGAAATGTCTCTATGATATACATAGGGATTTAAGACCTGTACATTCAGTGAGCTGTGAGACTACTGTAATCCCTGCCTGGTACAAGAGAGATTTGATTTAATAAGTGCTGATTTTTCCTTTGTAAATAGAGTCAACCTCTTCTCTACTGGGGATTCTAAGGTAATGTAGGCCTCAGGCTGATCTGCATATTTTAAAATTATCAAGCACATTTCAACTAGACCACATTTCAACTAGAGCAACAGTCAGGTATGTCCCAAGGAAGATGCTTTAGCCTGAGAAAGAAGGAATGAAATTTAAAATATCTTTTTCCCTTTTTCATTGTCTAGGAAAAAAAATACCTTTATACTCCTTAGAACTGTTCTATAATTTTTATTGGTTAGAGATAACTATGATTTTTACTGTGACCACCAAAATATTTGTAGGATTCTTCCCTATGGTTCCAATGTCTACAGTTTATAATAATTACAAAGAAATGGTGTTGTAAAAGCATTCCTTGATTTATAAAATGTTGAATGAAGTCATACAGTGTGGGCAGGAACTATGCTAGTAAATAATAATAAATTAAGAGAGATACAAGATACAGGATACATCCACAAATGGTTTGTATTTTGAAGGGTATAGACACAAACTCTCCCTTTCCTGTGTCCTCTCTCTCTCTCTCTCTCTCACACACACACACACACACACACACACACACCTTTATAGTTTATCCCACACCCCATGTCTTCTTTACTTCTTTTCTTGCTTGTTTTTGCATATAGATCTAGGTTATGTGTATGTACGGATGTGTAGTTATAAGTATACATGCTCATATATGTATGCACACACATATGTATGTTGACATGCATATTCCATACCCACCTATAATTGGAGAATGTTGCAATAACATTCATACTATAATTACCAATTGAAGTCTAAACCATCAAATGATAAACTCTTCAGATGTAAGTGGATCAGGAAAGAGAAAATTATATAAGAGTTCTCCAGGTAGGAAAACAAAGGAAATGAGTTCTGTTTGGTATGGCTGGACCTCAGGGTTTGAAGCAGGGATTATGAGACAAGAAGGAAAATGTATGGGCATTGTTAACATCAGGAAAAGGGATGGATATAAAACTAAAATGCCATATAGATTATGCAAAGGAATAATTGTGCTAATTATTCTGGCAGCAATGAAGCACACTGCTTGGATCACAAGAGCAACAGTTGATGAGAGTCTGGACCAATGCTGAGGAGAGGAGGAATTTGAGACACATTTAAGTGGGTGATCCAATGGACTTGGTCATCATGTCGACAAAAGTTTTGAAGGAGAAAGGAGAGAGCAAAAGAAAAAGCTGTTTTCTAGCTTTTTACCAGAAGACATTGTTTGAAGAGAGAGACAGGGATTTCAGCTTGATTTGAAGATTTTGAATTGAGTTTCAGATATCTAGGAGTAGTGAAAAAATATGTTGATCCGAGGTACACACATGACATATAAGTGAAAAATATGTTGATCCGAGGTACACACATGACATATAAGTGAAAACAGACATGTATGATCTCAGTCAGGCTAAATGTTTAGAGGGACATAACTGGGGAAATGCACAATACTATATGCACAAGATATACATTCCTCAGAGGAGTAGTGTGCATGGAAATTATACAGAAATCCACTTGAAACTCCCCAGTTATTCCATGGAGAGTTCCCTTCGACTAAACCATTTGGCATTTTGAAAAAATGGGATTCAAAGTTCTTTTGTATCCTTCAGAGCGAAGTTGAATAATACCCCCAGATGAGTATAGATATAAATACTTTGATACAAACTAGCTGTGTAATGTTTGGCTGTTACAGAGGTTCTAGTATGCCTATTCAGGGACACATTGCAAACATAGGGGCCACCTAATACAATGTTAATATGCTTATGAATGACTAGTTTAAGGTTATCTTAACCTCTCCATGTCCTATGTACAATTTTGTTTCTATACATTGCAATTGTGTGCATTGCATTGATGCCAAACCTCGGAGATGATTTCAAAGATACGTATCCAGATGGATTTCCAAGTCCCCGGGAATCAATGGGCAGCTTTCCTTAAAGCTTTGTCCTGTAACGTTCCTCAATGAACAGGAAACTAAGACCTCATGCAGCATCTCGTTTTGCTCTAATTTAACTTCAATGCCCAAAGCTAAGCTGGTGATCACGTCTCCAGTGCTCACAAATTTAGGTTTCTGTCTTTCCTCTGGTGAGAGTCTTCAGTTCCAGAGCCTCATTCCTTTGTCAGTCTCTGGTGTGACTTTCAGCTATCCTCTCCTTTCTCCTAAATGCCCATTTAGCGTTGCATAATTTCCTTAACCACTGTGCAGTTTCCTCCAAGGAGCTTTATCTCGTTTTTAATTTCTTCCTGTTAAGCTCATTAAAAAACATCTTTTAAACATTATACAACGGAATGGTTTATAAACGTGCATAATTGTGTCATTTTTCTTAAAGCAAGTGTTGTTTGAGATTATTATGCAGCGTAGAGATGTCACAATAAGATTACACACAAAGCAAATAAAAAAATTAAACTAATGTTAAATTATTTTGTTGATACATGTATGTGGTGCTTTTTTTTCTTTTTTTTCATCACAGTGTTAGAAATGCTGAGAGTTCTTACATAAATGTGAATAGAAACAAGGGCAGGGAACAAAGGAAAAGACAAATTATATCTCTTTGAGCCTTACTGTTTTTTATCAACAAAACAAAACTGCAACTATTTCCTGCCAAGCTCAAAACCTGAGTTTGCCCTTGCTGCCCTCCCACTGGTGTTCTGGCATCTCTTTTGTTGTTTCTGAGGATGTCATCTTGTCACATCTCTTACTTGGCTTATCTTCTGTCTTTCCTCCAGAGTCTCCTACATTGAGCTGTCAATTGTTTCTAATTCTAGTACACAAATCTGCAGCGTTTTTAATATTCAAGTGCAAAGGTCCTATTGATCAAAATTTTGGTAAAACAGTGACCTGGAATGTTTAATCTTGAATCTTATACAATCAGAAATACATCAAAATTGGTTGAAATCTTTAATAATGAAAATTCAGATGTGATGTGAGGTTGTCAATAATGGTCTCAAAGTGCACTTCCCATACCTTCTGCCCAGTCCTTACAAAGTCTCTGCAATATTATCTTTTAGATTTGTACTTCTAACCACGACTGTCCATAGATGAGACACAAATGGCAATTTCCCCTTGCATTCATGCCTTTGTGCTTAAGTCGATAACCAAACTAAGAACATACTCCAGGAAGAAACATTTATCTGCTCTAAACATTAAAAGAGAAGCAAATGATTCAATCTGACACCTGGGAATGAGTTTAAAACAACTATAAATTGGAATTGATAGGAAAGCGTACCACATAATTAAAGCTCCATCAACTGTAAGAGTAAAAATAAGGAGCATGCAAATAGATGTGTTTAAGGAAAAATGAAACGCTAGATGGGTGATAGGAGCTACTGTGCTTTTGTCAACGGACGCGTAACAATCTGCCTCCTTCCGATGTCTCTCTTGCTCCCAACCCCTACATGATAAACACCCTTGCAGACTCCTAATGAAAATAATTTCAGTTTGTTTGACAAACTAGGATACTTGTGTTCAGCAGACTACTCTTGGAAAGGAATTATAAAATAGGAGTGAGTAGTTCTTTCACACATTTAAAATATAGAAATGCAGTCTATTAACTTTGAAATAGACCCAGTGAATCTTCTCCCTAAATAAGTTTCTGCACATAAACATAATTCCAGAGAAAGCTTTCCAGAGAAAGTATTGTCAAATTGTATATGTTGGGCACTGAATAACTAGTTCTTGAACAAATTAATTACTAGAGCTGCCATAGAATTAAAACAATCATGACTGCGTATATTGTATGTGTGTATATATCATACTATTTGAATTATTTAATAGAGAGCTAAATCTATACTATTTTGATGAATGGGCTCCATCTTAATCGTGGCTTTTCTGGAAAGTATGAGACACCTTGAACATACCTTTATTAACATTTCAGGGGTAAATAAGTATATGTGTGTGCCTGTATGTACACATATATTCCCAACTCACCTACTATATGTGTTTGTGTTGTGTGTGTGTGTGTGTCCCTTACAACAAACTACTGTGGAAGAGAACTGAGATATACATACTAATTTAGTTTTATTATAATATGAACCATTGGAACATGGTCACTTCCTGCTTAAGTCTCAGAAGGTACTGAAAATTAACACGGATAATGCTTACTCTCCTCAAAAGGAAATAAATTTTGCAATGGAGATAGTCCCTTCACCAACCAAAAAATAAAATGAAGTGATAAATAATTTTGGATTCTTGACCAGAACTATAATGACAAGTTTAAAGCAGGCAGATTTTCAGAATCTAAGCATGTGCCTAAAAATACAACCAATCTCAAAAATGTCCAAGCTAAAAATAAAAAGTGGGAGAACAGATTTCCAGAGGCAATATTCAGTGAAATCTGTGTGACAGTAAAATTAATGAAACAATAAAACGTTTTATTCTTTTGTTCTGTCTCTGTCTGTTAAAAGAAGACCCATGATTAGGAAACCTTTTACCAGAACCTGATAATCCCTAATATCATCAAGAACATTTTCTACTTAAGGTTTTAAAAAATATTTTGCATCGAAGTATTAAGTTTATATATTTTTTTAAAAAGGAAAATAAGCTACCTCTTCCAATCTTCCTCACCTGTAGCTCTATTCCTCACAGAAAACAACTTCAAACTGTAACTTTTTCAGTTCATCTAGGTTAAGCTACAATTCTTTAAGCAATATCTTATTATTTGTTGAAATATTTTTATATCTCACCTTTGACTTCCTTTCATGATTAGTGAAAATGGAACACAGTAACATCTCAATCCATTCTCCCCTAGATGTAATTATATCAGTTTTTTCCCCATTTCACTATCCATTATCTTAGCAAATTTAAGTAATGTGATTAGGTTTACTTTATCCACTATTGCCAATCTCTCTCTGTCTTTCTATCCCAACAGCATTTTCACAGAATCACTACATATATATATATATATATATATATGTATTTTTTTAATTGTCTAAAAAAAAAAAACCTTGCAAGTTTCAAAAGGAGCTTATCAAAATACTATGCTATGAACTATGTAAAATGTTGATCATTGTGCCACCTTTTTAAAAATTTTTGTTTATTTATTTATTTAGACACAGCAGGTGGGGGAAGGGCAGAGAGAGATGGAGAGAAAGAATATCCCAAGCAGGTTCCGCACTGTCATGGGGTTCGAACTCATAAACTGTGAGATCATGACCTGAGCCAAAAACCGAGTCAGACGCTTAACTGAGCACCCAGGCGCCCCTGGGCCAAAATATTTAACAGAGCATATTCTGGCTCTCAAATGTTTCTAAGACAAAGCCAGACATTTTATTTCCCATGCAATAATTTCAGCTATTGAATATGAGCGATCCTCTTTACCAAAGTTGTATTTTTCCAAGATAGTACAGCTTTGAGCTTTTCATGTGCTCCGTGTACAGCTGCTCAAAACTCGTTCGCAAGCAGCCCCATAGCACTTAGCTTCATTTTGGCAGCGTTCGGGGTTGCACACCTAAAGCCCTCGTATTCCCCTCCCAGCATGGGCTGGCTAATCTCTACAGCTCAGGAAATCCTGCCATCCCAGACTTCCCTTTTTTACTTTTGTACGTTGGATAGAAAACTGTCTACATCTCATGTATTCCCATATCTTGATTTAACACCTTATTTTCCTGGAATACATTCTTCGTTAGGTTCTTTCAAAAAGCCCAAAGGGAGAGAAATTTGCTGAGTCTAAAACTATCTTTATTGGGTTATCACATTTGATTAATATGCTGGCTGGGTTGAAAATAATTTCATCATCAAATTTTGATGACATTGTTCAATATTTTGCTAGGATCAAGGGCTACCTTGAAAGGTCCATTGACATTTTAATCCATGTCTTTTTTTTTTTCAACCACACAGTTGCATATGAGTTTTCAATTGCATATACTTCCTTCCATTTATCCTCTAGCCCTCAAATTCCCACGTTGGATAATCATAATCTTCAGTTTAACCCATCCATTATTTTTTAACTTCAACTATTATATTGTAAATATCTATTTACTGTATTTGGCTCTTTATCAAAAATGCCCAGCCACTTTTTATAGTTATTTTCTGGTGAGATTTTTCTGACCACTTTTACTTCTTAAAGCATATTGAATATATTTTAAAATATTTTTTATGTGATGGCTACACATTCTTTTGTTGATCTAGCTCCAAGTTTCTATTTGTTTCATTTTATTTGCTTTTGGAATTTTTTATATCAGTGTTTTGTTTTCCTGGGATACTCATGTTTCCTTGTATTGTTATATGTATTATTGTTATTGTATATTATACATTTATATTAATTTATAAGTAATTTTATATTAATATCACATAAATGCAATCATATATAATTACTATTTATATAATATATAGCATATATTATATTGTTATAGATAATATATAATATATGAATCCCAAATATATATATACTGATATGAAATAATATATAAATATATTACACATAATATATGATTATAATAATGTATAATGTATACACTATATACTATATAAATCTCAAATATATATTTGAACTTTGTGAGACATGTTGTTGAATCCTAACTACCAACACTTATTTTTTTTTAACTTTTTTGAAATTTTTGAGAGCAAGAGAGACAGAGCGTGAGCAGGGGAGGGGCAGTGAGAGAGAAGGAGACACAGAATCTGAAGCAGGCTCCAGACTCAGCTGTCAGCACAGAGCCTGATGCAGGGCTCGAACCCACAAACAGTGATATTAGGACCTAAGACAAAGTTGGTCACTTAACCCACTGAGCCACCCAGGTGCCCCAGTACCAACAGTTTTAAGTGATGCTTTGTTGTGTATATGAGTTTGCTTGTTTGCTTTAAATTTTCACGTATGTTATAATAACTACAAGAGAATATAAGTAGTACCACTTTGAATCATTACAAGGACTTTTAAAAATAGTTTTCATTTATATGCATGATCCTCAAATTTTGTTATTTAATATATATATTCATATATACATATATAGATAATTTATAAGTATACATATAGCATTTACATATCCATAAAAATACATTATTGATTTTTATTGTTTATAGCTTATAAAAATAATATCACACTGTATATAATTTTCTGATACATTCCTATTTCCATTTATTATTATGTATTTAAGATTCATATATATTTTTTTCACATAACTATAGCTCACAGTTTTCACTTTTGAATTTTGTTTGCAAACATATTATGTAACAAGTTTATTATTCTCATGCTGTTTGACATTTGGGTTCTCTTCCTTTTTTTCCTTTCTTTTTTTCATTTTACAAATAGTGTTTCTAAATGACATTTCTGCAACTATTCTCATATGCCTTGCTGGGCTTTGTTTATGCTACCATTTAAGTTTGCATTATATATTCCCATGTGTTTCCTGTTATGGGTTGAATTGTGTCCTCTAAAACATATATTTTTAAGTGTTAAACCTCAGTATGTCAGAATATGACCTTATGTAAAAATAGGGTCTTTACAGAGGTAATGAAGTTACAAGGAGGTCTTTCAGGGTTAGGACTTTAATCCAATATGACTGGTGTCCTTATAATAAGGGGCAATTTGGACATAGAGACAAACATTCACAAAGGGAAGACAATGTGAACACCCAGGGAGAAGATGTCCATGTAGCTGGAATGATGTCATTACAAGTCAAGGAACACAAAGGATTTTGGGCAAGGCCCAGAAGCTAGAAGAGGAAAAGAAGGATTCTCCCGTACAGTGATCAGGAAAAGCATGGCCCTGCCAGATATTTAGATCTCAGGCTTCTAGGCTCCAGAACTGTAAGCAAATTTCTGTGGTTTTGACACTTTGTTAAAGCAGCCCTAGCTAATTAGTACATTTCCCAAAACCATGGTGCCAAAATTAACACCCATCAGCTCTGCGTAATAGTTCCCCTTACACCACATACTTTGAATACTTGGTTTTGTCAGATTTAATTTTTGTCAATTTAGTAGGTATAAAATGGCATCACATCATGGCCTTAATTTGCATTTGCTTGATTAAAATCCAAATTATTTCTGTTTATTTACCTTTCTTGTTTCCTCTACTGTAAACTGTTCACCATTCATATTCTTGACCAATTTTTCTGGTAGCTTATGTGTCTTTTCTTATGGACTTTAGACATACTATGCTTTTCAAGGTGAAATTATTCTCTTTATTTGTAACATGTTTCACTTTCTCTATATTGTCTGTTATTTAGAGAAGTTATTAGTTAGAGCATAGATTGATTCATCAACCTTTTATCTTATGCATTGTTAATCGTTTGTCCTATTTTAGAAATTTCCTTGCTAAAGATTGTAAAATATTGGCCTACATTTACTTGTAAATTAAAGTTTTAGAAACAACTTGTGTGTGTAGTGTGTGTATGTGTGTGTGTGAGCTGAGGATTGTTGCAGATAACCAAAAAGACACTGACTCAGAATTTTTAACTAAAGTTTTTGCATATAGAAAGGAAATTGAAGAGGGACCTTTGCAGGATAAAGTTGAAAATTGGAGATAAACACATCTCTGTGTAATCTCCCTCCCATGTAACTTACAGCTGTCTTTGGCAATAAAATAATTTGGTTAATATATAGATATGCCTTAGTATTTTGTAGTTCAATAATTATTCTGAAACATGAAGGAAAAGGGGAGGAAACTTACGATGTTAATTCAAAAGAAGTCATAAGGCAGAGATACCTGTAATACTCTGACAGAGCTGAATTAACCTTCATTAGGAAATTTCATAGCTTATTTATAAAGATTGCTGACAATATATTCCATTAAAATATTAAAGAGCTATTTGTTTCCTAAGAATGTATGTGCATATAAGTACATACAAATACATATGGATCTATACACACACGTATATGTATTTATATACATATGTACTTATATGTATGTGTGTTTCTAGCTCACCAGGCATTTGATATGTTGTTCTATATCTTGTGGCACCTTACTCCATCATTTTCCTTCTTTTGTGACTTTATGAGTCAAATATTTACAACTGTATTTTTATTCAGCTATAATATATCTTTCCAGGGCTGGTAATGTCTCTCGCTCTTGTAAAAAGCGCTTGAAAAAGAAAGGTATGGCAAGAGGCAGTGAAGAAGAAGGATCCCGCCAGGTAGCATAATTTCAGTGGTTTTCTTATCCGTACACAGATTCTCCCTGGAGCAACTGTAGACTGACTTATAATCCTTTACCTTTGTGTTGATGGATGCTACAGTGTCATCTTTCTCTTCTAGCGGTTAAAGCTGCTTATGTCTGTAAAAAATATAGTTCTTCAGGATCTTATGAACCCACACTAGGAATGTAAAATGTTGTGAAAGGTGGTTTGTTTTTAGGTCACGTTTTCCTGCAAAACACTAATCCTAGTTAATTGTGGAGACAATTTGTTGTTGCATAACCCATCTGTGGATTACGTGGAGTTTGCTATATGTCCTTCTTGCTTGAAGAGGCCATAAAAATAATGATCAATTTTGTAGAGATGGTAAATATCCTCAGGCCAAAAGGGGATTTCAGTTTTCTACTTACTTTTGTAGGTTCTCATTTTCTGTCAACTTGGTGCTTGTCCTTTTTTAATACCTTCAAGTGTATATTTCTATCTCAATTTATGATCCACAAATATTGTTTTCCAGTTAAACTGAATTATCTAGCTTCATTGCCAGAAGCCTGTTTTAATGATTTTCAGTCAACTAAATTATTATTGTATTATCAATGATCACGTTTTCAAAATGATGGACAGTAGAAATAAGTTGATTTTTGTGTTTTTCTATTTATCCCATTAATCTTTGATATCTCACTTAATTTCAGTCTGAAGAATTCCTGATCTCACTTTCCATTCCTCTGACTTAACAACAGCAAATCTCCAAGAAAATTTAGTTTATATTATGGAAAACACTTGTGACCAGTGTTTGGGCATTAGGGTTGTGTTTCATGCTAGTGGCATAAAATTCTAGGCCTTTTCAGAGACAATAATTAAAATAAAAACATACAGTTAGTTTATAAGTGTGAATTTATACATAAAAATTTGTGTAATCAGTTTTAATATTATGGTGTTTCTATGAAATATTTTTATTCTGTTATAGCACAGGATTTTCTTTTAGGCTTTAAAAACTTTAAAAACACTAATATTATAAACTTAGAGCACTCTAAATTCATTTTGAAGGATACAGATATTTTATTTTTAAAACAAATATCATGGGCGCCTGGGTGGCTCAGTTGGTTGAGTGTCCGACTTCAGCTTAGGTCATGATCTCACTGCTTGTGGGTTCAAGCCCCACGTTGGGCTCTGTGCTGACAGCTCAGAGCCTGGAGCCTGCTTCGGATTCTTTGTCCGGCTGTCTGTCTTCCCCTCCCTCGCTCATGCTCTGACTCTCTCTCTCTCTCCCTCTCTCACGAATAAATAAAACGTTAAAAAAATATATATATCAGTTAACAAGTTAAAAAAATAAATTCCTGTTATGTATATCTTTTTATCAAAGATATAATTGGATTTCTTATATTAAAGGCAAGTAGTTCCTTTTCTCCTGGCTTTTTTGACACATTTGCACATTATGAAATGAGTTATTTCATTTATTATAAGTTTTGAATACCTCATTATATTTAAAATTATGGTTCTATCTCCATTAAAGAAACTAGGACTGAGGTGCCCGGGTGGCTCAGTTGATTGAGCTCCAACTTCAGCTCAGGTCATGATCGCACAGCTTGTGAGTTCAAGCCCCACATCCGGCTCAGTGCTGACAGCTGGGACCCTGGACCTTGCTTCTGATTCTGTGTCTTCCTCTCTGTCCCTCCCCCACTCATGCTCTTTCTCTCTCTCAAAAATGAGTAAACATTAAATTTTTTTAAAAAAAAAGTAAAAGAAATTAGGACTTAATTTGAGACATGGCTCATTTAAGGCTTGGTCAGGGAAACATAAGATGTAACATAAGATGTTACATAAGATGTTACATAAGATGTAACATTTTGTGATGCCAGAAATTAAGGAAGCACTCAAAAAAAAAAAAAAAAATAGTGCAGGCACCTGGCTGGCTCAGTCAATAGAGCATGCAATGCTTGATATTGGGGTCGTGAGTTCAAGGCCCATGTTGGGTGTAGAGATTACTTAAATAAGTAAAACATTTTTAAAAGGTGGCAGAGGCATGTTGAAAGTCATTATGAACAACCTAAAGGAGCACCCACTGACGAAACCTGTAAGAATTGGTGCAAAAGAATACCTAGGATATTATTGGATTATAATGCATACTATAAAATACGTGTCCTGCAGTCTATGCTGGTAAAAATAGACAATAACAGAAATACATGGGGAGAAAGAGCAGCTTTTCCTTTCAGAAGAATTCCAAATAATAAATATGGAAATAATGAAGAAAATCGAAAATCACCACTAGAAAATCACAGTATTGGGACGCTTGGGTGGCTCTGTCAGTTAAGGGTCTGACTCTTGATTTTAGCTCAGGCCATGATTTCATGGTTGTGAGATAGAGTCCCATCTTGGGTTCTGCACTGGGCGTGGAGCCTGCTTAAGATTCTCTCTCCCTCTCCCTCTGCTCCTCCTCTGCTCTCTCTCTCTCTCTCTCTCTCAAAAGCAAACAAACAAATAAATAAATAAGAAAATCACAATAGTAAGTATTACAGGTAAGATCACTCATCAATGTTAAAATTAGTGGGCAGATTTTTGAGGAGAAACAGAATATTTGCATAATCTTTAAGTGTATCTCCCAAAACATGCATTAATTGTTTTAAAAATTACTGACTAGTAATGGAGGAGACTGTTAGAAATACCTTCTTAACCAAGGGATCAAGACATATTGACATCACATGCCTCCTTTTATATGCTATGCTGGGAACAGATCACTTCTGTGTTCTGTTAACAAATATGCAAAACCTCAATGAAATCACGAAAAAATATAAGACAGACCGAGATTGGAAGACATTTTACAGAGTAACCAGTAGTTTTTTAAAGTGTCAAGGTCACAAAGACAAGGAAAGACTGACACTCACGGATTGGAGGGAGTAAGAAAACATGACCACTAAATGCAAAGTAGGATCTCTGCAAAGACTTTAATAGAAAAGCTGGTGAAATCCAAAGTCTGGAGTTAGTTAATAGTAAAGTGATTAAAATAACACTTCTCAAAAACTAAACTTAATGTAAATGATGGTGAATTAAACATTAAAAATGAACTTGCTAAACAGTATACGATTAGGTGTGGTGGATCTTGACTTTTAACCCACACTGTATAACCATTGGACTCTTATCTGGTGTTAGTATCAGGGTTATATTGTTCTTATAATGAGTTGGGGAAGAATCCTCATTTTTCTTTTCTCCAAAAGACTTTACATAAGAACAGAAAATAAAGAATTTTCTGTTTTGTGAATGGTCCTTAAAAATATTTGACCTGTTGGGGCACCTGGGTGGCTCAGTCAGTTGAGCATCTGACTCTTGATTTCGGCTTAGGTCATGATATCATGATTTGTGAGATCAAGCCCCACGTCAGGTTCTATGCTGACAGTGTAGAGCCTGTGTGGGATTCTCTCTCTCCCTCTCTCTGTCCCTCTCACCCCCCTCTTTCAAAATAAATTAAAAACAATTAGAAAAATATTTTAAAAAAGAATAAAAAAATATTTGAGCTGTTAGTATTTAGGAGGATAGATCATTTTAAATATTATATCATATATTAAATCATATTTTAAATCATATTTTATTCTCTCTTCAGTAGCTTTTGTACATTTTTAATTATCTTTAGGAATTTACCTAAATATTTAATTTTATTGACATGTAAGTGTTCATAATATTCTCTAAATTTCTAAGTCACTACATTATCTGTAGTTGCATTTCTTTAAAATCATTCTTAATACTTTTTGCCCTATCTCCTCTTTTCATGAACCATTTTGCCTTATACATTTATTTTGTGGATCTTTTAAAACAACTAACTTTGGGCACTTTTATTCTCTTTTTTCTACACTAGTTTTCAATGATATCACTTCCTGTTTTTATCTTAATTATTACCTTATTTTTCTTTGATGGCTATTATGTCTTTTCTAAGTTCTTATGTTTAATGCTTAGCTCATTAATTTCATATTGTCTTTGTATTAAAACACACAGAGTTATAAATTACCTTCTCTAGGGGCACCTGGGTGGCTCAGTCAGTTAAGTGTCCACCATTTGATTTCGGCTCAGGTCAAGATCTCATGATTCATAAGACTGAACCATGTCTGACTCTGCCCTGAGTGCGGAGCCTGCTTGGGATTCTCGCTCTCCCTCTCTCTCTGCCCCTCCCCTGCACACACTCTCTCTCATTCAAAATAAATAAATAAACATAAAAAAAATTACCTTCTCTAAGTAGAATCACTTTCTCTGTACCATGTTTCAATTTCTTTTCACTGATTTTTCAATTATTTTTAGGTCTCTATATTTGTATCTTATTTGAACCATCAGTTACATAGGAATTATTTTCAAATTTCTTTTAAATTTTCAAGAATATGAGTATTTGGGAGTTTTCTTTTTTTGTATTAACTTCTGTCTTAATTATAGGATGGTCAGATAATTTAATTGATACAGATTTATTAAAATTTATTCAAACATGTCTAATAATTTAATTCTTGATCAATTGGGATTCAGTGCTTCATGCCAGCTTAAAAAAATCTGTATTCTCTAGATGGTATGTGCAGGTTTCATATACATATCAATCTAATCATTCATATTATTTTTATTTATTTTGTAAAATATTCCATGTATTCCCTGTTCTTGGTCTGGTTAACTGATCATTAATTGAAAACAGCATTAATGTGGCTACACTTCACATATACTCTAGATCTGAGAATAGACAATCATGATACCGAAGATTTTAACAGCAAGTGGCTTTTAAAGACATTATAAACTAAATGATGAAATTTAAAAAAAAATATCCTAATGTCAATAATAAGTGCTTTCAGTAGAACAGTGATATTATTTTTGTGTTTTAGAAAATCTGCTTCTGCTACAGTGTAATAAATCAACTTACTGAGATGCTGCTTCTATATAATTTAATATTTTAAAGGAAGTTGTAGCAGTAAATAGATTAGAGCCAGTGATGTTCTGTGATAGAAAGATTGTGAAACAGATATTTTTCAAAAGAACAGTTAGAGGTTTCCAGGCAAAGAGTTGTGTGGAAAATCGAAGTAAGGAAAGCATACTGGAAAAGTCTAAACCTGAAAGAGACCAGTGCTGTGGAGAGTATTAATTAAGAGAAAGGATGACAAGACAGAGAAGCAAATTTATGGAGAGACAGCTTATGTATGTTTTATTTTAAGTTCAATGGGACCAATCAAAGAATTTTGAAGCTCTGAGTAATTATCAATAGAGTTATTGTTTTCATAAATAAAAGCTTGAAACACACACAAAAGAACATTATTGTTTTCAAAAGGATAACATGACTGCAGTGTATAATAGCATCTGAGATTTTATTGAATTTAGTCAAGTAAAGGAGCTTGTAGACAAGTTAGGAAGTTCTCATTTATCTAATACACAAATTAGTATATAATGGCCACTGCATTGAAAGAAAGAGCATGAGAAAATAGTGGTGGAAAAATACAAAGTCCCTGTTTCGCATTACCTCTTCATGGTACATAAAAATAAATAAGTAAATGATACAATGATTAGCTGTTGCAAGTACTATGAAGAATGATTGGGTGTAGTATCTCCGATAAGGCTATTTTCGATAAGGTTATTGGTGAAAGCTTCTGAGGGAGTCACAGTTGAGCAACCATCCGAAGGAAGTGAGTGAGGGCCATCTGAATACTCAGGGACAGGAAATTGGAGAAGAAACAGCAAAGGTAAGGGGTGCCAGAAGGGACAATAGCCAAGGAATGAGTTGAGAGTTGCTTTCAATAGCGTTACCAAAAATAGATGCAGAGAAAAATGTAAAAGAAAAATTAAAAACTACAAAATATAAAAAAAAGAACAGGCTGAAACGCACTGGGGAGTGGCAGAGGCGGAGTCCTGGGCAATGACTTCCCAAACGGAGCAGATAGACGTCCCTGTGTTAGGACTGCCTGCCGTAATGAGGCACCACAGATTGGGTGGCTTAAACAACAGAAATCTGTTTTCTCACAGGTTTGGAAGCTGAAAGCCCAAGATTGAGGTGAAAGATCAGCAGGGTTGGTTTCTTCTGAGGCCTCTGCTTGGCTTCTAGATGGCTGTCTTCTCTGTGTCTTCACACGGTCTCTGCTCTGTGCCTGTGACCAGATCTCCTCTTTTGGAAGGACACCAGCCATATGGGATTAGAGCCCACCCTAATGATCCCATTTAGCCTTAATTACCTCTTTAAAGACCCTGTCTCCTAATACAGTCACATTCTATGGTACTGAATGGGGGGTTCAGGCTTCAATATATGAATTTTGAGGAGCACAGCCCCCAAACACTCACTGTAACACTGTAACAGTGCCATTTTCTCAGATTTGATAAATTGCATTGTGATTAGAAGAGAGTAGTGGGGGAAGAACTTTATGTGAAGGAGATAGCATGTGAAAAACGGAGAGAGAGAGATGTAGGCATTAACTTTTGACAAGAAAACTTTGTAAAGTCCAATTTGGTGCAAAACTTCCATACAAGTGTCTAAAGGAAAAATACACTGGGAAAGAATATGCTCAGGTAAGAGCATGACAGGCTGAGAGGCCCGGGCTTTATTATCTACATGAAGGAGAATTACTTAAGGTTTATGAGCATGAAGGTGCTATAATCAGAAGAGGGCTTCACGTCAATTAGTCTGCCAGTAATATATAATTTATGATCATAAATTTATGAGATTTATGTTTATGCACATAAATCTCATCAGCAGTAGAAGTTGTTCCCACTGGAAAGACATCTAGATGCACCAGAGGCTTAAATTCTTGTTTTGCTCTGGAATAGAGGGAATTTGTCAGAATTGAGTGTTTCACATTGACTGTGAAGGGCCACAGACTATCCTTTATTTCTCCTGTCACAAATTTCTAGAAATAAGATGCCTCCCCACTAAAGCTGATTTCATGGAATTTTGTAATGTTCTGTCCTTCAGCTGAAAGAAACTAAGGTTAGTTAACAACTAAATAAAACCAAGGGGAAACAATTAAATATAAATATTCACTGTATATTCTGAGACTTGTTGTGATTTTATAAACACACACAGGTACATATCTGCACTCAAAGCTGATCTCTAGTTATCTGTGCAAATGCAAAAAAAGACAACGTGCTTATTTTTAAAACGGAGGTCTTAACATGATTAAAGGATAGCACTCACTGTTTGTTATATGCATAGACACAAGCCCCTAAATTCTTCTTTTTCCATTCCTAGACCTTAATCCATACTATGTGTCTTCAACTTTTTAATCAGTTAACATATGATGTAGAGTTTAAGACTTATAATGAAAAATCTCTTTCACATATATATATATATATATATATATATATTTTTTTTTTTTTTTTTTTTTCCAGACACCATCCACCTTCGAGTTCTTGAGTCCTCGCCAGTTGGCACAGCCATTGGAAGTGTAAAAGCAACTGATGCAGACACTGGGAAAAATGCAGAAGTAGAATACCGAATTATTGATGGTGATGGGACTGATATGTTTGACATCATAACTGAGAAGGACACACAGGAAGGCATTATAACAGTGAAAAAGGTGCCCATAATCAGTATAAATAAGCATATTCCCATTTAGCAAATAAGGCTTTCGTTATGTGCCATCCACTCATGCGTTGTCCATGAAGAGATGCCACTATCATGGCCAAATGTAATTTATATCATGCACAAACATGAGAGACAAGAGCCAAAGATCTCCTTGGGCGTTTTGACCAAATGCTCTTGTTGACTGAAACATGAAACCTGAGTTTTTACAAACTTTAAAAGGCAAATTAATATATGTATGACTGTATTTTTGAGCCATGTTAATAAAAGCCCCCCCCCCATAATAACATTGTTTTCTTTTAGTAAAAGCAGTTAATAGCTAATAATGGCAACATATCATCACAGTTGGAGGCATAGAAAGTAGCATGCCGTCTATCCAGATGTATGAAGCAATAATTAGAGCTGCTAATAAAAAAAGACACAGCATATTTTCAAAGATAATTTAATTGTTCACATTTTCCCTTCTGCTACATAAATTAAACTTTTCTGCTAACATATGCTCAGTGATTCAGTTTAAAGGTAACTAGGTTTTTCATTGTAGCGTCAGTATGATCATTATAAGAAAAAAATTAAGGCCCCGTGACAGATCCCAATGAAATGTCCTGAAAACTCTATTTCATTAAGTAACCACTGAAGAACTGAGGAATCAAAACTATCCAGAGATTCTGTTGCAAAGGCCAAGGTACACAACGAAATGTTTTTAAATGGACAGTGACCAGGAAAGGAGGAAGCAGCTTCTTTGTTGTTTTTCATGACTGGCAAGCAATAATAATGCAAATAGAATTTACTGCTTATCAGATAAAAAGAGGAAGGTTGAAGGAATCTCAAACCACAATGTCGTTTTTTCTGTTTACAAAACATACCTTTTGGAGGGGTAAGAAGGGAGGAGCTTGATTTCACACTCGTTACAGTTAAACTACATCAATATTTAAGTCAGTTTTTTTTTGTTTATTCATAATATAACCTAATTACTAATTTGCTATCAGAATTTTTCTCTCTTCTCTTTACTCCAGGTTTTCCTGATCTTCAATGTTTCATACAACTATTGAAAATTTTGTATTAGTCTTCAAAATTACATAAAGTTTATTGTAGTATCATGAGCCCATTAAACTGAATGGAAATATCACGATATACATGTAAAAAGATAACTAAATATTTTGCTTGCAGACATTTAACAGTAATGCACACACATGAACACATGAACACAGACACAATCTACCAGCCATTAAAAAAATTTTTTTAATGTTTATTTATTTTTGAGAGAGACAGAGACAGAGCTTGAGTGGGGGAGGGGCAGAGAGAGGGAGACAGAATCTGAAGCAGGCTCTAGGCTCTGAGCTGTCAGTACAGAGCCTGAGGCAGGGCTCGAACTCACGGACTGTGAGATCATGACCTGAGCTGAAGTTGGACACCCAGCGGACTGAGCCACTGGGCGCCCCTCAGCCCATTTTTTGTAATGAGTCACCACATTATAACATAGGTTTTAATGTTCTTTTCAATATTTCCAATATTTAAAATCTAATTTTCCTATATTCTGAAGTATTACACATTGAATGCATAAAAAGTAATAATCGAACCTTATCTGATATGTAAAGGTATATTATTATTTTTATTACTTTATTTATTTATTACTTTATTTATTTATTTTTAGCGTTTATTTATTTTTGAGACAGAGAGAGACAGAGCATGAACAGGGGAGGGGCAGAGAGAGAGGGAGACACTGAATCGGAAGCAGGCTCCAGGCTCTGAGCCATCATCCCAGAGCCTGACGCGGGGCTCGAACTCCCGGACCGCGAGATCGTGACCTGAGCCGAAGTCGGACGTCTAACCGACTGAGCCACCCAGGCGCCCCTATTTTTATTACTTTTAATTATTTCCGGTTAATAAACAACTTGACAAAATTCAACCAGGCTTTGACAATCACACTGTAACTTGAAAGGAACATATAATCCAATTTCCCTCATTCTAATTTGATGATTTACTTACACAGCCACTTGACTACGAGAGCCGAAGACTTTACACTCTGAAGGTTGAAGCAGAAAATACCCATGTGGATCCACGTTTTTATTACCTGGGACCATTTAAAGACACAACAATTGTGAAAATCTCCGTAGAAGATGTGGATGAACCTCCCGTTTTTAGCAGATCCTCCTACCTGTTTGAAGTTCATGAGGATATCGAAGTGGGCACGATCATTGGTACTGTAATGGCAAGGGACCCAGATTCCGCTTCTAGCCCCATTAGGTAATTATGCCCATGTTGCCGATGAAAGAAAGGGAATTGAAATAAATGTAGAGAGTAAGAAATTCTATTGATAGCATTTAATGCATTGAAATATATGAGTCTGTCTGTAAGTTGTACATCAATCTGAGGAGCACAAGTGTTTAAAGTAAATTGTCTCTGAATGTTTTGGGGCATGGCGTGCACAGTTTTATAATTTTCTCCACTTCAGATCATGCCTTTTAGCCTAAAACCTAGCTTGTATCATCTGCCTGTATCTTTTAAGGTATTTGTTCTTCTGATCCCAGTACAGATAAAGGACACTGTGTCAGCTGTGCTATTACAATGTAACTGAATCACTTCTTTGTGCTTTCAGTTATTAAATGATATGAGAAGTTGAGAGTTGTAACAGTTAAAAAGAATATGATTCCAACAATGTTACAATTCAGTGAAAACACATTTTAGAGACTCCCATGTACTCCTACCATCAAAGAAGGGAAGGTTTTTGTTTGTTTTTGTTTTGGCTGTTTCAAAAAGTATTTGTAAAGAAAATAGAGCATTCCAGAAAGATCAGAGTAATTTAATTTCACTTTTTATTTTTGCTTTGCTTTCCTATGGCAGCCCAAAAACACATGAAATATGATAAACACGTACAAATGAGAGAGACCCAAAGTTGTTATTGATTTTGTTCTATTATTTTAAAAAGAAATACGGATATCTATATATAATATTTACCGACAAAATGGCCATTTTAAACCATTAGTATATCATGTGTTTTGTATTTCACTCTTTTCCCTAATTCTCAACAGGTTAATTGTTCCTCCCCCTTGCTCCACATGGACTAGTCAAGTAAGAGTTTAAATGATGATTACACAATTTCCAAGCACACTCTTCTTTGATTCCAAAGTATACAACAGCAGAATAGGAAAAAATCTTGTATGCCATGTGCCTCTAACTCAACTCAAACTTAAAACTGCTATAGGTTCTGCCATACCTTCAAGTGAAGACATATTATATATAATATATATAGTAAACTTGAAATAATATATTATATATATAATGTCTTCATATATATAACATATATAATATGTGTATATATATACATATATATATATATATTAGTGCTTGATTTACATAACTTTATCTAAATATTTTTGTTTTATTTTTATGTTTTTTGTTTTTTTTTTTAATTCTAGTGTCGCTAAAATAGTGTTATATTAGTTTCAGGTGTACAATATAGTGATTCAACACTTCCATACCTTACTCAGTTCTCATCAAGATAAGTGTACTCTCAATCCCTTTCACCTATTTCACCCATCACCCACTCCCCCCACCAGCTCCCCTCTGGTGACCATCTGTTCTCTAGTTTTTTGGTTTTTCTCTCTCTCTTTCCTTTTTTTCCCCTTTGTTCATTTCTTTTGTCTCTTAAATTCCACATATGAGTGAAATCATATGGTATGTGTCTTTCTCTGACTGACTTACTTCACTTAACATTATACTCTCTAGATCCATCCATGTGGTTTCAAATTACCAAAATATTTTCTTCCATTCACATACAGCATCACAAATCACATACATGGCAATCATGTACAGCTCTCATTTGCCAGCATGAATTCCCCATGATTGTCTCTTCCCCATTTGTCTTCATTGAAATGGATCCATTCTTAGATATTTTTAACTTTGAAGGCTTTATATAGCCAATATACATACTTAGTTTTACCTATTAAATACTGTCCAAGCATTTTCTTGGCCTAGCTCTTCATTGACTTTAACAGCCTGTGTTCTGTGTTCCTGGTTTGAAAGTGGCCTTTTTCAAAAGAAATATATTATATCTAAGGAGAATTCAATTTAAATCCAGGGGTGTTAAGTGGCAATGTAAAATATTATCCAGACAATGAAATAGATTTTGCATCCTCTTATAGATTGATGGTTATCATATGTCAAAATATGTCCATGGATTTTTGAAACAAAAGTAAAATATGTAATCAGAATGCAAGTCTAAGAAACGACTCCATTTATGTGTATCATTGCAATACAATTAATGACGTTATTGCTTATTAATGACAAAGTCTATTGCATAAAGGTTGTTGTATAATTGAATCAATGCTAACTTGATATAGAAAATTCAACTTAATATTTTGAGATATTAATCTTGATGGACCATGTAGTTTAAAAATATATATGTGTAATCAGAAATATAATAGTTTTACTAATGCAATGTGCTTATGGAATAGATAGGACTGGGGACATTTTAAATTGTTTATGTCATATAGTGTAGATGTTAATATAATAATCAAAGGGCTTTACTTAAATGTTTGTTCTGGAAATGATTTTAAAAAATAAAATGAAAATTAGCACACAGAATTTGCCAATAAAGAATCAGAAAATATAATTATGTCATGTTTGAAAAAGAATCAGGATCTCTCTGTATCTTTAACATAATCTTACATAATTCCTAAATTTTTAATTATTTTTAAAACCAAATTATAAGAAGATGAAACACACATAAAATTATATGACATGGACAATAATGCTTAATTTTGATCTACATATTGCAACTTCACGGCATATTTCTATACAAATAAGAAAACTTATTTGCCAGAACGTCAAAGAAGTCAGTTGTTCTTTTTCTCATTTAACAAATACTTGTGGATCCCCGTATCAGATATGAACATATTTCTCAAGGAGTTCTCAGTCTGTTAGGGAGGAAGATTCAGTAAGAGAAATAATATTCATTGAGTGCCTACTCTGTCAAGAATGATGCTTGATTTTGTCATCTTTGATTTCCTGTTTGAGATGTAACTCACATGCTGATGTTGCAGGGAATTCCAAATACAACGCGGTAAGTGGCAGAGACGGGTAGTACAGGCACTTTTGTATGGAAGGTATGTTGAGTCTTTTAGAGTAAAAGAACTTTGTCAACTTGAGACAGAATTCATGATTTTTCCAGATACAGAGATTCAGTGTTTTACAAATTAATGTGTGACTGGGAAGACATGTTGTTTGCATGCAAAACTGAATTCACATTTTGATAATACAGAGGGCTAGAGCTTATTGAGGAGATTTGTTAATTACTGTCCTGTTCCATTTAGAACTGATTTAAAATAAAAATCTAAAATAAGCAATCCTCAAAAGTAAAATCACATTAGCTGTATTGACAAGATATGTCATTCCTCTAATGCAGTTTATTCAAAACCCAGCATAAGGATTATAAATTTAAATGGATTTTTGGAAATATTATACAAGTTTGGAACATCAAAAGAGAAAAGAGTTTTATGGCACTTTAAAAATCATTTTGTATTATCACTCACAAAACACCATTTAAAAATAATGTTTCATAAAAATATTAAAATAAATGACAGCTGTGGCTTAGGAAAAGATAGGCCAAAACTGAATGTTACTTTAGGACTTGTTACCTTTATTTTGCTTTGTTTTTTTAACACGGAGCATTAAATATAACTTGAGGATTATGCTGGCTAACTCAGGCACTACAAAGCATGTGTAAGCCACTAGCATTGTGAACTGGCAGGAACCAATGAGGGGTATAGCTAGCTTAAATCTTGCCTGACAATCCCCCAAATAATGGGATTTATGCCAACTATATCAACCTGATTGATAAACCTGGCAGTAGGCTTTAGAATGACTCCCAACACAATGCCTTTAATCAATTTGCAGCATAGTTGGTTTTTTATACATATACTAAGACTTTATTTGGTACAAATGTGTGAAAACTCCTTTCCCAAAATTTTCTGTTTTTTTAAACACCTCTTGTCAAAATATATGCATTTTTTAATGATACATGTGGTTAACAAGCTGAAGCTTCATGGGTATCATACCATGAAGTTACTGAATATCATCCTAAATTGGTAACCTATTATTTTTAAATTTTTTTAATGTTTATTTATTTTTGAGAGGGAAAGAGACAGAGCATGAGTGGGGGAGGGGCAAAGAAAGAGGGAGACACAGAATCCAAAGCAGGCTCCAGGCTCTGAGCTGTCAGCACAGAGCCTGATACGGGGCTCGAACCCATAAACCGCAAGATCATGACCTGAGCTGAAGTCAGATGCTTAACCAACTGAGCCACCCAGGTGTTACGATAACCTACTCTTTTAATGAAAATAATATTGTCTCCAATTTCATCACTAAGAAAAAAACTATGCTTCTGGGAATGTTTTTTCTTTCTCTTTCTTTCTTCTTTCTTTCTTTCTTTTCTTTCTTTCTTTCTTTCTTTCTTTCTTTCTTTCTTTCCTTCTTTCCTTCTTTCCTTCTTTCTTGTTTTTGCATTAGATCCTCATGGTAATTCCCTCACAGAATTCGCAGCTTCTGGCTAAAGTCAGCTGGTATTGTAACCACCTGTAATCCCAACTATCTTGTAGGAAAGTACTTCACGTTCAGTTGAATATGGCAATAGGTAGTGATTTAATAACACAAATATTCAGAAGACCAGCGTTTGAATGTGGAACAAAGTGGCAGCTCCTGCCTCCGGAAGAAGAGGGAGGTGGAGATGGGGTCGTGTGTGTGTGTGTGTGTGTGTGTGTGCGTGCGCGCACGCGCGCACCAATGCACACAAGTGTATGTGAGATAAATCAATGAAACAGTCTTTGTTCTACATCAGTACTATGGACTTGTATGAACTTATCATATGTTACTGTGTGTTCGCATTACAACATTTTCTCCTACAAACCGATAATACTGCCATGTATTTTTCTTTGCTTTTTTTGTTCAGATTTTCCTTGGATCGCCATACTGACCTTGACAGGATCTTTAACATACATTCTGGAAATGGATCCCTTTATACTTCAAAGCCACTTGACCGTGAACTATCTCAATGGCACAATCTAACTGTTATAGCTGCTGAAATCAGTAAGATGACGTTTTTGTACATAATATTTAACATATAGTTTTAGGTTTTATTTTATTTTAAAAATAATTCCTTCTGGGGCTGGGAGGCTCAGTTGGTTAAGCGTCCAACTTCAGCTCAGGTCATGATCTCACAGTTTGTGGGTTTGAGCCCCACATCCAGCTCTGTGCTGACGGCTTGGAGCCTGGAGCCTGCTTCAGATTCTGTGTCTCCCTCTCTCTCTGCCCCTCCCCCACTAATTGTCTTTCTCAAAAATAAATAAACATCAAAAAAAATAATTCCCTCATTATATGCATGAATTGTAATTTTAGTCTAAGTTTTTAAAAGGCTTCTTAACACCTTTAATTCTTTTCAATAATTTATATATATACTGAGGCATCGCTACAGGTATCCCAAATCAACATTTAATATTGACTAATAAAAATTATCTAGAATTGGACACCAAAGATATCCTCTTTGGGGGAGAAATAAATGCATTAAATTTATTGCATGGACACTGTAAATTAAAATCGATGCTAAACATTGGGTGTGTACCATTTAAAAATTTTTTTTTCAATGTTTAGTTATTTTTGAGACAGAGAGAGAGAGAAAGAGAGAGCATGAGCAGGGGAGGGGCAGAGAGAGAGGGAGGCACAGAATCCGAAGTAGGCTCCAGGCTCTGAGCCGTCAGCACAGAGCCTGAAATGGAACTTGAACCCATGAATCGTGAGATCATGACTTGAACCAAAGTCGGAAGCTTAACCAACTTAGCCACCCAGGCACCCCAGGTGTGTATAATTTAACAACATGCATGTAGGTAGGTATTATTATTACTTCCTTCTTACAGATGAGGAGACCAAGATATTGATAATAATAGCTAACATTAAGCACTCTGTGCCAGGTATTATTCTAAGAATTTTATATTAATTTTCTCCTACTCATATTTTTATTGACTTTATGTATCAGAGAAGGAACTAAGGCTTCAAGGGTTTTGGAAACTTGCCAAAGTCCTAATACCAGAAGTAGTAAAACTAAGATTTAAAACTAGTCATTCTGTTTCTAGATCCAGTATTTAATTCTATACCTAATTTACAAAATTTCATCCCAGTAATAACAGGGAGAGCCAGGATTCAAAATCATATCTGTATCTAATTGCAAAGGTTCTTGCCCATCCAAATGACTTGCTACATAATTTTCAGAGCCCATTATAAAATAAAAGTGTCAGACCTGTTGTTAAAAATGATTAAGATGTTTAACATGGCAACAACAGAGCCTTAAAATAAGTGTGGGGCCCTTCTTAGAGTAAGGCCCTGTACAATTGCCTATGAAGCCAGCTTTGTCCACTCAAGCAAACTTATTCGTGGTTTCTAATTCCTGTAATGTGATTTACATGGATAAAGCAACTCTTTAACTGTTTTAAAAAGAAGCATTAATTAGTTACTGAATCATGGGGAAAAACTAAGCCTATAAATTCCAAATCTGAAATACCAGGTTGAATCCACAAACACATATCAAAGTGAAGTTATTTGAAGCCACCATTCCAGGATTTGGAAGGCAGAGCCTTGGGGCCAAATTGGCAAAAGTCTCAGAAGGACGGAACTAGGCTGGACAGATCATTAACAATGAATTCAATCAAGATAAAATAGTAGACTTAGCTTTGTCCTTAAATCTGGCTCTGAAATACAGATTAACTCCATCATCCAAATGACCCAGTTTTTCTGTATTGTGATATAAATGGCTGTGCCTTTTAAGGCTAACCGAAGATTTTTTTTTTTTTTTTTTGAGTTGTTATGTTCAGGAAAGCTTTTACTTCCATTACCTATCTCCATATTACCATGTTGCCATGTGTCTGACAGGGTCCAATCTGATCATTCCAGAATCATGATTGTTTGTGCTCTCTCCTTGACTCAAGATCCTAATTCAAGCCTAACGAGTTAGGAATTGCATTTTCCATTTCAGATACTTTGAGAAATTTAACTTCTAAAGCTAGTTGAAATAATTACGATTCTGTAAAAAGCAAAGCCAATTATGTTCTTCTTTTTAAGAACTAAGCCTATTTTTTGCCCTTAAGTGAAATCAATTTATGGAGTAGCTGCTGGAAATGCCTACCTGCCAAGCCACAAGCAGTCAGGGGCCCATTATGCTGTTCTGGCTATTAAAGGAATAAGGGAGAGAGGGAAACAGCATATATAGGAAATTGTTTTTCCTAGATTTTAAGCACTGGGTTTGTGGTAAGTGTGCATTACACCAAGCCCTAAGCAGGACAGAATGATGTTTAAATGGACTTCTTACCAATGCGATTTCAGGCCCTGCCTCTAACAGTTTAATTCTACATTCCACAGCAGTGTAGCACATCATATGGCAAGCACTGCTCCAGGTAATTATTTAGTGCGCTATACCGTGAAAAAACTTCCCTTTTTCTTCTTCAAAAAACATTTTTAAACGCCATTTGGAGAATAAAAACCCTAAAATTAAGG
This sequence comes from Acinonyx jubatus, assembly GCF_027475565.1. Lineage (NCBI taxonomy): Eukaryota > Metazoa > Chordata > Mammalia > Carnivora > Felidae > Acinonyx > Acinonyx jubatus. Next base: position 216,660,467 of record NC_069380.1, read on the forward strand.
TCACTCTTGGATTGTAGAAATCTGTTGTAGACACTAATGAGTTCCTCTGCCCACATCTGAAAATTTGGCTATAATCATCGCGATACATTCTGAGACTAGGAGAGCGAAGTTCATGACCAAAGAACTCCATTTTCTATACGTGGTTCCTTGACAGTAGAAATTCTTGCCCTAAGCAGGTAGAAAAGATACATCTTTCTAAAGCCTCAGATTTCTAGATAACAATCTAAGCTTTCCTTTTCTTGGGTACGGAAAAGCCTGTTGAATACATAGGAATGCTCTCACGTTTTAAGATCCTTTATTGCTGATACATTGTTGCTACAGTGGAGTGTGCCTGGATGACTCAGAGAGAGACCCAGGTGGTAAACATATGCCAGCTACCATTCTGTATGATGACTCTTGGAATGCTTTATGTTTTTATTTGTACATAAGCTGCAACATCTATCTGTAAAAAGATTAGTGTAAGCACTGTTGTTTGAATAGGTGATTCTGGGCCTGATGCTTTATAAGCACATTTATCCCTGTGGATTTAGCTTTTGATTTGAAGAGACTGGAATTGTTTGTAAAGAAGCTGGAGAATCTTCATATGGTGTCAGGCAAAGGACTAACAATGCAGTTGTTTAGATCTGAAACTTTTCTGTCTCTCTTGGCTTCTGCAGCATAGTTAGAAAGTGAATTGCTACCAGCAAGAGTTATTTTTATGTCAGGACTCTATATTGAAAGAAAATATTTTGCTTATGTCTACTATTTAAGTATATGAAAAAGAACATACTAGAAAATATGGAAGAATCATCCCTTCCCACTACTCCCCATAACAACAAATAACTCTAGGTAGATTGAGGATTATTTGCAGGTGAACACTTTGTAGGTGAACTCTGGCTATTTGCAAATTGTTTAGGACTAAGGGAGGTAGGAAAAGAGTGGAATGGACTGTTCTTTTTTATCTCCTCTCTCCACTTCTCCCCACACATGGTCCTCTTCAGACCTGTATGAACTGTGGGGAAACTAGTTAACACATTTTTATTGTGTGAGTGCTTTGTGTGGAGTAACATAGCATAAGCTCTCAAGGAATGTAAGAAAATGAAAAAGGTATGATGGTGATAATAAAGATGATCTTAATAATAATAATCAACATGTATTGAGCAATTAACCAACAAAGTAATCCTTTTTTTTTTTTTGGATAATTTTCATGCATTAACTCCATAGATTAGAAGTTCTATTTTTATTTATACTGAGTAAATTGAGGCATTAAAGAGATGGAGTAAATTGGCCAAAGTCACACAGTGAGTAAGTGGTGAATCTGGGAATCAAAGCAGCTGTGTTCCCAGGGTCTGAACTCTATAACCACCTGACACACAAGAAGTGAACAATAGGTAGCAATACATTAGTAAATATGAGATCAGAACCTGAGAATGGAATATATATGGTTTAAAAAGTGTAAGACTGGAAAAGAGTGTTAAAGAGAGGATGCCTTTTAAATTTCCCTCGAGAAAAGGAAGGCAGATAAACACACTTCAAATAGATTTAGAACTCTGTTTGCTTCCTTCATATGACTTTAACCTTGTAAACGTTCCTGCTGAGTAATCAGTTCTTAAGTATTATTTTTAAAAGTGCTGATTTCATTATTTTAGTAACATCATAATTACATGGAGAGAAAGGGGAAGAAATAAATTATTTTGAATAGTAATATACACCCTATCTGGATATGACAATAATTTTTACTCTTGTATTTGACAATCATTGAGATAAATAGAAAGATAGATTTCACAAAGGTAAATAATACTATCCATAAACCCTGTGGGTAAAGGCCATTTAATAACATTGCTATTGTCCCTCACCTCATATGTTATTTTTTGTTTTGCTTTGCTTTTACTTGTTATTTATTATTCTTATTATCATTACTATTAGTTTTAAATTTACATTGAAGTTAATTAACATATAGTGTAATAATGATTTCAGAATAGAATTTAGCGATGCATCACTTACATGTAACACCAGTACTCATCCCAACAAGTATCCTCCTTCATGCACATCACCCATTTAGCCCATCCCCCCAACCAACACCCCACCATCAACCCTCAGTTTGTTCTCTGTATTTAAGAGTCTCTTACGGTTTGTCTTTCTGTTTTTTATAGTATTTTGCTTCTCTTCCCTTATTTCATCTGGTTTGTATCTTAAATTCCACATATGAGTAAAGTCATATGATATTTGTCTTTCTGTGACTTATTTTGCTAACCATAATACACTCTAGTTTCATTCACGTTGTTACAAATGGTAACATTCCATTCTTTTTGATGGGTGAGTAATATTCCATTGTTTACATATAACATCTCTTTATTCATTCATCAGTTGATTGACATTTGGGAGTTTTTCATACTTTGGCTATTGTCGATATTGCTGCTATAAACATTGGGCTGCATGTGCCCCTTCGAAACAGCACACCTGTATTGCTTGGATAGATGCCTAGTAGTGCAATTGCTGAGTCGTAGGGTAGTTCTATTTTTGCTTTTTTGAGGAACCTCCATACTGTTTTCCAGAGTGGCTGCACCAGCTTGCATTCCCACCAGCAGTGCAAAAGAGATCCTCTTTCTCCACATCCTTGCCAACATCGGTTGTTGCCTGAGTTGTAAATGTTAGCCATTCTGACAGGTGTGAGGTGGTATCTCATTGTGGTTTTGGTTTCTATTTCACAGATGATCAGTGATGTTGAGCATTTTTTTCATGTGTCTGTTAGCCATCTGGATGTTTTTTCTTTGGAAAAGTATCTATTCATGTCTTTTACCCATTTCTTCACTGGATTATTTGTTTTTGGGTTTTTGAGTTTTATAAGTTCTTTAAAGATTTTGGACACTAATCCTCTATTTGGTATGTCATTTGCAAATATCTTCTCCCATCCTGTCAGTTGCCTTTTAGTTTTGCTGATTGTTTCATTTGCTATGCAGAAGTTTTTTATCTTGATGAGGTTCAATAGTTCATTTTTGCTTTTGTTTCCTTTGCCTCTGAAGATACCCAATAAGAAGTTCCTGCAGCCAAGGTCAAAAAGGTTGTTGCCTGTTTTCTCCTTTAGGATGTTAATGGCTTCCTGTCTTATGTTTAGGTCTTTCATCCATTTTGAGTTTATTTCTGTGTATGGTTAAAGAAATTGTTCCAGGTTCATTTTTCTACATGTTTCCATCCAGTTTTCCCAACACCATTTGCTGAAGAGACAGTCTTTTTTCCATTGGATATTCTTTCATTAATTGGCCATATATTTGTGGGTCCATTTCTGAGTTCTCTATTATGTTCCATTGATTGATGTATCTGTTTTTGTGCCAGTACCCTATTGTCTGGATGAATATTGCTTTGTAATATAGCTTGAATTCCAGAATTGTGATGCCTCCAGCTTTGTTTGTTTGTTTGTTTGTTTTTTTGGTTTTTGTTTTTGTTTTTGTTTGTTTGTGGTTTTTTTTTTTTTTGCATTATTTTGGCTATTCAGGGTCTTTTCTGGTGCCATACAAATTTTAAGATTGTTCTAGCTCTTTGAAGAATGTTGGTGTTATTTTGATAGGAATTTCATTGAATATGTAGTTTGCTTTTGGCAGTATCGGCATTTTAACAATATTTGTTCTTCCAATCCATGAGCATGGAATGTTTTTCCATTTTTTTGTGTGTCTTCTTCAATTTCTTTCATAAACTTTCTATAATTTTCAGTATAGTGTCAGTGTATAGATTTTTCACCTCTTGGTTAGTTTTATTCCTAGGTATTTTATGGTTTTGGGTGTAATTGTAAATGGGATCGATTCTTTGATTTCTCTTTCTGCTGCTATATTGTTGGTGAATAGAAATTCAACTGATTTCTATATGTTGATTTTATAGCCTGGGACTTTGCTGAATTCATGGATCAGTTCTAGCAGTTTTTTTTGGTAGTCTTTTGAGTTTTTCACATAGAGTATCATGTCATCTGCAAAGAGTGAAAATTTGACTTCTTTCTTGCCAGTTTGGATGCCTTTTATTTCTTTGTGTTGCCTGATTGCTGAGGTGAGGACTTCCAACACTATATTGAATAACAGAGGTGAGAGTGGATATCCTTGTTGTGTTCCTGGACTTATGGGGAGAGCTCTCAGTTTTTCCCCATTGAGGATGATATTAGCAGTGGGTCTTTTGTATATGGCTTTTGTGATATTGAGTTGTGATCTTTCTATCCGTACTTTCTTGATGATTTTTATCAAAAAAAAGATGTTGTATTTTGTCAAATGCTTTCTCTGCATCTGTTGATAAGATCATGTGGTTCTTATACTTCCTTTTATTAATGTGATGTATGACATTGGTTGATTTGCAGATATTGAACCAGCCCTGCATCCCAGGAATAAATCCCACTTGATCGTGGTAAATAATCCTTTTAATGTATTGTTGGATCCAGTTTGCTAGTATCGTGTTGTTTTGCATCCATGTTAATAAAAGAAATTGGCCTGTAGTTCTTTTCAGTGGGGTCTTTGTCTGGTTTTGGTATCAAGGTAATACTGGCCTCATAGAATTTTTTGGAAGTTTCTTTCCATTTCTATTTTTTGGAACAGCTTCAAAAAATAGGTGTTAAGTCTTTTTTAAATGTTTGGTAGAATTCCCCTGGAGAGCTATCGAGCCTTGGACTCTTGATTCTGGGAGATTTTTGAATATTGATTCAATTTCTTTACTGGTTATAGGTCTGTTCAAATTTTCTATTTCTTCCTGTTTCAGTTTTGGTAGTTTGTATGTTTTTAGGAATTTGTCCATTTCTTCTAGATTGCCCAATTAGTTCTCATATAATTGCTCATAATATTCTTTTATTATTGTTTGTATTTCTGCAGTGTTGGTTGTGATCTCTCCTCTTTCATTAATGATTTTATTGATTTGGGTCCTTTCCTTTTACTTTTTGATCAAACTGGCTAGGGGTTTATTAATTTTGTTAATTCTTTCAAAGAATGAGCTCCTGGTTTAATTGATCTGTTCTACTGTTTTGTTTCTGTTTTTTTGTTTTTGTTTTTAATTTCAATATCATTGATGTCTTCTCTAATCTTTATTTTTTTCCCCTTTTTATGCTGGTATTGGGCTTTATTTGTTGTTCTTTTTTCAGTTCTTTTAGGTATAAGATTAGACTGTGTATCTGAGACCTTTCTTATTTCTTTAGGAAGGCCTGGATTGCTATATACTTCCCTCTTATGACCACCTTTCCTGCATCCCAGAGGTTTAGGGCTGTTGTGTTTTCATTTTCGTTGGTTTCCGTGTACTTTTTAATTTCCTCTTTAACTTCTTAGTTAACCCATTTATTCTTTAGTAGAATGTTCTTTAGTCTCCAAGTATTTGTTGTCTTTCTAGATTTTTTCTTGTGTTGATTTCGACTTTTATAGCGTTGTGGTCTGAAAATATGCACCATATCATCTCGATATTTTCATACTTGTTGAGGGCTGATTTGTGTACCAGTGTGTGATCTATTCTGGAGAATGTTCCATGTGCACTCAAGAAAAATGTGTATTCTGCTGCTTTGGTATGAAATGTTCTGAATATATCTGTTAAGGCCATCTGGTCCACTGTGTCATTCAAAGTCATTGTTTCCTTGTTGATTTTCTGTTTACATGATTTGTCCATTGCTGCAAGTGGGGTGTTGAAGTCCCCTACTATTATGGTATTATTATCAATGAATTTCTGTATGTTTGTGATTAATTGATTTATATATTTTCCATGTTGGGGGCATAAATGTTTACAATTGTAAGATCTTGGTAGATAGACCACTTAATTATGATATAATGCCCTTCTTTATCTCTTGTTACAGTATTTTAAAAGCTAATTTGTTTTACATAAATAAGTATGGCTACTCAAGCTTTCTTTTGGTGACCATTGGCATGAGAGACGATTCTCCTTCCCCTTACCTACAATCTTCAGGTGTCTTTAGGTCTATAATACGTCTCTTGTAAGCAGCATATAGGTTGGTCTTGCTTTCTCATCCATTCTGATACCCTATGTCTTTTGATTGAAGCTTTTAGCCCATTGACATTTAGAGTGGCTACTGAAAGATATGAACTTAGTGCCATTATGTTGCCTGTAATTGGAGTTTCTGGTGATGTTCTCTGGTCCTTTCTAGTCTTTGTTGCTTTTGATCTTTTTTGTTTTGTTTCATCTCTTCTCTCAGAGAGTCACCCTTAAAATTCTTGCAGGGCTGGTTTAGTAGTCATGAACTCTTAGTTTTTGTTTGTCTGGGAAACTCTTTACCTCTTCTTCTATTTTGAAGGACAGCCTTGGTGGATAAAGAATTCTTGGCTGCATATTTTTCAGATTTGCACATTGGATATATCCTGCCCCCCCTTTCTGGCTTGCTAAGTTTTTGTGGATAGATCTGCTGCAACCCTGATGTGTCTTCCCTTATACATTAAGGGATTTTGTTCCCTTGCTGCTTTCATAATTCTTTCTTTGTTTGCACATTTTGTGAATTTGACTATGATATGCCTTGCTGATGGTCAGTTTTTGTTTAATCTAATGGGAATTCTTGGTGCTTCTTGGATTTTGATGTCTGTGTCCTTCCCAAGATTAGGAAATTTTTCTGCAATTTTCTCACATAAGCCTTCTGCCCTTTTTTCTCTCTCTTCATCTTCTAGGACTCCTAGGATTTGTATATTATTCCTTTTTAACGCGTCACAGAGTTCTCTAAGTCTTGTATTTTGCTCTTTTGACTTTGTTTCCCTCTTTTTGTTTCTGCTTCATTATTCTCCATAATTTTATCTTCTATGCCTCTGATTCACTGCTCTGCTTCGTCCATTCTTATCATCATGGCTCAACTCAAGATTGCATGTTGGATATAGTATTTTAATTTTGTCCTGACTAGTTACTTCTTTTATCTCTTCAGAAAGGGAAACTATTTTTTTTTCAACCTTAGCTAGTATTCTTACTACCATGGTTCTAAATTCTAGTTCACACATTTTGCTTATATCTGTGTTGCTTTAGCCCCTGGCTGTCATTCCTTTCTGTCCTTTCTCTTGGGGTGAATTCCTTCGTTTTGTCATTATGGAGGAAGAAAAAGAATAAAATAAAAATTTTAAATTAAAATAATTATAAACAAAACATAAAAATTAAATAAAGGTAACTAGATCATAGATGTGTTTTGGTCTGCTTGTTGAAAGAAGCTTGGTATAATAGAGAAAAAAGGTAGAGAAAAGATAGGAAAAAAATTAAGAAAAGTTTTAAAGATTAAAAAATATTTGTATAATAAAATATAACAAAATGAAATAAATAATAAAATAGAATTTTAAAACTACAAAAAATAGTAAAAATAATGAAAATAATAAAAAATATTCTTGCAAAAGAGAAAATAAAAATAATTTTGTCTCTTTCTGTAACGAAGAAAAACAAAAGAAAAAAAATGATTTCAAGAAAGACAGAAGCAAAAAAAAAACAACAAAAGAAAAACAAAACAACAACGAATAAATAAATGAACCAGCAAACAGAATGAAACCCAAATGAAGTTAACATTCAGTGTCCCCTAGAACTTGAGCTATGAAGCACTCTATATAGTCCATACACTAAGCAAGCAGAGAGACTTGTGCTGGTTGTCTAGGGGATGTGCTTGGAGGATGCATGTGGTTGGGGCTTGGTGTAATGGCTCCATTCTCCACTATGTGGAGCTACTTAGTTTACTGGGTTGGATGCTCATGTATATGCGTGTGCAGGAGAGGTAGCAATGGCCTCACCCAGCTTCCTAGTCTCTGGCATAGGAGCTTCATGCTCTCATGAAGCCCCTCCTTTGTCTCAGGGCTCCTTCCACTCCTTGCCTCTACCCTGTCCATGTCCAAGCATCAGCCTGCCAGGCAGCACCTCCCTTAGAGTTTTATCTCAGGTGGGGCTGTGTTTCAAAACCCCTCTCTGCAGAGACCCCTGTGACTTGGGCCCATGCCAACTCTCTGGGAAAGGGTCTTGCTGAGCAACAACCGGGTGCCTGCTTGCCCCAGAAAATGATTGTGTAATTACACAGTGACGCTTCTCCCCTGTGGCACATGAACCCCTCAGACCCCGATGCCTGCTCCTGGGGATCATCACTACTTCCTCCCCAGAGCACCAACAGGCACTAAGCACCAGAATTTCAGACTCTGTGCTCCACTGTTTATATAATCCTCGTGGTATTGAAATCCTTTCCTTTCTCCCTGTCACTGGTTTTGGGGAACAGAATTCTTGTTCAGTCCCCTGTGAGTGTTTTCACTCTTTCTTTCTCTTTCTCTCCAGCAACTTTTGGGGGAGTGCTTTTCTTGCATGATCCCGATTTACTGCACTCTCCCCCTTTCTCTATCCTCTCTCTGCAAAAATAGCTCCCTACCCTCTGTGGCTTCTCTCTCTCCCACTTCACCTCTCTACATTCCTGAATTCTGAATTCTGCTGAATTCTGTGGCTCAAGTTATGCAGATTGTGGTGTTAATCCTCATATCAATTTCCTAGGTGTGCAAAATGGTTTGGTGCTGATCTACGTGCATTTCAGGGACATGACAAGCTGAGGGTTTCCATGCTCCTCCACTATCTTTCTTAGACCCCTGCTTTCCTTTGTTTTTAGCTAGTTACTTCCTTTGTTCTTTTATACTGATCTTCAGTTTGACTTTGCTGAAGTACACATAGAAGTTCAACTATATCCAAAGACTAAGATTTTGACATCACAAAGGTTGATAAATAGAACCTGAATTTAAGATGTCAAATCACTCTTAGATATCAGTACACATTCCTAGAAAATCCCATTGTTGAGATAATGGAATTATGATTAATGCAATATTGTTACTCCATGCTACGTTGTTACCTCATGTCTGTAAATAGACATTAATATTTTAAAATTCCACTTACAAATCAAGACAATTTTAATGCATATTTTTATGTGAAAACTTTGATGCTGTTGATTTTTAAATTTGTAGGAAAAAAACCAAAATATTATTATTCTACTATATATTACTACAAAACTGACTTTATTTTACAAAATTCAGCCTGGATTGTTGAAGTTGTACCAGTAACAATTAATGAAAAATTCAAATGCTTATATTTTACTGTAAATTTCCATCCAACTTGTAAAATTAGTAGCTGTATATTAAAATTTCCAAAAGAGTAATTGAGAGTAGCTATTGGAATACATTTTAGTGATTAAAGTAGTCAGGAGGGTAAGTTGTAATACAAAAACCACTCATTACGAGCTTATGACTATGGGCTAGTTAATAATTTATTTAAAATTATGTCTTCAACCAAAAACTTGCTGAAGCTTAATATAATACTGTATGATAAAGATTTAATAACTATTTGTTCTTATTTTACATATTTTGGACAGTCAGGACACAAATACAATATGAACTCATTTACACTGGATTTTGCTTTTGAAAAGATTTTCCAAAATAATAGTAGTACTCTTGAGGCCAATAATAACTGAATTTATGACTACTTAATCAGGCTCTGTAGTAATTTTCTTTATTGCATTTGCTCATTATGTTAGTAAAATGAACACGATGCTTATTTTTATGTGAGCACTTAATATCCACAAGATGCCTGTATAAATTAAATCTGGTGCACAAATGTGTCTTCCTAAACAAATTTTTCCTTTCCCTTTTCTAGACAATCCCAAAGAGATGACTCGTGTGGCTGTTTTTGTCAGAATTTTGGATGTTAATGACAATGCTCCACAATTTGCAGTGTTCTATGACACTTTTGTATGTGAAAACGCCAGACCAGGGCAGGTGAGCAACCATAGGACTTAAAAGCTTTAGAATATTTTAGGGGTTTCTTAAATATTTTCTTTTCCTAATCTTAAGAAGAATGATAAAAACATTCATATAAGTACCAGTAATATAATTTTTTAAAGGTTGATGTTGGGGTGCCTGGTGCCTGGATGGCTCAGTCAGTTAAATGTCTGACTCTTGATTTCTGCTCAGGTCATGATCTCATGGTCATGAGATCAAGCCCCTTATTGGGCTCTGTTCTGGACATGGATGCTGCTCAAGATTCTCTCTCCCTCTCCTTGTGCCTCTCCCCTGGTTATGCTTCACCTCTCTCTCTCTCTCCCTCTCTCTCTCAAAAAAAAAAAGCTGATGTTTTTAGAATTAAAAAATGTTCTGAATGACAATATAGTGAGTTTCATATTTCTTTTGTGCAGTTAAAAAGAAAATATAAGACATTATTGTTGCCACAACAGTTAAGGTGTAAGAAGAAATAACTTTCACTTGTTAAACTTTCAAGCACAAAAACAGGGAGAAAAAAAAAACTCCTCTCTTTCTTTAGATGAATACTGTAACTGCTAGAGAAATGGGAGATGGAAGTTAGAAAAAACACAGAGACAGATACATGGGATCAGCTAGACAGTGCATCAATATTCCAATGTATGCAAATGATTTGAAAGCAGACTGTAGGATTCACTCCTTAGATTTATACTTGTATTTCATCATTATAGCAACACTTAGAGTGCTTAATGACTTAGTTTTTGTCCTTTAAAACATTCTTTATACATCAGCTTTGTTTATAACTCTTTAAGTCTTTTCCTCAGTGGACTCATTTTGTTGTTTGCAAAACTCCAGTGTATATGGCTGAAAGAAATGCTCTTAATTGGTTTGAGTGCTATCTTCACAGATGGAAGCTGCATGTTATAAATAATAATTGGGAATCAAATGTGTTTTATTAAAGGAAGAGGACCCATCCCAAAACTGTATTATGTTTTGACATCATTTGATGCTCTTTATAAACATCAATGTCATTGTTACATTTTTATGCAAATTACATTGTGGAATAACACAAATTCTTCCTTCTGAAGATTCTAACAGGAATTCAATAGCCTGTCTATTGTTGGAAATGGCAAAATTGCTGCAATTGGATTCATTTTTTATTTGAAAATGTTATGGAAATGTTTAATTTGGAATATTTAAATGACAAAGCTACTTCCGACCTACTTCTTAATGAAACAGTGTTTGCCCTGAAAATACCATTCCAAATAGTCCTCTGCTTGGCAGGCTCAGCATGATATAAGTTGAAGCCTTTTCTCTAAAGAGATAAATTACCCACTTTGCAACTGCCTCATGCATTGCTTTCTCTATGGTTATTCTGTTTGATTTTCAAGAGATATCTTTTCAGAGCATTTGAATCATTTTAAATACTGATTTCCAAATGTATTCAAAATATACAAAATAAGGGATTATGTTTTTTTTTTCTTTTTTGCCTCTTTTTAAAAAAAATATATCTGGTTTAGTAACTTTATATTTTTTGGACTTTAAAAACCACTTGGCGTATTGAAGGAAAATAATAAAATAGAAGAAAATTTTAATTTGAAAAGTAACCTATTTTGACCAACTTGATAGGAATACATGATTAATAATTTTTGTCTAATTATCTGAATGTGCAATAGCTTCCCATAGTAGTTATTATTTTTAATGTTTATTAATTTGTTTTGAGAGAGAGAGAATGAGAGAGAGTATGAGCAGAGAAGGGGCAGAGAGCGAGAGAGAGAAGAGAATCCCAAGCACACTCCACACTGTCAGCACGGAGTCAGATGTGGGACTTGAACCCATGAACCATGAGATCACAACCTGAGCAGAAATCAAGAGTCAGAGGCTTAACCAACTGAGCCACCCAAGTGTCCCCATAGTAGTTATTTTTAATAAGATCAGTTTGTTAAATATCATTTTGGTCTCACAGGCTGAAAAATGTTCCTTAAACCAAATACTTATGTACTCAATGATAGAATTCTAGGTTACAGCATCCTAGGAGGTAAAACTAAGGTTTGGAAAAGTCCTTCACTGAAACTTCCTTGAAATTTATTTGTTAACTCTGCCTTCCTTCCTTCTGGGAAGTAGGAGCTTCTCAGAACTTCTGGGTGTGCTTTAGTTATTTATAGAGTATTTCAACCAAACTAATTCTCTGAATTAAGTGTCGATTAAAAGTAGCACTTTGAACAGCAGTATAGGAAATGATTCCATTTATTTGGTGTGTGGACAAAACGAGAAGACAGAGATAAAGTTAACTACCATCTCCTCCTCCTTTTCTGCTTATTCCCTGATCTAAGGGTAGGAGACATTCCCCCTTGGAAAAGATGGAGCTTACAATTGTAGCATTAACAGTTCCTTCTTGTGTCTGAACTAGGCTACTTGAGTCCTTATCTTTTCCATCACAGAAAGAGTCTCTTGGGAAAGGAGGGGAAAGAAGACCAGCTGTTTCATTTCTCATTGATTTTCAGTCAATAAAATATATTTTAACAATTTTAATTGTTATGGGAAGGAAATACAATTTCTGTCTCACAGATTTCCCAGAGTTTCCCCAGGGAGGAGTGCTACTTGTATTCACCCACAGATAGTATCTGAGCTCCAGGCCTTTACCAAACCCCAAATATCCCACTACATATCTCCATGGCACAGTGTTTAGTTACTTACCAGCTACTGAAAAGGGTACTTTTTACCAGAACAAGGTAATTTTTGCATCAATGGAAACTACTACACTAACACTGGCAATGCTAATGATCACTGAAACACCTTCTTGCTGAATTGAGATTGTTTTAGAATAGCCTAGTAAAAATACAAACCAATTATGTTACAGCTCAAGAGATACAATGTAAATGACTTATCAGTGTCTGTTCTTCATATGCTCAAAATGAATACTAGACATCACCAGTGTTTTTGTTTTTGTTTTCCATAATGTGGCAACCTATTGTATTGGAAGTGATCTAAAATGAATTTGTCAAATTCAAAAATGAATTTGTCTCTAGCAGGAATAAAATAGTGAGTACTTATACAGAGAGATAGGGGATGTCTCCTTCTTGTTGCCAAATTATGATTTCTATTGCAAATCAACTCAAATATATAATATATATATATATACATAGCATATATTATATAATATATATTTATATTTATATTGTACAATATATTATATAATATATTATATGTATATATTATATGCATATAATGTATATATATTATATGTATATGATATGTATAATATATATTATAATATATATTTTATAATATATAATATGTTTATATTATATATATATATTATATATTATATATATATATTATATATATATAATATATATTTTATATATATTATATATATAATATATATTTTATATATATTATATTATATTTATATATATATTTTATAATATAAAATATGTTTATATATTATAAAATATATATTATAATATAATATATATAATATAATATATATAATATTATATATATATAAAATATATATTATAATATATAATATGTATGTGTATGTGTATATATATATATATATATGCCCATATGTATATGGTACATATGCCAAAACAAATAAGCACACATATACCAAAACAAAATACAGTTGATTCTTGAACAGCATAGGGGTTGGTTACTTTCTTTATAACATTTAAAGAAAACATATCAGTGAATCACTAATTTTAAAATCAATGATGCTATCATTTTTTATTCAAACAACATATTTTAATTAAGACTTTTTGCATAAGGGGCGCATGGGTGGCTTAATCAGTTAAGTGTCCAACTCTTGGTATCAGCCAATGTCTTGATCTCACGGTTCGTGAGATTGAGCCCCATGTTGGGCTCTGCGCAGACAGTGAGGAGCCTGCTTGGTGTTCTCTCTCTCCCTCTCTCTCTCTATGCCCCTCCCCCATTCTCTCTCTCTCTCTCTCTCAAAATAAATAAATAACTGCTAAAAAAATTAAAGAAAAGAAATTTTGTGTAAGGAGACCTGGGTGGCTCAGTCATTTAAGTGTCTGACTCTTGATTCCTGCTCAGATCATGATCTCATGGTTGGGCTCTGAGCTGAGCATGGAGCCCACTTGCGACTCTCTCGCTTCCTCTCTCTGTGCCCTTCCTCTGCTCACGGGTACATGTATATGCTCTCTCCCAAAATAAATTAATAAACATTAAAAAAAAAGGAATTTTTGTGTAAACCGTTATAATTTCTTATATGTAAAGATGTGACCATTTTGTTCTCTGTAGTGCATTATTTTGATTTGTAAAAATAAACTGAAATTATAATTTGTAATCATAACTGAAAATGTATATTTATTATGAAACATTATAGTTTTTATTTTAAAAGGCCTACTTTTAAAGTTTTAGCTCTACTTTTAAGTTTCTATCATTTTGTCTGTATGTGTGCCAACATATTAATCTTAATATGTATAAACATAAAAATTATATTTAGTCTACTATCTTTCTTGATGTTATTTCATTTATGTCATTTTCCCCCTCAACTTATTCTTATAAATCACTATTTAAAAGTATAATCTTTTAGACTGCCTGACAAATAAGAGTCATTCAAGAAATGTTTTTATAACTGAATTGATACTTCTTAAAGAGTATTAATTATTGTATAAACATCTTTCTCTTTAATTCCTTCACATATGTACCATTTTTAGTTGTATATTGGATGGCTAAGCCATTAGCAATAAATCTTTGATTTCTATTCAATCTTAAATTACCACTAAAGTTTCATTAAATAGTTATGTTTCATTTTAAAATATATTTTAAAATTATTCGAAGTTTAAACGATTTTTTTGGCTGCTTATTCTTAGATAATAAACATTTATCTTTGATCAAATTATATTTCTTTTATCATTTAGAAGGAAGTGGTTAAGGTTGTAAATAAATAGGGAGTACATAAAATTTATCACATTTTTATTTTTATAAGGTAATCTAAAAGAAGACTAATTCAATACAGAAGAGTTAAAATAATTTATTTTTCATAATTACTTGATATAATGTTTTAAATTTGAAATCTTTTTAAATAAAAATCAGTACCAAATATTTTGATCAAATATAGACACAATGTTAAAATGAGTCAATTTATTAAAGTATATTCCTTTTAGTTAAGCATAAATTTGACCATTTATATAAACATCAATATACAAGTTAACAACTTCTGAAGCTCTCTTGCAAATTAAGATGCACAAGAATATATATAAAATGTTATACATATAAATTAAGGACAAAATGGGTATATATGCACATATTACATAGCTATATGTTATATATATATTTAATAATATTAAACATATATGGTCAAAGCACTGATCCGATTACAGTATAAGGTGTTAAATTTTATTCTTTGTTACCATATAGCATCTTATATTGTCTCTTATCCTTAAATAAGTCAGAGATGATCTTTATAAAATAACCATTTCCCATTGTATGCATATATTGAATTAAAAATATGTAATTTTATTTACAGTGCAGATGAAGTGAGTCATTACTGCTAAAATAGACCATAATGTTTAAGTCCTTCATTTAAAAAGTTTTGCATAATATTATCTACATAATCTCTACTTTCTTTGAATAATTTTCACTTTACTTTTTTTCGATAAGGAGAAAAGCCATAATCACAATAGTTTTCTGAATTTTTCCTACATTAGATAAACTCTTCCAGATTAATGTTTAAAGATGTGTGAAATAACCTACTCATTTCAAATGCTAAATTAATAAGGATGCAAAGAATATAATATTACCAGTTTTTATTTTGAAGAAATGGATAATATATAGGAGAAATTGAGAAGCAGGGACAGAGAGAAGCATGGAGGGATGGAGGGAAGTAAAGAGACGAGGACTCTATTAAAATTAAAGTAATAACAACAACAACAAAAAAGATGGAATAAGCCAAAGATACATGCCCAAGGAAAAAAAACAACTGCCTTTAAATTTAGACAAAATTGGATGTTAAAAATTACATATTGTTAAGCAGGTTATACCCATAGAATTTGATAAATATGCATTTTTCTCTTTTCTCCAGCTAATACAGACTATAAGCGCAGTAGACAAAGATGACCCTTTAGGTGGACAGAAATTTTTCTTCAGTTTAGCTGCTGTCAATCCCAACTTCACAGTACAGGATAATGAAGGTAAATTTTAGAACACGGTCATTATGATTTAAGGTGACATTTACAACTTTTCCCCAAAGTAGCAATTAACATGTATGGTGTTTTAATTTATTGATCTGTGTTACAAAATGTTGTTTTCATAAGGTATTTAATCAGATTAATTTCTTGACAGTGTTCATTTTCTCAAAATCTCAAAAAAATAGTAAATTATTTGAAAGAAATCTCTACATGAGTACTAATGAAGAGATTGGATCTTGAAAACATTAGAAAGGCTGGAAATAATCAGACACATGGGGTAGAGAAATGAATGACTCAGTGAGACCCTTGTGCAAATTTCAATGATACTTAGCAGCAACAGATTCACCAAAGCCAAGAAGGCATGGAGTATGGGTCAGAAGAAAGAGAAGTAACCATATTAGCCTGTCAGGGTTTAAGTGCAAAAGCAGTTGCAAGGACAAGATATACTATTCTTTTGTGTAATATGTGAATATTACGATGTCTCTGTGATCAAAAATACTGAAATTACATTTCTTGCATTCCCAAAAAGAGCAAAAACAGATTTTTATAGGAAAAATATGAAAATAGTTACTATTTTTAAAAAGTTGAACAGCTTTATTCTTTGAAAAATATATGTGGTAATTATCTTAGTCTAAAAGTGTGTAGAGCTTAACCCCCCCCCCCACAATAAGTATATGTTAAACAAACAATATCAGGTGATCTTTCCAAAATGGCATACATATTTTAGAGTAAATGTATATATGGTTATTCTTAAAATAAATGTAATAACTACCTTACTACCTTGGCATATTTGGAAATACCTTCATAATGATGTAGCTACACTGGTAGAGGCAGATGGCTATATCACCTCTAGGTGGCTTTCAGAATATCAGAAAGAAGTTGAAGATAATGGATAGTTTTACATTAACCCAATTTTTATTTGAAATATTTGATATGGTAAAAAGTGCACAAATCAGTTGAAGAGAGGGCACCCACTGGTAACATCTGTTTACTAAATTGGAGTTTCTGAAATGTCTGTTTTGTATCCCTCTGAACGTCTAAAATAATTGTGATGGGAAAAATTAGCCTAGGGTTGGCAGATAAGACACAAAATGTCCACTTTCATCTGCATATCAGTAAAACAACACCCATTATTTTATTTGCTGAATCTGGCATCCTATATATGGAACGTAGACTGGACATCCCTAATACTGAACTGGCAACGTGATTCATCTTTCTAAGCGTGTTTTAATTTATGTTCCTGTTAAACCAAGCCCTGGCTCCCAATAAACCACCTCTCAATTTTGAAAAGTATTAGAGACTTGAAATAGTGTTACCTTATCACAACATTTCACAGTTACTAGGTAAGCACCTTTAGGCTAATCTTAATTAAGTTCTCACAAGTAGTGGCATCTTCCTATATTTGGGAGAGTTCCTGGTCTTATATGAGTTACTCAGAGCAAGAGTTGAAGCCTTATAAATATACATCTGAACATGTCACTATATAGAACACCACTAAAGTCAGATGGAATATAGGATATAATCCTGCATAAATTCACTAATTTGTTATCGTGCATTTTGAAAGAAATTCTATTGAGAAATGGAATTGCTCTTCTTGAGAAAATACCCTTGTGTTTATCTATATGTTCAGCTTAAAAAACTTTATGGTATAAGTTTTTAAAATTTAATTTCTTGCTTCTGTGATAACACACTTGGAGCTTTTAACTGTTAAGATTCCCTTACTTTCCACTAACATAGATTGAAAGCATAATTATACGATGACTTTTTGAATATTTAATAAAATGGTTTGAATAGAATGGCTAGTTTAGGGTAAAATGACATTTTGTTCTTCAATATAATAAAACTATTGTAGATAAAATTAACATTTAGAAACTTTGGAAAAGTTAAAAAAGGGAAAGGCAAGAAGATTCTAAATATAACCATATGCTAACACCTGTTGTTTTTTGTGTTGTTGATTTTAGCCATTCTGACAGGTGCGAGGTAATATCTCACTGTAGTTTTAATTTGTATTTTCTGATGATCAGTGATATTGAGCACCTTTTCATGTGTCTGTTTGCCATATGTATGTCTTTTTTGTAAAAAATGCCCATTCTTATCTTCTGCCCATTTTTTAATTAGATTATTTGTTTTTTTGGTGTTGAGTTTTGCAAGTTCTTTATAGATTTTGGATACTAACCCCTTATCAGGTATGTCATTTGCAGATATCTTTTCCAGTTCTGTAGGTTGCCTTTTAGTTTTGTTGATTGTTTCCTTCGCTGTGCAGGAGCTTTATCTTTTGATGAAGTGCCAATAGTCTATTTTTGCTTTTGTTTCTTTTGCCTCAGGAGACATGTCTAGTCAGAAGTTGCTATGGCTGATGTCAAAGAGGTTACTACTACCTGTGTTCTCCTCTAGGATTTTTGTGGTTTCAGATCTCACATTTAGGTCATTCAGTCTTTAATCCATTTGGAATTTATTTTTGGGGTTGGTGTAAGAAAGTGGTCCAGTTTCATTCTTTTGCATGATGTCATCCAGTTTTCCCAACACCATTTGTTGAAAAGACGGTCTTACCACTTTCTTTCCTGCTTTGTCAAAGATTAACTGACCATGTAGTTGCGGGCTCATTTCTGGGTTTTCTATTTTGTTCTGTCGATCCATATGTGTCTATTTTTGTGCCAGTACCACACTGTTTTTATCACTACAACTTTGTAATGTAAGTTGAAGTCTGGAATTGTGATGCCTCCAGCTTTGCTGTTTTCTTTCAAGGTGCCTTTAGCTATTTAGGGTCTGTTGTGATTTCATACACATTTTAGGATTGTTCTAGCTCTGTGGAAAATGCTGTTGGTATTTTGATAGGGATTGCATCAAATGTGTAGATCGTTCTGGGTAATATAGAGATTTTAACAATATTTGTTCTTCTAATCCATGAGCATGGAATGTTTTTCCATTTCTTTGTGTTCACTTCCATTTCTTTCATCAGTGTTTTATAGTTTTCAGAGGACGGGTCTTTCACCTCTGGTTAGGTTTGTTCCTAGGTATCTTATTGATTTTGGTGCTATTGTGAATGGGATTGATTCTTTAATTTCTCTTTCTGCTGCTTCGTTATTGGTTTATAGAAATACAACAGATTTCTGTACATTGATTTTGTATCTTGTGACTTTACTGACTTCATGTGTCACTTCTAACAATTTTTTGGTGGAGTCTTTTGGGTTTTCTATATGGAGTATCATGTCATGCACGAACAGTGAAAGTTTTACTTCTTCCTTGTGGATTCGGATGGCTTTTATTTCTTTTTGTTGTCTGATTGCTGTGCCGAGGACTTCCAGTACTATGTTAAACAACAATGGTGAGAGTGGACATCCCTGTCTCATTCCTGACCATGGAGGAAAAGCTCTCAATTTTTCCCCGTTAAGAATGATATTAATTGTGGGTTTTTCATATAGGGCCTTTATTATTTTCAGGTATGTTCTTTCTAAACTTACTTTGTTGAGGATTTTGTCATGAATGAGTGTTGGCAATGATGTGGAGAAAGGGGAACCCTCTTACAGGTTGGTGGAAATGCAAACTGGTCCAGCCACTCTGGAAAACAGTATGGAGTTTCGTCAAGAAGTTAAAAATAGAAGTACCCACAGTACAGAACTTTTACTACTATGTATTTACCCAAAAAATACAAAAATACTATTTCAAAAGGATGCATCCTAGTGTTTATAGCAGCATTATCTACAATAGCCAAATTATGGAAACAGCCCAATCTCCTCTGACTGATGAATGGATAAAGATGAAGTGGTGTATGTATATATATAATGGAATATTACTCAGCCACAAAAAAAAAAAGAATGAAGTGTTGCATGGGTGGAGCTAAGCTAAATAAATCAATCAGAGAAAGACAAATACCATATGATGTCACTCGTATGTGGAATTTAAGATACAAAACAAAAGAACAAAGGGGGAAAAAAGAGGTAGAGAGAGACAAACCAAGAAATACATACTTACACTTAACTATAGAAAAGAAACTGATAATTGCCAGAGGAGAGATGGGGGGGGGGGGGGGAAACAGGTGATGGGATTAAGAAATGCCCTTGTTAGGATGAACACTTAGTGTTGTATGGAAGTGTTGAGGCACTATATTGCACACCTGAGATTAATAATACACTTTATGTTGACTAACTGAAATTTAAATAAAAACTTAAAAAAAGAAAAACATATATATCCATATGCCTATAAATACTAATTTTAGTGTAGGTTTGAGACTGGAAGAATTATATCCTAATACTTCTTGGAAGAAAAGTCAGATTTGCAAAATTATCAGGGCCACGTTTTATTTTATTTTTTTAATTTGCAGGTGTACGTCTTCTATTTTGCTAATCTCCTTTCCTAGCTTATGCAGTTAACCGATGTAGTAGAAATAACTTCTTACTAATAATTTAGGAAATGACAGTTTTATAGTCAACCACTATATCTGCAATAAATTATCACCATTCTTTTTCTGTCCTACACGATTTGAGCAACTGGCTAACTCACTCCCTTCCCTGTGTTAGCATTTTACACAAGCTTATGGGATTGGCTAAATAAGACTAAGTGCATTGGATAAACGGAATAGAAAATTATCATGCAAGTGTGTAATGATTTTATTGAAAAAATACTGATTATAGAAGGCTAGGATAAATCTTTGTTTATTAACTGTACCACCTCCATTTAAGGATACTGGCTGAGTTACCAGATAAAGAAAATTTCAGTAGCAATATACTGGGTAGTAGAATGCTAGTGTTTATTCAACCCTTACATTTCTCTGTGCCTCTGTTAGGCACCCCACATCATCTGTCTTCCACCAGTACTTTGGGTTATATGTTATATTCATTTTAATGGGGAGAAATTAAAGTTCAGAAATATAAATAACTTGCTCACTCTTGTTCATATATTGGGACCCTTGAAGGGTTTGGAGTACATTGTTGATTTTAAGAGCGCAACTACACTTAAAAATTGCCCATTCACATTTTTCTTCATGAAATTAGATTAGTGTGTGCTGTGTGTGTGTGTGTGTTTGTACATAAATATACATGCATTTATAGATAAAAAAAACATTTACTATGATTTTTTCTTCGTATGCATATGTATGTTTTCTGAAAATTCTGCAAACCAATATGCTATCATCCTTGCAATCCTCCTCATAAAAACTTGCCATTTTAAAAGCATTATCTGAAAATTAGTTGGAAATCTAATAAATAAGCATAGTATCAGATACCTCCAGCTATCTAATCTATCTTATCTTTTAGTTGCATTGCATACATTTTATAGGAAAACTGACAGTAATTTTATAGTTTACATGAACATCTTTTTACTTATATGTCAAACCATCAGTGATCAAGACGAGAGAAAGGTACTATCCCAAGACATTTTTAATATTTTCAAATTTATTTTAGATAATACTGCCAGAATTTTAACCAGAAAAAATGGATTCAATAGACATGAAATAAGTACCTATCTCTTGCCCGTGGTGATATCAGACAATGATTACCCAATTCAGAGCAGCACAGGCACGCTGACCATCCGAGTGTGTGCTTGCGACAGCCAAGGCAACATGCAGTCCTGCAGCGCTGAAGCTCTGCTCCTCCCCGCGGGTCTCAGCACCGGGGCCCTCATCGCCATTCTCCTCTGCATCATTATTCTGCTGGGTAAGAAACGTGTGTGAAAATATAATTATTTCTAGATTGTATGTTTGTAAATCAGAAATTCTGTTATCAAAATATTTCTTCCGGGCGCCTGGGTGGCTCAGTCCTTAAGCATCAGACTTCGGCTCAGGTCATGAGTTCGAGTCCCACACTGGGTGAGCAGAAGCCCCTCTTTGTGTGAGCCCTGTTTCTCTCTCTCTCTCTCTCTCTCTCACTTTCACCTTGTCTCTTTCAAAAAAAACCCAAAACTTTAATTTAAAATAAATAAATAAATAAATAAATAAAATATCTCCTCCCAAATTAACTCCAATATTTAAGACAGACATAGGTTAACCATAGGATATTGTTAAATTAAAATATTTTATCTGGTCAGATAGTTATTACATTTTTTTTTAAATAAGAACGAAAGTTAAAGCTATTCGAAACATTTTTCAAGATCACACAATTTCTGAGTGGCTCAACACAGGCAAGACCCTTTGCTGTTAGTTGTAGATAGATTTTTAGTAAATCTAAAGTTTATTTCCAGTTTTTTTGTTCATATTATGGCTGGATGGAGGTCTCACTATCTTACCTTTTCACTGAAATAATGTTGAAATAGGCCTTTACCTGGTTCATTTTCCCTACAATAATACTTGATTTTATAACCTAGAGCAAATTGCTTTTTAACTGCCTTTGAATGAAAAATCTGATTAAGTTTACTCTCCAGTTGCATTATCTTAAAACTATTGTGCATATTCCTATGACCCTAATCAAAAAACATTGTATCTGACATTTTAAGAAGCAGTAAAATGAACTTGGATTTTGGATCCAATCTTAGTAAGTTTCATTATCCTCATTATTAGAACCTTTTTTACTGGGTAGGGTCGTTTGGTTGATAATAAGTAATCTAAGGTTCAAAATCTTTACATCACAAGTTTATGTGCGTGCATGAATATATGAATTTAAGCAAAATAAAATGTCACATTTTCTCAAAGACTTGAATAATAAACTTTTTTTTTTCACTTAATGCTGGCCTATTTATTTTTTAACCACTTTGAAGGTCAAGAACACTTATCAATGGATTAAAACCTATTTTGTGTTGCATTAAAAAGTCCCTTGTTTGCCCTTTCACACAAGCTTGAAGGCAAGCAGCCTGACAGTCCTGTGTTAATAAAGAGAAAACAAAACAAAACTTCACATAATAATATAATTCTCTTAGTTCAGGCTGCTGTAACAATACCATAAACTGGATGGCTTGAACCACACACATTTATTTCTCATAGTTTTGGAGGCTGGAAAGTCCAAAATCAAGGCACTGGCAGATTCCAAATTTGGGGAGGGCGTACTTCCTAGTTGAAGACGGCAGTCTTCAATTGTATCCCCACATGGCAGACAGTAAGCACTAAGCACTATTTCAATTCATGAGGGCTCCACTTAATGACTTAATTACCTCCTAAAGACCCCACTTCCAAATACCATCACCTTGGGGATTTAGGCTTTAGCATGAATTTTGAGAGGACATATTCCATTCATAATGATAATAAATTCCATCTCCTATAAGTGTATATTCTAAAGAATTTAAATAAATATAGATGTTTCACCGTACATATATCTGGTAAAAGATTTTCTCTCTCTTTCCTTATCTAATTGAATTCACTTCTGTTTCCCCAAGTCATCATTTTAAAGGATCATCTCCAAAATGTTTGTGGATACTGAATGAGGGTGGGAAAAGTCATACAACCAGAGGGAAACTGAGATTAATATTCTCCCATCTTTTATGCTATTGCCATTATTATGGTTAGTAAAATTATTATCTTATTATTATTTGTAACTTGTCAGGGAAGTAGGGAAATGTCCTTTTTGAGTGATACACATTTCTTTTTTTATTTTTTTTAATGTTCTTTTTTTTTTTTTTTTTTTTTTTTTTGAGACAGAGACAGAGCATGAGCAGGGGAGGGACAGAGAGAGAGAGGGAGACACAGAATCAGAAGCAGGCTCCAGGCTCTGAGCTGTCAGCACAGAGCCCAATGCGTGGCTCGAACTCACGAACTGGCAGATAGTGACCTAAGCCAAAGTCGGATGCTCAACCGACTGAGCCACCCAGCCGCCCTGAGTGATACACGTTTCTATCTGTACATCTACAATTGTTTACGATGTATCTAGCTAAGGTTCAACATAGTTTCTGTAGGTAATTCAGTGTAGAAGCTGGAATTCACTCTTTGCCATCTTGTGGTCCTACAACTTATGTTTGGTCTCACATAAATACATACTTCCTCAAAGATTGCCAAACCAAGAGTGTCTAATCAGGAGGTCACTTCCCCTCCACTAATTAAGACACTGTAAGTAAAAAAATACAAGAAAAAAAATCTTTTTCTTTTAACAATGTAACAAAAAGAAATCTATGTAAATCCATCAGCAAAGCTATTTAACCCAAACCAATACCTCCATATCTTGCAAAGAATGCTGCCTTTTTAATATTGTATAAGGATGTGAAAACTATGGGCATGTTTTTGTCCTTAATTGTTTTATTTGAAGCTGAATTCAATGTGTGTCTATTTTTTATGTAACACCTTATGTCACTATTCAATGCAAAATATAAATAATGTCTGTACAATCAGGAGCTAACTTTAAACAGTTCTTAGGAAAAAAATAAATAGACAAAATATCTCACTGTATTTGAGAAATATCCCAGATGGCTTTAAAAATAAATCGCAAACACTGCACTTAAACCACCCTTCCTGGCCAAATCCTCAACCATCTCCTCTCCCTTCCCCCCAGCCCACCCCCCAAAGGGATGGAAGGACAAAATTAATCTGAAATTCTAGCCTGTCCCGGAAAACCTAAGTAACTTAAACTCCTTTCCAGTGCTTCCACTCGTCATTTATGTAGTGTTTTTAGATGGACCGCTAATGAATCTTCTTTTCTTTTTTTCAAGTTATAGTAGTACTGTTTGCAGCTCTGAAAAGACAGCGAAAAAAGGAACCTCTGATCTTGTCTAAAGAGGACATCAGAGACAACATCGTGAGCTATAACGACGAGGGTGGCGGA
Organism: Acinonyx jubatus; assembly: GCF_027475565.1. Taxonomy (NCBI): domain Eukaryota; kingdom Metazoa; phylum Chordata; class Mammalia; order Carnivora; family Felidae; genus Acinonyx; species Acinonyx jubatus. The sequence continues at coordinate 216,684,980 of NC_069380.1, forward strand.
GAGGAGGACACTCAGGCCTTTGATATCGGCACCCTGAGGAATCCTGCAGCGATCGAGGAGAAGAAGCTTCGGCGAGACATCATCCCGGAGACGTTATTCATACCTCGCAGGACTCCCACGGCCCCGGATAACACAGACGTCCGCGATTTCATTAACGAAAGGCTGAAAGAGCATGATCTCGACCCCACCGCGCCCCCCTACGACTCCCTGGCAACCTACGCCTACGAAGGGAACGATTCCATCGCGGAGTCTCTGAGCTCCTTAGACTCGGGGACCACTGACGGAGACCAAAACTACGATTACCTCCGAGAGTGGGGCCCCCGGTTTAACAAGCTGGCCGAAATGTACGGTGGCGGGGACAGCGACAAAGACTCTTAACCTAGGCTCTCGATTCTGTTCCAACAAGAGGAGGTAACTCGACGGACACCGTCCCCCCCTTCACAATATTTGATATTCAGGAGAGTTTTCCTGCCACTCAGCACAATTTTTTCCCATTTACTTCTTAATTTGCTCATTAATTCCATTAATTCTTTCCTGTAGGATGTCTCATGGAATATATGCGAAATTTTATTTAATCACTTCCAAGAGCCAAAGCTATGGAAATTCAGTGTGGTCCATCTTAGAAATAAAAGATAATTTCAGAAACACGAACAGGATAGGAACCTCACAAGCCGCTTCTGTTAGATACATGTCCTGCCCTTGCAAATGAAGCTTTTATTAAAAAAAAAAAAAAAAAAAAAGGTGAAGAAAAACACTTAAGGTATATCCTGTTCTGTACATTAAATTAAAAAAAAAAAGTACATGTGGTGTTAGTAGGTGTGATATGCAACCTGGTATACAAACGTTTGTGCAATTTCATTTCATCAAATTCTATCTGCTAATGTTTTATATTTATATTTTTGTATTTATTTTTAAAAAAAATAAACAAGTTTTTACAACTACCTTGTCTCCAGCTTCATTTTTTTTCCTAGGAAGAAGAAGTTTCTTCATGGACTGTCTTGGTACAAAAGTCCACTGAATGCAGGTAAGGGCACAAAGTCATTATTGTTACTTTGGCATCTAAACAAGTTAATAGGATATAGGTATGAATTGTTTTTCTAGTGAGTTTTGTTATGCTCTGATATGTGAAAAACTTGTCAAATTAAAAGTAATAGTCATGTCCCATTAAGCCGATTTAAAAGCATGGCTGTCTTTATGCTAAATATCCCCAGACATCAGCAATACAGTCATTTCATTTTGTTCATATTCATTAAAATAATATCTGAAAGAATATAACTTTTTTTATTTTTGTATGACATTTGTTCTTTGAGTTTTATAGGTAAGAATAGTTCAGACAGATTTCATACTGAAATAATCCTTTAATGGAAAATATACTTGCTTCCCATGGTGACTTTGAAAATGCTTAGTTACGATAGTAATAATGCTGAATATTCCATTAAGATACAGCATCGTGATTATGTCAAGTTTTCAAAAAGGCATTATAGATTTATTTGTAATTAAGTCTGTTTTTCTGTCAATGAATGATTCAATAGAAAGGAAAAAAAAATACTGGCAGTTAATTATCTGGTGTCCCTGAGATTCACAAAAGCCAACTGCCACCAACTGCTCTCTTGTCTCTCAAGCTCCAAATATGATTTATTTATAAATGGAGCTCTCTGTTGGGCCTACACTAGGAAGGCGCATTCCCTGCTGAGGAAATCATAAACAATACCAAAGATTTGTGTGCTTTCCAATTAGTGAAAATGCTATGCTTTTGGAGTGAGAGTGCAATATTGACATATCCTTAGTGCAGAATTATTTATTTCAGTCTTCTTGGATGATATTTTCCCCCCAACTTCCAGGCTGAAAAAGCATACATTTCACTGACTACAGACAGTTTGCGTGGTAATATAATTGTGAATGAAAAACAACCTATGTGGTCTAGTTAAAATTAGTCACATTACAAGGCTGATACATCAGATCATAGTAAAACCTAACTTGGTTCACTTATTGTATTTCAAGATGCCATTCATATACCCAGAAGGCTGACTAAAAAGGACAGAGTTTATTTATTTATTTTTAATTTTTTTTAATGTTTATTCATATTTTGAGAGACAGAGTGTAAGTGGGGGAGGGGCAGAGAGAGAGAGGGAGACACAGGATCCGAAGCAGGCTCCAGGCTCCAGGCTCCGAGCTGTCAACACAGAGCCGGACACGGGGCTCGAACTCACAGACCGTGAGATCATGACCTGAGCTGAAGTCGAACGCTTAACCAGACGGAGCCACCTAGGTGCCCTAAAAAGGACAAAGTTTAAAAGGGAAAATAAATGAAATAAAACAAAAACTAAATAGAAGGAAAAGAAAATCCTGAATGTCCTAGGATCATGCATTCAAATAAAATCAACAAAAATTGGAAAAATTAGAAGAAAGTATATTTTACAAACATTTCACAATAATTATGACTAAAAACATAATATTCATTTGGTTGAAAATTAGTTTATAAATTTCCAGCATTAACTATTTTTATTAATATTGGATATCAGTAATTGGAATTCTTGATCTGAATATTTTTAATTATCCTCATCAGATAATTTCAAACTGACATTAACTTGCTCTGTCACTTTTTTTTTATCATCCAATTTTAATAAATTTAAGAACTGTAGCAGTGATCTCTAGTATCATCCAAATCAGATTTCCAAAATTATTGTTAAGGAGATTGATCAGCCAGGATTTCTGCCTATATCCTATGTTGTACAGAAATCATTTTTTCAGAGTTCTGAAACAGTCCTTGGTAACAGACATCCTATTATTTTTTGATAATGAAGGTTACGTATTAAATTTCTCGGAGATCCTGAAATGAAAAAGTACCCCTATAATGTCCTGCTCAGACTCTCTCAGTAGTCTCCCTTACATGATGCTCTGTTAAGGAATGCCCAATACATAGGTTATTATATATCTAAGTTTTTGTTTTTATATTGCAAATGGGGAAAATGTCTCTCAGTATCATGATATTGATTACATCAGATAACTGTGGGTTTTTCATTTATTCATCCATTTATTTTTTCATTCATCAAATATTTTGAGCATCTATTATAAAAACCAAAAGGTGTTCTAGACCCTAGGGAAGTAATAATAAATTATACATGATTTTTGTATATGTGTATAATCCCTCTATTACTGAAAATGCAAAAAAATGGTAAAATAGTTATCAAAATACTCAGTATTTATAATAAAATACTTAACTTCCACTGTGATTAACTTTTTTAAACACAGAGAAAAATTATCCTGCCATCCTTTATCATGCTTGAAATATTCGGATAAGTGAAATAAAATGATTTATAACCTTTAGTCATTAGAAATGGCGATTAAGTCAATCAATTCTCAATTGATTTTATTTTCAACAAAATATCAAAGAAAGTTCATGCAATGATAAATTAATACTCTTAGGCTGAGTGTCTATATAGTCAGTTAGATATGTCACACAGTGAAAAGAGTTCCAGTGATTCCTTGGGAGACTTAAACATATAAATTATGAACAATTAGATGTCTAAGTCTCAAAAATTTTAAACCCCTCAGATTTCAGATTGAGAATTACGAGTATCTGGTTCATTCACTAACACATCTACCTAAGTGTCTGTATATGTCTTCATTATGCCTTCACCAGCTACACCCCCCTTTGCTGGCCTTTGTTGCCTGGTTTAGGCTGACCATAGGCTGCAGCTCCCCTGCCCTGTGGACTTGCGCCTGGGCGGGCACCGGTAGGGGGCGCTGCAGGAAGGCCTGGCCAAGCTCCCTGGTGGCCATAAATGGAATCTCCCTGACTCAGATCTGTCCGAAGTGTAGCCTGTTCTGACTGAGTTTGAAATACAGCCGACTTTTGGTCTCCTTTTATCATCTGGTCTGCTGGCGGGACTCCCCCGTTGCTTTGAAAGAGTGCAGTTAGGAGTTTAGAACTTCCACTTGGTGACCAGGTTATCCTGCAGGATGTGAATAGTGTGAGGCAGCAGCATCTAGTCGCATGGGCTGTCTTTCCCCTTTTACTCCAATGATATGCTCAAACCCAAGACTTTGCAGTCATTTTGGACCCTGCTGTTTCTTGTAAAGCCCACATCCGAGAAGGTGGTTTCACTTCGTTTGTAAAACATACACGGGATCCCACCACTTCTCTCCATTTCCATCATTCTACCCTAAACCAACACACCTTTTCTCAATTACTAGGAGCAATTACTAGTCTCTCAATTACCAGCAATTACTGGTCTCTCTGTTGCTACCTTGCCCCACTTACACTCTGCTGTCAGCATTGAGGTCTAAGAAATATTTTCAAAATCCCATTTGGAGGTTCCCCGGTTTTAAACACTACTCTCCTCATTTTAGTCAGAGTAGAAAGCAAAATCCTCATTTTATCCTTAAAGCCTTTGCAAAGAACATTCTCCCATTTATTTACTGTGCCGCAGCAGCTGACCCTTTGTTGTTTCTGGCATTCCTGAGTTCACGCTGACCATTCTCTCTTCCCCAGCTTGCGTCCCTACCTTGTCCAAATTCTTTAGTAAATGCTAGTTTTAAATTGAGGTCTTACTCTGTCCAACCTACTTGAAAGTTATAGTATTTCCCTAGACTGTCCTCATTGCTCTGATACTGCATATGTTTTCTCTCTAACACTACTAACTTTGCTACATGACGTAATTGTTTACTAAGATTATTTTCTGTCTCTCTCAAATAGAATGTAAAATTCATGAGAGCATGGATTTTGTGTTTTGTTCTTTGTGATGCCCAATAAACAGAACTATATCTGTTTAGGTGCTCAATAAACATTTGTTGGAAGAATTAATAAATATTGTACTATTGGATTTATCACATATTATACTTAATTTAAACATATATATATATGTATATATATACATATACATATTATTTGCATATGATATTTCTGCCTCCTTCTTTAAACAGTGAACTACTCGAAGTTATAGGAGGAGTCTCAGTGACTTTTTTATTCATTTACTGGAAAGCTTTTTCCTTCCAGACTGGTACTATCCTGGGCCATCATTTTAAACGTAAATGTTAATTAGCCAATGATTATTGTGGCTAATTGCTTTAGGAAATTAGAGATATATCTTAAAAGACACACAGATCTGAGAAAGTCAAAACATTTTAGATGAAGTAACATTGAAATGTGTTTGGAACATTAGCGAAGTACCAAAAATTAGGATAGTGGGAATTGACATAAAATAAGAGCTGGAAGCACAGATGACTACTTTTTCAGGATTTGGTCTGGTGTGACTGGGGTCTGAGTCATGATTTGGGGGACCTTAATAGTGCTGTGAAAAGGCCAAATAACGGGACTGTTGATCAGGGTAGGTTTTGAGAAAGATTATAATGAAAAAGAATGTTGAAGGAAAACTGTGCCATTTTCTTGCCCAAAGGCACTAGGGTTCAATATCTGAATTTATTTACTTCTTGTGTTTTTATTTGTTTATTTCCTATAGGCCATAACTACTGGGTATAAAGAGATTTTTATTTTATTGATTGCTTGTAGCAAATTTCACTTGTTGCAATTGCCAGAAATATACCAAGTTACTGTTATGCAAAGAGGATAGCCTTCAAACTTACCTAAATAGAGATTCTAGAGACAACCTTGAATCAAGAACCCACAACAAAACCAAAGAAATGAGCCAAGGAATTTATGTGAATGAGCAAAGATGCTTGCATTGATAGTTAATTTTTTTAAGTATATGTATACACATACTTTTTTACATAGCAACCAAAACCAAATCCAGCAAAACATATGTTAATATGTTAATATATATATATATTTAATTTCTTTGTCCACTCATTTATTATACATGTTATAACTTACATCCAATTCCTCTGATAATCTCACTATTTCTTTAAGACTATAAATACAATATTTACCTCTATGCTGAATTAGCTATTTCCTTTTCAGGTATGGAAATCAACTAAGCAAGACAGCAGGGTAAAAAAGGCACTTTTCATAATTCTAATTAGTAGGAGCAAAAACAAACAAAAAAAGGCAAATAAAGATAATTTGTTCAACCTTATTTTATACTATTATTATAAATGGGATTATTTTAAACTAGGCATAAAGTAGCACAATGAGTCATCTTGATTAAATTAAAGGATTTGTATAAGAAAGGATTAACAATTTATAAGAGCATAATAAAAGACAGGTAGCCAGTTTGTGAAAACTCTTTTCCAGCTGTGGAATTATCCTGAATTTGGAACATGACATTTGCAACTCCACAGGAAGGATAGCACAGCGACGTCATCCCCAAATTATCTGAATAAACCTCCTCCACAATGTGAAATATTTAGAAGCATTCCTAAGGTTCTTGCCATGATCTTTGCCTCTCTCCTTTCACAATCAAGAGGATTTCAAATGAGTTTTTAAACCAATGTGTGAAATCCATGCCATTGTGTTACAGTTTATATTTATTTCCATTATCCCCACTATAAATATAGCCTAAAATAAGTCTTTCCTAAATAGTTTTGTTAAGGCTAATACATCTTTGAAGAAAAAAAAAAAAAACAAAACAGCCAGACTTAGTGACTGACTCTACTTCCGGCACATTCTACTTTTCTTTTAGAAGAGCAGGACTTTAGCATTGCAAATTATTTGTTTGAAATTATTATTTATTTTTTCCAGTTTTCTTGGGATATAATTGACCTATAATATTGTATAAGCTTAAGGTATACAATGTAATGATTTCATATATATATATCTCATATATTTATGTGAGATATATATGTTTATATATGTATGTATATACATCTTAACTGTGTAAATTTCATGCTCTGTTTCTTCAAAGAATAAAATTTTATTATAGGCAGAATTTGATTCTGCATTTATAATAATTCTGAGCATAGAAAATACTCATTCAAAAGGGTGCAGGTACTTCAGAAGCTCCAACATATGGCACATTCTCTTGGCAGATCCATATAATTTAGATTAAAGCAACTCCTTGATTTTTAGGTTTCATTTGGCTAAACACTTAAATCTGATAAAATGCTAGTTCTGAGCAGCGCAAGCAACACCTAAGTAGGTACTACACAAATGCGTGTTGAGTGATTGATTAATCTTGGCATTCTAATACTTTGTTTTCTAATTTTGGCACCGTGGAAAATGTCAGGTTCCATGCCTTCCCTACCCTCAACCAAAAAGGCAACATGTTTCATTCATATTTGAAAAAGCATATTCTAGAAATGTCACAGTAACCTTTTCAGCTGACAGTCTCTGCCTAGGAATTCTTGACAGCAGCTATGCACAATTATGCCAACTATATATTGAAACGTTCTTACATCATCTTCCCAAAAGTGATAGCCTGAGCACATAGCATTTAGATTAACTGGATGGAAGGAAACCCAAACTTGATGCACTCTTTTACAAAGTTTATTTTTGAGACAGGACTGGAAAAAAGTGAAATTCAATTTTTGGTTTATATATGGGCAAAGTGAATCATATTTAAAGATATTTAGAGGTAATCATATCATGTCTCAGTCTCCCTACCTGTGAAGCTAAAATCTCAGTGCATTTACTAACATCGAATATTGAGAACAATTAATTTTGTATCTTGATACATTTGTTAATATACATTTTAAAATTTTCTTGAAAAGTAGGGAAAACAAGGATGAACACAAAGGTTATTCTCCAAATCATCTAAAATATAACGATGCATTTTTTGAATGGTGAATTAATAATGATAAATTAAGTACATAAAATGCCAACGATTAGCGATATCTTTAGGGGGTGACTGGGTGGCTCAGTCAGATAAGCGTCCAACTCTTGCTTTCAGCTCAAGTCATGATATCACAGTTCATGAGATCAAGCCTCTTATTGGGCTTTGTGCTGACAGCACTGAGCCTACTTGGGATTCTCTCTCTCTCTTTCTCTCTCTGTCCTTCCCGTATTCTCTCTCTCTCCCAAATACATAAAATAAACTTAGGAAAAAAAAAAACAACAACGATATCTTTAATGTGTGTGCTTGGAAAACTTACTCATAGAACCATAAGGCTGTGTTCTATTTACCATAATAGTAATGACTAAGATTATAGAAATGATGATGATGATGATGATAGTAATTAACATTTATGTGTCTATTAATATGTCAAGAATTATTCAAAGTGTCTAACATATACTGACACATTTAACTGTCACAATGACTGTAAGATAATTACTAATAGTGTCTCCATTTTACATATTAGAAAAATACATAAAATCGTGCAAGTTTCTACTCTTTTTACATAGTGGAGCTGGGGACACAAGTGACTCAGCTCTAAGTTAGTGCTCTTAAACCCAAGCCTATTATTGGTGAATATAAAATAATCAATCCTGATACTTTAGGAGATTTCCTAAAGTATCCTAGTTAGTTCCTAAAGTAGTTTCCTAGTTAGTGCTCTTAAACCCAAGCCTATTATTGGTGAATATAAAATAATCAATCCTGATACTTTAGGAGATTTCTTTCAGCAGTGTTGTTATGGGGAATGGACTTTTTAATAAATAAAAGTAGTAGTTTTTAACCACACACATTTGGTCTGAGCTTCACTACTGATAGTGGGCCATATATTGTCTGGGCCAATAAAATCTGTATGATCATGATCTCTAGGCAATTTGGTAGGGCTTTGTCCCCTTGGGCTCTCTGATATAAGAGAGTCATGTTGTACAATACACCCTCAATCGTGTGGTCAGTGTTGAGGGGAGCGTTTATTTGGTAGGTGGATGTGAATGATGTCCTCTCTAATGTCAGAGGTGTTAAGGTTCCCTGTAAGTACTAACAAGGGAGTCCTTAGAGGAGACTGGAAGTAGGGTGGGGGAGGGGTTGAAAATCTGAAGACCAAAAATTAAGCTATATTAGAGTTTGGGGTAAAATATCTGGCCATTTGGGGGATCATTTATCATTTAAAAGCATAAGGAGCATATGTTTGAGTAGACTTTATGCCTCTCTGTAAGTCCAGCTGCTTGGGGCTAGTAAGCTAGGTGGAAATTCCATGAGATTCCAAGTTCTATAGCCCATGATGGAACAGCTTGGGAAATGAAATGAGAACCTTAGACTGAATCTATAACATCTGGTGGGCCTGAGAAGATGAACACATACCTGATTAAGAAGGAGTTTACATGACGGGAAGCAGGATTTCTGGAGGAAGCGATCCAGGAATCCCGTGAAAGTATCAATGATGGCAGGTGCATACCAACCAGCCACCCTGGAGGGTGCAGTGGTTCAAAAACATCAGTTTGCTTTCTCGACTAGGGTCTGTAGTGCAGCGGCACATTTCCCCACTTGGGAGCCTTCCAGATTTTGGGGGGGGGGACAAAAATGGGCAATTATTTACCACCACATTGGCTAAAGCCAGAGTGAAGGGGGATCTGCACCTGTATGCCCAGTCAGAGAGTTCCGTTACTCCCATATTGTCTGATGTAATAAGGGTCCACTCCTCTAATAGGTGTATCCCCTCTGGGGGGAATAGTGGTATCTGGATTTGTGACTGACTCTCTAGGAGGTGGCTCATCTGGGGCCTTGGAACCAGCACGCAATTCAGATAAGGAGTTTGCAATGTTCTTACAATGTGCTTCTGGTGCTTGCTGGCACGTGTGCACAAACACCCGGGATCACAATCGGTCCTATGAGTGGGCTGTATCTTGAGAGACTTCCCTTGAATCATGACATTATCATTTTGTCATTGTCCAGACCAACTTGTGAGCCCACTGGCTACCACCCAGGGATCAGTAAAAAATGTGTTCTTTGGAATTTTATTTTTAGGGCTTTTTGCAGAGCCAAGCTCGCTGCCACCGATTCTGTCAGTTTTGTCAGATGGACCAAGCCAGGAGGAGGCATCCTCAACTAGGAACATGCCACTAGCAGGATGAAATGATGCAGTCTCCCAGCAGGCTACATCGTGCACGATGGTGGCACTGCTCGTATTGAACAATACTGACTCCCTTTCCACGTCAGCCAGTTGCCCTCCAGTTCTCCTGACTGCTAGAGGGGCCCCTAGTGCGAATACCCACCTCAATGTCAGTGAGCAAGAGGCTGAGCATGGGAGATGCTACATCCTCCTATTATCTAGAAAAGCCCTTGACACCAAATTAACTCTTTCCCGATGACACCCCATTCCTTTTTAACAGTGAGACCTCAGTAGCCATGCTGAGGCTATTGGGTTGAATCCCTGACCCAAGGCGGTTGGGGACTTGTGTGAAGCAGTATGAGCTGTGAGACTGATAGTGCCTCTGTCTGTAAAGAGTCCAGTGGGCTGTCAAACTTTGTTGTTTGAGTGATATGTACCTGGCTGCTATCTGGAGAAGGCGTTTCATCCAGAACCTCGTGGACAACCAGATAGAACCATGTTTAGTCTCCATTAGGTGGAGTCACATCTGTGGCTCAACTCAGAAGTCGAGCCCCGAGGGACTCACGGCAGGGCCTGCTGTCAGGCTTGCACGGCCAGCTGCAAGGAAGTTTATTGAGGTTCTCACCAATGGAAAGACACGGATTTGCAACTAAAAGCATAAGTAGACTTTTTAAAAAATGTTTATTTATTTATTTTGAGAGAGAGAGAGAACACAGGGGAGGGGCAGAGAGAGAGAATCACAAGCAGATTCTGCGCTGTCAGCACAGAGTCCAACGTGGGGCTTGAACTCAGGAGTGTTGAGATTATGACCGAAGCAGAAACCAAGAGTTGGATGATCAACCAATTGAGCCACCCAGGCACCCCAAGAGCATGAGTGGACTTAGGTTGAATGAGAAAATGTGTAATGTATTGCTTCTCAAAAGTGAAGAGATCTAACATGTGCTGTGCCCACCGCAAAGTTTGTGAGTTGATATTTTACGAGGAGAACTTTGACGCCCTCAGGTGAATGCTAACCCCTTGAGGTCAGCTAACTTCAGTGGCTGCTCCTTTGATCTTACACAGGACAGAGGCCCATCCTCTCTACTATAAATAGTGTTAGCAGCTGTAAGTCTGGGAGAGCATCCTCAGAAAGCCCACAGAGTGGAATGTCTCCAGAAGCTAGCTTGACTTGAAGTCAGCAGATTTTCCTCCCCAGCATGTCCCAATTGACCTCCCTGGAATCAGGGAGGCAAGATTTTAGGATTGACCCCTAGGACTTGAGAATGTAGAACTGGAACTTTGGCACATTGTTCTGCTGTGACACTGAGGAGTGCCCACTCCTTCCATGGGCATTATAGATTCAGTAAGAAGCTTTATAACTTCCTCATAAGTTCTAGGGGAGCTGGCACTAGGTGTTTCAGCCATTTGTATTCAGCTATTAGACCTTGCGACACCAGGGACGGGACCTGTGATATTCATGCGGTCGGGAGATGAGGTATGACAGCAAGGTATGCAGTGAGAGAGAGACCATGTGCCCCAGCCACTCTCGCCTTTGTCAGGGGCCCTGCCTTCCTGAGAAGTGAGGGTGTCCCAACCATACTGGTTAGAACTCAGAGTATTGGTGGAGTTCCCAAACATAATGGCCAGGGAAGGGGAATCTCCCTCTCTGTCTTCTAAGAGCTCTGCCTGGCACCTTTTCACAATAGCCCACACTTGGGCTGGGGTTGGCACTCTCATGTCCTGGCATTAACTAATGCACCAGGACCCTGAAAAAATGTTAGTCAGTTCTCATAACAGACAGCAGCTGGGTTTGTGCTTAGAGTCAGGAAATATACTCAAGACCTAACAATGTCTTGGGAATTTTACTCCACAAGGTGTTAATAGGTGGAAAGCACATTCTTGGCGCCTCTAACTGGCTCTAATGATCAATACTCTGAGATTCAGGAGGATTCTTGTGCCTTTTTTCAGAACTTATATTTGGGGATGAGAGTCCAATGTAAAACCCTGCACAGTTGGTGCAAAGCAGCCAAAAATAGCACGACTAAAGGCCAGCAAGCAGTGGATCCTTCTCATATAGAATTACCCACCTGGGAGCATCAGTAAGAAAACCATTTGCAGCTGAAAGGCATTCTCTGGGGTCTATAGCAAATGTGACTCAATCTGCCCAGTTCTGTTGGTGAAACCAATCATTGTGAATTTGTTAAATTAACATTGGTTGAGTAAAGCCTTGGGGTGTCCAATGGTGGGTCAGGGAACAACAAGGGAAAGTGAAATAAAGTTCAATTTACGGGTTCTGCAGGAGGTACACATTACACCTTGAGGGCCCATAAAAGGGTAAGAGAGGGTATAGGCAGGAGTGGCGCAGTACCTGGGGCACAGGCTTTTATCAGGGTCCACAGGGGAAGTGCTTTGTGGTTACTGGTCTAAGGCCAGATTGGTCAATTTAGATTAAGGAGTCAGGTCTTAGTAAGTTTATTAGATGTCCAGTACAAGTTGACACAGAAAGGGAAGACCCTGGGAGGATGGAAAAATATTTATCACAAGGTAGTTGGGGGAGTCATATCAGGAACTTGCATGCACTTGTGCCTTATGGGAGAGGCTAATGTCGGTTCAAGTCCCCTGCAGGCTGCTTGGTCACACAAACTGGTTGCCAAGGCAGCAGTATTATGGAGTAGTTTAAACTCTCAACAATGGAAGTCCTTGAATTCTCATCTCTTCTGTTTCAGGTCACTACACAATCCTTAGCCTGCAATTGTCTGTCGTGATTTGCAAGCATTCCGAATATGGTGCTTAATGGGAGGTAGATCTGGAAAAAGAAGAAGGAAGACACTGATATACTTTGCTTTACATATTGCTGGTACCTAATTATCCATATGAGCTTCAGATCTGTCCCATTCTTACTTTGACATATGGCATCGGCTGTGCTTGCTTGTCTTAGTGAGCCAACAGTAGGGTAAGATGCCTCTTGTCAACTTGCAAAAGAAACAACAATACAGGTAATATCATTTCTCCAGCCAGTTCTGTCATAATGTGTGCCCTCTTGTCTTCTCCCACACAAGGGCAGTGGCTGCTCTGGGTTGGGTTCTATTCCTTCCATTGCTCCCACATAGGCTTCTCATATATTCTCACAAAGCTATCAGCATTCGGTGGTATTATTAAGGCCAGTTCTATCAATCTCACATTCTCTCATGGGAGCTGATATGTGTTTTTCCTTTGGTCAAAGCTTGGTCGTTGGCTTAAGTCTTTCTTAACATTCTACCATCTTATATCTTGGTTCATAGTGTCTCAATTATTTTAAAAAAGTGTATTTGAAATTATAGGGAAAGAACAAGATTAAAGGAAACATGAGTTAATGCTTGCTCTTTTGTTTTTTGCCGATGAAGAGAAAAAAGAAGCAAAGACATATTTACTTACCAAGGTTTTAAGTGTGTTTTTGATTTAGACTGTAATTATTTAGAATATTTAGGACAAGGAAGAAAAAAAAACCCACATTATTCTGTTATAATAAAGAGAAAGAAACTCCTCGCTTTTTTGAAAATAATAATAGTGTACAAACCAAATTTATCTCCTTAAAATAATCTGCCTGAATCACCAACATATTAAAAATAAGCTTTACCTAGGTGTGGAGGAATAATGACTATAATATTTAAATATATAGACATGCTTTTTAAGATGTAGTTGAATATATTGATATTCACATAAACTTTTCAACATGTGGTTGAATGAAGAAGATCAGGCTTTAAAATGTACTAAAATATATATTGAATTTTCTTGTTCATTCTTAACTATCTTTTTAACATTTACTGATGTATTCTGGGAGACATATTACCTATGTTACATATACACACACACCTGTATATATGTAGACACTTTCATACCAAAAAAAAAATATATATATATGCATATCCCCTTGTATTGCTGTTATGTGTATACATATAAAACTGTTTTATAACTACTTGTAATTATATATTTATATAATTATATAGATATCATAATGTGGTTTTATATATAATAATTCCTTATCACAGTTTTTTGGTATAGATCAGTAGTCACGAATTAAAATATCTTGCTTTCAGGTGGACTGTTTTCTCTTTTAATAAGGTGTGTTCTACGTATAGGACTTTGAGAGGGGGGCTTGCCAAATATGTGAAATATGTAATCTTCACCCCAGTTAACCTGTAGAACATTTTCTTCACTGCTGTGTGCTTATCAGGTCATATGCCAGTGAATCCATACTCCCCAGTCCTCCCGTGCAAAACACATTTCTGACTTCTGTCACCATTACTTAGTTCTGCCTGTCTAGAGTTTAATATAAGTGGAATCATGCAATATGTACCATCTTGTGAGTGGCCTCTTTCCCTTACCACAAAATTTTGAAATTCATTCCTGTCACTGCATGCATCAGTTGGTCCATTTTATTACTAGATATGAACTGCATGAATGCCTCAGTTTCTTTACCCATTAATGGATAAAGACATTAATGGATATTAATGTCATTTTCCCCTTTTGATTACAATGAATGAAGCTTTTATGAATGTTCTCTTGGGAGTAACTGCTGAGTCATATATTTAGTGGGTTGGAATTTATAGGTCATACACAGTAAAGGTCTTGTTTATAAGAAACTGCCGAACTATGTTCTGAAGTGACTGTAACATCTTATAGTCCCAGAAGAAATGTATCTGACATTCAACAGCACCCATACTCACTAACATTTGATAATATCAGGCTTTAATATTAGTCATGAAAGTGAAGTACTTTTTCGTGGTGGTTTTAATTTGCATCCCTCATGAGCACCCTTTCATGGGATTCAGAAGTCTCTTGCACATTTTATAAACTGTAGTCCTTATTATTGAATTGTTAGATATACACATACATATACACACATGAAAACACAGATATAGATAATTCTGGATACAAGTTTTGACAACCTCACATCTATTTAGTTTTCTGCCAATTTGTGGATTACCTTTTCATTTTATCAGTATGTATTTTGAGGAGTAGAAATGTATAAATTTTATAAAGTCTAGTTTATCCATGCTTTATTCCATATTTAATAATCTTAGTATTTTTAAAAGAAATCTTGACCTACTTAGAGGTTGCAAAGATATCATCCTAAGTTTTCTTCTGAAGCTTTATAGTTTGAACTTTTATATTCAGTTCAATTATCCTTTTCAATTTAATTTTTATCAATCATTTGAGGTAGGGACATTGATTCATTTCCCCTCATGCACATTTTCAGTTGTTTTAGAACATTTATTGAAGAGAAAAGCCTTTCCCTAGTTAATTACCATGGTGCTTGAATTAAAATTTAATTGATTATATCTGTTTATGTCTATTTCTGGACTCTCTATGATGTTCTATTGATCTATTTGCCCACCAATGCATTTTCCTAATTATTTATACTAACTATGGTATTAAAATTAAATAGTGTAAGTCTTCTGTTTTGGTCCTCTGCATTTGTGTGTTCATTTTAAAATCAATTTGTCAATTTCTATAAGAAAGCCTCTTGGATTATTTACAGGGATGGACCTTGAATTTGTATATTATTTTTGAGAGGACTTGTGTATTAACAGTATTTACATTGTGTATTAACAGCATTTAAATCCTTTAAATTTATGACATAAACTATCTCTCCATTTATCTAGACCTTCTTTAATTTCTCTCTGCTCTATTTTAAAGTTTTCATTCTAGTGGGCTTACCGTTATTATATATACATATATGTGAATTTTAAAAATTATTGTGAATGGTGGTGTTTTTAAATGGTAATTTCCAATAGTTTACTAGTATACTAAAATATAATCAAGTCATTCAGATTGATTTGAACCCTATGATCTTGCTAAATTCATTTATTAGTAGTCTTAGAGCTTTTCCTGATTAACTAGTATTTTATATAAAAACAATCATGTTTTCTGCAAAACAAATTTTTTTTTCTTCTGTTCTTGTCAGAACTAATTTTTTTTCTTTCCTTTTTGCATTGGCTAAGAACTCCAGCACAATACTGAATAGTAGTGAGAGCAGACAGACATTCTTGCTTTGGTCTCAATCAGCTTAATTTGTAGACTGTTTACTAAGTATTATGTTAGCTATAGATTTTTCATGGAATATTTTATCATGTTAAAGATGTTTACTTCTATAACTAAGTCACTGAAGGTGTTTATTATGACTGGTTTTTAGATTTTGTTAAATGCCTTTTCTACATCTATTAAGATGATCATGTCGATTTTATTCTTTATT
Source organism: Acinonyx jubatus (assembly GCF_027475565.1). NCBI lineage: Eukaryota > Metazoa > Chordata > Mammalia > Carnivora > Felidae > Acinonyx > Acinonyx jubatus. Next base: position 216,701,028 of record NC_069380.1, read on the forward strand.
CTCTTAATGAGGTAAGTTACACCGATTGATTTTGAGTGTTGAACACATTATTCTAAGTTATTTACAGTTATCAACTCATTAATTCCTCATACCATCTCAGTGAAAGAGGTACTGTTAATTTACCCAAGGTCACTGAGATAATAATTTGTCAAAATAAGATTTGACACTGTAAATTTCACACCTGAATCTATGCTGTAACCACTACTGTATTTAACAATCTTTTCTAATCAGTCAAATGCATACTATCATTTATTACTCTCATAGAAAATACATACAATTCAAATCTACATTACAATAAATTTGTGTAAGCATTCTGAAATTTCAAATGATGCAACAGCTCTTTCTAAAATCTCCTCTAGGTTTGAGTATTTGGGGAATCTCTAGGCCCTCTATTACCTCTTAAGCAAGAAAAAACAAATGTTTCATCTTGGCAGATATCCTTGTTTCTGTCAGTGTCACTTGGTGTAATGATGAGGAAAATAATATTTAAAGACTCACTGTCAGTTGGCAAGCATTTAAACATGTGAATACATTTTTAAAATGTAATGATGATAATTTTTTCAATGTGAAAAGTTAAAAATTGTAACGAGTTAGCCCTCCTGAACACTTTCACTGAATTTTTTAGTTCCTTGGGCCAGTTATCTACTGCAGTATGTGAACTCATTTTTTTCTTTTCGATAATAGTAATGTCAAAAATTGCATAAGATTAGAAAAAGTATATATAAAATTGAAACAAATAACTATATTTGTATTTATATACTAGGTGAAATAATGTTTTAAGTTCTTCTTATATTAATCTTAACCATTAAGGGATATTAACTGCATTAAAATGCAGTAATTTTAATTGTTTTTAAAGTATAGTTACAAGATATTTATTTCTGTAATAAATGATACTTGACTTTCTGTAGGATGCTATTTCAAAGTATAATAATATGCATTATTTTATTTGATCTCTAATTATTCCTATAACTGGTAGATTCTGTTTCATACTTATTATACTAACCATATTTCAAAGGCACTGCCTTCTACTGATCTTGAAGTTTTATTCCCCTACAGATTCCTTTTCCCGAGTAATTTTTATCAATCTTTAATCCATAACGATGAGTTGCAAATCAACTGATTCTTGGACATCACTACGTGTTGGTCTCAACTCCTTAAGAATTTTGTTCAAAGGTCATGGTTTCAAAGACGGGATAAAACTGTGACCAGTCCCCTCCTCCAGTCAAATTCCCAACCCCTGATGATTTCTGCCATCTCTGCAGCTGTTTCTAACAGGAAGCACCCTGTGTGAGGGCACTGTGCTGTTCCCAGTCTGCCAAATACTGCTTCAGTGTTGAGGGTAGGAAGTCTCTCTTCCCATGTGGTGCTCAGACAGGCCCTTCGTGCCAAAATAGATCAGGGCCCCCACATGAGAAACTCTAAGCAACCTATAATTTAATTCATTTGTATGCAGCCATAGACTAGTGTGGCTGAGTCCAGAAAGAAGATGTAAGTGAACTATAATATATATTCCATAAAACATGCTTTCCTCAATTACTCAGGTGTGGTATTTGGCATGAGTTACCATCATATACCATAACCTTTCTCAGGTAAGTTGACCCTTACAAGGACATTTGCCCTCTTTTCCTAGATTTCGTTTCATTTGGGATCTATTTAATATATGCTTAAAAAATAAGTTTTCTGGTAGAATAGAGAAAAAATGCTTAGTTTTATCTGCAGATTGTGAGAATTTCATAAAAAAAGAAAAATATAACTGGGCTCCATTTAAATAGTGTATAAGAGTCTTCCTAGCAAGCAAAAGTGGTAAAGGCCTGATCCAAAATGGCATCGCTACTTTAGAAGACAGTTTGGTCTTTCCTTATAAAATAAATTTACTTTTACCATCCTGAAATCATGCACTGGGTATTGATCCAAGTGTGATGAAACATATGTCCATACAAAAACCCCAAATTGCCAAAACTTGTAAACAAGTAAGATGTCCTTCAGTAGATGGATGTATAAGTAAGTATGGCTCAGCACTAAAAAAAAATGAACCATCATGTCATGAAAAAACACAGACAATCTCTAAATGCACACTACTAAGGGAAAGAAGCCAATGTGAAAAGGCTGCATAACATATGATTCCAACTATATGACATTCTGGAGAAGACAAAACGATGGAGGTGTATAAAGGTCAGTGGATGCCAGGGATTGTGATAGAAAGGAAAGGATGAATAGGTGGAGAACAGAGGACTTTTTGTGTGGTCAAAGTATTCTGTATGACACTATAATGGTGAATACTTGTCATTAGACCTTTGTCACAACCCATAGAATGTACAAAACCAAGAGTTGACTCAATGTAATCTAAGGATCTGGGGCAATTATGATGTGCCAGTGTAGTGTTATTGATTATAACAAATGTCCCATTCTAGTCAGGGGGTACAGATAGTGGGGAGAGGCTGTCCTGTGTGGGACAGAAGAGTAAATGGGAATTCTGTACTCTCCACTCAATTTTGTTGTAAACTTAAAACTGCTTTAAAAAATAAAGTCTATTTCTTTAAAGCGCTAAAGCCATTTCAGCCAGAGAAGTTATCTTATCTGAATCAAATACACATTAAGTGGTGGCTCAGCATGTGAGGTGTCTGATAGACCAAACTCTCAGCAGTACCGTATCATCACTGGAAATGTAACAAGGTAGAGACAATGGCTTTTGCTAGTATTTTGTAGAATGAAACACTACACATACTAGGTTAAATCACATAACATTGGCAAAATCTGACATTTTTGACCAAGAAAATGCTATTAATTTTATATGGCTCAATCTGACACTGGAAAGTTAACTCTGATTTGTATTTTCTACTGGAGGGTGAAGCACCAATGCAATTTCTTAGGTTGGTGCTGAATAAGACGAGTCAAAAAAAGGGTGTGTCCAGTGGACTGTTATATGTTTTTCTGACGAAGTTTGTTGTTGTTGTTGTTTTTGTTGTTGTTGTCTTTTCTTCAAGAAGTATATGGGAAACCTAAAGACAGAGATGAAATACTTACAAAACAAGAGGGAAGGTGAGTTTTAATAATGGTACCAAGAGTCCACTTGCTCAACATTTAGTATCCATAATCAATATGTATTGAAGAAATATCTGGAGACTATCTTTCTGAAGAAGCATCCATGTGTGTACCCTAGTGTGATTAGATGTTTCAGTTGAGATCTATGCAAAATCAAGGATATTAGAAACAGCCTGGGGAATCAGAGCAAAGAACTCCAAATTTAATGGATTCCAGGATAAAGTCAAAAGAGATAAAGCTGAAAATCATGAAGGATTTTGTGCTCCATTAAGGGTGATAGTTCATTCTCCAGAGGCATTGGAGATTCATGGGAAAATGAGATCAGATTTGCATTTTATGAAAAACATTATCTGTTGTGAAATAAATCCATTAGTTGGGCACATTAAACAAGGCAATGACCACCGAAATGAATACAATGGGCCAGTCAGGAAACAGTAGATGTATAAACAAACAGTGGTAGTGAAAAATAGACAGTGAAGGAAAATTTGAAAACATTTAATATAAAGTATTAGAAGAAAAAAAAAAACAGTTACAACAGATTATGAAAACCTTACTGGATAGTTTAAATGGAGGAAATAGGATTAAAGAGGAAATGAAGACTAAAGTTTTGTGTAGGGATAGTGAGGGAATATTGTTGCCATTCCCTGAGGAAAGGAAACAAAGAATCAAATAAAGAAACACATTTTAAAATAACAATATCTTTATTAAAGCAACAAATTATGTAAAAAAAGAGTACAGTGTTCAGGGTATTGAAAGATAAATATGGGTTTACAACATGAACAAGAGGTAAAGCACTTGGAAAAAATAATAAAGTGAGAAATATATACACTCTGTCACTTAACATTCCATGAAAGGTAGTTCACAGGTAAGAATAAACCTATAGATGTCTAACAAAACAACAAAAAATGACGTCACTTTACAGGAATACTGAAGGGAGTTCTAACATTTGGAACATAGACATGTTCACATCTCAAACCTGAAGAAACCATGACCCAGAGCATGTACAGCATATAATTATTGCAAAAGTAGGAGCAGCATTAGAGTGTGCCAAGCTAAGTCAATGCTCGTAAGATGGAGCAATGGCCTTGGAAACATTTGTTGTCAAGGTTACTAATGGGAGAGATACATTTGGAATGGCTAGACCATTTGAGTTCTTCCCATTTTGCTCAGAACTCACTGTAGTGGTACTTGATCTAGAGCTGGAGCAGTGTCATTCCTGAGAATGAAGAGATTAGAGAAATGTTCTTAGAAGCTAATTATGCCCAGAAGGGGATGAACAGTTCATATCCAGAGGACATGACCTTGGCACATACCTCTCAGTAGGAGCAGTACATGCTGTCCATCTTGTACAACATCTAGGAACAGACTACAGCAAATTAGAACTAGAATAGGATTTCCAAGTATTACTACTACCACTACTGCTGCTACTATTAATAATAATGATAGTGATTAAACAAAAGTCCCCCAATATTAGAAAAAAAAAACTTTTATAATGAGACTAAAGCAACAAAGTAAAACGATACAATTAAACAAGAAACATGGGAAACAGAAGATTTTAGAAAAGATATAATAAAGAATCTTCAAAGATATGTATTTGGATATTACCTATCTACAAAAGATTCAACCTATGAATTTGTAGATTAAATTTTTATTTTAGAATCATGTAAATTATGATTATTTATAGCATATTGTCTGTTTAAACTATTTGTCTTCTTGTAAAGCAGACATTTGTAAAATCCTTTTATAAAGTAGTTGCCTTTACTTTATAGTTTTTTGAAGCCTCTTTTCAGTTAGAAACATGTCTAAGCATTTTGAAAATAATGTGCATTGCATAAGAAAGAAATGGACCTCTTTTGGAATATAATATCAAGACATTCAACAAATCTTGAATTTGAACTTTTATTTTCTTTTAAGACTGCATATCTTTAGTTAAAATGAACAAAATCTTATAGCTCATGCCACAGAGTTTTTAATGTGAAGTTGTCCAAAGGTGTAAGAGTGGAATTAAGTTTTATATTGGCACCTAAATTCTGTCTTTATTGACTGAGAATATAAAGTCCACATTCCAGCTTGCATGTGCATTCCAACTTGATTATATTAATTTCTCTCTTGCTACATGTAAGTTCCTTGAGAATAGGTAGCATTTTTTTATTTAAGTTTTCTTCACAGAAATTGTATAAAGAACCTTTGTATAGTAGACATTCCAACAATGTCTTATGAATAAATAGAAAAATATATTATTTACAAACTTCCTTAAAATATTTTCTGGGTGAACAATACAACATCTTCTACAAATGAGTCTTTAAGAGAGTAATTACAACATTACTGTGTTAATTTGTTACACAAAACCAAATTTTTAAAGAAATAGTGTTCTAATCCCGTCAACTGTAAAACCAGTGCCAATTGGAAAGTGTTCAGGAAGCAGGCCACTTCAACATTTTCAAAGAGAAAATAGCAGAAAATTTCTTCTTTCTCACACTACTCTTTCTCGTCTTAATTCTTTCCACATATGTGAAGATATCAAGGAAGGTTTTTTCTTTTCTTTTTTTTTTTTTTTTTTTTTTTTTGTTAATTACTAGGAGATTGTCTGACACCTAGTGGGCACTCACTAAATGTTTGCTGAATTATTACAAGAAAGAAAGTTGAGAAATACAAGAGAGAAAGAAATGAGGGCAACATCATTATGTAAAGCATCTTAAAATGCCTTAAACTATAGATGTGATAGCATCTTAGAAACTTCCTGGAGGCACTCTTTGAGAACACTCTAGAGGTTAAAACAAATCTGAAATTTTAAAACTAAGAGAAGATTCAGAATAAGACACACTAATCCAAATATGCACATTCATTTTAAGACCAGGATACATTTATAGAAAAAAATATATATTTAGGATTGAATAAAATAACCTCATTATAATTTGTGATTTATCCACATAACTTAATGATTCAATATAATAAAGAAAATGTAAAGTTTTGATTGAACAGAATATATTTTATATTTCACAGACTGTTATTGTGTTAGCAATTCTATGTTTATTTAGAGGCTTAAAATTAAGAATATTTACACTACACAAAGAATTAGTAAAAGAATAGTGAATAAAGAAGTTAACATTTCACCTAGAACACATTAGGTAAGGGTAACTAGAACAATAAAGTTCTAACATTAGAATATGCTGTATTTAAAAATATCCTTTTAGGGGTGCCTGGGTGGCTTAGTCAGTTAAGCTGTGACTGGATCTTAGCTGAGGTCATGACCTCATGGTTCATGGGTTCATTCGAGCCCCACATTGGGCTCTGAGCTTGCAGCCTGGAGCCTGCTTGGAATTCTCTCTCCCTCTCTCGGCCCCATCCCCACTCGTGCTCTCTCTCTTTCTCAAAATAAATAAAGAAACTTAAAAAAATTAAAAAATAAAAAAAATCCTTTTATCTACAAATGTATATTTTCTATGCTTCTTTAAAGTTGAGGGTTATAAATAAAGTTATCTGTGCATTTCCATTATTTACTACAATGGAATGATTATTTTTTACAAAAGTTAGTGAGCATTCTATTTCCCTTTCTGGAATGTTATATGCTAGTATTACTCAAATTTAAGGTCTTTATAAAAGATAATCCTATGTATTTACCCATCGTGCTGCTCAAAGTTGCTGCTAATCCGTTGATTTTTTGGCCTGAAAACCATATGCAGATGCAAAAATGAATCACAAAGTGACTCTAACTGAGAAGAGAGATGTTGTGGTCAGTCATTCATGCGTGCACCAGGTATGTGAACTGCCAAGCACAATTTCACTGGACACCTATGTGCCCCTAAAAGAATCTGACCTGTTTGTGATGTGTCCAATGCTGCAAAGACAGACAGAATTTCAGGGCCTTGAAAGTGAATACATACTTTGGAAAAAAATCAGAATATAATATATAAATCCACACCTGTTCTTCCTTCCAAATAAGTTAATATTCATTACAGTTTGAGCAGAGTATGTACTTCTAAAGTTGCTATAATTAACTAAATTTTAGTTAATAGAATTTGAACAATTTTTTGATTATAAAATTTTAAGTTGTAGTACAATGTTATATAACTACATCAAAATATTAGAGAGCCACCTTATTTTCCTGAATTAAAAAATAAATAAAGTATTATATTTATTTTTTATTTTATTTTATTATTTATTTTAATTCAGGAAAATAATTCCTGGGCTAGATGCCAAAAAAAAAAAAAAAAGAGGAAAGTACAAAAGACTAGTTTTTTTGCCCATTTCAGTATGAAAGGAAATTAATATGTAGATATGGGAATGATATATAATTTGGGGTCAGCATTGAGACAGACCAAACAGAGATATGAATGAGCTCAGGGACAAGATTTTACTTTATAGTTATAGTTACACATTATATGACAGTCAACCTATTATCTCATACTTATGCTGACTATTTAAAAGGATCCATAAGTACATCACAATATTTTATACTCCTGATCAACCATATGCATACTTATATTAATAAAATGAGGAGGCCAATATTTATTCATTCAGTGGTGGCTTATTGTCCAGTGCTGAGGACCAAGCACTCTGTGAGCTACTAAGCTGGGTCAGACATGGGTCCCCATCTCCAGGAGGTTGCTGTGGAGTGTGACAGCACTAACAAAGCTGTGCCCTATAGAGGCACAAGGAAAGATGACTAAGTGTGCCTGGAAACCCAGAAGACTTCACAAGGAAGACACTAGTCTATCTCAAACTTGAAGGAGGAGTTGGGTGCTGTGTGTGGATAAATGTGGAAAGACATTTCACGCAGCAGAGATGATATTTGGAAAGGAAGGAGGCCAAGGAACAATGCTTTTTTTTCCATCCAAGATTTTTTTTTTTTTCATTCAGGGAAGTAACAGGTTGATCTTCGCAGGACTCAAACTTACCTGATTCAAAACAGACCATTTCTTCATCTCCACCATCGCCCCTTTTTGGAATCACTGTACCAGTCACTTAATCATTAAAAATAAACCACAGGAAATAATTTTACTCTCCTTCTGCTTCCTCATTTCCTTCACATAGTCATAGTTGTCACATGGATCCCTTCTTTCCCATATCTACTCCTATTAGGCCATGGGACAGCTGATGGGTGACACATTCTGAATATGAAGTCATATAGCCAGGGGTTTGAATGCCAGTTCCAGCTTCCACTATCACTACATCTCCGACATGTTATCCACTACAGGTTATACCACTACATCTTCACATGTTATCACCTGAGTGTGCTAAACCTTTGTTTCATTAGCCCTATTGCGACGGTTAATCTTATGTGTCACCTTGGCAAGGCTATGTGCCCAGTTGTTTGGTCAAACACCAGCTTAGATATTTCTGTGAAGTTACACATATTTTTAGATATGATTAACATTCACAATCAGTAGATACTGAGTAAAGCCTATTATCCTCCATAATGTGAAGGCCGACCAGTTAAAGGCTTTAGGAGCAAAAATTGAGGTTTCTGGAAGGAGAAGGAATTCTGCCAGAAGATTGTAACATAGAAATTCTATCTGCGTTTCTAGCCTGCCACCTACCCTGCAGATTTTAGAGTTTCTAGCCCCCACAATCACGGGAGCTAATTCCTTAAAATAAGTTTCTCTCTACCTCTTTGCCTCCCTGTCTGTATCTCTGTCCTCTGTTTGTCTCTTTTTATCTCTCTCTCTCTCTTTCTCTCTCTGTCTTTCTCTCTCTCTCTCTCTCTCTCTGTGTGTGTGTGTGTGTGTGTGTGTGTCTAAAATATTGGTTCTGTTTATCTGGTATGGGGTACAAAATTATTTTAGAGAATATTTTTGTTTTATTATCAGTATTATTATTCTGTTTTATTCTGTAGACAGAATGGATGAAATACTCCATAAAGAGATTTCCTAGCCTTCAGTGTTTTCCCCTACCACTGAGTTCTCTCCACAGCTGCTGGAATGATCTTCCTATGGAATGAAGCCCTACTAATCATAGTAGCAATAAGAATAATAAGAGTATTGATAGTTGAAATTTGAGTACAACTCAGCACTATGTTCACCACATAAATTTTATTATTTTATTTAAACCTGAAAAACCCATAAATGGTACATGTGTGTGTACATATTCATCCACACATTTCAAATATGAAAACCAGGACTTACAGCTATCGAGTAATTTGTCCAAGGTGAAGCAGCTGTTAGGGTGTGGAAGGAGGATGTAAGTCACATTCTGCCTTGTCCCATCACCCACCATTTAACCATACTTCATTCAGTGTCCCTTTCAAATTTAACATTTAGAAGTTCCCCACCCCCCCGCCCAGCTAAGCCACCTGCCCCATACATACCCTTCCTTTTCTTCAAATAATATTTTGTTCCCTCTGCTTGAAAAATCCATGAACATTAAGATATCTGGGGATTTTTTTGGTGCCTTTCCCCTATTTCCTACCATACATCTGGCAAACTGTTCCAAATACTGTAGGACTCTGATTAAAAGCAGCTTTTTCTGGGAAAGCTTCCCCAACAGCCAATCTACCTGAAGATGGGTTGTGTCTTCCTCTTCCTCTGTGTTACCAAAGTGACACACACGTACCTCTGTTATAGTATTTCTTATATTCTACCTTGGCTATTTTCACCTACTCCTTTAGAATCTGTAATACATAAAGTCAATACAAGGACGTGACCTATTTAGTTTTCTATTCAATTACCTACCTATCGGACACTTAGAATGCATAGTTGAGACATGAATGCACAAATGAAGTAAGTTTGGGAACAAATGAGGTAAAAGAAAAAAAAGTCTTGCTTTTTTAAATGCCAGCAATGTAGTGATTAAAATTAAATTTTAATAAATTATTTTGAGTATATAGGCTAAGAATATTGATAATAAGAATTATGTCAGGCAACGTGAAATACAATATAATTTCTTAATTTAATTACATCTGAAGGGTTTTATATCTTCCTGAATTTACAGATTTTGAAAAATAAAAAAAAAAAGAACTATTTAATGACTTAAATTGATTAGACATTCTGGAACTTTGGAAATCCACGGGATAATTATACAAATTTCTACTTAGCTTTATATCTTTGACCCAGGAGTCAAAAAGGAAAAAAAAAAAATGAAAATTTCTAACTTCAGGCAAAAATAAGCATCCCACTAATTATTATGAGTCAATTATATTACATAAGCATGAAATTCTGATAGCAATGAACTAAATTATGCATGCCTAATGATTCCAAAAATGGAAATGGATTTGCACAAATACAAGGACTCCATAGCAGTTATAAAAGAAAATACAAAAATAGATTGCTATCAAACAGAACATCAGCATGTAAAATGTGACAACTGACTACCTCTTCATGTGATTCAAATTAAAAATCTCTTACATGTGAAAAAACACAAGGATGTTTTAGTATGAATGCACATAGTGATTTGAGATTGTTCAGGCAAATAAACTTCTAATTTCCTTTTAACTCCAAGTGATTAGTTAAAACAAATGCATGGAACAACTAATAATAAAGGAAAGTTCTCTGAGGTGTTGTCAAGAATGTGCTTCTTTTCTTTAAGTTTTAATTTAAAAAAAAATCCCAGATTCAGTCTCTGAAATTTTGCTTTAGTTCCTTGTTAGGCTTAAGGACATATGATGTCCTGAATATGCCTCAGTTTTCTCATCTGTAATATGAAGATGAGAATAATTCTTTTCAGATCTCACAGAGCTGACATAAATGTCAAATATATTAATCCCTATGAAAGTACTTTGAAATGATAAAATACAATGTTGACATTGCTATTATCAACATTTCTATTTCTATGATTTTTGACCAAAAGAGATGTGAAATGATCCCAGAGAATTCAGTATAAGGGATGGGGAAATCAAGCAGATAAAATCATTTAGTGACTGTTCCTGGAAAATGTGTTTCTAAACCTGGATCTACAAGTATAATCCATGCTAAATTTTTAGACTAGTACTGTAGAAAGTATACTTGGAGGGGAATTTTTTTTTTTTTTTTTAAGTTGAGTAAGTCGCTTTCTGCCTCTGGACACTGCTGAGGAAGTATCGTTGAAGTCTCCCCTCCCACCGCCCTCATGACTAGGTCTGTCTCCCAAAGGGCCTGAACAGCTGTGGAAGCTTTTCATTGGTGGTTTGAGCTTTGAAACAACTGATGAGAATCTGAGGAGCCATTTTGGGCAATGGGGAATGCTTACAGATTGTGTGGGGATGAGAGAGCCAAACACCAAACTCTACAGAGGCTTAGGGTCTGTCATGTATGCCCCTGTGGAGGGGGTGGATGCAGCCATGAATGCAAGGCCATGCAAAGTGGATGGAAGAGGTGTGGAACCAAAGAGAAGAGAATAATTTCAAGAGAAGATTCTCAAAGACCTCATGCCCACTTAACTGTGAAAAATATTTGTGTCGGTGGCATTAAAGAAGACACTGAAGAACACGTCTAAGAGACTATTTTGAACACTATGGGAAAATTGAAGTGATTGAAATCATGACTGACCAAGGCAGCGGCAAAAGGAGAAGCTTGGCTTTTGTAATATTTGATGACCATGACTCTAGACAAGACTGTCATTCAAACATGCTATGAATGGCCGTGCTATGAATGGCCACGACTGTGAAGTAAGGAGAGCTCTGAGCAAGAGATGGCTAGTGTTTCATGCAGCCAAAGAGGTCCAAGTGGTTCTGGAAACTTTAGTGGTGGTCGTAGAGGTGGTTTTGGTGGGAATGGAAATTTTGGTCATGAAGGAAACTTCAGTGGGCGAGGTGTCTTTGGTGGCAGTTGGGGTGGTGGTGGAAATGGTGGCATTGGGGATGGCTACAATGAATTTGGTAATGATGGAAGCAACCTCGGAGGTGGTGGAAGCTATAATGATTTTGGCAACTGCAACACTCAGTCTTCAAATTTTGGACTCATGAAAGGAGGAAATTTGGAGGCAGAAAGTCTGACCGTTATGGTGGTGGAGGCCACTACTCTGCCAAACCATGAAACCAAGGTGGCTATGGCTATTTCGGCAGCAGTAGTAGCTATGGCAGTGTCAGAAGGTTTTAATTACTGCCAGGAAACAAAGCTTAGCAGGAGAGGAGAGCCAGAGAAGTGACAGGGAAGCTGCAGGTTACAACAGATTTGTGAACTCAGACAGGCACAGTGGTGGCAGGGTCTAGCTGCTACAAAGACATGTTTTAGACAATACTCATGTGTATGGGCAAAAAACACGAGGACTGTATTTGTGACTAATTGTATAACAGGTTATTTTAGTTTCTGTTCTGTGGAAAGTGTAAAGCATTCCAACAAAGGGTTTTAATGAATTTTTTTTCGCACCCATGCTGTTGATTGCTAAATGTAATCATCTGATTATGATGCTGAATAATTTTTTTTTTTTTTTAATGTGCTGTGTAAAGTTAGTCCACTCTGAAGCCATCTTGGTGAACTATACCAACAGTATGAAGTTAGGATACCTTCAGGGTGATGCCAGGTTCCAGGTGACATTTATTTGCAACCCGCTTGGGCACAGAAGCCATTGTCTCTACAAACATTGGTGTGGTTGAACTGACAGTTAATGTGTTGTGACCTAGAATTCACCATTAAAAGGGTCACCCAAGCAAAGTCCTAGAATTTATTTGGTTGGTAATATGATTGTTGGCATATCCTATGCAATATGTCTAAATTGAATTTATGGTATCAGATAAAGCTATAGCTGGGATTAAAGCTTGTGTATCATCCATTATCATGTGTTATGAATAAATGATTTAATATTCTTTTAAAAAAAATAAAGAAGAGTAAGTCACGAATTTCTCAGATTGGCTGATGTAGTCCAATAATCACTAAAGGACTGCATAAAGCTTAAGTGAAACTGAAGCAGTTCATTTTCAAGGCCTCTGATAAGGGAGTAAGACTCAGAGACAGAGTGCAAGCCATTAGTGTTGGAGAAAGTCAAGGTCTAAGTTCAAGCCTTCTTACCAACTTCAGACACAAGACCTGGGATTGAGTTTGAGGTCTCAGATGATTCCTGAATAAAGCTGGAGAATGAAAGCACTAAGAAATAGTTTTTCCTGACATTTTCATTCAGGTTTTTAAAGCACAGACCTATTTATTGAAGGTGAAGAAATAAAGAAGTATTTCCTTCAAGTAATCTGTCCATTTCTTCACACGTTTTTTTCATATGCAAGTGATTCTTAAAAATAATCCAGTGGCCTTTGGGAGGCATACGGTTTGGAGTATGTGGGGTAGTGGCTTCTCTTGTACCATTGTATGACTGCCATTGTACCACCCACCCCGGGCATCTGGGAGGAGAAAGACTTGACCTTCATCTGTATGATCTGAAGAAACAGGATGCTATGCACTCAATTGCATCCCCCAACCAAATTCATATGCTAAAGTCCTAGCCTCCCTCCCCCCAAACACACAATATGATGGTATTTGGAGATGGGGCCTTTGGGAGGTAATCAGGTTTAGACAGTCAAGCGTCCTCATGATGGGATTAGTGTCCTTAAAGAAGAGACCAGAGGGCTTGCTCTCTCAAGCTCTCAGCCATGTGAGGACAAAGGTGGTCATCTGCAGGGCAAGAAGAGGCTGTCACCAGAGTCGAGAAGACTGGTACCCTCATCTTGGACCTCTGGCCACTAGAACTGTGAGAAATAAATGTCTGTTGCTTAAGCCACTCAGTCTCCAGTATTTTGTTATAGCAGCCCAAACTGAAACACAGGAAATTCACTGAAATAGTCCTGGACTGGATCTAGGATTCAGAATCTTTAGAGTCGTATGTCTGACCGGAGATCGTAACAGCAGAGATCTAATCACTGGTCTCTTTTCCTTAAGGTTATTGTAAGTAGCCGTGTCCCTCTCTTTTTTTTTTTTTTTTTTTTTCAAGTTTTTACTTAAGTTCTAGTTAGTTAACACTATGGTAAAATTGACTATAGATGTACAATTCAGTGATCCATCACTTACATAAACATCCAGTGCTCATTACAAGTGCCCTTCTTGATGCGCCATCACCCATCTAGCACATCCCCACCCACCTCCCTACAGCAAAAAAAAAAAAAAAAAAAAAGGAAGCAAATCATAAGAGACTCTTAACTATAGAGAACAAACTGAGGATTCATGGAAGAAGTGTCACTTTTAATTGGCTTATTCAACTACAGTTCTTCCTCATCACAAACAAGATTATTTGTATGAACTTAAATAGTTGGCTAAGTAAAGCAAAATAACAAAAGTAGAATGTTTAAAATGGATGTTTAGCTACAGAATAAGAGTGTACATTTTTGTCTTTATTTCATTCAGCAGTTCGTAGAATATATCATCATGAGATGAAGGAAAAGCTTATGTATAGATTTATTCATTGTGGTAATATTTTTTAGAGAGAATGTTATAAATAACAATGGTGTTATGAGAAAACAAAATTATTTACTAATTTTATAAAAGACTTTTCAAGTGCTGTATTATACCACTACTAAATCATATTATGGTAAAACTGCATGAAAAGCACCACATAAATGTATACATGTACATACATACATGAGCATACACATGTATTATAAATTAAGGACAACCATAAAATACCAAACTTCTATCTATAGATATTTCTGGGGAGGATAGTTTGTGTGACTTTTGAAAAATTCCTTCTGGTTTCAAAAGCTTGACAATAAGCATCTGGTACTTCATAATAAAAAAAAAAACTTATTCTTATAAATAAAGTTATGTGGGCAGAGGCATTCCATGAGCATGTTGTATATCAAAAGGAAAGCCAGTCTCATTTGATGTTCATGGTAAAGAATTCTGGTAATACATAAATATTGGAATACTATACATTGCTTATAGTTATATCCAATTGGTACACATGTAATTCAATGTTGGCAGTATCCTACTTAACAAATGCTACAATAGAAAAACTTAGGTTATTTCTATTACTATTAAAAAAAAACTGATCAGAATTTAAGAATTGCCTAATTTTTCTTTCACCGATAGTCTCAGTTTAGGGATTGCAAAATAAGACATGAATAGATATATTTAAGCAAAATTTAAAATAATGCTAAGCTTGGGGCGCCTGGGTGGCTCAGTTGGTTGAACATCTCACTCTTGATTTCAGCTCAGGTCATGATCCCAGAGGTGTGGGATGGAGCCCTGCGTTGGGCTCCAGTACTGAGCTTGGAGCCTGCTCAGGATTCTGTCTGTTTTTCCCTCTTCCCTTTCCCTCACTCACACACTCTCTCTCCCTCCCTCTCTCTCTCTCTCTCTCTCTTTCTCTCTCTCTCAAAAAATACAATACAATACAATACAATACAACACAATACAATACTGTTAAGCTCTTAATTGCATTATAGAGACCCAAATGTGCACATTATGTTAATGGTGGTAAATATTAAGATAAGAGGATTATGTACTGATTGAGATTGGAGAGGGAATGAGGGCAAAGTGATTTCTCCAACCTTCAGGACTCAGCCTAGACTTCCTTCCCTAATCTAAAAACAGGTACATACTCCTATAGAACCCTTAGCACATTTTATTGCATATGATTATTTTATTATTACACTAATTAATTATTATTCCACTATAGTGTAAATTGTAAAAAGAAAAGGATCTTGTCTCTATTGTCTAGATTGTATGCTCAATATGTGGCACATTGTCTGACAAATTAGAAGTAATGAATCAATATTTTGAAGTTAATTTTTTTAATGTTTATTTATTTTTTGAAGAGAAAGAGAAAGCATGAGCAAGGGGGGGGGGCGCAGAGAGAAAGGGAGACAGAGAATCCCAAGGAGGCTCCAAGCTGTCAGTGCAGAGCCCAATGTGGGGCTCAAACCCACGAACTGAACCAAGAGATCATAACCTGAGCTGAAATCTAATGGCAGATGCTTGACTGATTGAGCCACCCACATATTCCTGAAGTTAATTATTAAGGAAGAATAAGCAGCTGAGCAAAAATTGAGAAGGGGAAGAATAGGAATATTTAAAAGAAAAAAAAAACAAGATTATTGACATTACTTTTAAATTGAATTGCTGACTAATGAGTTGGGCTGTTTTATTTTTCTACTTTGTCTTTGATTTATCTAAAGCAGTATCTTTGTTTTGTGTAGATGAAGACATTTGAGATATCTTTAAAAAAAGTTTTGGGGGATTGTTACTAAAATCTCTCAAAATCATGTTGAATGAGAAGAAAGTACAAGATCTAATATCTTGTAAATTCATTATTTAGCAATACAGAAGTGAATTCACCCACAATTATATTAATACTTATTTTCAGAAGTTGGAACACAAAATACTTTTGTATTCAACTCTCCTGATGAGAGCCAAGAGAACAAAGATCAAGACAACATAAGGATCAATTAACTACTGATAGAAAAAAACAAACAAAAAAAACCCACACACTTATACTAACAAGAGTGGTAAATGGGACTTACTGAATATGATAGAGAATTATTTAAAGGGTAAAAAATAGGATTATTCATTTTGGGGGCTGTTGAGTATTATACGTACTTTGTATAGTTTGGATATTAACCCTTTATCAAATAAGTTATGTACAAATATCTTCTCCCATTGCATAGATTGTCTTTTAGTTTTGTTTATTGTTTCCTTCGTTATGCAGAAATTTTTATTTTGATGAAGTCTCAACAGTTTATGTTTGCTTTTGCTCTCCCTTACCACAGGAGACATATCTAGAAAGAAGTTTCTATGGTTGATGTCAAAGAGATTAATGCCTATGCTGTCCTCTAAAATTTTTATGGTTTTGGGTCTCAATTTAGGTCTTTCATTCATTTTGAATATATTTTTGTGTATGGTATAAGAAAGTGGTGCAGTTTCTTTTGCATGTTGCCATCCAGCTTTCCCAACTTCATTTGTTGAAGAGACTGTCTTTTCCCATTGGATATTATTTTCAGCTTTGTCAAAGATCAATTGACCATATAGTTGTGGGTTTATTTCATGATTTTCTATTCTGTTCTATTGATCTATGTGTCTATTTTTGTGCCAGTGTATCCTACTGTTTTGATTGCTACAGCTTTGTAATATAAATTGAAGCCCAGAATTGTAATACCTCCAGCTTGCTTTTCTTTTTTAAGGTTGCTTTGTCTATTTGGGGTCTTTTGTGGTTCCATAGAAACTTTAAGATTATGTGTTAAAGCTCTGCTAAAACTGCTGGTGTTATTTTGGTAGGAATTGCATTAAATGTGTAAATTGTTTTGAGTAGTATAGACATTTTACCAATATCTGTTCTTCCAACCCATTAGCATGGAATGTTTTTCCATTTCTTTGTGTCCTCTTCCATTTCTTTCATCAGTGTTTTACAGTTGTCAGAGTATATGTCTTTTACCTCTTTGGTTAGGTTTATTCCTAGGTGTCTTATTGCTTTTGGTGCTATTATGAATGGGATTGGTTCCTTAATTTCTCTTTCCGTTGCTTCATTATTGGTGTATAGAAATTCAACAGATGTCTATATGTTGATTTTGTAACCTCCAACTTCACTGAATTTGTTTATCAGGTCTAGCAGTGTTTTGGTAGAGTCTTTTGGGTTTCCTATATAGAGTATCATGCCAATGAAAATAGTACAAGTTTTACTTCTTCTTTATGGATTTGGATGCCTTTTATTTCTTTTTGTTGTCTGATCTCTGTGGCTAGGATTTCCAGTACTATGTTAAATAACAGTGGTGGGAGTGGACTTCCCTGTCTTGCTTCTGATCATAGAAGAAAAGCTCTCAGTTTTTCCCCATTGAGGATGATATTATCTGTTGAGTTTTCGACATGACCTTTAGCAGTATGTTCCCTCTGGACCTTTGTTGAAGATTTTTATCATGATAGATATTGCACTTTGTCAAATGCTTTTTCTGCATCTATTGAAATGATGACATGGTTCTTATCCTTTTTTTTATTATTAATGTGGCATATCAGGTTGATTAATTTGTGAATATTGAACCACTCTTACACCCAGGAGTAAATCCCATTTGATTGTCGTGAATGATTCTTTTAATGCTTTGTTGGATTCAGTTTGCTAGCATTTTATTGAGAATTTTTGCATCCATGTTCATCAGGGATACTGGCCTGTAGTTCTCTTTATCTGGTTTTGGTATTAGGGTAATTCTAGCCCTATAGAACGAATGTGAAAGTTTTAATTTCTTTCATATTTTTTGGAATAGTTTGAGAAGAATAGGTATTAACTATTCTTTAAATGTTATGCAGAATTTGCCTGTGAAGTCATCTGGCCCCATACTTTTGTTTATTGGGATATTTTTAAATACTGTTTCAATTTCTTTGCTGATTATTGTTCTGCTTAAGTTTTCTGTTTCTTCCTGTTTCAGTTTTGGGAGTTTATATGTTTCTAGAAATTCAAATTTTCCAGGTTGTCCAATTTGTTGGCATATGGTTTTTCATAATATTCTCTTATGATTGTTTGCATTTCTGTGGTGTTGATTGTTAATTCTGCTCTCTTATTTGTGATTTTATTTATTTGAGTCCTTTCTGTGTTCTTTTTGATAAGTCTGGCTAGAGGTTTATCAATTAAAAAATGAGCAGAGGACATGAATAGATATTTTTCCAAAGAAGAAGACATACAGATGGCCAACAGACACATGAAAAGATGATCAACATCGCTCATCACCAAGGAAATACAAACCAAAATTAAAATGAGATATCACCTTTCACCTGTCATAGTGGCTAAAATCAGCAGCAAAAGAAACAACAAGTGTTGGCAAGAATGTGAGAAATGGAAACCCTCTTGCACTTTTGGTGGGGATGCAAACTGGTACAGCCATTCTGGAAAACCATGTGAAGGTTCCTCAAAAAGTTAAAAATAGGGGTACCTGGATGGTTCAGTCCCTGAAGCACTGGATTCTAGGTATCAGCTCAGGTCATGATCTCATGGTCGTGAGATCAAGCCCTGTGTTGGGCTCTGGGCTGAGTGTGGAAACTCCTTGGGATTTTCTCTGTCCCTCTTTCTCTGCCCCTCTCCACCTCAAAAATAAATAAATAGACATTTTTTAAAAAGTTAAAAATAGAATTGCCCTATGATCCAGCAACTGTACTACCAGGTGTTTACACAAAGAATACAAAAATACTAATTCAAAGGGATGTGTTTACCTCAATGTTTATAGCAACATTATCTACAATATCCAAATTATGGAAATAGCCCAAATATCCATCAACTGATGAATGGATAAAGAAGTGAGTATATGTATAACGGAATATTAGTCAGCCACAAAGAAGAATGAAATATTGCCATTTGCAGCAACATGAATGGAGCTAGAGAGTATTATGCTAAGCAAAATAAGTCAGAGAAAGACAAATACTAAATGATTTCATTCATATGTGGAATTTAAAAAACAAAACAAATGAACACAGTGGTAAAAAAGAGAGAGGCAAGCAAGAAACGGCCTCTCAACTATAGAGAAGAAACTGGTGGTTACCAGAAGGGAGGTGGGTCGGGGATTGGGTTAAATAGATGATGGAGAATTAAAGAGTGCACTTGTTGTGATGGGCACCAGGTGTTTCATGAAAGTGTTTCATTCACTAAACTGTAGACCTGAAACTAATATTACACTGTATGCTAATTAATTAGAATTCTATAAATACTTAAAAATTAAGGGTAAAAAATACTTGTACCAAATGTAAACTAAATGAAGTACTAGATATTCTTCATAAGAACCCATTAAGAAATACAAAGCACATATTTTTCTTTTTCTAATTGTACAGTCAATTTAAAAACAAATGAGTAGTATATTATTCATAAAATGTAGACCATGGTGGTGAGAAACTTGAAACCAGAGGAAATTTCATTTCAATTAGTCATGAACTGCCTGAGAAGTCTTGCTTGATTGGAACGATGGCTTTGTCTCCCTTTAGGTCTGTACTGTTAGGGAACAGGAATTACTGTCTAAGATGCTGCACACTGTGCCAGTTCCAATACACCAAGAGCAGAGCGGCTGTAAATTTCAGGAAATCTATTCTCTGGCACCGTGGGGAAAAGTTACAATAAGGCTGATGAAGGTTAAACAGACCATATATTTTAGTTCAGGCTACAAATCTATAGTAAGCTCAAGCCAATAAAAACAGGTAATGTCTCCAATTGAAAAGAAAAAAAAATACAAAAGCCTGTTTAGGGTTATTGTAGAAGATAAAATCTTTTAAAAAAAAGTGATGGAATCTTGGCTTAATGAGAATTTATTTTCTTTTGCATGTATTGTATCTGGATCCATTTATTTTGTGTAAATTTTTTAACATTTCTGTTTGTCTGCCTGTAACTGTGTTTTATTTAAAACAATTTTTTGGTGTTTATTTATTTTAGAGACAGAGAGACAGAGCACAAGCTGGGGAGGGGCAGAGAGAGTAGGAGACTCTGAAGCAGGCTACAGGCTCTGAGCTGTCAGCACAGAGCCCGACGTGGGGCTTGAACCCACGAACCGTGAGATCATGACCTGAGCTGAAGTTGGATACTTAACCCACTGAGCCACCCAGGAGCCCCACTGTGTTTTATTTTTTTAAGGAAAATAAAGACCCTTTGAAAAATGATTGAGCTTAGTGCTTTCTTGGTTTACAACATCTATACCAGTAGTTTACATGTAGTGGTCACAAGATACCTCAATGGTGATAAATGGCATCTATTGAAAAAATATGATTACTAAATTAAATGAAAGGTCAACAGTGCAGAAGAAACCTCCCTCTGATATTCTGGCAATGGAGAAGAAGCAGGAGCACTTACGAAAAAAAAAAGCATATGATAGAAAGCTGCTACAGAGAAGATACTGATCACCATTTAGTGTTAATTAATTGATACATGTAATGTTAGAGAGGGACTAGCTTTCCTATTCTATTCAATTCATATTGTTATTCAGGATGTCAGCCCACTTCTATTTTCTCTTAGTTGATTCTCAAATATTTCGATTTATATTTGTTTTCGAACACAATCCTCCAAGGTACTTTGACATGTTTTGTCATAGCTTTTGTTCCCAACTCTATTTTCAAGGATTTTTGTATAGCAGAAAACCTTGAAAGACAGAAATCATGTCTCCCATTGAGGACAGGAGGTGGGTATGTTTCCTGATGAGTCTGATAAAAATGATGTCTCCATCTGGGGCAAAGTTTGGTCACGTTTGCTAAGAAGCCTCTCAAAAACAAAAATAACAACAACAACAACAAAAAATGATTTTCTTCAGCTTGGACTTCCTCCACTCTTGCAAAAATCCACTGTATGTGCAGTGTACAATTGGGCCCGCTTCCGGATTGCCTCGGTGGATCTCGGCAGGCCAGTGGAAACCAATACAAATATAGAATCATGCTATCTACTGTTAGTGAATAGTATAGCTCTTTATTTGTGGCCCAAGAGTCTCAGGTCCTCTGCCAGAATCTGTGGAACTGTGGTAGATTAACTTCACAGTTCTTTACACTTGTAATGGTGTATTCTTTTTGTGATTATTCATTTAGAAAAAGGGCAAAAGGAGAGCACATACAGAGTTTTTTTTATGGCCTGAAACCCAATGATAAAAGGCAGAAGAAATAGTCTCTTGAATGTGACCAGAAAATGTTTATTTTAAATATTTCAAAATTTTCTCTTTGAGAAAGAAAAGTGTATTTATTCATTCATTTATTTATTTAAATTTGTTTTGTTTTTCAATAACTAATTACTTTGGATAAAAGACCTAATCAAAATATCTACTTTTTATGGGACGATGTTTGTCAATGGCCAAAGATGAATAGACTTCTGTTTTTGTAATAAGGTGAGTAATGTACTTTACTATGGGAAAACTACACTAAAAGTAAATTGTGATCATTTGCAGGGATTGCTACAGACCCCACTGTTTCAGATGACATCTTAAGATAAAAATTTCTCACTTATTTCTGCATTTTAAGCAACTGGGAAAAGTTCCCAGCGTTGGTCAAAACCACTGTTAAGTAGTCATCATGAACGTCTCCTTTGTCCCTAGTCACACTCATCATGAAGGTGAATGTCCAGATCATGGAAGCTTCCTGCTCTGCAGAAAGTCATAACCATTTGGTCTGATGTTAGTTTATTTCCTTCTTTAGACACTGCACACAGCAAAAAAATTCCAACCCCTTCATTGTTTCAGAACCTGGTATTGAGTGATCACTCCTACTGCCATATTTTTGGGGGTTGGGGAAAATTCCTCAAGATGGTTCTGTATCTAATAAACATTAGATATGCTAAATTATTGCATCAATGTTTCTATTTCTTCTGTCTCTTCTTTCTTCTGGCCTCTTTTATTCTGTTAAAAGATACCAGAGACATTTTATACTGAAAGGGTCATATGTACAATTAAAATTTGTAAATTCTCTTGCAAAGTCTAAATTCACAGTGGTTTCTGATGAGCAGCAGCTTATGTTGTGTTCTATACTGTAGCCAGTAGAACCTAGTGATTTTTTTTTTTAATGTATCACATTGTCTTGCCTACTCTTGTGTATAGTGTGATTTATATTGAGTGGACCTAGAACACTATGTACATTTATGATCAAGGTTCCCCTTCTTGATTATTTCTCATAATTAATCAATAAAATGATTGTTCTATAATTCATCTTTATACGTTAATCTTATTTCAGCCCATAATCAAAGAAATCTCCTATTTACCAAAATACAAATATATGAGACAGCCAACAACTCATTTTTGTACAGTGAAGCTAAGTAAAGATTCTGTGACAGAATGTTCAACTCTTTTTAACTCATCTTGAGTATTTAAATTTGTTTCTGAACCTTAAATATATTTCTTTCCTCTCCAACCAAAATGAGATAAATGTCAGCTTTTGGATTTGATTTAAATTTACACCAACCTCTTTCATTTCAAATGCACACATCTCATCTGTGACTGCTTATCACTGAGATGACTGAAGGCAATTGCTTTAAGTGCCTAACTCAATATATCTACATCCATCTGTAGAACTTCAGTGCCACACTCATATATCACCATGCTCCATGCTTCTGTGATTCTTTCTATGGAGAATATAAGTCTCATGAGATGAGCACTTGGCATTTGTCTTGAATCACTGTGTTAACCTAACCCCACTGCCTTTCTCTTACAAGACTGGATGAAGAAATTATAGTCAAGTGTGAAAACTGAAGACTCAGGAAAAGAATAAAGAAATATTGAATATCTGTTTCATGAATGAAAGCTAATATGCACTTTTGAAGAAAAAATAACATTTGGGCAGTTGATTCCCTTAACTGTTAAAATATTTTTTGGTCTGCTAATCGCCTTTCTTGTTCCTCAACCACAGCAGACCCAATATAATTTGTACATTTAACTTTTATCTATTAAAATATAAAATGGCAAGAATGAACAAAATAAATAATGACCAACGTTCTCTTAGAATAGCATCAATTTTAATGTGTGAAATTTAAATACGAATGTCAAAAACAGTTTTCACTTTAACAGTATTATGGATTAACATTGCCACAGTAATCTGGAAGTCTGGAAGGTTTTTTTTTTTTTTTTTGTTTTTTTTGTTTGTTTTTGTCTAAGGTAACCATATCGAATTTAAACTTGTCAAATTCCTCCCTATACACAGAAATTTTACAACACTTTGAGTGGTCTGCAGAGTAAATATAGATTCTGATTCAGACTAGAAATAAGCAAAAAAATATTTAAAATGTTTTTATCTCATTTCCTCAATAAATTCCAGTAATCCTCTATGAAAATGTTGCCTAATAGCCTAAAAATACTGAACAAAATAATGTGCTTACACAACATCATTATTTGTTGTTTTAACAAGAATTGGATTAGCTTAATATCTGCTGAAGCAAACCAAATACTAATTTCAAAGTTGGAGAGTATTTTCATAAATTTCATCCTTTGAAATTATTTTTATATGACTAAATTGAGTGTAAACATAGGTCACTAAATTTCCAAGTAAGATAATATTTACTGTTATGTTACATGCTGAACTATTTCCAGACATGATTTGTTACCATACTATCATTAAGTGATATCCTGGTACTGGTCTTAGTTAAACATAACAATATTTTTACCTTCAAGGTCGCAGGACCAGGATACACTGGCAGTTGCATGAGGGGAGGAGGGAAATCCAGTGACTTTGCCTGTACAAGCATGGAGGCAGTTGAGAAACCTCCCTCCAGCACCCCACTCCTTGAACTCAGGAGAGGCCAACGTACAGGACTTTAGTTCTGGGGATTAGAGTGGATCTGCAAGTGCCCACCAGAATTGGGGATGGCAACTTCAATTCACAAGCAGTGAACTCGCTTCTCTGTTTCTTTCTTTCAGCTGTGCACTGTTTTCATCAGTAAAATGCACAGTAGTTATTCTCAGGTCACATGTTTTGATAAGACTCTGCTTCTCAGCCTTCAGTTAGTTGACCTGCAACAGCTCTAAAGGAAATGGAAATTCATTTTCCTTGTTACTTTGTAAACGATTTGTCATTTACTATATATGTATATATATATATATATATATGTATATATATATAGCATATATTACATTATATACAATAGTGTATTTTATACACACACATACATAGCTACACATTCCTTTACTAAAGAAAATACTATGGCAAGGGTGAAAAATAGATACAAAGAGCCATAATACAAAGCAGTGTGTAATCAGAATCAGTAGTTACAAAGTGGATGCAAATAAAAGTTGGAAGTGTCCTTGAGGCATTTGGTAGGGACTCAATTTTGGCCTGGGATGGAACTGAGCTAGCATTCTAGGGAGAGGAAAACAGGAGAAGCAGAATGCTTGGGTCGGAAAACATACAGCACCTTATAGGATTATAGAGAAATCTGGTGTTAATGGAGCACAATTTACATTTATATTAGTTCTCAAAGGTGGAAGCTCTCGAAAGCCCTGCAGAGAAATCAAGATGTTATCCTAAGGGACGAAGAGGGAGCTTAGGAAAGGTTCTGAGCAGAACCATGATTTAAGCAGAACTGTATCTTAGGAAGTAGCGTTTGTGATGAACTGAAGAGAATAATGAAGACTAGAGGAGTTACAGAAACCATTGCAGGTGTCCAGGTAAGAAAGGAAGAGGCATCTGAAAACAAAACTTGTTAGAAAATGCAGAGGAAAGGATGCTTTGAGAGGGCACTGACTTCTTTAAAGTTTGCTTTGAGTGAAAGAAGCTACCAGAAACATATACTGATTTTAAATCAATGTGTGCATAAAAACAATACTTCAAAATTATAAAGCATTATAAAGCATTAATTGATATAACTAAAAAAATATCCTAATCTATAATAATAACAGGGACACTAATTCTCACTAACTTGTAGATCCAGCAGGCAAAAATAATCAGTAATAATATAGATTTGCACAATGCAGCTAATAAACTTGAACTACATTTCAGGTGTAAAACATTGTCCCCAACATCAACAGAATGTACATTATTTTCATGTGAAAATGAAATATCTCCTCAAATTGATCAGATGGTAGATTATTATACATTTGTTTTTGAGATTCAATATATTTCAAAGTTTTAAAATCACTTCGGATGTTTTCTAATCACTGTGGATTTAATAATTAGTAGATATTTTCTGTTTTAAAATAAAGTGTTGAATCAAAGAAAAAAATCACAAAAGAAATTGAAAATAATTTGAACTGCCTGGTCATAAAGAAATGATAAAGGATGCAAGCCAAGTAAAGTAGTGTTTAACTAGAAGCTTATAGCCATAAATGTGTATATTAAAAAGGAAGAAAGACTAAAACCAATGATTTAACATTCTTTTATAAAAGTAGAAATAATCAAACTCAAAGCAGAAATAATGAAAAATAAAAATAATCAAATAAGCAACAACAAAAACCAGGCATATGGTCGAGAAAAATCAAAACAAAAATTCCATTCTTCGAAAAGATTAAAAAACTCAGTAAGTCTCACATACTACTGTTGGCAAAATCTGCTAAAGCTGAGCCTATTAATTCACCAATTCTAATTCTATGCTTATATGACACCCCCCAAACAAATGTAAACACATGTTCACCAAAAGACTTGAATCTAAATATTCATAGGAGTCTGTTCTTAATATCTCCAATCTGGAAATTGACCATTGTCCATCAACTACAGGGTGGATAAGTAAACTATACTGTATTCATATAATTAAATATCTTCCAGAACTGCACAATAATTTAGATGGATCTCACCAATATAATGTTGAACAAACAACCCTGAACACAAAGGTATGCATCATGCATCATTCCACTTATCTGAAGTTGAAAAGCCACACAAAACTAAACTCTATTGTTTAAGGAAGAATATAAACCTCAATGAGCTGGACATTAACCCTGAGGAGGAAGCCAAGGGGATTCCCTGGGAGACTGGTAATGTTGTTGTGTCTAAGTGCTGGTTATAATGGTAGGTTCAGTTTGTGAAACTTTTACATGTGCACTTTTCTGTAGACATTTTATAATTTAATACATTTAGTGAAAACATATAAATCAATCACATTTAATGTAGTATTTGTATATATACTCCACTATGGTCAAATATAGTATTCATGTTCAGTTGAAAGCCATAGTATTAAATTTTCTAAATATGCCTGTTTTGTCTTCTGAAGTTGGAGATATTGCCTCCATAATAAAAGCAAACACAACATTTAAGTGACATACTATGATGATCCTAATATGAAGTCATATGATAGAGCACAGTTCTTTATTAGATAAGCATGGCAAAGATTCTTTTGTGCTAAAACAAACCCAAGTATGAAAGGTAATTTGGTGTAGATAAGATATGGGGCAAAAAAAATGAGAGAAAATACTAACACTTTTAAAATAGTTTATTTCAAAAAGGTAGCACTTTTATGTTTGAAATCCTTTAAATTTTTTTTTAATGTTTATTCATTTTTGAGAGACAGAAAGAGAGACAGAGCACGAGTCAGGGAGGGGCAGAGAGAGAGAGGGAGACACAGAATCTGAAGAAATCTCCAGACTCTGAACTGTCAGCACAGCCTGTTGCAGGGCTGCAACCCATGAACCCCTAGATCATGACCTGAGCTGAAGTCAGACGCTCCAACTGAGCCACCAGATGCCCCTATGTTTGCAATGGGACACATACCATCAAATGATGTTTATTAAATATTCTTTAGTGCTGCTGGATTTAACATGCTAAAATTTAATTTAGTGAAATATTATTTGAGGGCATATATTTATATCATTTGTGTGAGATAAATGAAAACTCCAAAGATAAAAATGGTGCTTCTTTAAAACAAGAGAGACCAACAAACACATGGCCCTTGATATGAAACTTTTCCATGCCGGTCCAACCAACTAGATAAAACCCCACAAGAACCACAAAAGCTGCTTCCTGAACTTATATGGAGAAGTAAGCAGTATGAACAATGGAAATCATGAAAATGCACTGCTCAGCTCTCATGTTATAGGATTCTAAATGACTGCTGATCTTCTGTTTCCACAACTATGTTTGGACCATGGCAACATTTCCTGTAGACCGCCATGACCAAGAATGGCAAATGCATTAAGGTCAGTCTTTTACAAAGAGAAGCAAGATAAGGTGTTTTGTTTGTTTGGTTTGTTTTTGTTTTCTTAGGTTTTGTGTGTGTGTGTGTGTGTGTGTGTGTGTGTGTGTGTGTATGTGTGTTAAGTTTACTTATTTATTTTCAAAGAAAGAGAGAGAGAGAGCCAGTGGGGGGTGGGGCAGAAAGAGATGGAGAGAGACAATACCAAGCAGGCTCCATGCTGTCAGCATAGGGGCTCAATCCCACGAACTGTGAGATAATGACCTGAGCCAAAGTCAAGAGTAGGACTCTTAACTGACCAAGCCACCCAGGTGCCCCAGAGAAGCAGGATCACTTTCATGGACAACCTTGGCAGGGGGCTACTAGTTCATCTGTGTTTGCCTATCAGTCTTACCCAAAAGAAAAGTACATTTTCCTACCTTTATGACAGCGGATACTTTTACAAGTTGAAGCAAGGTGTCTGTGGAGGTTGGGTATCTTTCCCTGCTCAGACTAAGAGGCACTTTAGCTTCCTTCAGGATTAGACTTCAAAGGGATGGCCCTCAAGTCCATGAGAAAGATAGTCTAGGATTGTAAAAGAGGCAAGAGACTATTAAAAATATTTACAACCAGAGAGAGACGGAAGATGGCGGCGTAGGAGGACGCTGGGCTCACCGCGCGTCCTGCTGATCACTTAGATTCCACCTACACCTGCCTAAATAACCCAGAAAACCGCCAGGGGATTAGCAGAACGGAGTGGCCGGAGCCAAGCGCAGACGAGAGGCCATGGAAGAGGGTAGGAAGGGCGGCGAGGCGGTGCGCACTCCACGGACTGGCGGGAGGGAGCCGGGGCGGAGGGGCGGCTCGCCGGCCAAGCAGAGCCCCCGAGTCTGGCTGGCAAAAGCGGAGGGGCCTGACGGACTGTGTTCCGACAGCAAGCGCGACTTAGCCTCTGGGAGGTCATAAGTGAACAGCTCTGCTCGGAAAGCGGGAAGGCTGGAGAACAAAGGGAGGGAGAGTTGCTGAGCCCCCGGACGACAGAGCTCAGTTTGGCAGGGAACAAAGGCGCTCGCCAGCGCCATCTCCCCCGCCCATCCCCCAGCCAAAATCCCAAAGGGAACCAGTTCCTGCCAGGGAACTTGCTCGCTCGGCGCAAACACCCAACTCTGTGCTTCTGCGGGGCCAAACCTCCGGCAGGGGATCTGACTCCCTCCCGCTGCCACAGGGCCCCTCCTGAAGTGGATCACCTAAGGAGAAGCGAGCTAAGCCTGCCCCTCCTGCCCCCGTGCACCTTGCCTACCCACCCCAGCTAATACGCCAGATCCCCAGCATCACAAGCCTGGCAGTGTGCAAGTAGCCCAGAAGGGCCACGCCACCCCACAGTGAATCCCGCCCCTAGGAGAGGGGAAGAGAAGGCACACACCAGTCTGACTGTGGCCCCAGCGGTGGGCTGGGGGCAGACATCAGGTCGGACTGCGGCCCCGCCCACCAACTCCAGTTATACACCACAACACAGGGGAAGTGCCCTGCAGGTCCTCACCACTCCAGGGACTATCCAAAATGACCAAGCAGAGAATTCCCCTCAGAAGAATCTCCAGGAAATAACAACAGCTAATGAACTGATCAAAAAGGATTTAAATAATATAACAGAAAGTGAATTTAGAATAATAGTCATAAAATTATCGCTGGGCTTGAAAACAGTATAGAGGACAGCAGAGAATCTCTTGCTACAGAGATCAAGGGACTAAGGAACAGTCACGAGGAGCTGAAAAGCGCTTTAAACGAAATGCAAAACAAAATGGAAACGACGACAGCTCGGATTGAAGAGGCAGAGGAGAGAATAGGTGAACTAGAAGATAAAGTTATGGAAAAAGAGGAAGCTGAGAGAAAGAGAGATAAAAAAATCCAGGAGTATGAGGGGAAAATTAGAGAACTAAGTGATACACTAAAAGGAAATAATATACGCATAATTGGTATCCCAGAGGAGGAAGAGAGAGGGAAAGGTGCTGAAGGGGTACTTGAAGAAATAATAGCTGAGAACTTCCCTGAACTGGGGAAGGAAAAAGGCATTGAAATCCAAGAGGCACAGAGAATTCCCTTCAGACGTAACTTGAATCGATCTTCTGCACGACATATCATAGTGAAACTGGCAAAGTACAAGGATAAAGAGAAAATTCTGAAAGCAGCAAGGGATAAACGTGCCCTCACATATAAAGGGAGACCTATAAGACTCCTGACTGATCTCTCTTTTGAAACTTGGCAGGCCAGAAAGAATTGGCACGAGATCTTCAGTGTGCTAAACAGAAAAAATATGCAGCCGAGAATCCTTTATCCAGTAAGTCTGTCATTTAGAACAGAAGGAGAGATAAAGGTCTTCCCAAATAAACAAAAACTGAAGGAATTTGTCACCACTAAACCAGCCCTACAAGAGATCCTAAGGGGGACCCTGTGAGACAAAGTACCAGAGACATCACTACAAGCATAAAACATACAGACATCACAATGACTCTAAACCCGTATCTTTCTATAATAACACTGAATGTAAATGGATTAAATGCGCCAACCAAAAGACATAGGGTATCAGAATGGATAAAAAATCTATCTATCTATTTGCTGTCTACAAGAGACTCATTTTAGACCTGAGGACACCTTTAGATTGAGAGTGAGGGGATGGAGAACTATTTATCATGCTACTGGAAGCCAAAAGACAGCTGGAGTAGCCATACTTATATCAGACAAACTAGACTTTCAATTAAAGGCTGTAACAAGAGATGAAGAAGGGCATTATATAATAATTACAGGGTCTATCCATCAGGAAGAGCTAACAATTATAAATGTCTATGCGCCGAATACCGGAGCCCCCAAGTATATAAAACAATTACTCATAAACATAAACAACCTTATTGGTAAGAATGTGGTAACTGCAGGGGAATTTAACACCCCACTTACAGAAGTGGATAGATCATCTAGACACATGGTCAATAAAGAACCAAGGGCCCTGAATGATACATTGGATCACATGGACTTGACAGATATATTTAGAACTCTGCATCCCAAAGCAACAGAATATACTTTCTTCTCGAGTGCACATGGAACATTCTCCAAGATAGATCATATACTGGGTCACAAAACAGCCCTTCATAAGTTTACAAGAATTGAAATTATACCATGCATACTTTCAGACCACAATGTGATGAAGCTTGAAATCAACCACAGGAAAAAGTCTGGAAAACCTCCAAAAGCATGGAGGTTAAAGAACACCCTACTAACGAATGAGTGGGTCAACCAGGCAATTAGAGAAGAAATTAAAAAATATATAGAAACAAACGAAAATGAAAATACAACAATCCAAACACTTTGGGATGCAGCGAAGGCAGTCCTGAGAGGAAAATACATTGCAATCCAGGCCTCTCTCAAGAAACAAGAAAAATCCCAAATACAAAATCTAACAGCACACCTAAAGGAAATAGAAGCAGAACAGCAAAGGCAGCCTAAACCCAGCAGAAGAAGAGAAATAATAAAGATCAGAGCAGAAATAAACAATATAGAGTCTAAAAAAACTTTAGAGCAGATCAACAAAACCAAGAGTTGGTTTGTTGAAAAAATAAACAAAATTGACAAACCTCTAGCCAGGCTTCTCAAAAAGAAAAGGGAGATGAACCAAATAGATAAAATCATGAATGAAAATGGAATTATTACAACCAATCCCTCAGAGATACAAACAATTGTCAGGGAATACTATGAAAAATAATATGCCAACAAATTGGACAACCCGGAAGAAATGGACAAATTCCTAAACACCCACACTCTTCCAAAACTCAATCAGGAGGAAATAGAAAGCTTGAACAGACCCATAACCAGCAAAGAAATTGAATCGGTTATCAAAAACCTCCCAACAAATAATAGTCCAGGACCAGATGGCTTCCCAGGGGACTTCTACCAGACGTTTAAAGCAGAGATAATACCTATCCTTCTCAAGCTATTCCAAGAAATAGAAAGGGAAGGACAACTTCCAGACTCATTCTATGAAGCCAGTATTACTTTGATTCCTAAACCAGACAGAGACCCAGTAAAAAAAGAGAACTACAGGCCAATATCCCTGATGAATATGGATGCAAAAATTCTCAATAAGATACTAGCAAATCGAATTCAACGGCATATAAAAAGAATTATTCACCATGATCAAGTGGGATTCATTCCTGGGATGCAGGGCTGGTTCAACATTCGCAAATCAATCAACGTGATACATCACATTAACAAAAAAAAAAGAGAAGAACATATGATCCTGTCAATCGATGCAGAAAAGGCCTTTGACAAAATCCAGCACCCTTTCTTAATAAAAACCCTTGAGAAAGTCGGGATAGAAGGAACATACTTAAAGATCATAAAAACCATTTATGAAAGGCCCACAGCTAACATCATCCTCAATGGGGAAAAACTGAGAGCTTTTTCCCTGAGATCAGGAACACGGCAGGGATGCCCACTCTCACCGCTGTTGTTTAACATAGTGCTGGAAGTTCTAGCGTCAGCAATCAGACAACAAAAGGAAATCAAAGAAATCAAAATTGGCAAAGATGAAGTCAAGCTTTCGCTTTTTGCAGATGACATGATACTATACATGGAAAATCTGATAGACTCCGCCAAAAGCCTGCTAGAACTGATACATGAATTCAGCAAAGTTGCAGGATACAAAATCAATGTACAGAAATCAGTTGCATTTTTATACACTAACAATGAAGCAACAGAAAGACAAATAAAGAAACTGATCCCATTCACAATTGCACCAAGAAGCATAAAATACCTAGGAATAAATCTAACCAAAGATGTAAAGGATCTGTATGCTTAAAACTATAGAAAGCTTATGAAGGTAATTGAAGAAGATTTAAAGAATGGAAAGACATTCCCTGCTCATGGATTGGAAGAAAAATTTGTCAAAATGTCAATACTACCCAAAGCTATCTACACATTCAATGCAATCCCAATCAATTGCACCAGCATTCTTCTCGAAACTAGAACAAGCAATCCTAAAATTCATATGGAACCACAAAAGGCCCCGAATAGCCAAAGTAATTTTGAAGAAGAAGACCAAAGCAGGAGGCATCACAATCCCAGACTTTAGCCTCTACTACAAAGCTGTCATCATCAAGACAGCATGGTATTGGCACAAAAACAGACACATAGACCAAGGGAATAGAATAGAAACCCCAGAACTAGACCCACAAACGTATGGCCAACTCATCTTTGACAAAGGAGGAAAGAACATCCAATGGAAAAAGGACAGTCTCTTTAACAAATGGTGCTGGGAGAACTGGACAGCAACATGCAGAAGGTTGAAACTAGACCACTTTCTCACACCATTCACAAAAATAAACTCAAAATGGATAAAGGACCTGAATGTGAGGCAGGAAACCATCAAAACCTTAGAGGAGAAAGCAGGAAAAGACCTCTCTGACCTCAGCCGTAGCAATCTCTTACTCGACACATCCCCAAAGGCAAGGGAATTAAAAGCAAAAGTGAATTACTGGGACCTTATGAAGATAAAAAGCTTCTGCACAGCAAAGGAAACAACCAACAAAACTAAAAGGCAACCAACGGAATGGGAAAAGATATTTGCAAATGACATATCGGACAAAGGGCTAGTATCCAAAATCTATAAAGAGCTCACCAAACTCCACACCCGAGAAACAAATAACCCAGTGAAGAAATGGGCAGAAAACATGAATAGACACTTCTCTAAAGAAGACATCCGGATGGCCAACAGGCACATGAAAAGATGTTCAGCGTCGCTCCTTATCAGGGAAATACAAATCAAAACCACACTCAGGTATCACCTTACGCCAGTCAGAGTGTCCAAAATGAACAAATCAGGAGACTATAGATGCTGGAGAGGATGTGGAGAAACGGGAACC
This sequence comes from Acinonyx jubatus, assembly GCF_027475565.1. NCBI lineage: Eukaryota > Metazoa > Chordata > Mammalia > Carnivora > Felidae > Acinonyx > Acinonyx jubatus. The sequence continues at coordinate 216,734,330 of NC_069380.1, forward strand.
CTCTTGCACTGTTGGTGGGAATGCAAATTGGTGCAGCCGCTCTGGAAAGCAGTGTGGAGGTTCCTCAGAAAATTAAAAATAGACCTACCCTATGACCCAGCAATAGCACTGCTAGGAATTTATCCAAGGGATACAGGAGTACTGATGCATAGGGGCACTTGTACCCCAATGTTCATAGCAGCACTCTCAACAATAGCCAAATTATGGAAAGAGCCTAAATGTCCATCAACTGATGAATGGATAAAGAAATTGTGGTTTATATACACAATGGAATACTACGTGGCAATGAGAAAAAATGAAATATGGCCTTTTGTAGCAACGTGGATGGAACTGGAGAGTGTGATGCTAAGTGAAATAAGCCATACAGAGAAAGATAGATACAATATGGTTTCACCCTTATGTGGATCCTGAGAAACTTAACAGAAACCCATGGGGGAGGGGAAGGAAAAAAAAAAAAAGAGGTTAGAGTGGGAGAGAGCCAAAGCATAAGAGACTCTTAAAAACTGAGAACAAACTGAGGGTTGATGGGGGGTGGGAGGGAGGGGAGGGTGGGTGATGGGTATTGAGGAGGGCACCTTTTGGGATGAGCACTGGGTGTTGTATGGAAACCAATTTGACAATAAATTTCATATATTAAAAATTAAATATATATATTTACAACTCAAAGGAGCAAGCAAAGAAATTACAAAGACATATTTTCTAAAGTGAATGCTCTAAGAAAAAGGAGAGAAGGGGCCTCTGTTTTTAGGCCATTTGAATTCTCTAAGGGCCATGGCTGTCTATAGGAAATGTGACCATGGCCTGAACATAATTGTGACAACAGAAGGGGACCAGGTACCTAGAGGCCGGTCTAATGTTTAGCTGAAGGGAATGTAAGGGCATCTTGGACATGTCTCCACTTCCTGCTCCCCATCTCATCTCTTATGTAGGTACATCCCATTTTCAATTCTCTTCTCAGTGGACCCAAACTAACACAGCATACTATGTATCTCTCTAATGAAATAAACTATGTAGCTTACTTAAAATAATATCTGCCATGCACAATATGAGAGTATCAGAGGGTGTGCTGACACATAAATGGCTTGTTTGAATAAAAACACTGGCTCCAGACTGGCACAGTTAATGCTCCAGGGCATGAGCTTATTGAACACAGGGTACTAGATTTCAGTTCTCATATAGTCCCTTTATCTTGGATCCCTTGGTTAGAGCAAAAGTCATTAGTTTTGACTATTACTATTATCTGCATTGCCACTATTCCACAACACTGTCTTATCTTGTCAATTGCAGTGGTCTTGCAACTTCATTCTTCTTATTTTTTGAGTGGAAATACGCACACACACACACACACACACACACACACACACACACACACTCCACATGGATAGAAACATAGTCTTTTAAAAAAGTCACTGTATGTATTCCCTTGAAGTTTTAGTAGGATTTAAACAAAGGTGATTCTAAAGATAAATATTGTATTTACCATAAAAAGCATATGTTCAACTAGGTATATACTCTATTGATTATGTATTACCATGTAAGTAATATAGTCATAAAAAATTATAACTTCTCTCAATATTTGTATGATTTTGTAGATTTTATTTTTAAGAACTTCATTTAACCCACTACGATAGGAATAATGACTTACATTAACTGCTAAACCTTTAGTTAATCACTGGCATGCTTTCAATTATTTGAATATATTGGGCATGAATAATTAATTTCTTCAGTTCTCATTTTAATATTTTTCATTATTGAGCCTGCAGAATTTCCACACCTTCACCCACAACATACCACACACACACACACACACACACACACACACACACCAGCAAAGCCATTTCTAGCATACTTTTTTTTTTCCCTCTCTCACTATTTTATGTAGTCTTAGGGGAAACTTGAAAGGAACTCATTTTATTTCGGACCTATAAACCAGTAACTAGCCTTAAAATCTCACATATGTCGTCTCATTTAATCCTGCCAACACACTGTGTGCTTGGCATTACCATTCATATTGGTAAAGAGATTCAAAGCTAAATTTGGGAAGAAAAAACTTACTCAGGTTCTCAATTAGAAAATTGTAGAACCAGGAATTAAGTTCAGCCTGTCTGACTTCAAAGGCCATGGCTTTCCATTCTATGACCTATCTCCTTTTTCATTATACTATTAAAGTCGTCAACCAATGAATGCATATAAACTTAGTAGTATATATTAGAGTGACATGTTTATATATTTTATTAGCATTAAAATAAGCTAATGGGTATTGCCATATTACTGAGATATATATTGCATAGACTTAATGGTTATTGCAATATTAATAAGATATGAAAGAGAATTTTTGTGGTGGTGATTGCAGTTTCAAGAAGATGTATGAGGAAGTTTATAGGCTACAAAAAATAAACATGCTGAAGGAAAACACTGTCATAATGCATAGTCTAAGAGTAGCACGGCTTGAATGGTTATGGATTACAAAAGTAATTTCACTGGAAAGTTTTAATGTCTGTTAAATGTAAAGTAAAAATGATATAGGGAAGGCACACTTAAATGATCTCCCTGTCTTAAGGCTCCCCCTGCTTCAGTCCATCTACTAGAATTGTCTCCTTCCTAACATACAATTTTGATTTCATTAAATAAGTTTTTCCGAGTTATATCAGTTTCATTTCCATCAACATTGACAGGAGAATAAAGGCCATTTCTGTAAACTGGGTTAATAAGCCATTCATGACCTGACTCTCGCCTACATTTCTCCTTTTAAATCCTACATTGTTTCTGTTTTGAACAAATTTGATTTACTAACTGTGCATAAACCCTAGTTACACATTCTCTTCTCCTAAGTTATCAATCATAGTCCATCCATAAAAAGTTCTTCTGTGTGCTTTTAAGCCATTCAAATTACCAACTTGCTAACATCCTATTCCAGGTTTATCTCACCAATATACTTATGTTACAAATATTTTCTAAGTACTATTTGAAGTAGTGCTTTTATAGTACACATTTTAATTGTGTATTCCTTTGATATAGAAACAATTGACTTTTCTACAATAAATATATGTGGGACTCTTTGGTTATATTTTACAGTTTGCAGATTGTATCAATATGCTGACAACATAATCTGCAAAGAGATCAGCTTTGGTTATTTCTTAATAATCCTTAGGTGTGCCATTAGGATATACAAGCATACCTCGTTAATTTTTTTTTTAAGTTTTTAATGTTAATTTATTTTTGAGAGAGACAGAGTGTGAGCAGGGAGGAGCAGAAAGAGAGGGAGTCAGAATCTGAAGCAGGCTCCAGGCTCTGAGCTGTCAGCACAGAGCCCAGTGGGGGGACTCAAACGCACAAACCATGAGATCATGACCTGAGCTGAAGTCGGAGGCTTAACCAACTGAGCCACCCATGTGCCCCTGACATACCTCATTTTATTCTGCCTTGAGATATTATATATATTTTTTAGCTTGTTTGTTTATACTGAGAGAGAGAGAGAAAGCAGAGGAGGGGCAGACAGGGGGAGAGAGAGAATCCCAAGCAGACTCTGCACTGTCAGTGCAGAGTCCAATATGGGGCTGGAAATGGTGAACTGTGAGATCATGACCTGAGTTGAAATCAGTCAGAGGCTTAACCAACTGAGCCATCCAGGTGCCCTGAGAGAAAACATTGTTTAAACTGAAGGATTGTGGCAACTCTGTGCACGGCAAGTCCATTGGCACCATTTTTCAAAAGCTTTTGCTCACTTCATGTCTCTGAGTCCCCTTTTGGTAACTTTCTCAATATTCCAAATTTGTTCATTATTATTTAATTTATCATGGTGATCTGTGATCAATGATTACAATTCTCTGAAAGCTCAGAAGATGGTTAGTATTTTTAGCAAGGAAGTATTTTTAAAGTAAGGTACGTACATTGCTTTTATAGACATAACACTATTATACACTTAGTAGACTACGATATAGTGTAAACATAACTTTTACATTCACTGGGAAACCAAAAAAAATTCATTTGACTCACTCTATTGAGGTACTCACTTTATGGCAGTGGTCGGGAACTGAGCGGCAGTTTGAGCTAAGCCTCTACTTGTGGATGGGTGGGAGGGCTTGAAAGGAGGGGCTGGCAGAGGTGGTGGCCTGGGGTTATCTGCCTGCAAGGTCAGGGTGTTCAGCACAGTGGCAAAAGGAGTGATGGAGAGGGCACCTGAACAGTGGTGTTGATTATTCTAAAACGTGAAGAGCTTACAAATGTCCACCATTAACTGTGGCTGCTGCAAGGTTTGGTAGATTCTCCTTATTAAGGTAATTAATTTCCTTTCTGTTCCTAGCTAAGAAGATACTTTAATTTAAAACATGATTGAATGTGTTTAATGACATGTCTATGTATTTTAAAATGATCTTAAGTTATTTTTTCTAGTGGCCTGTGATGTGGTAATTTATATTACTGGCTTGTTTAGTGCTAAATTGTTCTTGCATTTCGGCAAATAAATACAATAAGATCATGTTTGCTTTTTAAACTATTGTTAATTTACTTAAGCCTTTCCTATTAGGGGGCACCTGTGTGGCTCAGTTGGTTGAGCATCCAAGTCTTGATTTCGGCTCAGGTCATGATCCCAGAGTGGTGGGATCCAGCCCCACTTCAGGCTCCACACTGAATGTGGAACCTGCTTAAAATTCTCTTTTTCTCTCTCTCTCTCTCCCTCTTTCTTTCTCTCCATGCCCTTCTCCCTGCTCGCATGCTCTCTCTCTCTTTCTAAAAAGAAAAAAAGACTTTTGTATCAGAATTTGTAAGTGAGATTAAATTATTTTCCTTTCTCATTCCTGTTCCAATCTAGTTTATTGATACAATAACAACACTCTTGATGCCTAATAAGGCGTTTTAAAATAATTCAATAGAATACCATTAGACTGAAATGGCTCTAATGTCTTGGTTGCCTACATAAGTACCAAAACATAAGCCAGCATCAATTCACACAAATCTGAGAAAATGAAATTTAAGGACAGCTAATCACAAACAGCCAAATCAGCATTTCCAAATAAGGCATATATATAGTATATATATAATATAATATATATAATATAATATAATATAATATAATATAATATATTAGATATGTATATACTATGTAATATATATAATAATATATATTATATAATATCTATATATTTATATTACATAATATAATATATAATAATGTATGTATATATACCCCATACATATATATGCCATATATAAATACTATATATTATATATATATATATATATATATATATATATATATATATATGCCTTATTTGGAAAAGCTGATTTAGAAAAGCTTTTATACACACACACACACACACATATATATATATGCCATATATATATATATATACTTATATATATAAGTATATAGTGTGTATATATAGTATATACATAGTATATATTGTGTATACTATATACTATATACTATAATATATTATATACTATATAATACTATATAATATATACTACATAGTATATAATATATTATATAGATTATATAGTATATACTATATAATATATTATATATATAGTATATATAATATATTATATATATAGTATATATAGTATATACTATACACTATAATATATTATATACTATATATGCTGTATACCATATACTATATAATATATTATATATTATATACTATATATACTATATATATGCCTTATTTGGAAAAGCTGATTTGGCTGTTGTGCTTAGCTGTCCTTAAATTTTAAATATATATATATATATATATATATATATATATATGCCACATCTTCTCTACGAAAGCCTTCCCTTACCCTCTGTTTGTTGAGTGCTTCTCACCAATGTTTGGTCCTGCCTCATTGGAATTAATGTTTGTTCAAATAAATTATTGGAAATGTAATGTGCTTCAGTTTATCTCTTAACAGACTTTTGCTTTAAAGTCATCTTTTCTTAATGATGTTATAACAATGACAATTTTCCTTTACTTGAATATTCTTACTATAATATTTTTAAAATATGTCTACCTTTTTTGTGGCAATTTAGACCATTCTATTAATTGTAATTTTCAATATATTAAGACTAATTTTCACCGTCATAATTTGGGTGTTCCTTTATTCAATCTTATGCTTTTTTTTTTTTCTGATATCCTTGGACTTTCCATGCTTCTTATTTCCTTACCTGTCCACACACTGGTTTTAAAATTTATACATTGTTATTTTTTTCCTTAAAACGATACTTTTGAAATTTTTTCATGTATCCTAGACTCTAACAAATTTTAAAAATAACATGTACATTCTTAAAATAATCTGTTTGGGGCAGCACAGATTTGGATATAATACAACTGGTAACCATTTTTCTTTCGTCAGCAATTCCTAAGACACTATATTAATGTTTCAATAACTTGCTCTACATATTGATATGTCAGTATCTAATTGCTTTAAAGACTTCTCATTGTATTTAGTCACCTGCAGTTTTCCTAAAATATGCTGACATGCAGATTTATCCTACTTAAAACTTCCGCCCTTTGAATCTGAGAAGTCATTTATTTCATCAAACTATTCCTTTTCCTTCTCTCCATTCCTTCCATGATAATTCCTAATAGGCATGATAAACTGCCTCCTGGTTCATTATATTCCCTTTTACATGTTTCCCTTCTATCTGTCTATAATATATAACACAACTTCAGGTCCTACTTTTCCAGCCAAATTGAATCTTCTGGTTAAAATTCAATAAGCTTCTATGATTCAAACTCAGTAGCACTCTTAAAGATCCCATTTAAATAATTTTAAAATAATCTTGTCTCTCTGCATTTTTATATGTTTGAACTTCCTATATGTTAAACTAATTTCATTATTTTAAATCAATTAAGTGTTCTTACTTAAAAGTCTATTAAACATTTCTATAATCTTTAGTTCTTGGGAGTTTACTTCTTTTACTAATATATCACTCATGAGATATTTTCTTTCTTTCCTTTAGCCTAGATATTAATACCTTGTCAATATCATATACAGTACAAATCACTTCTTTGAAAAATGTTTGTAAATCATTATGCAAGCCCTCTGTTTAGTACTATTACTTTTAATATTGATATTATTAACTTTGGATGCTGTTTATAAAAGTTCTTTCTTACTTACAAACACATTTTTTTCCAATGCTTTTTGAATTTTTCTATTTGTGATTAGCTCTCTAGTTTTTATTAATTTTTGTGTATGCAAATATAAACCTAAATTGACTTTCTTATATCTGGAAGTCATTACCCACCATCAATTTTTGAATAGCTAATACTGACCTCACAGATTTGAAATATCAAATTTATAATATAATCAATATCCATACGTGGGGGAAAAAAAGGGATAACACAGCATGAGCTGCTGGCTTTCTACCAAAAATGGGGATGCTTCTGCAAAAGTGAGAAGAGAGAGAGAAGTATGTGGATCTGGAAAACTGTCATAAAAAGTCTGTGTGAAAATCCTTTAGAAATAGAAGACATTTAAGAAAAAATGTCATCAGGATATAGTGTGTGTCTTTGGGGTGTTATCAGAAAAGGGTAATAGTCAATGAGAAATCTTTCAATGCGCTGCAACACTTTGTTTAAATCTTACACTGTTTTATTGCCACAGTCTCATTTGTAATCTATTTTGTATTTTGCTATGTTAATGAAATACTGCAGTGATAATATCAATAGATTCAGAAAAACATTTTAATAAATTTCCCTTTTAATATGTGGTTTTTTAAAGAAAACATAACCCATATGATGGAATAAAAAGGAACATTCTAAACTTATGATGTCTATATTATGTGCAGTTAAAGCAACCATTAAAATTTGTGGAGTTAATAAAATGCACTTCTTTTAAAGTAGGAGGAAGAATTTATAAAACCATGTCTGTCATTACTGCTATTGTTCAAGCAATATTTGAGCCTTGAAAATATTTTTAAACAAGAAATAATGCTGCAAGAAAATTCTATGAGTATGTTAAGGTGAGAAAAAATTAAGTTTTTTTATTATTTGCAGATTTCATCAACCACATTAAAAAATCTACCATTCCCAAAAGTTATTTTATGGATATTGACAAACTGTTTCTAAAGTTTATATGGAGAAGCAAAAGACCTAAAAGAACCAATACAATATTGAAGGAGAATAAAATAAGACAGATGCTACTTAACTTCAAAATTCACTCTAAAGCTACAGTAATCAAGAAACATTGTAGGGGTGAAAGAATAGACAAATAGATCAGTAGAATAGAATACAGAGCCCAGAAATAGACCTCTATAAATATAGTCAACTAATTTTTGATGATGTAGCTAGCAAAGGGAATACAATGGAACAAAGATAGTCTCTTAAACAAGTGGTGTTAGAATAACTGAACATTCATATGCAAAAAAAAAAAAGAATCTAAAAGAATCTAGACAGACCTTAGATGATCCACAAATTAACTCAGAATGGATCACAGACCTGTGATGCCTTTTTAGATACAATATCAAAGGCACCATCTACAAAAGAAATGATTGATAAGTTGGACGTTATTTTTTTGATAAGTTGGACTTTATTAAAATTGAAAAAGTCTGCTCTGTGAAAATAACAGTATCAACAAAATGAGCAGACAAGCCACAGACTGGGAGAAATTATTTGTAAGAGACACATTTGATAAGAGAGTGCTATCCAAACTATACAAAGAACATTTAAAAATCATCAATATGAAAACAAGGTGATTAAAAAATAGGCTAAGGATTTCAACAGTCATCTCATCAAAGTAGATATACAGGTGGCAAATAAGTACGTGAAGAGATGCTCCACAGTATATCTCATCAGGAAAATGCAAATTAAAAAAATGAGAAACCACTGCACACCTATTCGAATACAGAACACTGACAACATGAAATCTGGTGACGAGGTGAACAACAGGAACTCTCATATTTTGCTGGTAGGAATGCAAAAGAGCACAGCCACTTTGAAAAACTGGTGGTTTCTTGTAAAATGTAGCAAGCTTGTCATGGAGTTGAGCATTCATGCTTCTCACTATGTACCCAAAGGAAGTGAAAATTTATGTCCATACAAAAACCTGCACATACATGTGTGTAACAGCTTTATTCATAATTCCCCATACTTGGAAGCAACCAATATATGCTTTAGTAGGTGAATGGATAGGTAAATTGCAGCACATCTAGACAATGGAATATTATTTAGTGCAAAAAAGGAATGAGCTATTAAGCCACAGAAAGACATGGAAGGGCTTTATGTATATCACTAAGTGAAAGAAGCCAGTCTGAAAAGCATATATATTATGTACCTCCAACTATATATGACATTCTGGAAAAGGCAAAACTAAGAAAAATAAAATAAAATAAAATAAAAAAATAAAACTGGTTACCAGTTTTAGAGGCAGGAGGAATGATTAGGCAGAACACAGAGGACACTGAGGGCAGTGAAATCAGTCTGTATGGTATTATAATAATGGGTGTATGTCCTTATACATATATCGAAGCCCGTAGAATGTACAATAGCAAAATTAAACCTACTGTTCTTCGTGTTATTATAATGTGTCAGTGGTAAAAACAATGCATGGTAAAAAATAAGAAAACATATGTCAATAAGCAATATAAAGAAGATCTGAATAAAAAATAGAGAGGTAAATCAGATAATTGTTTCTTTTTTTTTGATAAATTTTTAAATATTTATTTATTTTTGAGAGAGAGAGACAGCTTGTGAGTAGGGGAGGGGAGAGACAAAGGGAGACACAGAATCTGAAGCAAGCTCCAGGCTCTGAACTGTCAGCACAGAGTCCAACACGGGGTTCAAATTCAGGAAAGCGGGATCATGACCTCAGCTGAAGTTGGACTCTCAAGTGACTGAGCCACCTAGGTGCCCCAGATCATTGTTTCTTAAGAGCAAAGAAGTATAAATCAACTTAGCAAGTATATGTATTTTTATTTTAATTTTTAAAATAAAAATTATTTTTATTTTATTATTTTTAAATACAAATATTTTATTTTTTATTTTAATTCCATAGTGTATAGTTAACATACAGTGCTATGTTAGTTTCATGTATACAATTAGGTGATTCAATAATTCTTTATATTGATCAGTGCTCATCATGATAAGTATGCTCTTTAATCTCTATCATCTATTTTACCCATCACCCTACCCACCTCCCCTCTGGTAACCATCAGTTTGTTCTCCATAGTTAAGAGTCTGTTTCTTGGTTTGTCTCTCTCTTTTTGTTTTCCCTATGCTCGTTTGTTTTGTATCTTAAATTCCACATAAGAGTGAAATCATATGGTATTTGTCTCTCTCTATTGAGTTATTTTGCTTAGCATAATACTTTCTAGCTCCATCCACATCATTGCTAATAGCAAGATTTTATTCTTTTTCATGGCTGAGTAATATTCTATTGTGTATATATGCCACTTCCTCTTTATCCATTCATTACTCAATGGACATTTGTGCTGTTTCCGTAATATGGCTATTGTAGATAATGTTGATATAAACATTGGGGTATATAAATCCTTTGAATTAATACTTTTGTATTGTTTGGGTAAATACCTAGCAGTGTAATTGCTAGATTGTAGAGTAGTTCTATTTTTAACTCTTTGAGGAATCTCTATAGTGTTTTCCAGAGTGACTGTACCAGTTTGCATTCCCACCAACAGTGAAGAAGTGCTCCCATTTCTTCACATCTTTGCCAACATGTGTTGTTTCTTGTGTTACTGATTTTAGCTATTCTGACAGATGTGAGATGATCTGATTGTAGTTTTGATTTGTATTTCCATGATGATGACTGATCTTGACCATCTTTTCATATGTCTGTTAACCATTTGTGTGTCTTTTTTGGAAAAATATCTATTCATGTGTTCTGTCCACTTTTTAATTCAATAATAATAATAATAATGATTATTTTGGTGTTGAGTGTATCAGGTTTTTTTAAATAGATTTTGGATACTAACCCTTTATCAGATATGTTATTTGAAAATATCTTTCCCCATTCAGTGGTTGTCTTTTAGTTTTGTTGATTGTTTCCTTCACTGTGCATAAGCTTTTTATTTTGATGTAGTCCCAATAGTTTATTTTTGCTTTTATTTCCCTTGCAGGATATAACAGGCTTGCAGCAATACAACAGGATCCTTGTAGAGATTGAGCAGTTTTCTCTCATCCAGGGTGCAACGCAATTGTATAATTTTAGAAGTGTAAAAGTCAATTACATTTCATTATGTTTTTTTTTAAATTATTTTTAGTAAGGAGAGAGATTTACATAGACTTATTTATACAGTCTTATTTCATAATGTGTTGTGTCTAGGAAATAAATATTCAGTAAAGACGTATATGGGATTAAAGACTTAATTTTTTAAAAAATGGGAATAATTTTTACATGTGATCATCACATAAAATTACATATATTTTTATATTTATATGCACTTGTGTATGTGACCTTTTCATTATGTCCTCCTCTTTTCCAAAGCTGTCAACTATATGTGACAGCTATATTTTTGTATGTGGACCAACAACATAGATACACATGTTTACATCTACATATCTAGAGATACCTGAATGTACACAAACATGCATATGCATATATAGATGCATCATTAATACAAAATCTACATTTTCAAATCTTTTTTTGGTGACTGAAGTAAGATAGTAAAATAAGTAAAGCAAAGATGAGTAAAATGACTAGTCGACTATGAAACAGTCTAATATAATAACATAATTCACCAAATTGATTGCTGTTCAATTAAAAAAGCCATCACTTTAAGCACTTTGTCTTATTAAATTATCACTAAACTGTCCAATATGTTTATTTCAATTTGTTCATTTGAACAATGTTAAATGGATGTTTTCTAAAATTCAGGAAAATTGGAAACCAGGGTTTAATTATCATTATGACAAAGTAAAAGATATTAGTTTTATAATTGGCAAAATATCTTTTGCACTATACTGAAATAAAGTTCCATGTTACAGATTGTGAAGCATGCCATTTGAAAATTCTTGAAAAATAACACAAACATCAATAAACCAAATGCAAAAATGCCAAATCATATCAACAAGCAAACATGGTATACATAAGTGAAATATTTTAGAGTGATGGCAGTACATTTAATTTCAAATGTTTCTGGTTCATACATAAAATAATGGAAAGTAAAAATATATATAGTATCTAAATATAGAGCATATCTTTGATAATTCACACAACACATTTTCCATATTTTTCTTTCAAATAATGACACAAACTAAAGAGAAAGCCTCACTGAGAACTGAACGAGGATACACAACATTTGCCTTCTCCCCTACACTGCATCTGTTTATCCCCACACTGCTCTCAAATAAGAGATTCAGGAATTCAAGAACTTTCCCCGATTTTGGCTCAGAGACAGGCTGTCAGGATGAAAGAGGGTCAGGTTTTAGCAAAACAGGCACTGTACTTGAAGATTAGCCATTAGCTCCAGATCCATGCCAACAATAGCAGCTGGCTTTTAAAAGTCTCACATGCTCACTTCATTTCTGTTCATTGATTTCTCTAAAATGAGTGAGGAAGGATAAATGACAAGGATAGGAGGGCACAAGTATCTTCATGTTGTTTTCACTAAATTGGAGTCAACAGATTTAATTGTTTTTGTCATGCAATGATCAATAAACTTAAATACAGCAGTGAACATTTTGGATCACATCTCAGAAACGTTAGACAACAAACTGCATTTATCATGCACTATATGTATGTATGTATGTATGTGCATATGTATGTATGTATATGTGCATGCATGTTTACATACATGCACAAGCATGTATCATAAGGAGTTACAATAATTTGGAAAAACAGAGATACTATATTAAGTGCATAATGTATAGCCCGTCTTGAATATACACCAAGATTATATAACGTAACTATATGCACAGATACTTAAAGATAGTTATAACTGGCTGTCAGGTGTGACTTTAATGCCCTGTATATTTCTGTGTGTGTGTGTGTGTGTGCATGTGTGTGTGTGTGTGTGTGTGTGTGTGTGTGTGTTTAAGCACTGAGAAATTAGGTGCATCCACTAAGGTTATCTCTCTATTCCCCTTATTCCTTATTCATCATAATATTCTTTATCATTCACTCAGTGGGTCAGCAGTAATGGCTTATAGTAGGTAAAGATCCATTTATTTTACACAATATGACAGCCAATATATTCAAATAAAAATTATGTGTCTTAGAGTACCATCAGGATGTTTAAAGAGATTAAAAAACGTTAAGGAGATTTAAAAATTCTTGATTTTTTAGGAGTGGCACAATGATTAGAAATCTTTACTTTCAGAAATAAAATTTAGGTTCACATTGTGATGGACTGTGAGGTGAAGGAGAATTTGCATTGAGATGTATCTCCCGGGGTGCCTAAGTGGCTCAGTTGGTTAAAGGTTTGACTCTTAATTTCAGCTCAAGTCATTGTCTCATGGTTCATGAATTCGAGCCCCATATCCACCCCCACCTTGAGCTCTGCACTGACAGTGTGGAGCCTGCTTGGGATTCTCTCTCTTCCTCTCTCTCTGCCACTTCCCCACTCATGCTTTCTCTCTCAAAAATAAACAAACTTTAAAAAGAAAGAAAGAAAAAAGAGATGTATCTCTCAAGGGTTTAAAACTTAAGCATAAAAAAATGGGAGTTTGGAAAGAGCTTTTGACTATTAAGAGCATTCTAGCAATGATCACTGTCCAAAGCAGACGGAAGGACTTGGGACAGAGAATTCTAGTGGTACTTAAGAGCATGGCTGGGGACTGTCCAGGGGCTTCGGAAGCACCTCAGTAGCTGAACATGTTCAGAGCACAGTCTATTAAAAATACGTAGCATGTGGGGCACCTGTGTGGCTCAGTCAGTTGAGACTCAGACTTTGGCACAGGTCATGATCTCACCCTTCGTGAGTTCCAGCCCCGTATCAGGCTCTGTGGTGACAGCTCCGAGTTTGGAACCTGCTTCAGATTCTGTGTCTCCCTCTCTCTCTGCCCTTCCCTCACTCTGTCTCTCTGTCTCTCTGTCTCTCTGTCTCTCAAAATTAAACATTAAAAAAAATAAGGAAAATATGTATGTCATTTCTAAAATGGGAAGATTTATGAAAGTGGAGAGTTCACTAATTTTTTTTAAATTACCCAAACTCACTTTTTCCCATTTCCCTTTTACTCAGTGATGTTTGATATTATACTTCCAAATGATATGATTTAATTTGCCATAAAAATTACTCCAAATGGTAATGTGTTGTCTTAAGAAGCAGAAGACATGGAAATTCAAGAAGATATCTACAGTGTTTTTAAGAAATCTGTGAGTTGAATAAATTTTGAAATCATTAAAAATAAAGTGAGAAAAATTCCTCCTCTCACAGGATTTATCATTATGGAAACATCTGGCATTTGGAATACAGATATTAAAATAAAATTCATGATATTTTACAATATCATTCACAATGTATAATTGATCTTTTTTAGCAGATTTTTAAAATTAGTCATTCTTTTTTTGCTTTCCAAACATGTATTTTATATGACCCAATCATCTTATATTACATTAAAAACATACTAAGAAGAAAACTATACTATATGTTTTTATTCATTTTTAAAATTTTTTAATGTTTGTTTATTTTTGAGAGAGAGAGAGAGACCTAGTATGCGCGGGGGAGGGGCAGAGAGAGAGGGAGACAGAATCCGAAGCAAGTTCCAGGCTGAGCTGTCCGCAGAGAGACCCACGTGGGGATCGAACTTACCCACTGGGAGATCATGACCTAAGCCGCAGGTGAAGGTCCAACTGACTGAGCCACTCTGGCGCCCCTATACTATACGTTTTAAAGAAAATTAAAAGTAACTTCATAGAATAAGGAAATTAGTTGGGAAAAATTAAAATATGCATCATATGCTAAGGAGAAAAATACAATAAAACCCAAAAAATATGTCATATTCTAAGGAGAGAAACACAATATGCAAAATAACTCCACCCGATAAAACCTTATTTCTTCTTTCTCACAGAAGCAGCTGTGTGGCTGTCATATAACTGTGCTGTTTGAAAGACAAAATGCATAATTAGTGGTCATTAAGACACTAAGGTTACTTTCTGCATGTGTCAGTCTTCTCCATGTGCCCCGTGCAAGAGATTTCTTGACTAACAGCAAGAACAGAAATGTTATATTTGAGGGCCATGAAAGACTGTGTCCAATCATAATTTAGAGTGGATTTACTTCAAAGTTCTTAATTACAGGTCACTTCCGCGGTGCGACAGATGGTAGAATGGTAAAGTGGATAACAAGACAGAAAGACAGGTGGCAGAGATGCTGAGGGAATTTCTTCTAAGACCGTGTCGGTCTGGGCATTTTAGCGACATTGGGACTCCCGGGGCGAGATCATGGGTGCAGTCAGTGCTGATCCGAAATCATTTAAAGAATTGATAATTGCCTTCAGTGAAACAGTCAGCTCTTTTAATTATCACCTTGAAAGAGCATACTAACAGTACATCGAATTGTTTTGTGAAAACAAAAGAATATTCCTCCTGGCCTTTAAATGTTTATTTAGGAATAAGCAAGTTAAATTATATGTCTAGTGAACCAAAAATAAGCAAATAAAGCAACATGTTTGGAAAAATCAATTTTTGTTAGGAAGGTTTTCAAGACATCCACAAGTCCCAACATGTTTTTAAAAAAAATTTGTAGAAAAATGCCTCATAGATCTCTTTTAAATCCCCCTCTGTGGGCATGAATATCTTCGGAGATAAAAGGAAGTGGATAGAGGCTGGGATGTTCTGCTAACCTTGGACAGGGAAGAACAGTGTCTCCACAGGGAACTGGCTATGGCTCATTTTAAAGGGCAAGAATTGGGTGGAAAGCTGCCTGGAGCAATAGCATTGCCAGCAACGAGAGCAAAAACACAAGACACTCCTGTTGGGATCAGTCAATAAATACTTATTCTATGGGTATTTTCATAAATCTCACATTTTTCTTACTTGCTGTAGCAAATTAGAGTTACATATACTAACCATGCCTAAATCTTTGAAAACAAACCATTGCCTGGCATGATTTAGGAACTTTGATGCTCCAAACTCCACAAGAATAGCACTACATATTTCAGCACAGCAGTATTGCATGAACACAAACTTAGAGGTTGTGTAGTAATTTTGTGTTGTATAAATAAGGATCTTGACCCTTTGACATGTTCACTTTTATTTAAAACTGTGACTCTCCTTTCAAAGCAATGAGTCATATTATTTTTTTATGATAACAATAATAATAATAACAACAAAGTGTGTTCACAAGTTCATAATAAAAGTAATCAAGAATTATTTGGGTATTATATTACTAAAGGTGATGTGATTAGTTATAGAAAGTAAGCAAATTAGATGGACTAAATCAATAGCTTTACAAGGACAGGAAAAAATATCTCCATTTTCTACTCTAGACATACATTAAATAAATTTTGAAATAAACAATAGCATTATTGTATTTTCATTCTTGAGTAATAGTCACTTAAGAAAAATACAGGTAAAAGGATGGGAAAACCTTTCCCTTTATTTATTTAGGAAGAAATATTGCCTATTCCTTGTGGTTTATTGCTAACACCTGCTATATAGGATATTTAAGGACTTAGTAAGGACCAATCAAAGGGCTAAAAAAAGTACCTTGGCAAACTACAGTGCAAATGATCTTTTAAACACAATATAATAATTTCTTTAATATTCAAATTTAAAATAATGCAAATTTCATTGAATATATTAGAATATGGCTAACTTGAAGCAGCATCCTAACATTATTACCTTGGGAAAGTTCAAGAAATTAATAGAGATTTATATATAATTTTTCATGTATCTCACAGTTTCTATTTTATTAAGATATTATAAAATTTCTAATAAGTTAAAAGCATCTAATAATATAAATGCAGAACTTTTGAAAGAGAATCACTAATCACTTCTCAAAATTAAAGTTAAAATTTTAATAGATAATATTTCCTTATTAGTTAGTTTATTAATCTACCTAGAAAATCTCTATTACAGAAAAATGTCATATAAAGCCATAGAAATAACAACCTATAGTTGTTATTGTAGCCCAGGAGAGACATTCAACTAGTCTGCACTGGTTAAGATCCATTTTAAGAGTGGTCTCTATTCAGATTGGCCTGTATTTCTTGGATGGTTATTAAATATTATGAATATCTCTGCTGAATTTGAATGTTACCTTGAAATGGTAGAGATGTTTTCATCTGCATTTTATGTTGAATTCAAATGTGTAGGCTTCCATGTCCTGCTAATGCAAGAAATACATACCAGGACTTTGAATGAATTTTTACTATGATCTTTTAAGGGCACAATTCTCTTTACCACATAAGGAGATGAAACTAACACAAGCTTATTCAGAAAGGCATTCCCTGGTTTATGTCATAGAGGTCTCTGAGTTATTCTAGGTCTATAAGAAGACATGAGTAAAAACACTGTATTTGAAGTTAGAACAGCACTTTCTTCTAGTTGGATAGTTTTCTTTATACCCAGAGAAAAGTTTCAGTGTCAATAAAGCTCACCAAGGTTTTCTTCAAGAAGTAGCTTACACATTCCCCACAACTTGGGGAAATATTTGGCTAAGATATTGTAATTGTAAGTCATCACCCTTGACAAAACAATTTAATTTGCATAATTTCCAGAGTATTCATTCTCTTTACTCTTATAACAATTTAGTAGTATCTCTGGGGGAGGGGGTGGTGGCATAGATGCTTGGTTGGTTCTCCAGCAAAAAAGTTTGAGGCCAAGGATATCCAAATTTCTTTGATTAGCTGAGTTAGTTTCTGTTGACTTTTTAAATAATAAAGAGCATCAAGTATTATGGGCTGAATTGTATTCCCTCAAAAAAATATGTTGAAGCCCTATCTAACTACCTCTCAGAATGTGATTTTATTTTGAAATAGGGTCATTACAGATGTAACTGGCTAAGATGATTACCCGAATAAGGTGGGCCCCTAATCCAACAAGGTTAGCATCTTATAAGAAGATGGCTGAGTGAAGTAAGAGAAACACTGGGAGTATGTCCTGTGATAATAAATTCAGAGATTTAAGTTATACAGCTACAAGGAATACCAAATGTTGCTAGCAAATCCCCAGAAGCTAGAAAAGACAAAGGAGTCTCTACAGATTTCAGAGTGAGCATGCCCTTCCAATATCATAATTTCAGGCTTCAAGCCTCCAAAACTGTGAGACAATACATTTATTTTTTTAAGCCACTTAGTTTGTGGTATGTTGGGATAGCAGCCCCAGGAAACTAATATTTCTGGCTAATAAAATGTTCACTTAATTAAAACCAAAGTTAAGATATTATATGTTATACTAGTTATATTAGGAAAATTGCTTTCTGTATTGGCTCCTGTTCCATAATGATAAAAACACACATGTGGAATACAATATATGTGTCCTCCTTTTTCTATAATGTTTGTACGTTGGTCTTTAAAATGCCCGAATTCATGTTCCTACATGAAGGGATCACAAAAACAAAACACCTTCATTAAAATGCTTCAAATCGTGACTTGCTTTGTGAGGAAGACATTTCTCTCATTCTTAGACTGATATAAGAGCAAATCAGTTAAATAGTTATATCTGAAGTAGTCTACCCACAAAGTATTTCTGGTAATGAAAACCAACAATAGTTCAATGTAGCTAACTCCTTGAGTTTTCAATAAAGTTGCCTATCACCTATGAGGCCCTTATTAAATGTTTGTTGAATATCTGATTGAATTAAAATGTGAATGCAGGTAAAACAAAGAATAACAATAATTAGTAATGAAATTGTGTTCAATATATGTTTGCTTTTATTAAATATAGAAAGAAACTATTCATATGGTGGCATTATCTGCTTTTCAGGTAATAGAATAGAGCTTGGGATATAAAGAAGACCTTACTATATTCATTTTCTTTCGCCTCTAATTTTACCATTGCAGTTACATGCTTGGAGAGGGAAACCTTGATCATCTTCACATTGTTGTAGCGGTTTTTTTTTAATGTTTATTTACTTATTTTGAGAGAGAGAGGCACAGAGACAGAGGGAAACCCAAGCAGGCTCTGTTGTCAGTGCAAAGCCTGACACGGGGCTAGATCCCACAAAACGTGCAATCATGACATTGGCTGAAATCAAGAGTCTGAGGCTTAACCAATTGAGCCACCCTGGCACCCCTGTTCTAGCATTTTTATGTCAAGAATGCTCATGGTTAGGAGATACCAAATACTAAGTCTTTAATAGCATCATCCTTAGTTTGGAAATAAAATTTACCTCTACACTTGACTCACAAGTCAGATCATAAGATAATTTGCCCAGAGAGTTCTAAATCCGTGCCTCATAGTGGAATGATCCTGTTAATTAGGATTATATATGAATGGAGCTCTGGAAAAGCTATGCACATTTAGGTTCTTTTGCTGATGTATCAGTTGTTGGTAATATAGGCTCTGTAGACACTGAAAGATTTCCAATTTAAAGTCAGGCAACTAAAAGGATTTCAGGCAAGGTTTGAAGGAACTATGATTGTTACAACACATTGATATCTATTTCATTAGGAAGCTTATTCAACATTTTGAGAAGTAAGTTTGCATAATTTGTGAGCATTTTCAGAGAACATCTCTCTGGCATTCAAGAAAATTGATATAATTTATCCTTTTTACTTCAGTCAAAACCATAGTTAGACTTCATAGAAAAGAACCTAAAAGATTGGAGAGGATATATATGTATACAATAATTGAAACTCTTTAGTACAATATACCAAGTAAGAATTAATTTTTACCATACATTTATGTCCAGGAAACCCAATAAAATGAAAAAATATAGATTTTAGTTTTTAAAGTTTCAGTTAGATTAATCTGTCACACTTGGTGGAGTAGCTATCACTAAGGTAAGTGAAACCTCTTGCATTGCCTGGCAGAAAGTGCCATTTTGTGTTACCAGTCGAAGGCACTCTCTTGCATGTCCCTCAAACTACACTTTTGTTCTTTATTCTGCTTCTCAATGTATTTAAACTTTGAGATTTTTTTAGCTTTTTCTAACCAGGAAAAGTTTCTCCTTCTTGCTTTCGCATATAAGTATATATTTTATGTTTTTATTTTTTATCAATGTCATTTCATACATGTATTGGGGTTCATGCCCAAAGAAGAGACAGTATGTAGTCAGCTCACAATTTGAAACTAGTAATCTGTTCGAAGGTTTAGTTCCAGTATTTGATAAAAGCCATAAACTTTGTCTGGATTGGAAACAGCACGTATATACTAAAACCAATTTTTAAGCCACTCCCTGACCCTGTCATTCCAGAGACATCATGGCTCTATCCCTTGGTATTTCAAAACACACTCCAGGCTGACTCAGTGGAAGTGTGTGTCAAAGTACAAAGTGATATATCTGAATTTCGTATAGCACTTAAGGTCCATCGATTTAATCTTCAACCACAAAGAGAGAAGTTACTGATTACAACAATTCTATTCTTTTTATAGCTAGTAGACTTAATTATTGACATAAATGCTTTTCAGAGAATCATGAACTTTTCTGTCCAATTTAAAGCAAATATGTTTTGTGCTTTTGAAGAAACAAGACAAAAATTTCTGCAGCTAATGAAATCAGATCAGTTGCCCTAATACACACCTCAGGCAGAGGATGTGGAACTGGCTGAGTTTTTAGAAGGTGATGTGCTACCAGGTCAGAATACATTTGTAGGTCAACTTTGAATGATAACTTGCCCCCTTGGGTTACTGGAATCTTACATTTTTCCTTGTCAAAGCTCTTGATAAATTGGGAAGCAGTAAAGCACCTTGCACTTAAACACTTTTCACGTCTACTATCTTTCCTTCTGTGTGAGACGAGTCAAGTTGTCAGGCACAGATATAAACAGACTTTCTTTATGTAATGATTTCTATGGTCCTAAAAATAGTAAACCTCCCTGCATGCCAGTATGTGAAGAAGGAACAACAATTTTCATTTTGAACCAGTGTCAAAGTTAATATTAACTGAACTTAAAGACACCTAACAAGGAGCCACTGATACCTGTTTTGGGGAAATCGGCACAAAAGTTCTGGATGTGTAATTCATAAACCAGGAACGAGGCTGCTTCAAAAAGTTCCCAGATATGAACTGATAACTGAGATTTGTTCCAGCACCATGATGCACTTGGGTGGTTAGTAAGTAATGTGGTCATATAATTTGTCATATACACCTGCACACTTTGGAGCGAATGGGGGCGTTATTAATTGCACAGGAAAACAACCATAACAGAAGTGTCTTGGGCCAGGTAGAATGTATGGTGACCCAGTTTATGACTTCATGCACAGTGCCAGTAGCAAGAGGGCTCTGATGAGTTTTGTTTCAACAGACAGAACCATAAGGTCTTTAAAAATATACCTCAGATCAAGAGTTTCAGGTCAGTTATGTTTCAAAATGTGATCCTTTACAGATTAATTTGGATGAAGTTGGCTACTCAGAATATACATGACCAAATGCTACTTCCTTAGTTTCTTCCTGGACCCATTTGGTGTGATCCAACAGTGTAAAAAGTGTGTTTGTGTGTGTGCTCACACACACGTATGTCAATTAGTAGATACATATACAATTATACACAGAGATTATCTTGTTCTGAAGCTACTTGACTAATAAGAAAATAAAACCCCAGATCCACTAATTTAACTAATTGACCTATGTGGTAAACACACTTAAAAATCACTTAATAGATAACTTTGTTGTAGTGCCATAAAATTTGGGATTTTTTAAGAAAATTAATATCGTTACAAGTAAGTTATTAAGTAATATAAAAATAAAAATGAATACAAATTTGCTAAACTTGATTTTATCATAATATTTATATTTAAGCAAGCGACATAATGTATGATGAATGTTCTTTCCAGATGTTACACATATGTACAAATTCTAATACATACTAAACATAAATTGTAGATGAAACTCTCTTTTATCACCCATTAAAAAAACTTAAAAAGAAAAAAAAAGCCTCACCTGAGAATTGGTTAAAATTCTATGACATTTTGTATAGACACTCCTAGTTAAGAGCCAGGAGGCTCACTCGTAGATACATTGAAATTTAACATTGCTTTTAGTCTAAACCTATCATAATTTCATAGGCTAGATGTCTGGAAAAGAACCCACCTAAAACTATCTTTACCTTCTTTTATAGTGCAATAATTATTCTTCCTGTTCAGAACACATTTTAGTAAGGTGGAGCTCAATCTAACAGTGACCATTTTTATTTTGTAACTGTAGGTGCAAATTATAATATATATAAGACATTACACATATATTGTATATAATATCATACATGATATATTTTTAAACTATCTATGAAACATGGTTATATTCTATAGGTCAACATAGTGTTCTCTGTTGTCTCAACCTATAACTATGTAACAAAAATTCTTGAGATAAAATCTATTACTATCAGATGCAGATTAATCAACACCCAAAGTACAATTTATTTACTTTGCAAAATTAAATTGGTATTTTGTGTACAAGTTTGTATTAAAGTTACTTAACCCAATTTTTAATTTTTTATCTTCATTGTTTTAACAGGAAGCTCAGCTTATGTATAATGCTTTCATTCATTTCAGGCTTACGTGTTTTAAATTTTAATTATGCATTTTCCCTTTTTACAACCTGTATTATGGTCTAATTAAGTTTGTTTAGAAAAGCAACAATCATTTAATAAATGCCAATGGTTTTAGTTTATCTTTGCATAAGTAGGTTAATTAAAGAAATTATTGTTTTTTCTTTTTGTTTTCTTTTCTACAGTGTAAAAAATGCATCCTGATACAAGGTGCAAAATTAGAATAAGATAGATTACAGACTGAAATGGATTGTAAATCAACTTCTGTACTGTGAATATTTTATAGCAGGCATTTGCAAACTAAAAAATCTGACATTTATATAGCAATGCATGCATAATTTTCCCCTTATATGTCATTTCCCTGAGATGAAAGTAATTTTAAAATGCAAGGTCAAAGAAATGATTACCCCTAACAAATAATAATAGAAGTTAAGGACAAATATCAGGAAGCAATTTGGCATTTTTCTATTCCGTGGAGCATTTAATATCTAATGTACACTTTCCGATAAGACCAGGGATGGTGAGGTAGAAAATCCTTGCTGTAATATGGAGATAACTTCAAGGTAGATAAATTGTTCCATTGATTTAATGGCTGTTATTGTTCCCTGGCCAAAACACAGTTGGAGCTGTTCTTGTGGGACCAGAGTATCTCCTATATCTGATAAATGGTATGACCAGGACAACCTCAGTCTCAGCAGGAAAGACGCTGAACAAATTGTCAGCATGATTTACATACAAGTTGTCAACAGCATCTGGGTTGCTCTCTGAAAGAATGATGGCTAACAGATGTTCTGGGAAATGCTACCATCTGCCCTTTCTCAAAATACATCCCCTGTGAAACAATGCATTTGAATGGATGCCACAGAGATACCTTTCTTTTGAAGAACTTAACCGTCCTCAATATTTCAACGTTACTTGCGGCCGTCACAGAAGCAAATGGTCTTAAGAGTGTAAATGCAATCAGGCTAAGTAAGCAGACAGGTCCTTGAAAAGGTCTTTAAGTTTAGTCACACAGTTTGGAAAAATAATGGTTCATGACTCTAGTGAGTATACCAGAAAAATTCCGTTGGGAGGTCAGGAACTCCTTTCGTGCATATCTATTAGGTGCTATCACATTAGTTAGTGGTTTGGTTAAAATCTACAGTGATTTCATAATATTTTAAAACTAATTACTCTACAATTACAATAATATAAATATAAAAATCAAAACATATAATTCAATAAATTGACACCAGTATTCACGTGTTCTAGAGATATAAATACTCTCAGCAATGTATCAGTATGTTGAAGGTTAAGCGGGCCACAGTTGATCAGTATTAGCAATAGTAATAGTCAAGCTCTCAAGAGTGAAAAAAATATTTAGCCACTTTCTCTTTGCTTTTCTCCTCAGTATGAATTATTTATTTAAGCAAAGAGTTTCTTCCTTCTGTAGAGATGGTGATAAGATTTGTGCTTGCTGGACCTGGCATCCTATATACAGTGAAAAACTCAGAATTCAACCATATTTAAACAATCTACTAAACAGTTTTATATACTGAGTTATTAATAAAATGTTATTTTTAAACATACAATTACCACAAAAAGCATTCATAAGATTTTCTTCCTTTTCAGGATTTTTTGTGTTATAAATTTTAATGTATAAACTCCTTATGCATATGATGAGAATACATTTATTAAAAATAAGATAATAGAGGTTAATCTTGACAGGTGTTTAGCGACATATATAACTACATTGATATAGACTTATTTTATGATGCCTAATTAATGTAAATTTTTGAAATGATAATCTTGAGGAGTTTTAAGAACCAAATAAAATAGTTTCAAATTATGACTATTTATGTTGTATATTCTATCACATTTATATATGTCAAAATTTTCCTATCAGTTTGTTAGAGATGACAATTTTATGGTAACGAGAATATAAAATTAATGAAAGTAATTTAATCTTAATATCACTCAGAATAAGAAGAAATACAGATATTTTGCGATTGAATATGACTTGTAAGAAGGGAAGAGTAGCCTAGGAGTGAAATCATCTACTCTCAGATTATACAGTGTCTTTATATGGCAAAGTTTTAAAAATGACACACATTCTCTCACTCTCTGTCTCTCTGTCTGTCTGTCTCTCTCTCTCTCATTCTCTCTCAGAAGAACAATAGCCAGTTTGTATGTGGGAAAATACATTTAAACCACTGAAATCTATCCCTAGCCAATTCTCTTTCATATTGGAATTCCAAAAAGAATATTTTATCTTCTTCACTTTTATCTTTTCATCTCATTTTATCTTCTCGTCACCATCACCTGTGACAAAATCAGAGAAGGAATTACAGTATTGAATTATGGCAGATTAAAAGGAAGGGATTAAGTTTGCTGACCTCTTTTTTTTTTAACTAAGGTTTTAGAAAAACACAAAACACCAGAGAATTACTTATATTGACTTAAATTGTCATAATTTCATCCAGTTCAGTTGAGCAAACACTGAGGAGGCAATGAGTAGTCCTGTGTGTTAAGGAGGACACAAGTATAAAGATGCAATTGTTCACAGACGGTGGGATAGTGAGACAAACATTATACGGAAATCCACTGTGGATGCCCTAAAATTTATATTAGATGAACTCATGTGTCAATTAACATTATAGTTTGCTTTTGTCTGCTTGCCTTTATCAGCAACAGAGCTAAGCACATCATGACCATTTATCTATGAAAAACAAATAAATGTAGCTAATTAGCCCATTTTCTCTTAGCCCCAAAACAAAACAGACCTGTTTTTAAAGATAAAATATATCATGAAAACTGTCAGAAAGACATAAAGAAAGAATAGGTCCATAAGAGTCATTATACATGGAATATAGTCCATAAATAAAGGGATCAGATTCCATTATAACTCATACCTTGATGATCCTTAAAAGTTGATCAGCAACAGTTTCTTTGGTATAAATAGCTTTCAAGTGGGCTTGATTACACAGAACTAACCATAGATATAAATGATTCTATATAGTACAAAGTTATAGTCTCTAATAGAGGTCAAGGATGGATGCCCTTTTATTGGAGATTACATGCAAGGTATAGGAGATTGATTGCAATAATGGCCAACAATCTTCATCCTTCTCCCTTATATCTATGTTTTTTTGCCATGTGACTTCACAATTTCTCTCACTAAAGAGACAGAATCTATTCCCCTACCCCTGAATTCTGAGTTCAGGTATATAACTCAGGCCAACAGGACATTAGAATATGTGATCCATGTGGAGGCTTGGAAAAAGTGTTTGTGTTTCCTTTTTCTCTCTTGTCTCCTTGGAATGACATTAGGATATACTCACATTTGTCTACTTGAAACAAGGCTGTTTTAGGTAACCTGAAAGCCAGCTAATCCACAGGCATGTGAGTAAATCCTACAAGATCATCAGACCAAAGATGTATGAGCTAGCCCATTTGAAATCAATGGAATACCCAGATGTGTGACTTAAATAAATGTTTGACAATTCATGTCATGAAGGTTTTGTGATCGCTTTCCATGCAGCATGACTGTAGTTGTGAATTACTGATACACATATGCATAGGTTATTTCTGTTTGTTTTGTTTTTGACCAGCATAGTTTTTTTAAGATGTGATTTGAATGTGTGTCCTTAGAAAGACGAGTTTTTCAATTAAATGAAGAGTCAATCATATACTACTGTTGTGAACCTGGAACAAAACACACATTTATGTTATTTGCTTGAATTTTATAGGGTTTTACTTCTCTAGCCCTTGATCTTTGAGGATATTTATAGAATATTTATTCTCTTGAAATAGTAAAGCACTGACATAGACCTTGATTTTACAAATGTATTTATCTATGAGCTAAAAAATCTCTGGGTTAACTGCCAAAAAAAATATTTCCAGAATAGTTATTCAAATGCAGTTCAGTCTGTAGAGATGAACATTGTTGACCTTTATTGCAGGATTTCCTAATTGTCAGGACCAATGTCATAGAGAAAACTCAAAGAAAGCACAATATAACCTTTTAAATGGTAAAGAAATTAAAGAAAAAGAAAACAAGGAAAACCTGTCTCTGGCTGTAATAGTATTGAACCATGTTTTATGATTAATTTAGTTTTTAGCCATCAAAAATATAGTTCTGAGATTAATTTATTCTCATTTTTCTTTGAAAATGATAATGAAAGACAAGGTAATTTAATGACTTGTATTTAGAGGTAGTTAAAATTATTTCCTTTCCTTCATTAATATTTTGAATAGTTTCTTCTAAAATGTCACAGTAGATAATATACCAAATTAACAGATACTCATAAACATACTGCACAGTGCAATTACTTCTGTTTTTGAAGCCCACTACAAATAGATCCTTTTCTGAGTCTTTCCTGGAACTACACTAAACTTTATTGGTTCTTTTTTGTTCTTTTTTCTCCCCCATTCTTCTTTCATTTGGAATATATATCTATATACTGAGTACATGTTATGGGCTTTAACAATGCCAAGTTTAAGATGTTCCCTGCCTACAGGGAGCTATTAGTCTGGTTAGGAGGTGGACTTTTACACAAATTAACTCCTACAAGCTTTATCTAAGCCATTCATTTATACTAAGACTAAGCAATCTTGCATTGCTGTTATCAACTCACCAAGGTTAGTGACTGTGCTTCAGATCTCTCTACTTTTGTATACCGCAATTCTGCTGTTCGGTTAATTCCAGGGTCTCAGGTCTCTGCATGACACACAGTAGTTCCCTTGTACGCAGTTCTGGAATCCTGAGTTTACTATTGCTGGACCCTTTGGTTTCCTCTGCAGTTGGGCAAATGCTCTGCCTTTCTGCTGTCTTCCCTGGGGTCTTCTCATGAGCAGCAGGAATTCATTTGGCCTGGAAAAGTGTCCTTTAGACTGTGGAAGAGGTAGCATGTAAGGGGACAACTTCCAAACAGTGGGGAAAGGGAGCTAGTGGATAAATATTACAGGGAAACCATCCTAGAATGCATTCTGTCTGCTTCTCAAAAAGTCCAGGAGAACCCAAACCTGTGCTTCCAACAGCAACTACACAGTAAACACTCTCCTAAACTGCCTTTTCCTCCTTCTCTACCCACTCTCCCTGATCTGTTGCTCCACATTTCTGGGTCGACCTCTACCTCCTTAAACCCCACTTTTTCTCTTCTCTTAGGAGAAATCAACTAAGACTTCCCTTAACAAATACTCATCAATAAATAAATGAGTTCCCTTTTCGTAGCAACATATTTTACAAAGGAGCTAAGTAAATGTTCTCAAATGATAATGACACTTGTCACATTCAAAACCTGGAGTTCCATAAGTCCATGATTGGTTGGTTAATTTTTTAGGTGAAAAATTTAATATGAAGCATGAAGATCAGTGGAGTCCATTGTCTCTGATTATCAAAACAACTCTCATGAATTCCATATTCCTGTTATGTAAAGTAAACATTTTTAGATACTGCCGGATAATTAACAAAAACTATGTGCTTGAACCGAGTGAGGATCTGAAATGGAAAAATAAATTTCACATCAAAGATTTAGAAGTTAATGACTCCTAATCCTTGCCAGGTGAGAAATAGCTAGTGGGACCTACTTCTTTCTCTTATTATGAATTTCTAAGGTAATTTTTTTTTCAAATGCTATAACAACAAAGAGAATAAATTACATATGGCTCTTTAAAATTCAAGTGACCATACTAAAAGCATGCTGAGTTATGCTGTTATTATTTACAGGAAATGTGGCTCTGGGTAAAAGTGATCTTCACTTATCTCTTGCCGAGTACTGAGAGCTATTGCTCTTATTACTTAAAAATAGTGAAAATAACTTCAATAGATACTTCAAATAGTTGTCTTAAAAAGAGATATAACAAACTTTAGTTAGATGTGATTTTTTTTAAAGTTAGTTTCACTGTATATTTTTGCATTTCCCATTTCTCCATACTTGCTACAGGTACAGTCTTTTATTGTGCAGAAAATGAGTTTTTAAAGATTTCCACTCTTACAGTATTTCAGAGGAGTTATAATCAAATGTTTGGATCATCATCAAGGCCTGTTTTATTGCATGGATTATAATTTAATACAATATTCACAAAAACTAAATTATTAATTAAGTACTCCCCTTTATATAACTCAGTGTGGTAATATTCACTTTTATTTTTTTAATGATTATATTCATTTCTCAATGTCCCTTCATCATTGGTATATTTCTATAAGTTCAAAGCATTTTTACTTATAATTTTTCTAAACATCCTTGTTCTTTGATTATACATAAATTATACACAATGCTTATTGAAATGTTTGGATTTCATCATATATTAGGTATAAATAAATAAAAATATTTATTTTACCAAAAAGAATGGTGATAAAAATTTATAAATATCACCACTAAGTAGCTGAGTATTTTCTTTGTATTAAACATTGTGTGAGACATTTCTTAAGGAAAACCACAAAAATTTCCCAAACTGTATTTCATGTTTAAATAATATATATAACAGTTTTCTTTTACATGGGCATTATTTTCATTATCAAAAGATATAATTTTATATTCTCTACTCTTACATCACACATATTTCTCATACTTCTAGAGTATATTTCTTGTTGCCATTTTACATGACTGTAGATCATTACCTACAGTTGAGGTATTATAAGTAGCTGTGTATTTTGAATACAGAGTCTCATTTAAAATTTTTGTTAGGATATTTCATATATTTTTCATCTGTAAAATAAATTTACAAAGATGGATTTATAGAAATAGGCTTAATATGTAGAATATATATTTCATGACACATTGGTGACCGAACTATTCTAAATAGGAAGTTAAAAATATCATCAGTCTATGAACATCAATTTTACTATGAATGCTCCAATATATATTTTCCTTCTTTTTTTCCCAAGTATTATCTTCTCTAATTTATTAACACAAGTTTCAGTTTCTACAATGTTGAAATATTGTTTATATTTTTAAATTAATAATACACCTTTAATTTCTCCTTTTTTATTGAAGTGTAATCGATATACAATGTTCTTTAGTTTCAGGTGCACGGCATAGTGATTTGAAGCTCTATACATTACACTATGCTCACCACAAGTGAAGCTACTATCTGTCACCATAGAAAGCTGTGACAATATCTTTCTGTCTGCTATAACTTTTGTCATTGTGACTTATTTATTACAGAATTGGAAATTTTTCTCTCACTCCCCTGCATGCATTTTGTCCATACCTCCACAATCTGCCCCTCTGGCAACTATCAGTTTTTTCTCTGCATTATGGGTCTCTTTCTGCTTTTTGTTTGTTTTGTTTTTCAGATTTTACATATAAGTGAAATAATATGGTATTTGTCTTTCTATGTCTGACTTGTTTCACGTAGCATAATACTCTCTAGGTCCATCCATATTGTCTCAAATGACAAGATCTCACATTTATTTTTTATTTTTTTTATTTTTTCTTAAGGTCTATTTATTTTTGAGAGAGACCAGAGACAGAATGTGAGTGGGTTAGGAGCAGAGAGAGAGGGAGACACAGAATCTGAAGCAGGTTCCAGGCTCTGAGCTGTCAGCACAGAGTCCAACGCGGGGCTCGAACTCACAACCTGTGAGATCATGACCTGAGCCAAAGTCGGACACTCAACCGACTGAGCCACCCAGGCACCCCAAGATCTCATCATTTTTTATAACAGAGTACCATATATATATATACGTATATATGTATATGTGTATATACATATACATGTATATGTATATATGTATACATATACATGTATATGTATATATGTATACATATACATGCATATGTATATATGTATGCATATGTATATATGTATATATGTATACATATGTATATATGTATATGTGTGTGTGTGTGTGTGTGTGTGTATATATACGTGTGTGTGTGTGTGTATATATCACGTGTTTTTTATCCATTCATCTATCAGAGGATGCTTGTGTTGCTTCCATAACTTAGCTATTGTTAATAATGCTGCAATAAACATAGGGCTGCATATATTTTTTCACATTAGTGTTTTAATTTTCTTTGGGTAAATACCCAATAGTGAAATTAGTAGATCACATGATATTTAGAAATATGATATTTCTATTTTTAAT
Organism: Acinonyx jubatus; assembly: GCF_027475565.1. NCBI lineage: Eukaryota > Metazoa > Chordata > Mammalia > Carnivora > Felidae > Acinonyx > Acinonyx jubatus. The sequence goes on from NC_069380.1 coordinate 216,764,933, forward strand.
TTTTTGAGGAAATTCCATACTGCTTTCCAAGGTGGCTGTACCAATTTACATTCCCACCAACAATGCACAGGGTTGAACCTTCAATTTCTTATAAAAAGTCCATCTGTGTCTTTGAGCACACTAACTCATATTTGTGTTGTAACCTAACATTTAACCAATTATACCATTTTATACCATTCATAGCATAAACACTTAGCATTTTTTGTTTGCAAGTGAGTATGGTTATGCCATAGATATAAATCTAGTTTGGGAAAAGTAATTACAAAGTTATGATGAACATTTTATTTTGGGAAATATAGCTATGAAAAGGAAGATTTCCAAACAATTAAATAAATAATATTTAATATATAATAAAATTTAGGATTATAACAAAATGGAAATTTCTAATGATGGCCTCCTCATTTACAGTGTTAAGTAGTATCTCACTGGAATAAATATGGGAAGTTTTGTATGAATATGTTGTATATGAAATTGATTCTAAAAATTGGTAGACCAATTGTAAGGAGAACCATATAGAAACTAAAATTCTTAAAGGATGAAACTATCCAATTTTCATTTTTGAGGCAGAATATTAACATGGGTATGGCAGACAATTCTCTTTATTCTTGACATTTATTTACTTATATAATAATATTTGTTCCCTGTTGAAAAAAATGTTTGCTTTTTACAGAAAGTACACTTATTCTACTCCTTACTTGTTAAGATTTAAAAGTATATGTTTTTCCATTTTACAAATGACAAGAAAACAATTTTAGCTTTAGTTTAGTAAGCCGTATTTTAACCTATTTCCCTAATTTCACAAAGTATAGAATTTTAGAAATTGATTATTAATACCAATTTACGCAACATATATTTTTATTTCAGTATTTTTGTATTGGTATGGATGTACATATAAATATCTTAAATTTAAACTTCTGTTTTAAATAGATTTTTCATTTGTTTTGGCTATTGTCAATTCATTGAAAGTACAGTGCCTTTCTTAGTATTGCCAACAGTGTACGTATATGGAATAATTTTTATACTCTCCAACCTCTGAAAATTTAGTTTCTGCTTTTTCTTGATATGTAAATGTTTGGAAAAGTCATATGGTTGTTTTTATTTTATATAAATGCAGTATTTCTCCAAATATATTTTCAAATCATTTTTTCATCATAAAGATATTCTATGTCCGTACTGATATAGACTGAATGTTTGTGTCCCCCTCCCCAAATTTATATGGTGAGGCTTAATCCCTGTTGTGATGGTATTTGGAAAGGAGCACACAGCCCTCATGAACAAGATTAATGGCTTATAAAAGGGACCCCAAAAACTCCCTGCAACATGAGAGAACACGCTGAAAATGCTGGACTATGACGCAGGACGCCAGTCTTCACTGGACTCTGGATATGTCAGCAATACTTTTATCTTGGACTTCCCAGTCTCTAACATTGTCAGAAAAAAATCCTGCTCTTTATAAGCCACCCAGTCTATGGTATTTTATTATAGCAGCTCAAACAGACTAAGACAAAATAGATTTAAATTTTCTTTTTGCCTCTGTATAATATTTACAAATATAAATTGACCTAAGTTTAGCGAGAAGTTTATTACTGAAGTACATTTAAGATTTTTTTCCAATCTAGGGGCACCAGGGCGGCTCAATCAGTTAAGCTTCTGACTCTTGATTTCAGCTCAGGTCATGATCTCATGGTTTGTGCTTTCTAGCCCTGCATCAGGTTCTACACTGAGGCTGCTTGGAATTCTCTTTCTTTCTCTCTCAAAATAAAGAAGTAAAATTAATAAAAATTTTTTTTCAAACTAACTGTAATAATCATTATAAACAATTCACTAATTAGTATATATATATTTTTAACATTCTTCAATGTGGTCCTAGAGGGTGTGTGTGTGTGTGTGTGTGTGTGTGACAGAGAGAGAGAGAGAGAGAGGGAGAGATTACTGTGAAATTGCCTTCCAAATTAACCATAGCATTTTACTCTTACCAACAGTAAATGACTGTGCTTGTTTTCAATTCTTTATATGAATGATATTCTGAGAAGCTTAAAATGTGGATCATCTAATGGTTTGTAAAATTATTTATTTTTATAAATTGTTACATATTATTATGATAAAAACATAATTTCTTATGCTTATTAATTGTGCATTTTTTTCTATTGTGAATGACTTTGGTTTTTATTTTTAATTTTGATACAGATATATATATCATATATTTCTTTAGAAATTTTGTACTTTTGGAAACTTTCCTTAACCTGATATATAAGCATATTATTCTGGTTGTTCTTTTTATTTGTAGTATCTTTGGCGTTAGTTTTTATTTATAAAATGTTTGATTTTGAGTAACATACATTTTCACAGAATATAATCTATGTCACTTAAAATTTCAAGATTATTATATTGCATTAATTTAAAAATTATTCTTTGTACATATAATCTTCTGGATTGTCTGTGCCTTCTCTGTTTTTTGTTATTTTTTTAAAAATAAACTTTGTGCTTTAATGTGATTAATTCCTTAAGACAAATTCCATGATGTAGGTACTATAGAGTTATATGCTATGTATATTACAAATGCTGACACATCATAGTTGGTTGCTGTTTTCAATATTATCTGCCCAGTCCCATAAAAAATAAGTAGAACTTATTCGGATATTCATAAAAGCTTTAATTCTCTGTGATAGATAAGGCATTTAGGCCCCCATGAAACTGATGTAATTTTAAGTCATGCACTCTGGCTGGAGTGGACAAACCAAGACAGGTATGGAAATGAACCCAGCAGGTGTTATTCTCAGCAAAGATCTGGAGGTCTGATAGACAAGGAATTAAGTTATGCTCTGGCACATAATGACTGGGTGATCTTAAGTCACTACTGCCTATGACCATCAGCTTCCTCATAGCTATATGGGAATGTTGTGTAGAGTTAACAAAACTCCTACTCTATGGACAAATAAGTTTCTACCCCTGTTTTTCCTATAGAAGTAGGATGCCAGCTGTGTAACTAGGTATCATTGCTTATAGCAAACATGACCCCATATAGGTAAATGACATCTGGACAGAAGATCAATGAATAAACTATAACTGTCTAGTGAGAGTCATAACTTTGAGACTGTCCTGAGGGCAGTGGATCTTATAACTCAGATTGCCTGTTGAGATCCTGGAAGTCTTGCCTATGGAATTGTCAGGAGACATATTGGCTCCTCTTTGACACATAGCACTTCTAAGCCAGGGAAGTACCACCATTTGTGTCTCCTGTCCTTGCACCTGGGCTATCACATTTGCATACCAGAGAAGAGCTGTATGGTTTGTGGTCTCTTCTGAGAAGCCTCATTGAAGAAAAACACCAGAGGCTGTCCTGCCCCATGCCCTATTTCCTTCCCTGTGTCCTTTTGGTAAAGCTGGTGCCACATACTGCCTATTGGAGTCTTTTAAGTTTAATGATAGGTTGAGCCTAAGAAAACCCAGACTGGGAGCAAGAAATATTAATAATAACCACCTTACAGAGTTGTGAAGAATAAATGAAATAATGTAAATGGAGCTTGGGCATAAGGTCAAAACCTTCTCTGTATCTGAGAAAGAACACTTGTGATTAAGCTCTTTTCCTCGTCTTTTCCTTGGGGAAAGCCTGCCTCTGAGCATCCAGTGTGAATAGTCAAGCCATAGTTTTTTCTTCTTTGCTTTTCTTTTCCTCTTTCCTTTCTTCCTTGGGGAGGATCCCTAGGGGTACTGTCTCTCATTTTTAATGAGGACTTTGGTCAATGATACTCAGAGCAGCGTTCCTTGTCCTTGTAACAGATATTTCAATCCTGCTGTTCTGTAGCAACTGCTTCTTATACATGGCATTTGCACTAGAAATCAAAGAGTGTTCCTTAATATAAAGATCCAAATATAAATTAAAAAAAAAAACAAACTCCAGTCTACATTATCCTATGCTAAAACATTTGTTTGCACACAATACAAAGTTCTATTTCAAATGAAAGAGAGATCTACTGAACACTTTGTGTGACTACTACAGTTATCTCAAGCAACTCTTTCTTTCTTTAAAAAGTGAGATTTGGAATGCAAACTGGTACAACCACTCTGGAAAACAGTGTTGAGGTTCCTCAGAAAATTAAAAATAGACCTACCTTATGACCCAGCAATAGCACTGCTAAGAATTTACCCAAGGGATAGAAGAGTACTGATGCATAGGGGCACTTGTACCCCAATGTTTATAGCAGCACTCTCAACAATAGCCAAATTATGGAAAGAGCCTAAATGTTCATCAACTGATGAATGGATAAAGAAATTGTGCCTTATATACACAATGGAGTACTACGTGGCAATGAGAAAGAATGAAATATGGCCCTTTGTAGCAATGTGGATGGAACTGGAGAGTGTGATGCTAAGTGAAATAAGCCATACAGAGAAAGACAGATACCATATGGTTTCACTCTTATGTGGATCCTGAGAAACTTAACAGAAACCCATGGGGGAGGGGAAGGAAAAAAAAAGAGGTTAGAGTGGGAGAGAGCCAAAGCATAAGAGACTCTTAAAAACTGAGAACAAACTGAGGGTTGATGGGGGGTGGGAGGGAGGGGAGGGTGGGTGATGGGTATTGAGGAGGGCACCTTTTGGGATGAGCACTGGGTGTTGTATGGAAACCAATTTGACAATAAATTTCATATATTGAAAAAAAGTGAGATTTGGGTGTCTCCGTGGAAATTCAGTGGAGTTTTTCTGTATGAATATCATCTTTAGATGGACCCCTACCCCCAGAAAAAGGGGTCACAGTCATTGATGTTAAGCTTTACCAGTATAGAAAGTAAATCATTCCAACTTTGGCATCCAATCTTACATTAGCCAAAGTCACACATGGGTATATTGTTAAATGGCAGTAAGAGTGGATGGGTGGAAAGAGAACAATCTATTATGATAGATGAAGTGAGGATGGATAGATCAATGCTAGATACACAAGAAATAAGCAGATAGATGATGGTAGAATCAACTGCCCTCTTCAAAAGTATTGCCTGTTTGTTAACACTGAGACTGTGATTGCCCAATAGACCACATGCTTTCTTTAGCTGCTTAGTGCATTTACTTGAAGTTAGGTTACATTGGAAGTCAAATTCAAATTACAAAGGTTCTTTGTGAGTATGGAGTCATGGGAGGAGAGACTGTCTTCATCCATATCTTCTTAGATAATTGTTGTAATCACACTGATGGTTAAAGCACATCCATTGGGTTTGGGTTTTCCTACTTGACTTCCAGAGGGCAACCTAATTTCCATTGTGTCTAAATTGACGGGAGGTGAGGTTCATTGTCATCCCTTTGTAACAATAGCACTAAGTGGATGAGTGCATTATTTATCAAATTTATCAGGAACTAGATGCAAAAATTAAAGATTACCTTGAACTGGTCAGGTTTCTATTTTAATGGAAACACTCAAATATTATTTTTCATCATCTGTTAAAAACAATTGTGATAATGTCACCATTAAATTATTGAAGACAAATGAAGACTTTACTTCACTTCCTACATAAGTATTGTGCTTTTGCATGTCTAATATCTCATCTCTTCATTCACGTATGTTAAAACTTAAATTACAAGAGCATTTTTGCCCAATTAGAATTTTTTTGTAAATTTTCTTTAATGCTTTAATGCATAAAAATTGAAAACTCAATGTTTATTTTTCCATATATATATATATGTAATTTAGAGATATTTATTCTGTAGCCTTAAGTGTCATTATGACATAATTTCCCTAATGGAAAATTACCCAGAGTATTTAATTTTCAATATAAACTGAAAAAAATATCATTGATTCTCGTATCTTTGTATTTCTTGATTTCCTTATATACAATTCATTTTACAAATTTATATTTTACTCAAGTAACATTGCTGGGCTAGACCATATTCCATAATAGTATTTAATTTATTCTATGCAATGTCAGGGGCGCCTGGGTGGCACAGTTGGTTAAGCATCGACTCTGGATTTCAGGTTCTGTGCTGGGTGCAGAGCCTGCTTAAGGTGCTTTCTCTCCCCCTCCCTCTGTCCCTCCCCTGCTTGTGCTCTCTCTCAAAATAAATAAATAAATAAATAAATGAGTAAATAAATAAATAAAAATATCAGTACAGCAAAGTCATAGTATGAAAAATAATATTAATAGTAGTCCCTACATTTTATTTTTTTAAATTTTTTTTGAGAGAGAGATAGAGAACAAGTGGGGAGGCGAAGAGAGAGAGGGAGACACAGAATCTGAAGAAGGCTCCAGGCTCTGTGCTGGCAGAACAGAACCTGATGCTGGGCTCAAATTCCCGGACCATGAGATCATGACCTGAGCCAGAGTTGGACACTTAACCAACTGAGCCACCCAGGTGCTCCTCAGTTCCTACATTTTAAATGTTAGATCTGGCATTATGTTAAATACTCTCTATACATTTATACAATTAGTATATCATTAATATAAGTATATTAATAGAAATGGATATTAATATAAATGGAATAATTATTGGATGAATAAATATTAATAGTAATGGAATAAAATATTAATAGAAATGGAAATCCAGACTGGGAAAGAGTAAGTTCTTGTCTTAAATTACAAAGTCAATATGTTGTAGAAATTGGTCTGTGTGACATCTATGCAGAATACTTAATCATTATGGTATTGGTATCAATTCTATTCATAATATCTTAGTGAACCCAATGAATAGTTTTCTTTGAAAACACTTTTACGTAAGGGGGTACCCAGTTGGCTCAGTTGGTTAAGCATTTGACTCTTGATTTCAGAGGGGTCATGAGCTCCTGGTTTGTGAGTTTGAGCCCCATATGGGACTCAATGAGAAGGCTCTAAGCTGACAGTACAGAGCCTGTTTGGGATTCTCTCTCTCCCTCCTATTGCCTTCTCTGTCTCAAAATAAATAAACTGAAAAACAATTAATGCATTGCAATAAGAATATATAGTATAGGAACTCGAAATTATTTATTCAGACACAATAATATTGTTAGAGCTAATTTTGTGTCAATATCACATAAACCAATGTTTATTTTTAATTTTTTTAAATTTATTTTTGAAGGAGAGAGAGAGAAAGAGCATGAGCGGGGGAGGAGCAGAGAGAGAGGGAAACACAGAATTCGAAGCAGGCTCCAGGCTTTACGCTGTCAGCACAGAGCCTGACGCAGGACTGGAACTCAGGAACCATAAGATCATGACCTGAGCTGAAGTCAGATGCTCAACCGACTGAGCCACCCAGGTACCCCACATAAACCAATGTTACACTGCTGTTATATGCTCCTCTATCCAAAAGCAATAAATATTCTTTTAACTTTATACTATTTTTCATCATTTTAATCTTTTTTTTTTCTATGTTAGGATAAAAAAGGAGGGCAAAATTATTTTTGGTGACATGAATAGAATCCAATATCAATTTTTCACATTCGTGGTGTACAGAGAACAAAAGATAATGAGTTTTATTTAGAATGTAAGCCATCAAAGAGACACAGAATTGATACTTGGCTGTCTGAGTATGCATATCAACTATGCCAAATAGACCTGCTATTTAAAACTTTTTGAGGAATTTGTAGTCAAAGAAACTACTCTGTACATTGTTAAAGTGAACTCAAGTCATAAAGAAATAAATCGTGTTTTATGGCAACAGTAGTGTGATTCAACATTGGGTAGCCTTCAGAAATGTGCACTGGGAGATCATAAGAGCTTGCCTTATTTGTAGAAATAATTAACAAGTCCATGCTGATGTCTTTGATCTCCTTCTGTTGCATTCTACTATCTATTTTGTAAATGGAACAGTGAGAAGTCTTTACTAGTGACTAGAGTTATGGAAGCTGCAAGAGGGGAAAAACAAAACAAAACAATGGACATAAGAAATGGAAGAATGTGCACATTATGGAAAAAAAAAGATAAAAGAAATGAATAGAAAATAAGTATAGAAGAATGTAAACATAGAAAAATTACGTCAGAGATCACATGTGTCAGGGCTGTCATCCTAATAGATACCCAATTTTTTAAAGAAATATCTGCCCTGATATATTATATATATTTATACTAATGGTGTACATCCAGTTTTTAGCACAATGACAGAAACAAGTTAACATTAAAAATGTAGGTACTGCTATTCATATTATTTTTCATATTATGAATTTGTTATATTGACATTTTCTAGGATAAATTAAATACTATTGTTGAGTATAATCTAGCCCAGAAATTTTACATGAGTAAAATATAAATTAAAAGACAAATTAGAAAGAAAGAGAAAGAAAGAAAGAGAAAGAAAGAAAGAAAGAAAGAAAGAAAGAAAGAAAGAAAAAGAAAGAAAGGAAGGAAGAAAGGAGGAAGAAAGAAAGGAAGGAAGGAAGGAAGGGGTGCCTGGGTGGCTCAGTCAGTTAAACATCTGACTTCTGAGTTTGGCTCAGGTCACGATCTTACAGCTCGTGAATTCAAGTCCCGCGTCATGTTCGGTGCTGACAGCTCAGAGGCTGGCGCCTGCTTTGGATTCTGTATCTCCCTCTCTATCTGCGCCTCCCCTGCTCACACTCTGTCTCTCTCTCCTTCAGAAACATTAAGAAAATGTTTAATAAAAAAAAGAAATAAAAAATAGAAAAATATGAGAATTAACAATTTTCCTACGATCTCTGGGAATATATAGAAACATATTTTCCAAATTCTTTCCAACAAAGCTATCTTCCAAATGAAGAGGGTTTGGCAATTATTGAAGGAGTTTGTTTATAAGATAGCCCAACATATCAACAATATCATATGCTCAGATAGGACTCCTTTTCTCTTACAAAGGAAGATATTACTTCCCTGTATGTCTAAGGAAGTCCCTGGAGATCATTGTTTGTTTGTATGTTTGTTTGTTTTTGTTTGTTTGTTGCATTTGTTTGTTCATTTACATCACTAATACATTTTAAGAATTCCTTATCAATTCCTTCTCCAAAATATTGGGCCACAAATGTTTAGAATGCAGATTGGTTTTGGAATTTAACATAATAATAAGTGGCATAAATATCATAAGCACGTCAAGATTCAAGGCTGCACTCTGTAATCGAATATTCTCCTATTGTTGATAACATATGAATAATCACTGAATGTGGGCTAAATAATTACTATACATAGCCTCATGCCCATGCAAGGCTAGTTTTGCTGCCAATGAACTAGTACAAAACCTCAGCAACAATAATAACAGCAACAAAACATTTTGGTTTTCAAAGCGTTTAGGGTCTTGGAATTGCTATAGGGTATTGAGAAAAGTATTATTAAAAAGGAGATTTAAGCTTTATTAAACTTCTTCTTTTCTTATTAAAAGTGATGTTTGATCATTCAAACTTAAAGTAAACCTTTTCTGTAATCCAAATATATAGGCAATTTAAATTTCTTATTACTTTTATTTTATACAATTTTTTTTTAATTGGAAATCTAGAGAAAGGTGTCAGGTTATTTTTCTCATCTACAATAGATGTAATGGGTCAAAGATTACTATTGTTTATTAGTTTTTTTTCTTCAGTGTAGTGATTTTGAAATAGATTTTTGCTTAAATTTTGTATAAAGCAATTTAACTAAATACGACCATTTGAGTGTTTTGTGGTATGCTGAATTATATCCTGGTTTTTTTTTTTTTAACTGAGATTAAATAAATAAGTGTATTGCCAAGAATAAAGGTGGTATTGAACCTAAGAGCCAATATTTTGGCAAAGCATCATTACCCATAGGGGTCTCATTAATGCTTTGGCACAAAAATTGGGTAAACAACATGTGTTTTACTAAATCTATTTAGCCCCCAGGGAGGACTTTAGCATAGGGAGAACAATATGGAACATCAGCTTTTACTGAGTTTCCCAAATGGTCATTGCTATTTTATGGAGATGAGGACACAGGTAGTATTACAAAGTTTCCCAAATAATAGTTGGGAAATCATTTCGATATTGGATACTTTAATACCATTACTACTAATTTCTCCAATCCCATTCCTCTCCCCACACACATGGGGGGACACATGGGGGCACACCCACACAAAGCACTGCATTATAAAGAATTTTTCACACTTAAAATGTATGTTTAATATTTTTTTCATGAATTCTAAAACACAACTTCCTATTTCAGATGTAATTTTTTTTTCTGATGGCACCAGAGTATGCTAATATGCAGAGGCGCTACTAGCAAAGGCTTGTTTTTGTTTGAATTGGATAAAGGCAGTCTGCTAGATGGCTGAATTCAGAGAAGACCTTACTAGAGCACAAGAAAGTTAACCCATCACTGACCCCCTCAGCTGAAGACTGCTGTGAGAGCGAATGTAAAAGTGATTCTTAGATAGTAAAAACCTATCTATCTATCTATCTATCTATCTATCTATCTACTCAGGTGTAATATGTACAAAACTTTAATGCATGAGTCAATGGAGGCAATGCTCATGATGATTTTTCAAACCACTAACTCCACACTGTTTTAAAGTAAGTTGAAAATGTCATCCCTACAGTGCCTGGTCACGTTTCTTTGAATCTATAGTTTTTGTCTTTTTTCCCTATACCATCACACCTTAATGTTGACATAAGTGGAGACCACCCCAGTGAGAGCAAATAGAGGCTACTTACTGAGAACTTGCTATAGAAAAGTGCCAGCCATCATCAACTGTGTTTGGTAGAGATTTAAAGGCAGGTAGGGGAGTGGGAACGCTTTAAAGAGAAAAAAAAATTCAATTATGCTCTGAGTAAAGGGTATTGTCATAAGGAAGTTTAAGAGGGTTAACTTGAAGTGGGGCATCTTCGTGTTAGGCTTAGGGTGGAGGGTGCATATTTGACTTTCTCTTATTGGCCCTGAATTGATCCGCACATTGCCCAATTGTATATTCATTCTCTCATTAGATATTTAATACACAACAGTGGCTGCCTACAGTGAGCATTCTCAACAGGAATATAGGTTTTTAGGAGTACAGCCTCCCATCCCCATCCCAATCTGCTTTGAAAATCATGGTTTCAATATTTGGGTTGTTTTAAATTCCAGGAAAGAATAGATAGAAATATCTTTTTAGAAACTCTTTGAGTTTACAAAGCTTTCAGTATTCCAGATTATGGTGTTCTTCTCCAAGAATCCAGGGATGACACTAGGTCTATTCTCTACATTTCAATATTTTGTTTTGTTTTGTTTTTGGAAAAGAAACAACTGTTTATCTAGGCAGAGGGGCCACACTGCTTGAACTGAGGAGCCCTGAAAAATCCAGTCATCTGCAAGTTTTTTTCTCCATTGCAATGATCATTTTATAGACCAAGAATCAGACAAGCAGAGAATGTAAGTAGTTTGCTTAAACCCACACAATTTGTAATTTTACCATTTAGCTATGTCAAACTGTTTAACAATGTATCATTCTATCTTCTATACCATAGCTCTGGTAGATAACCACGATAAAAAGAATAGAAACAGAAATCCTTGAGGATTATTCACACAAATGAATGTCAGCTCAAGCAATACAGTGTTATGCTGTCAAAAGCAATGGCATTTGTAATATTTTTATTTATAATTTATCTTCAATTTTACTTGCCTAACTGAATACATTGAACCTATGCGAAATGAAACTCAACGAAGTCCAGGACTAGGCTCTACCTCTTTTATTCACTTATAACATAGAATATTTTGCATCATAAATAATAAATATATGGTGGGAGGATGAATATTTGAAAACTACTGTTTCATTAACATTCAACAATTCTTACCTATCACCTCCTCACCCTCTAGCTCATCTGCACACATTCATACACATCTCCTGCATAAATTATTCATGCTTATTATAATCTGTTGGTAAACTTGATTTTGATTAGAGAAAGCACATAGGTTCTGGGTTAAAGGACTCAGAAATCCACTCTGATTTGGGGGAGAAAATTTTAATAATCTTGCTTTTCTAGATATTATTCCTTCAGAGAATTTCATCCTTTTTGAATTTTACGTTTCTTGGTTATTTGCTGTCTATTCTACCTGGAAGGTAATAAATCCTTACTGTTTTCAGTTTATCATTACTGTATCAAAGATTTTTTTGTCCATTCTCTCTTTCATGCAACATTTTGACAACATATCAAGGATCAGACCCTGTATTAGGTGCTATAAGTAAAAAGAATGACTACAACCGTTAACCTCATGGAGATCTTCCATTTCTGTATTACCATTTCCATTTAAAACATAATTTTAAAAATACTTCTCATGTACCAACAGAATTCCATGTTTTCTCACATGCTTTGGAGTTATCTGTGTCCTACTTGAAGCACTCATACTTGTGACTCTTCTGGTTACTTTTGTTATTTTTGTCTGTTTAAATGCATTGTAAACTGGAAATAACAAAAGTATGTTCAACAATTATAATCATCGCCTTTAGAAAATTTGGGTTGCCAGGAGTTCAATCACCCATATGTTTTGAGATGAAGAGCACAAGGTACAAATAAAGAGTCTTCTAAAATATGTCACCAAAATGTTTCTTAACTACTGTGGTGCTTTTAACATAGGCTCACAAATTGTTTGGTATTCTTCCTTCCAGGAGGGCTTAGTTGCCCTTGCTTTGAGTATAGGTTGGTCTTGGTAAATCCTCTTAATAAACAGTGTAAGCAAAATGGAAAAAAAAATGTAATTTTACTATAGAAAACCCTGGCAGACACCACAGTAACCAAGAGGTCAAAGTTATTGTCACTAGATGATATTCAAAGTAAATATAATCTACCTCCTGATAGGATGCAATCAGAATAGCACTTTGCCTCTCTGGCATCATCTCCAATATTCATAACATAGTCTAATCATGAGAGAGTATCAGACAGACCTAAACTGAAAGACATTGTGGAAAATAACTAACTAGTACCTTCTGAAGTTTAAAAGCGTGAAAAACAAAGACACACTGAGAAATGTCACAGATGGGAGTTTTCTAAGGAGATGTAATAACTAAATGCAACATGATATTCTGAACTACATCCTGGAATAGAATGAAAAAAAAAAAAGAACATTAGTGTAAAAACTAGTGAAATATGAATAACGTCTGTAGTTTAGTTAATCCTCTTGTATCAAAGTCGATTTCTTAGTTTTGGCAAATGTGCCATGGTGAGGTACAATGTTAACTGTAGGGAAAGCAGGGTAAGGTATATATAGGAACTCTGTAAAATTTTTATAACCCTTCCACGAATCCAAATTTATTTCAAAATAAGAATCTGAATAATAAAAAGTCTCAATCATTTAACTGAATAATCAATTCCATTTAAATTCTTTTTTTTTTTTTGTAAGTCAATCATTCTTCAACTGTCTTTTTACTCCTATGCTAACTCTAAGTTGCAGTTTGAAGTTCTTTTATTTCCATTTTAGTTGAGATGTGAACATTAGGGGAAATCAGGAACACTCTACCATCTGACAAAATCAAGGATCTCTGGAGTTTGTGATGAGCTAATACTTTCCATCTACATTCTGTGGATGAAAGAGCACTTGGATGTCTGAAGATAGGGGGTCTGGTCCTACCTAGAGTGAACATATAAAAACATGCTCAACCTCAACGAAATTAAGAAAATAAAAACTACATTCATCATGGGATGCTATTTTTCATCCACTCCATGAAAACATCTAGCAATCCCATTACTGGTGAGTATTTGGAACAAAAGGAGAGTTATGCATAACTGGTGTGGAGATGGATGACTATAACCCTTCTAGGAAAACATTCAGTTATTATGTTGAACATTTTCATACCCTACATAGTAAACGGTACTGCTGTAAATAGTCCTTATTTCTGCTGGTGTTCATGGACATCTGAGAACGATGCGTTGAGTTGTAGGGTATGAAAATGTTCAACATAATAACTGAATGTTTTCCTAGAAGGGTTATAGTCATCCATCTCCACACCAGTTATGCATAACTCTCCTTTTGTTCCAAATACTCACCAGTAATGGGATTGCTAGATGTTTTCATGGAGTGGATGAAAAATAGCATCCCATGATGAATGTAGTTTTTATTTTCTTAATTTCGTTGAGGTTGAGCATGTTTTTATATGTTCACTCTAGGTAGGACCAGACCCCCTATCTTCAGACATCCAAGTGCTCTTTCATCCACAGTATGTAGATGGAAAGTATTAGCTCATCACAACAGTACCTGTTTAAGATAACAACAGATTAATGCCCATCAGGGAAAGGGAAAAGATTTTAGCTACATCACTGTAGATCAAGGGTAGAAACTAAGGTTGAATAGGAAGAAATGGATCACAGAAACATCATACTTAGCATAATACTTGCATAAATGAGAAGACGCCATGAAAATAAGTTTGCCCTGAAGTAACAACCAAGTAACAAACTAAAGCTTTTTTTTTTGTTGTTATTCTATTTGTACAGAGTCCTATGTGAGTCCATCAATGCATAGAGAGAATCTCTTCCCCATGTAAGGGCTCAGAAATCCCAGCTGCTTCCAATGTATGAATTTACCATTCAAATATAGTCTTCATTATTGACACGAAAAGGGTAACTACACACAGATAGATTATGTTCTAGTATCGAAAGGATGCATGTCCTTTGAGCCACTACTCAGAAATAATCAAGAGGGATGGTAAATTAGGGTGAACTTCTGGCTCTTTAGGAAATAACGAATGGACATATTTCAACAGCATTTTAATGAGATCAACAACAACAATCTGTTGTTTTAGGGATAACTGAACAAATGATAAAATTATGAAAATCCAAGAAAGGATAAAAAAAATAAGAACAGTGAGTGTATTAGGCAGGATACAGAACAATGAGGATCAAGAAGGAGAAGATAGAGAGCTTCAGTAATGTTTTATATTAGAATTCATGTTATTGGTCAAGATATTTATTTTGGTATAAATAATTCTAATATAATTTACATTTAGATTTCATACTTTCTCTTTTATGGGTAAAAAGTCTTATAATAAAAATAAAGAATAGCTATGATGTGGATAATTTTAATTTTTTGAGAAATGGACTTTCCTTCATTAGAAGAAATATACAAGGAAGGCACTTATGCCACATTAAGGCATGAAATGACTCTTTAGTGGAAACCTATAAATTTCTTCTGTGTTGTAAATTTTTAATATCTTTTTCTTGACTCTGTCTCTCCCTTCTTCTCCTGAGTTATTAAACATATTAAATAGCATAAAATTAAACTTTATGTTACCCCTAAGTAATGGCAAATCAGTTCTAAGATTGATTTTGATAATCCACAAAAGTTGAGATTTGAAATATTTTATTCATGCCCTAAAAATTAGCTGGACTAAAGCTACATACATAAAAATGTCCAGGAATTCAAAGCTGCAGCCATTTCTGGCCTTCGGGAGAATCCAAAGAAAATTGCATTTTCAGAGTTTTCCCCTTCTAAACCTTTATTTCAGAGCCCCTAAGCACAAAACTTGGCCTCATGACTTATCAATAACTTTATTCTAAGCAATTTACTTCCTTTCTTCTTATCCTATAAGCTATTTACAGATAATACTTTGGTGTAGTCAATGCCTAGTGACCTTCTGCTCCTCAGGGGACACAAGTGTTAGTCTGCTGTCGTATACTAAAGTCAGATTTTGCACAACTGGTATAATCTTAGAGTTTTTCCTGAGGTTTTGGAATTCACTGGAACCTGACTTGCATAATAACTAGCCTGCAAAATGGAGGGAGTGACAGGAATGTACTTCATATTAAAACTCTTGTCAGAACAAAAAGCATAGGACAGGAACGGAGAGAAGGTTTCTGTATGGTTTTACCTGACAGAGTTTTCTCAGTCTTCGACGTTAACCTTGCGGTCTCAACTGACACCACCTGTGTGAGGAGTGAAGCTACCCACCCAGTTAAGGGAGAGCAAAGATGTGCCTCTGACAAGATTTTATTCTCTGCTCTATGAAACTCAGGATCTGCAGTTTTTTGAATAGGTCGATGCAAATTCCTACAGTCCCTATAGGCATCATCTTTCCTGGTATGTGAGAAGCCATTGAAACGTTTTGTCCCAACAAAAACAAAATAATTAATATGGGATATTTTTATAAGAGGGTCAAAAATTAAATGTTACTGGAGATTTAATTTTAAGAAAGGCATAATCATAAAACAAATTGCATCTGTCCCTGACCCTAATTAAATAAATCACATTGCATTATCCATTTCTATACAAATAAGTATATCTCATGTAGCCTTTGATGACATTTAAAAAGTGACTATTAAAAAGATATTTGTTAAAAATGTAATGGTTTAAAATTATTAAAATAGATACATAAAGCAGGAAATACGATCTTTCCCAATGAAAAGGTTTGTTTTACCAATAAATAATCAGCTCTTCACAATTAATAGAAAAACTTGTGGTTTTGAACAAGTCACGTTTTACTTGGAACATTACCACAAATTTATTTACTTATTGTTGGTGCACCTGGCATATTTTAGAGCCTTCTGGATACTGGGCTTTTAATCAATGCTTCTTTAATGGAGTGTGTACTAAAAAAAAATCATCAATCAATTTATAAATAAAAGAAGAACCCATGTTAGAAGAAAAGAATTAACTACAGATAAGAAATTCAATGCCCCATTAGGTTTTATAGTATTTTATGGTGTTTTATTTTTTTTCTTAATTCGTAAGAATGAAGAAATTCGAATGAAGCTTTATTTTAGATTTAATATTAAAACACAAAAAGTGAGTACACTTTGAGGTGACATAATTATATTCTTCTTCTATGTTAATAGGAATTGTATGAAATAATTTTACTTCTATTAAAAATAATTATTTTTGACAAACTAAGCATATATTATCTATTATTCCTTTTTATTTTAAGTGGAGCCTAATGCCAGACTTCGAACTCATGACTCTGAGACAAGACCTGGGCAGAGATCAAGAGGCTATAATTTTCCAACTTTACTAAAGTTCCACAGAGCTAAAGACCTTAGTGTTTCATTAAGCTTTTAAAACAGCCCTTTGAAGCAAATATTTGCTTCTAAACACTCATATCTTCCTCAAGCATTTAACACTAGTGCATGTTATTCAATTTGTCCTCCAATTATAATTTTTCCCTTGTCAAACAAAGATCAACAAGATAGTGAGACATTTAATTCTGAAGTATTATGAACAAGCTTTGTTTTGTGTATCCATAATTTGATCATTAGATCAAAGAAAATATTTTATTAGTAGTATTATATTTTAACTATCTTGAAATAACAGATTGGTAAGGAAACACTTAATATGATAAAATGTATATGAGAATTCTCTTGTTTAAAATCACTGATGCATGGAAGAGGCAACTACCTATTCTATACCTTGAGAAAGACTGGAGCCTCATTTTCTGTTGGGGAAAGAACCATGAAATAAAATACTGGAAACAGAGGAATTAAGTGTCTTATGCAAACTGGGTGGTGAGTCCAATAGTTGTCTTCTTCTATCTTGATGAGTTTTTAGAAAATTCTATTTAAAAAATTTTAACCAAGAAGAGGAAAAACACAAAGTCATGACTTTAAGCATGTTCTAATAAATGGACTCATGCGTATTCTCCTACAATGAAATTCAAAGTCAACAATTCACATAGATGTACTGAAAGTTTCCAAACAAAATTTTAGTCTCGGTGGAGATTAAAAAGGAAAATAAAACTAAAGATAAGTTAAAATTTTGGGAGAGAACTTAATGTAAGAGAAATTAAAACAAACAGAAAAAAAATCTGTGATATAACAAAGTCAATACAAAAAAGAAGAAAATTAAAAAGATTATTTCTGGGGCACCTGGGTGGCTCAGTCAGTTAAGTGTCCAACTTCAGCTCAGGTCATGATCTCGTGGTTCATTGGTTGGAGTCTTGCGTTGGGCTTTCTGTTGTCAGCACAGAGCCCACTTCACATCCTCTCTCTCACTCTTTCTCTGCCCCTCCCGTGTTTGTGCTAGATCTCTCTCTCTCTCAAAGATAAATAAACATTAAAAAATAATAATTAAAACAATACCTTCAATCATTGATTATCATGTTTTTGATGTAGGAGAATATTTTGTGACAGTAGAGCAAGATTAAGATGCTATTACAAAATGTAAAAATCTAGGGAACACAAATCTCCTTAAAACTGAAAAAGAAAAGATATCAGAAAAAAAATTCCATAGATTATAATAAAGACAGTAATATGCAGAACAAAGGGAAAACAAATGTAAAAAAAAAAAATTAAACCTTCTTACAACCTGCAACCCATTGCTAAATACTTAAGTCAACAGGGTGACCTTTCTTCAGGAACTCAACTGCCTTAATACTTTCTGGAGACAAAAAAGCAATAGATAAAATCACGACTGAAAGAGGAGAGATTACAACCAACACCAGAGAAATACAATTATTAGAGAATACTATGAAAAATTATATGCCAACAAACTGGACAATCTGGGAGAAATGGACAAATTCCTAGACACACACTGCCAAAACTCAAATGGGAAGTAGAAAATTTGAACAGACCCATAATCAGCAAAGAAATTGAATAGGTTATCAAAAATATCCCAACAAATAAGAGTCGGGGGCCAGATGGCTTCCCAGGGGAATTCTACCAGACATTTAAAGCACAGTTAATACCTTTTCTGCTCAAACTATTCAAAAAAATAGAAATGGAAGGAGAGCTACCAGACTCATTCTGTGAAGCCAGCATTACCTTAATTCCAAAACCAGAGAAAGACCCCACTAAAAAGGAGAATTACTGGCTAATATCCCTGATGAACATAGATGTAAAAATTCTCAACAAGATACTAGCAAATAAAATTCAACATTACATTAAAAGAATTATTCACCATGATCAAGTGGGATTCATTCCTGGGCTGCAGGGCTGGTTCAATATTTGCAAATCAATCAACATGATACATCACATTAATAGAAGAAAGGATAAGAACCATATGGTTCTGTCAATAGATGCTGAAAAAAAGCAGTTGACAAAATACAACATCCTTTCTTAATAAAAATCTTCACAAAAATTGGGATAGAAGAAACATACCTCAAGATCATAAAGGCCATATACAAAAGACCCACAGCTAATATTATCCTCAATGGGGAAAAACTAAGAGGTTTCCCCCTGAGGTCGGGAACAGGGATGTCCACTCTCACCACTGTTGTTTAACATAGTGTTGGAAGTCCTAGCTCAGAATCAGACAACACATGGAAATAAAAGGCATCCAAATTGGCCAAAAAGAAGTCAAACTTTCACTCTTCTCAGATGACATGATATTCTATATGGAAGACTCGAAAGACTCCACAAAAAAAATGCTAGAGCTAATACATGAATTCAGCAAAGTCATAGGATATGGAATCAATGTACAAAACTAGGGCACATTTCTATACTCCAATAATGAAGCAACAGAAAGACATATTAGGGAATTGATCCCATTTACAATTGCACCAAAAGTCATAAAATACCTAAGAATAAACCTAACTAGAGTGGTAAAAGATCTGTACACTGAAAACTATAGAAAGCTTATGAAAGAGATTGCAGACGATAAAAAGTAATGGAAAACATTCCATGCTCATGGATTGGAAGAATAAGTATTATTAAAATGTTGCTACTACCCAAAGCAATCTACACATTCAGTGCAATCCTTATCAAAATAACACAAATATTTTTCAAAGAGCTGGAACAAACAATCCTAAAATTTTTATGAAACCACAAAAGACCCCAAATAGCCAAAGCAATCCTGAAAAAGAAAACCAAAGCTGGAGGAATTATAATCCCAGACTTTAACATGTATTAGAAAACTGTAATCATCAAGACTGTATGGTATTGGCACAAAAACAGATACATTGTTCAATGGAAAAGAAAGGAGAACTCAGAAATGGACCCATAAATAAATGGCCAACTAATCTTCGACAAAGCAGGAAAGAGTATCCAATGAAAAAGAGACAGTGTCTTTGGCAAATGGTGCTGGGAGAACTGGACAGCAACATGAAGAAAAATGAAACTGGATCACCCTCTTACACCACACACAAAAATAAATTCAAAACGGATGAAAGCCATACATGTGAGATAGGAAACCATCAAAATCCTACAGGAGAAAACAGGCAACAACATCTTTGATCTCACCTATAGCAACTTCTTACTAGACATATCTCTGAAGACAAGGGAAATAAAAGCAAAAATGAACTATTGAGACCTCATCAAGATAAAAAGCTCCTGGGGTGCCTTTGTGGCTCCGTTGATTAAGCATCCAACTTCGGCTCAGATCATGATCTTGCAGTTCATGAATTTGAGCCCTGCATTGGGCTCTGTGCTCATAGCTCAGAGCCTGGAGCCTGCTTTAGATTCTGTGCCTCCCTCTCTCTCTCTGCCTTTCCCCTGCTCGCACTCTGTCTCTCTCTCTCAAAAATAAATAACAAACATTAAAAATGTTTTTTAATAAGATAAAAAGCTTCTGCACAGCAAAGGAAACAATCAACTAAACTACATGGCAACTGATGGAATAGAAGATATTTGCAAATGACATATCAGATAAAGGGTTAGTATACAAAATCTATAAAGAAATTACCAAACTCAGGGCACCTGGGTGGCTCAGTTGTTTAAGTGGCCTATTGCGGCTCAGGTCATGATCTTGCAGTCTGTAGGTTTGAGCCCTGCATCAGGTTCTGTGCTGACAACTCAGAGCCTGGAGCTTGCATTGGATTCCGTGTCTCCCTCTCTCTCTGGCCCTGCCCCACTCTCTCTCTCTCTCTTTCTCTCTCTCTCTCTCTCTCTCTCTCTCAAATAAATAAATATTAAAAATTTTAATTAAAAAATGACTTACCAAACTCAACACCCATAAAACAAATAATCCAGTGAAGAAATGGGCAGAAGACATGAAGAGAAACTTTTCCAAAGAAGATATCCAAATGGCAAACAGACACATGAAAAGATGTTTAATATGGCTCATTGTCAGGGAAATACAAATCAAAATCACAATGAGATATCACCTCACACGGGTCAGAATGGCTAAAATTAACAACTCAAGAAACAACAGATGGTGGCGAGAATGTACAGAAATGTACGGAAAGGGGAACCCTGTTGCACTGTTGGTGGGAGTGCAAACTGGTGCAGCCACTCTGGAAAACATAATGGAGGTTAATCAAAAAATTAAAAATAAAACTATCCTACAACCCAGCAATTGCACTACTAGGAATTTATCCAAAGGACACAAAAATGCAGATTTGAAGAGGTACATGCACCCCAATGTTTATAGCAGTGCTATCAACAATAGCCAAATTATGGAAAGAGCCCAAATGTCCATCAACTGAAGAACTGATTAAGAAGATGTGATATATATATATATATATATATATATATATATATATATATATACACACACACACACACACATATACATACAGTGGAATCCTACTCAGCAATGAAAAGTAATGAAATCTTGCCATTTGCAACAACGTGGATGCAACTGGAAGGTATTATGCTTAAGCGAAATACGTCAGAGAAAGACAGATATTATATGATTTCACTCATATGTATAATTTGAGGAATTCAAGAGATGAACATAGGGGAAGTGAAAGAAAAATAAGATAAAAACAGAGAGTTTTAACAGTTCTCTTAAATACAGAGAACAAACGGATGGCAGATGTGGGTGGGAAGGTGGGGGATGGGTTAAATGGGTGATGGGCATTAAGGAGGGCACCTTTTGGGATGAGCACTGGGTGTTGTATGTAAGTGATGAATCATTGGCTTCTACTCCTGAAGCTAAGAGTACACTGTATGTTAAATAACTTGAGAATAAAAACAATTAAAAACTAAATAATAAATAAACATTACAAAAAGAGCAAACTTAGCTTGACATTAGGCTGATCTCCAAGATCCTGTAAGTCTTTTTTTAACATAAAAATCTCTTTGGAAACTTCTTTTCGCTCTATTTCCCCAAGATATATGTTAGCAAGCATCCTCCAAGTATTTGGCCCACTGATATATATCTATAGGGTCTCACGACTAAGATTGTACTAAGACCTTAGTTAATGACCTAGCCCTTCAAGGTCCTAGAAATTTTGCCTCCAAATTCATTAGAGACTTACACTATCCCTAACCCCCTCCCAACTTAACAATATATAACCAATCACTCCTCACTATCCCAGTGAAGTTCTTTCTGCCCACGGGTCCTTTCCCTGTGCTTTAGTAAAACCACCTTTTCTGCACTGAACATGCCTCAAAAATTCTTTCTTGACTGCTTGATCCTAGACCCCACATCACATCACATCAACAGAAGCACAGGAAAGAAAAGAAATTTGAGAAAATAAAAGCAAAAACAAAAGTGATACAGTAAATAACATTTAAGAAAGTTAGAAGGCCTGTACAAAATTTAAAACACTTCAGAAATTAAATTTTCAGAAATAAAACAGAAAAAGTTGCAAGAAAGACATTTTTGATAGAAAAAAAAGACAAGACATAGTTTTCTAGGTAAAATGCCTAATGAAGAATAAATAGATGAAATTAAGCCTAACAAAGACACATTTTCTGGAGAAACAATGCAATGAATAAGGTCTATAATACAATGAATAAAGGCCAGCAAGGTCTTGTGCATAGTTTTCCTTTCTCTAACCAAATAAAAAAAAAAAAAAAAAAAGGAGAGAGAGAGAAAGGAAAAGGAAAAAAAGGCCAGACCATGGTATGTCTAGAGGTAACAGTAGATTTATATTCCAGATAAGGATGCTATTCCTGTATTAGGTTTCTAGCCTTTATATTTATGGAAGAAAAATTTTTTTGACATTTTAGAACACTGCAGACAAGGAGGAAACTATGTATTTCTAGAGCAAATGGACCATATTGTAAGGATTGAGGATAAAGAATTAGGGTGGCTACAGACTATTGTAACATTGAAATCTAGAAGTCAGTTCAGCAATGCTCTTAATACCATGAAAATTATTTTCAGGCTCTTACTCTATATGCCATCAAACCATCAAGCAAGTGACAGCATAGAATAAAGACATCCTTTTTTCTCCAATGCACAAGGTCAGAAAACTTTCACTCACCAAAAATGATGGAATTAGAAATTTGAGGCAGGGCATGGAGCATCTACAACAGAAGACAAGAAAAGTAATCTCGATTATAAAGAAAGAATATTTCATTCTTAGAGATGTGCCAGTCCACTTTGAAGCAAATTATAAAGTCTGGGTGAGAGATCTCCAGTGAGAAAAAAATAATGGAATATCTGTAGTTTTCAACTGATTTGAGAGGATAAATGGATACCTGTGGCATCTGTGAGGCTGGAATAGTGTTTAAATATTAACAAAGCCAAGTGAACAAATATAAGGCAAATATCATATAGGGAAAACAAAATTATGTATAGAAAAGGAAAAGTATTTATGAATAAAAACATGGCAGAATTACATTTAGTCATCTCATTTAGTCACAAAATGTTAAAAAAGAATATAGATTTAAAATTATGATATGGGGCACGGAGTGGCTCAGTTGGTTGATCGACCTACTCTTGATTTCAGCTCAAGTCATGATCTCACAGTTCGTGAGTTTGAGCCCCACGTCTGGCTCTGTGCTAACAGTGTGGAACCTGCTTAGGAGTCTGTCTCTCTCTTCCTCCTCTCTCTCTCTCTCTCTCTCCCCCCTGTCTAAATCTCTAAAAAAAATAAGCGTTTTTTAAATTTCTTTTTAATGTTTATTTACTTTTGAGAGAGAGAGAGAGAGACAGAGACAGAGACAGAGAGAGAGGGGGGCACCTAGGTAGCTCAGTCGGTTGCAACTTTAGCTCAGGTCATGATCTCAAGGTTGGTAACTTCAAGCCCCATGTCAGGGCTCTGTGCTGACTGCTTAGAGCCTGGAGTCTGCTTTAGATTCTGTGTTTCCCTCTCTTCTGTGCCCCTCCCCTGCTTGTTCTCTCTCTCTCTCTCTCTCTCTCTCTCTCTCTCTCCCTCTCTCTCTCTCAAAATCAAATAAACATTAAAAAAAAATTGTTAGAGAGAGTATGAGCAGGCTCCAGGCATTGTGCTGTCAGCACAGAGGCTGACACAAGGCTTGAGCCCACAAACTCTGAGATCATGACCTGAGCTGAAATTGGATGCTCAACTGACTGAGCCACCCAGGCGATCCAATAAACAAGCACTTTTTAAAAAATTATGACATAAATATTGAGAGCATGAGAGAATGGCGAGAGTGTACGTATGTGGTGTATGTGGACAAAGAGAGCCAAATACTAATTTCCATGTTGGGAAGTTAATATATAATAAATAAATTTGAAAAATCCAGAAATTGTTATTTGGAAATGGTACTTAGAGAGGTGTTAATAAATACACAATGTAGTGCATGAATGAGTTGGAAATAATTGCCGCTTTATGAAGTAAGTATAGGATTAGCAAAGAAAAGCTATTTTTTTCTGAAATAATTTGATTAAAATTAATATAAAAGGAAAGGAATGGTGATGGACAAATATATAGGAAATTCATGTTAAAGATCCTCTCATGATTATTGGTTGGGTTTGTATTCTAAGGGAATGTGGAATAAATCTTCAAGTAGGAGAGAAGAGATAATTTTTTGAGATAATATTTCTCAAATTGTCACTAAAATACTAAAGAAAAAATCGTCAATCTTTTTTTGACTTTTATATTACTACATGCTTCTACTTCTATTGCATTAAAAAGTTCTTGATTTTCATGCATTCTTTTGTTCAAATATAGACGTATATTTGTTTATGCTTATATTTCACAAAAAGAGACCAGAAAATAAGGAGTCTATAAAATTAATATAAATATAATTGTATAGATGAGTAGTTCTTGCAGTTGTTGAGACTTCAGAACTCCTTTACATTCTTAAAAGTTATTGAATAACTAAGAAGCTTCTTTTATGTAGCAAAGTCTGTTTACCATTTAGAAATTGAATCTGGGCAACTCTTAGAATATTTATGTAACAATTTGCTTGAAAAAACAATGGTAAGCCATTACATGTTAACATATGGATTTTATAAAACTACTTTTAACAAAATGTAAAGCAACTATTGAAGAGTGGCTTTATCTTACATTTTTGCAAATCACTTTAAATACTGGCTTAACAGAAGATGGCTGACTTACTATAAATTTTCTGCATTCAAGCTGTTTAAGTGTGTAGTTTGAAGTGACATATCTGAGAAAATCAGGCCTCATACAGATGTATTTGTCTAAGGGAATAGGATCTTAAAAAGAAAGAGCATTTTATAATAGTCTTTTCAGGTAACTATGAATACGCATCTTTGATATTACACCAATACTTGGCAAGGAAGTTTCTTAAAGGTTAATTGTAATGTGGAATCTACAACCAAATCAAGTAATTTTTTATTACTTTGTTACATTAAAACCCAATAGCCTATCTTGTACTTTCAAAGGATCTTTTATCCATGCATATTTTGTAATAGCCTGCATTGTTCACTTGGAAAATATTTGTTACTACATTGTGCAGGTTTTCCAAGATTTGACACATTTTATTATGTATATCTAAAGTCACATTTTTAATTTCTCTTATGATTTAATCAGAAAGCCTGTAAGTGTTGGCAAGCTGTCAAGTTCACAGAGACAGATACAAGTTCTCCAAATTTACAATTTTCTCTTGAGAGATTGATTTGCATGATTGGCATCAAATATTGTGTGTTGACTTCTTTGAAGTGACAGCCTCATTTGATGCATTTTTGAAAAAAATCTGTAAATAAACAAGACTGACAAACCATAACCTTTCCTTTAGAGATTGTTCCAATGAAAAATTCCGTTCCCTGGAAAAAAGCTGATAGTTGAGCTTGCAACTCAAAAAATTGGCTTTCCTTGAGACAGCTGTTGTACCCCATCAGGCAGCAGAAGTGCTTTATGCAAAATTCCCATTTCTTCACACAAAAGACTAAACAGTATTCAAGACTAAAATGTATTCAAGTGTCAACATTAAATTAAATTAATAATTGTTTCATGCTTCATCAGGAACATTTTTATCTGTGAGTGTGGAAGGGTGAAGAATTCAATGACCACTAGTCGAGATTGATACCGCATTGAGAACTGCTGACAAACTATAAAGAACTGCTGAATAGTCTTTCCAATTGTATTTGAAATTAATCATGTACAATATTTGTAATGATGACTTTTAAACAACGAGACATTCTAGAAATATATCTCAGTACTTTTTTGGAAATCTGTGCATTTGTTTCTACCAAGAGAACACATTTTGCTCTAGAAAATCCAAAATGTAAAATAGCATTTCATTAGTATGGGGAAGAAATATTTTATGACGTCCATTAACAATCAGTACACGTACAAAGAAAAGGTTCTGGTTTTGTTTCAAATACATATTGGAAAATATACATATGTTCGCAGAGAATTCTCAACTAGATATTTTTATAAGAAGTTTATATGAAGGATTTTGCTGAAAGGATTATTTATGATAATGAAAGGTCACTTTTAGGGGTGCCTGGGTGGCTCAGTCGGTTAAGCGTCCGACTTCAACTCGGGTCATGATCTCACGGTCCGTGAGTTCGAGCCCCGCGTCGGGCTCTGGGCTGACGGCTCAGAGCCTGGAGCCTGTTTCAGATTCTGTGTCTCCCTCTCTCTCTGACCCTCCCCCATTCATGCTCTGTCTCAAAAATGAATAAACATTAAAAAAAAGGTAACTTTTAAATTTTATCTCTTACCTACTACAGGTAATGTAAAAATTTCATATGCTCTGGTCACTATGTTATTTCGAGATTGTGTAGTAGTCCTTTTTTGTTTTTGATGGATGATTATTCCTAGTGAAGAGTAATTGAGGTGCATGTTGAAGAAGGACTATATTTTTAAAATTTTGAATTTTTGAAAAGAGTCTCAGATGTTTTTGTGTGCTTAGCTATTTTTTATTATTTTTTAAGTCTTTAATATGAAGCCAGTTACTTAACATACACCATAATATTAGTTTCAAGGGTACAATTAGTGAGTCAACACTTCTACACAACACCTGGTGCTTTACAGTTTTTTACAGACATCGCATTTAAAACTTGTAGGTAAAATTTTTAAAACCATTCTGAGTTAACGTATATTACGTATATTAGTGAGATTTCTAAATAACCTTTGTGGGGCAAATAATTATAGTTTATCTCAGAAGACATGTAAAATTGCTTATTTAAACTGTAAAGTAAAATTCTTAAATGCTTTATTTCTCACAACTGAAAATGTATTTCAGTCTTTTTGCTATTTTCTAAATCTAGGTAAGTCTGATAGAAAATCAAATGTCATATCTTTAAAATAGTTCCTTTTAAAAGTAATACCAATAGTATTTACTTGAAATGTTCACAAATTAGTATACTTTTACTGCAAATAGAAATATAATAACTATTCATTTACTTAAGATTTAGGGTTAAGTGTACACAATCCTGTTAACATTTTAAAATGTAGACTAGCAGAAGATATTTGCATTTTCTTAACATTAGGATTGACTACTGTAATATCTTCCAGATTACTATCTAATGCTTGTGATATGAACAACCTCATGGACAGTCCTTAAACTATAACAGCTTCAATTTTCTCCCAGATGGATAACAACTGGCATCAACAGCTGTTCCATCTTTGCCTAGGGGCCAACAAAGACCCTGATTTTGAAAGAGAGACAAACCAGCTAAAGGCAATGAACCGATGAGCAGGGCATTTGAACTTGGACAGTCATTCACCCATTTATGTAAACAAGCAACTTTAGACTCATGCTTTGTCATGTAAGATTTAGTTTTTAATTCAAAAGCATTGATCTCATAGAGGTTTAATATTGCAACTTAATATGAAGTCACTAGAAAATTATGTACTGGAAATTTTTACATATAAATTATGAGTTAGCTTGGTTTTTTAGAATGCGAAGCATGTTTACACATAGTAGAGACATCTTTAAGGTGCTGTATCTTCTCACTGGTATGTATCTTTCCCAAATATTCTACTATTAACATGACATAGTATCCAACTTTCAGAGTTTTGGCCTGGACCACTGTGATGGCTGGAGAATGAGATGTGGAGAATTAGAGTGAGGTGAGGGAAAACCAACGGACGGGATTGAAAAAGCATTTTTAAATCTGAAAACAAAGCAAAAACCTTTAAATTTCAGTCCAACAGTTCTCTCCAAAATGAACTATTTCACAATAACTCACTAAAAGTATACCCATTATTCCCCTGCCCATTCTCCACTGATGAAGCCATAGGCTTAAGGCAGTCGCTGTTATTTTCCTCTTTCTTGGGCTATAAAAACAGATGAGAATTTATCAAAACACAGGGATTTGGAGTCAGAACACAGCTTCAGTTTCTGCATGTGTAAAATGGAACTGTTCCAAATGAATGTATGGTGTTAGAAGTCAGAAAACTGGTTACTGTTAGGGGAGGGATGGTCACGAGGTGTAGGTGGTTTCTTGCCAACAGCCACTCTGATTCCACTTTAAAATGGCTCCGTTCAGATCAATTTTTCACACAATATAGATTAAATTTAACTTAAAAAATAGAGATGTCCGTTTTATCATTATTATTCAGACAGCCTCATTTTTGCGTGTGAACACCTTAGTTACCTGCACACATATATATAGACACATAGATGTAACAGGAAAGGAGAAAATATAAGTGAGGCAATGTCTGGGGACAAAAGTTGTGATTGAGAGGAAAACTGTGGATGAGGTAGGCAGCTTTGTGAATTGTCACTGTGAGTTACATACTTGGTTACTTTGAGTAGCGCCTCAGAACACCTGAGAACCTGGACTGCACCAATGGAGTTTGTAGTTACGATGGCTTCCTCGGAAAAATCACCCTTCAGTGTAGAAAGGATAGAAAGGAGACTGAATAAGCAGGAGAGCAAACGAGTTTGGACCATGGTAGATGCCATAAAAAGAGTATAGATGAGATTTTTTTTTTTTAAATGGAGATCACAAAGAATATAATTGCTTTCGCCTTGGGGGCCATACAAAAGTGACGGCTATTACCGCAGCATCTGTGGCTGGTGCTAAGTGCTGATGTCGACAGGGCAGAGCTCCTGAATATTTCTTTTCAAAATGCTGGCATTTGAGTCCTTTCTCATGTTCTCCATAATATCCAGAAACAAAGATTAATTGCCATGGAAACTATGGTGAAACTACATATTTAGATAGATAAATATATCATTTGATAGATAAATGGAATGGTAATGGATATTTGCATTTAGATATTTAGGAATGGATCCAAACGGATTGTGAACAAAGGCTCTGGTCTTGAATTCTCCAACACTCTATTTTTAAAATAGTTTTTTTTTAAGTTTAGGTTTTTTATTTATTTTAAGAGAGAGAGAGAGAGAGGGAGAGAGAAAGCGAGCCTGTGAGCAGGGGAGGGGCAGAGAGACAGAGAGAGAGTTAATCCTAAGCAGACTCTGCCGCTGTCAACACGGGGTTACACGGGGCTCCATCCCATGAACCACGAGGTCACGACCTGAGCCAAAATCAAGAATCTGTCCCTTAACCGACAGGGCCCCGCAGGCGCCCCTGTTTAAACATTTTTTTTAAGTCTATTTTGGCTTAAAAAAAAATGTTTAAACAGGGGCATTTCTTCTAGGCTCACTAGTTGTTTTTTTTTTTTTTTTATTTGGGAGGAAGAAGGAGGAGTAATTCATGTGAGGAACTTCTGAAAATAACAGAAGGACTTTATAAGGCGTCGCATTTGTTCACAGGATTTGAAGTGCACAGCACTTCACAGGGAACGGGATGGAAGAGGGCAAGAGGGGTTCCCAGATGCCTGTGTAACAGCTCACAATTAAGGCCATGTACACAGGGAGAGATCCTAGGTTATTATAAAGAACAGCTACGGTCAGCATTAAGAAGCACGTGCGATGTGTGAGAACGTGGCTCGACAGCACGCACACACTGGAAATGAACTCAAAAGACAGGCCCGGTCAGAAAGCTGAGGAGTCTTCACAGTGCTTCCAGGGAGCCCAGGCATCAAATCTGTGATGGGGGTGCGGCAGTTGTGATTGGAGTTGCCCCCGGGGATGGCGGAAATTGCAGCTCAAAAGAATCATCCCAGGCTCTATAACAGAGAATTAAAAATTTGTTTTCAATGGCCAGGTTTATAAAAAGGATGAAATTACAAGGTTAGGCCTTGATCTTCTGTGAAAAAAGGGTTTCCCTTCATGCATAAAGAGTGAATTCCTGAAAGGAAGGTCAGCTTTTCATTGCCACTTTGCACCTGAGCTAAGCTAGACATGGGTGGTAAGAGGAGGAGGAGGGGGAACAGGATGTGTGCCTTGCACGGAGTGGCAGAAAATAGGAGGACGCAAGGGTAATTTAACCTACTTTTGCTGCTGTACCCCCTGCACTCATGAGAGCATTAAATGGGAGGATCAACTCATTTAAACCAGTTATTTTGGGAGTAAAAAGAGATGCTGTTAATAATTAGGTTGGACAATGGGTGTAAATTGGGATGTATGGGAACACTATCATTAAGGCAGTTTTTGCATGCATCAGCTAGAATGCTCATGAACTGGGAGAGCACAGTTAATCCATTTATTCAAGACTTGAATTCTTCGTCATTTGGACCTTTTAGCACTGCCAGAGCTGTGGGAGATTACTGCTTCCCTGATATGTATCACTTACTGAATTGTCTTCCGACTTAACATCTTTGTAGGTCTTTAACAAGATTGAGAATATCTTCTGATAAGGGACTAT
The DNA here is from genome assembly GCF_027475565.1 of Acinonyx jubatus. Lineage (NCBI taxonomy): Eukaryota > Metazoa > Chordata > Mammalia > Carnivora > Felidae > Acinonyx > Acinonyx jubatus. The sequence continues at coordinate 216,795,454 of NC_069380.1, forward strand.
GCTTAGCATTCTATATATGACACAAAATCTATACATTAAGGTAAAACTAGAAGAAAAATTAGAAAGAAGGGAGAAAAGATTACTCAGTTTTTAAAATAACAGTTAAATCTCAAATCCTCCTTCTTTTACTCTTTCCATTGTTTGTGGTGATTAAAAGAAAATGTGGCATGAGACTAAAACATCAAAACTACAGAAAAAAAAATCACATAGTTTGCTAATTATTGTCTTTTTAAAATCTCTAAATGGTCTGTTTACAAAATTCCTTTGTCAATATTTGGGCATTGATTATGAAAATTAAATGGTTTGAATTTCATCTGTATTTTCATCAACTTAAAAGAAAAAATAAAAATTAATAAGCTACTAAGAGTTAAAATATGCAAAATGAATTTCTCATAAATATTTCAATCACACATTGCAAGCATTTATTTTTTCCCAAACATAGCAAAGAAATATATGCCAAAATACAGGAGTGAAACTTACCAGATGTCCAACAGCCTCGAGCCACACAGATATTGGTCAAAACTTGAAAATTCACAGATGTAAGACAGTCTGTTATTCTGCCTTAAGCACTAAGTCACTGAAGTGTATGACATCAAATAAATATATTTATACTTTACTTTTATAATTCTGATTAAATGAAGACTTTCAATTTATAGTATATAAGCATTGTTTTGCAAATTCTATTCATGCCATTTTATCCATAGTCATATGGATGGGATAGAATATTTCACAGGCTAAATAACATTTAAATGTAGATATCCACAGCTAAATAAAGTTTATTAATGCATTATTGAAAATCAACTTTGTTTTAAATAATGCATTTTTTTACTGTTTATTTATTTTGACAGAGAAGGAGAGAGAGACAGAGCTTGAGGGGGGAGGGGCAGAGAGACAGGGAGACACACAATCCAAAGCAGGCTCCAGGCTCTGAGCGGTCAGCACAGAGCCTGGTGTGGGGCTTGAACTCACAGACAGCAAGATCATGACCTGAGCCCAAGTTGGATGCCCAACCTGCTGAGCGCCCCTCAAATAATGTATTTTATAAAAATACAACAGAACACATTCAAGACCTAAAGTAGAATTTACTATTTTTTATTTAATTAATGGGCATCGAGTGCCTATGATTCAGCAAGATTTGTCCTAGACACAGTGCCCGGAAAATGGAATCTTGATTTCTGTTTTCATGGAGGTTATGTTCTATTAACAAAGGTGTCTCATGAACCCATTTTTTTCTTTTACTTTTTTATTTTTTAACGTTTATTTACTTTTGAGAGAGAGAGAGACAAGCACGAGTTGAGGAGGGGTAAAGAGAGGGAGACACAGACTCAGAAGCAGGCTCCAGTTTCTGAGCTGTCAGCACAGAGCCTGATGTGGGTTTGATCCCACGAACCATGAGATCATGACCTGAGCTGAAGTCAGATGCTTAACAGACTGAGCCACTCTGGTGCCCCTCCCTTTTTTTCTTAATTAGACTAATACTTTATTCTGCTTGGTGTATAAATGCTTTAAAGAAAATACATAAAACTAAAATGAAGAATAATGAGAGAGGCAAAGGCTACTTTAGATAATGCTGGTAAGGGAAGTCCTTTTACTCAAGAACCACAAGTTTTACCAAAACCTAAGGAAAGAGGTGCTGGTCCAGTGGGAATAGGGAAGGGAGCATCACAGGCAGAGAAAACATCATGTACAAAGGTCCTGAGGAAGGAAGTACTTCCTGTGCATGAAGGACTTAAAATCATCTGTGTTTGGAGCAGAATAATAAAGAGAGATTAGACAGATAGTCAAGGACCATGGCAAAGACTTCAGGGTTCATTCTAGGAACAATAAGAAGCCATTAAAATGCTGTAAGAAGCAGAGTGTGTTATTAAATATGCGTTTTTAGGTGCCCCTGGTGGTTCAGTGGGTTAAGCACTTGACTCTTGATCTCAGCTCAGGTCATGAGCTCACAGTTGGTGAATCTGAGCCCCACATCAGGGTGTGTGAGGACAGTGCAGAGTCTGCTTGGAATTCTCTCTCCCTACCTCTCTGCCCCTCACTTGCTTGCCACACACTCTCTCTCTCAAAATAAGTAAATAAACCTAAAATAATAAATAAATATGAATTTTTAGGAGAATTAGTATTTTGCAACAGGGAGAATAAATGAGTGAAGAAGAGTAACCAGTTAATCCGACTAATGTAACAGGAGACTGTTGCATTAAAAGAGGTGACAGATAACTTCAGCCTAAACTAAGGTGTTGGCAATAGAAATGAATTAAAAAAGAGGAGAAAGTTATGTTGCTGAATTTAGGAGATGGAATTGATAAGGGCTGTTAAATCATAGGATTTGAGAACAGTCATGATGGGAATGGAAAATTAGAAATGATTTCTAGGTTTCAAGCTTGAGTAAGTGAACTATGCTGTTTACTGAGATAAGGAGGGTTAAGTCGGAGGGGTGATAGTATATTCGGGTGAAAGGAGAGTTGAAGTGGGAAATAAAAAGATTCTTTTTGGACAAGATAATTTTGAGAACTCCGTGAGGCATCTATTTGGAAATGTCAGTGAAAAGTTGGATGTGTGAGCCTGGGCTTAGAAGAACATTCTGTTCTAGATCTATGCTTGTAGGAATTGTTGGACTAAGACAACATTCAAATCCACAGGAACTGATGGCGTCATTTAGGAAATAAATCTAATAAGAGAAGAGAAGCAAAAAATTACAAGAGCTAGTGTTTTCATAAATCTCTCTTACTTTTTGTAATTATTTAATTAATTGTGCTTTTTTTAAAAGAAATAATTATGCTTTAAACTAATCCTTTCGGTTGTGCTGTAAATCTCATCTCCTCTCACCTACTCTGTAATATTACTTCAGAAATTATTCCTCACCTCTTGGATCATCAGCTGGACCATATCCATAGCACACAGATGGTAATTTATCCCTACTCAGAAGAAAAAGAAAAAAACTCCGCTGACCCACATCCCTTTCTATTTGAAGCGTTGTCTATACTTTTATTTTTCCTTATATTATCTTGAATGGGTTCCAAAGTTGTTTGTTTTATTTGTTTGTTTTTGTCTCCAAGGACCATCATGCCAAGGTAGCCAATAATTTCCACCTTGCTAAATTAAATGGTGAGTTTCCGTTCTCATCTAACGCATCAACAATATTCGGCACAGTTCATTCCCTTATATCCCCTGCTTCACCAGCTGCTCATTCTCAAACTGCTTGTTTCCTCTTTGTATTCCCAGGCTCTCAACCTTGGATGCCCAAGACACCTCTTCTCTTTCATACTACACTTAGGACCTGAGTGATCTAATTATGGTGTGTAGTTGTAAATACTACCTGTGTCCTAGTGACTTCCATGGTTATATACTCATCCTCTAATATCAAGATAAATACAATTACTTACAAAACATTTTTATGTGGCTATCTCCTAGGCCTTTCAAACACATATGTATGAATAAACTGAGGACCTTACCCTCCTAATCTTCTTTTCCTTCTTCTATCCGATCAAACCTAACAATTGCATTCTTAAAATTGATAAGGCCAAAAACAAAAACAAAAATAAAACCTCAGGTTCATGTTTATCTGTTAGCTACCTATTACTGCTGAAAAACAAACAAGGAAGCAAACAAACAAACAAACCAAAATTGCCACAACCACAATGGCTTAAACCAGTACAGTTTTATAGGTAAGAGGCCAAAAATGGGTCTTATGTGGCTATGGTTAATGTGTCAACAGGTTACTGACCCTCTAGTTTCCTTCTGGAGGTTGTAAGGTAGAATCCCTTCTTTTGCCTTTTTGAGTTCCCAGAGGCTGCCCATATCCTTTGGCCTGTAGCTCCCTTCCATCTTCAAAGCCACCAATCACACCATTCTGACTTCTCTTTCCATTACCATACATCTCTCTCTGATTCTCCTGCCTCCCTCTTTCACTTATAAATATCCTTTTGGTTACATTGGTCCCAGCCAGATAATCCAGGATATACTGCCAATCTCAAAATTCCTAAATTAATCACATTTTCAGTCTCTTTTGACATGTAAACTAACATTTTCACAAATTTCTGGGATTAGGATTTGGGCATCCTTGGAATTTTTCCACATTTTTTTTTGCCTGCCACAGTATATAGTAAGCCATCTCATAGGGTAGAGGACAGACACAAAATATTTCAAAATAAAGCCACCTCTAACTGCTGGCTACATACACCAACAGAGTCCCTGATACATGGGAAAGGTGCTAAATCAAATATTAATATTCATTTCAGAGAACTTTTTTTTACAGTGATCAAATGGTACACATTTTTCAAATAAAATAAACCCAGACATTTCAATTACTCCATGTAGCAAGAATAAAATAAGTAATGGTATAATTACAACTAGAAGGCTCTTTGGGGAAGAAATATAGTTTAAATCCTCCATTGTAATGAATGAAAAGCAAAGATTCAGAAAAATAAGTGGCCTGTCCATGATTGCACAACTGATCAATGACACAGTTGAGACAAGAACCAAGACTCATTTCTATCTTTAATGTCTGAGATGTCCTTAAATCTAGCTAAACGCATAGCTTCCAAAGAATAAATGAAAAATATACCCACACCCTCTACTCCTAACAGTTTCCTCTCATTTATCTCTATATAATTGTAAACTTTCCTATAAGATCATTTTACATCTATATTATCTTAAAAAGGAGATAAGAACTTTTAAGGTAGTCACATGGTCTTTATTGCTCATAAAATGTGATAATGGAAATGACTGTATTTAAAACAATAGTTTCTCACACTTTGAAGAATTAAATGGTTACTTGATGTCAGATGTTTTCCATTTAAGAACTTTATTTCAAATACTTACTTGGAAAGAGACAATTAATGTCTTTATTTGTGAATCGCTATTGTGCAACTATTATCATTTAAATGGATTCTGGCCTCCTGTTCTTAAATGAGCCAGAGACCAGAGATAAACAATTTGAGGCATATAAAATTGACTTGTGACATATTAGATGGCAAGATACTTTTAAGTTCTGTTTCATTTATGTTTATGGTCTCTGAATGTGCTTGAAGTTCTGCTTTTATTTCTGGTAAACCTACCAATTTAAATTGACAAAGACAAAGTGATTGTATAATTTAGGTTGTTGTAGTTATTGGATTAGTTCCTCCTCTGTGTGAAAGCATGACTCAAAAGAACTCTGTGATGGCAAAAACAGAGCAGAGGAAGACAGCCAGTTATTCTGTCACTTCATAATGGCAGCTTTTTATCCTCCGACCCAAGGTCAATTGCATTGTCTTTGGTGAAAGATAGAGAACTATCGCTAAGAAAGATTTTACTGGGCAGCAATTCTGAATCTATTTCCTCTGATGAAATGTCAATAGCTTTCCAGGACAAAATGTAGGTTTTTCTGGAAACAAAGGTGAAATTGGTTTGAAAATGTACTCCACAAATCAGTCCTCTTCAATATAAAACATTTGAGAGAGAAAAATTAACAAGTAATCCAATATGCTGTTATGTTTCCATCTTTTTATTTTAATTCATCAAACATATTACATTTTCTCCAAAAAACCAATTTAGGGAAGCATTGATGTTCTTCTAATGGTTTTAGAGTCATAAAACTTGTAATAAAAAGTCAGCTGCTGTGAACCTGGAAATCCTTGAAAACTAACCAGAGATAAAACCCTCTGAAGGACAGACCTATGGAACAATACATATTGCATGGCATTACAAAAAGGAAACCGGAATATTAATAAAACCCACTGGTATATGTATTCAAAATAATACACCTCTTACAGGTGATATTTTGGAATAATGGTAAAAAGTGTATTTATCATTTATGAGAATATTAAATTCCACCTTCCACAATTTTTATCAACATCATTAAATTTTACAAAGCTTCTTTTATTCATTTTTTAAAAATGTAGTTCTTTTTCCTCAAAACAATAAAAATATAATCCAACCAAAACAGAAGAAATAAATCTTAATGTTCCTTATACAAATGTTAAACTCCTTATACATTTTTTTCATAAATGTTGTTAGTGGCTAGACAATTTCCTGAACACTGTTTGCAGTACAGATAGTTGCATACTATCAGGAATCCTCATGGAGAAGTGTAATTTCCTAAATGCATAGTTTTACTTATATGCATGTGTGAAAGGGACTTCTAATGGAAATATAGTAGGGATCAGAAGTAAGGGAGGCAGGTGAAGGCAGGGAAAAAAAGAAAAAAAGCCTGCAAATAAGCCTAGATTATTTTTGTCTAGAAGCATAGTCTCAGGTACCAGAAATAGCTCGGATGATCTAGCTCCCTTGACGAGCACAGTGGTAAGGTTATCCTGGAGATGGGAGAGTGGACACACAGGACACACAAGTCACACAGTACCACTGAGATGATTCTCCTAAAATAGCAAAAGTTTTTTAGAGAATCATTTCAAGTTTGTACAGCTGGTTATGGTGATTATGGACTTTCTGGGCTCTAGTGACCTCCTCTGAAGGATCAACCCCTAACATGCTGCCCTGAGCAAGCCATTCTATGAAAATATTAAGATGTAATAGAGCTTCTGGCACACCATAGACTGTTATGAGATAAAGGACTGGATTCATGGAACTAGCCACTTGCACCAGGGCAGGAGGAGCCTGAGTGTCTATTCAACTTGCAGTGCACTTGAATCTCCAGTAATGTCAGCACAGACACAGAGCACATGGAGGATGTTCTTCTCAATGCTCTGCTCAGTTGGATCCATACATAGAATATATCCAACCTTTTCAGGAAGGAATAATTACCAAGGCTACCACTGGGGAGAAGGACAGTGTCTCCATGTGCTTACCAAACATGGGAAAGGCTAAGGACTGACCCATTTCTGCTTCCACATAACTCAGCTACTTCAGGCTTACAGAACAGACTCCAGTGAAGCTCCAACCCAATAATCCTTGATCCACACTTGCTTCAAAAATGTGTTTAATTTTCCTCTTCCACACTCTCTGCCAGACTCAGCTGTGTTCCACTATGGAACATATTGGTATGGTTTCACATTATCTTTGAGAAGCTGTATTTCCAGACATCTGTTCAGAGAATGAGAACCACAATGACCTCTTGTCAAAGCCAAGACCATCATGAATCTCATGTGGCTGATTCCAATAACTCCAACTCCAACTGCCTGAAAATATCTGTGCTCACCTTATAATAACTGAATACGGTACTTGTATACCAGGTATCTGAGAAACTATCCTTCATGTCACCATGTAGTTTTTACATATTTCTTTTGTGTTAGTCTGTGGAGTAACAGTCAAAGGGCTATCTCTGCCAGAGAAGCTGAATCAGGATGGTATATCCTCAGAAAGACCTCTGGCACCATCAAAGGTAATGTCTAAGATTGACAAGCTAGAGATTAGCAATTTTTATTCTAACCATCTTGTTGGATATGTGTTCTGCAACAGCCTATAATGACTGCTTTTTGTTATCCTGAGTAGAAATTTTCACCTCTGTCTTTATCCAAATTACACAGGTTAAGGAAGAGACATAGTCCTTAATGAATAAAAAGAAAGAAAAGAAGAGCTCAGTAACTATAATTATTCCAACGGCAAATTGTGTTAATTTTTTGTCTTTCAGAGAGACTGCTGTCTCCCCTCTGGCAGTACCCATATGTCTCAACTCATCTGATTCAAGGGAACAAAAAATAGTAATGTAAAAATTTATGCCCATCTTATGTGATGAAAACCCCATTTATGAAAGTAGGAAAATACTATGGCTATTCTTAGATATGCAGTGGCTCTTGTCATTATTATACCTAGTGATCCACTAACTTTGTTTGTTTGTTTGTTTGTTTTTGTTGTTGCTTTCTGTCTCTATTGTATTAAGCTTCACTGGGCTAGCAATCTTTGTTTCAGGAACAGAAAAATGATTCCCTTGACCTAGAAGTTGAAATTGCCATATGGATTCTTTGGGATTCTTATGCCATTGAATAAACAAGCAAAGAAATGGATTACTGTAGATGCTCAGGAGATTAATCCTGAGCATCAAGGAGAAATGCAGTGGAAGAAACAAGCACTACATCTGAAAAATATGAGATCCTCTAGGGTGTTGTTTATATACTATCCTGAAATTAAAAGTTTATAAAAAAATGAACATGACTTGTAAGGAAACTTTGAATTTGGTGATATCATTGACCATATTGTGCTAATGCTTGGTTATATGCCAGATTTTCATCCCCACAATCAAAAAGAAATTTAACGTTCAAAAATGTCAATACCACATTTACTCTCTGACAATGACTATTCTAATTTGTCACATGTTTCAAGGCATTTGGGTTTTGATAGTCTGAGATTATAGCTGATAAAGACATGCTATGGGACAACTTGGACTTATCATTGATAATACCTTAATGATAGTGTTAACATGAACTTTCTTGATGCCTGGGTATCAAAATGAGGACAGCACAACTTATATTATATCCTAACACATAAAGAAAGGATCCTGAAAGAACTGATAAAACACTCTACTTCAATGTCATTAAAAGCTATACGTTTGTGATTTATAAAATAATGAGATAAGAATCAGCTGAAAAAGATCAGACGATATTTGTAATAGGTTCATATATATCTAAAAATAAACTAAAAGAAGCAGAGATGAGCTACCCTTTTAATACTCAAGGACATAATCACAGAAATAGCTTTTGCTTTCATCATGGTAAAATATCTATACATAGGCTGATGAGTAATGATGACAAGTGTTCCATCCATTCCTAGGACCCTGCTAACTCAGTTCATTAAATGTATTCAGTTAATGAAGCTGAGGTCACAAGATCAATTCCCCTGTGGTCTTTAGATTTTCCTAACTGCCATCACACAAAATCATTTAGAGAACTCAGACTGGAAATATATAGGCATTCAGTCTAGTTAGGCATCTTAATTAGGTCAGTCCCCTGCCATCAGAAAGAAGCATCTCTTTGAAAACATTTTGCACAAAAGCTTTTTAAAAACAATTTGTTTTATTATATACCATTTGAACACTACTTTCTCCTAATTTATATTTTAATATGCTAATCTGAATACCAAATTATTCCATTAATAGGAATGATAGGGTCACAAGAACTTGTAAGTGAAGCAACAAATTTATCCCACTTTCTTTTTTGCCTTTTGGTTAATTTTCCATTTGTCCTTCAAGTGGTGAAAATGAAGTGGCCCAAATGATATTTAGGAACTGAATTTTGTAGATCTCTTTCTCCATAGTTGATATTTCTAGATGTGTTGATACAGAAGGTTTAATCATTGACATGTGCTTAAAGACTATCCATAATAGATGAAGAAAAAGAGAGAGGGAGAGAGAGGGAGATGATCTATGTAGTGAAAGTGTACTTTAAAAATCATGAATTTGGGGTGCCTGGGTGGCTCAGTCGGTTAAGCCTCTGACTTCAGCTCAGGTCATGATCTCACGGTCCGTGAGGTCAATCCCCACTTCAGGCTCTGTGCTGACAGCTCAGAGCCTGGAGCCTGTTTCAGATTCTGTGTCTCCCTCTCTCTCTGACCCTCCCCCGTTCATGCTCTGTCTCTCTCTGTCTCAAAAATAAATAAATGTTAAAAATTTTTTTAAATAAAAATCATGGATTTATGCTCATGAATAACCAACTTATATAATGGATACATGGGTTAGTGCTCATATTACTCATACCAAAACTCCATTCCAAGTTCACCTTAGAGAAAAAAGTTCCATTTGAAAATTAGCCTGTTGACAATTATAAACATATAAAATTAATTTCACTAAAATAATTCAAACTAAATATGGTCTGGGAAATGTATAAGCATTCAATAATTAATAACACCCTTCCCTCTGGAAACTAATGACCCACTGAAGCAAAAGTTAAAATGATATTTGCGTCATGCAGATTTATCATTTACAATATAAGCTATAATAATACTATTGCAATATCTATAATTTATATTATTATACCCTCGATAAGGAGATAGGAAAAAGAAATAGGAAAAATATCTATAGATTTACAATTTTCATCCACTAATTTGTGAAATATTAATGTAAAATTATTTACAGATTATTTCACCTTTTTCTTGTACACATACAGTACACACACAAAAATTTATATATTTCCCACCGTCTAAATTCTAGGAATGAAAATGTAAACCTAAAGTATTTAAAATCTTGATACATATAAAGTTTTAAATTATAAGTAAATAATTAGAATTATACTTTACATGTAAAAAGTATATATAAATACATATAACTGCAATGATTATAATTTATAATTAAAACATTCTTGGGTGATATAACATTTTTCTTACTACATTGTAGTGCAAAAGGAAAGACAGTATAGTGGAGGGATTAATATCATGTGGTAATAGATAATGAAAAGCAGAATAATTGGGATTTAAGATCTCAATTACTGAAGTAAGACTGCCTGGATTTAAATCCTGATTCTATCAATTATTAATCATGACTTAAACTCTCTTTATTTTTCCAGTACTTTACCTCCCAAATGTCATTTACACTAGTACCTACCTATAAGATTTATGGTAATGTTTAAATGAGTTAATATAGGGAATGTATAGGGCAGGTCTGGCACATAGTGACATTATATATATGTTTGTGTGTGTATTTGCTAGCTATTATCATCATTATCTTCTTCTTATTATTATTACTATAGTTATAAAATGGCTACACCTATTTTATAAAGAATTTAAACTAGATAGCTTGTTAAAGTTATTGACCCTGGGGTGTGTGGGTGGCTCAGTCAGTTAAGTATTGACTTTGCATTTCAGCCGAGGTCATGATCTCAAGGTTCATGAGTTTAAGCCCTGCATCAGGCTCTATGCTGGCAAAGTGTTTTTCAAACACTTTCTCTCACCTTTCTGCAAATGGTCTTTCTTCCCTTTGTGCCCTTAGACCTCTCATCCTCTTCTTAGCTCATATAAGCATTATGTTGCTTCACTGTCTTTGAAATTTCCATTCCCATATGAATTCCCTATTCCCTATTAGTTTGCTCCTGTTTCTTTGTCTCATGTCAATTTGATTCTAAGTTCAGCCTCTGGACCTTGAAGGGCAGAGGAAAGTCTTCCTCTAGTACAAGCTAATTTAAGGTGCAATTGTGTATAAATACACACACATTCACCTCCATACATATACAAAAAATGCCACACAAACATGTATGTGTATATTTAACAATTTAAAACTACATATATGTGTAGTTCATTGTGACTCAACCTTCTGACAGCAGTAGACCTTATCATCTTTTAACTAAACCTTCTCAATCTTCTCATTTTGTGACCATGGGGCCTTAAGGTATCAAGAAAACAACCTGGTTACCAGAACTCTTCCAACCCTACCAAACTAATTAACCCTAATATAATTTACAATACCCTCGGTTGAAAGAATGCTTATTTCACAAAAGAAGGAGAATGTATGCAGTTTACTAATAGAAGTGGCAAAGGAATTAAAATCTTGTAACACTGATGTATCAATGAGACCCAAAGAGAATAAGGTCTAAAGTGACATTAGATGTTTTCAAAGATGCACTTTTGCAAAACATAATCATCTTCCACCTTTGTTTACTCCGTTGATTTGCAGTAACTCCCTAAAGAGAACTTGCTGTCGTGGAAGAGTTCTACACAACTGTCCATTTCTGTGTTCAAATCAGGCTCTATAATTCATCTCCCTACAATACATTTATACTATAATACAGAATATCTATGGGTGTATCTTGGCAACTGAGAAGTCTTTCCTTGATGATAAGTCTGAAGCTACTCGATTTTCTTCTCAGTGTGGTACAGCCATCTTAAGTTTCTCTGATGCAAATTTTGCAAAGAATCAGGCAATTACTTTCATTATCTCTTACATACACCAGTTAATGTTAAACTGACCCACTTGTTTGTTTATTGTTTTCACTGCTGTAATGAACTTGATTTTGTTTTTGATGTCATTTGTTTAGCTTTATAGGTAATTATGGAGATATATATATATATATATATATATATATATATATATATATAAAAAATACTATTAGAGTTTGAAGATATTAGTATAATTTATGGTCAATTTTATTCCTTCTCATTTCAGTCCTAAAATCATCTACAGACTTTCCCTGAATAGATTTTAGCTCTACCACATGTGGTTACATTTCTAAGTGCTATTTACTTCATTTGCAAATGGCTTTTCTCTTTATATCGTCAATGCATGGGGTGCAAACCCATTATCAGGGCAAATGGAAGTGATATCTGCAAAGTAAAGCCTTTTAGACAGCTTCAAGGCTACTTGTTCAAATGCTAAGTTCTTGGTCCACTTTACTTTTACATTTATAAAGAGGCAAAAAATCCACAATTGCATATATATATGCAATTGTGGCATATATATATATATATATATATATATATATATATATCCATCCATCCATCCATCCACAGGATGTTCCTGACCTTTATACATTTTACATAATTTACTAATTTTACATGTAAAAGTTTTTGAATATATATTTCCTTCTTTAACCAATATATTATCATTAGAAGTCCCCTACTGATTAATCATGCTCACTTACCAAGCTTTGGACTAGAATATGTAAGATAAGTTTAAGTATCATTTTTAAGAAGCTATGGGTCAAGTACCAACTTAAAAGTTATAACATTCATACTAGCAGAGATGTTAACAGAATAAAATTGATCTAGGCAGGTAGAAGGAAACAAATAACATAGTAAGTAGAAAAGAAGCAACAAGATGGTAGAAACAAATCCCAAATATCAGTAACTCAAATAAATACAAAGCTTTAAAGTAAATGGTTAAAAGTAGAGAAACTGTAATTGTTTATTTAAAAATAATTCATCATTATGTTATTTCTACAGGCATTTTAAAAAATAAAAGACATGGAAGCTTTAACAATAAAATTATAGAAATATATGAGTCAAATAAGGAAAAGAATAACCTGCAAAAGTGAGCTTGTAATGTAATAATTGTCCAAGTTCAACATGTATACTGAAACATGTACAAATCAAAAGTATGTTGCTTGCCACATTTCCATGAAAAGAAGAAACAGACCCACAAATTTCCCCTCACAAGAATTTCCAGCTACTCTCTTTCTCCAAAGACAACTATTACTTGGGCTTCCAAAACAATGGATTAATTTTGCCTATTTTTAACTGCTTATAAATGGAGTCACATAGATTGCACCATTTTGTGTCTGATTTTATTGCTACAATTTTTGTTTTCAACATTTACCCGTTTTTTCATATAATTGTATTTCATTCATTCTCATAATTCTCTCATGTTCCACTGAATTAGTTGTCCATTGCTGTAAAATAAATTGCCACAAAACGTCAAGGCTTAAAGAAACAAATGATTATGATAGTACACTTTCTGTGGGTCAGAAATCCAGGCAGAATTTAGTTGAGTAACTCTGGCTCAAGGTCTGCCACAAGGCTGCAGGCAAGGTATGAGCCAGGGTGACAGTCAATTCAAAAATTTAAAGGAGGAAAATATGATTCTGAGTTAACTCACTTGATCCACTCTGGATGTTGGGCATCAGTTCCTTGCCTTGTAAGTCCCTTCATGGGGCAAGTCACACTATGGCATCTGGGTTCCTTCAGTGTGAATGGGGAAGTGAGAGAATACCTAAAACAGAAGCCATAGTCTCAACGTTATCAAAGCTCAAAAGTGAACTCTATCACTTTTCTTGTATCCCACTGGTTAGAAGTGAGTCATTAGTTCCAGCACAAGCTCAAAGAAATGTGGTTACACAGAATATAAATACATTTAGTCAGGAATTATCTGGACTCTCTTAGTGGCTGCCTACTATATCTGTTATGAACTCAAACTTGTTGGTGAAGCCAATGCACAGAGTAAGCCAATGTCTGAGACATCGGTTTTGAAGCAAAGAAAGCTTATGAGAAGGGCAGCCCAAAGAGAAGGCAGGAAATCATTCCTAAAGTTGCCCTGTTGAGCTTAGGGGCAGTTTATATACAAGAGAGGAGGGTAAGGAGTTTCTTGAAACCTTGGAGGGGGGCGGGGGGTGGGCCTTGAAATAATCTGACAGTAAGCATTCTCCCAAACAAGGAGGCACTATTTGGGACCTGATATGATCAGATACATCAAGGCAAATGTTACTATCTAGTCCGCATTAGGTTTCTACAATCAGTGGATGAAGAGGCAGTAGGGGTAAAAACGCAAAGTTAATGACTGATTGAGCGTGAAGTTAAGAGGTGCATAACCCATAATTAAGTAGGGAACAAAACAGAACATGCAGCTAAGTTAACAGCACAGCTGATACAATGATAGTTTTGCCTATTCTTTCAAACCAGGTCCAGGAACCAAGCTTCCAGTCTCAAAACCCCACTTTTATTTTATAATTCCTCAGCCTCAGGGAATAGGACTATGAGAGCTCTAGCTGCTTTCTGCTGCTTCCTATTCTTGAGTGCCTGGGTGCACGGTGTGGATCTTCTTTTTGAATGTCACTGTTTCTCTAGGCTTTCCTAGGTGGCAGATCTAACAGTGGCCAGCCATCTCATTTCTTTTTGTTTCTCAGTTCTCTGGACTCGATGCCAGTTATTATAAATCTTGAAAGCAATTCATCAATACCCAAGTAGCCATCTGAAAGCTCCCTTCTTTTTGTAATTTTCTTCAAATATCTGGGGTGTGTTGGCTAATAAAAGTCACACTTATCATTTTTAAATTTTTATGGGCTTCTTGATCAATAGCAGCATATCAATGATCTGCTTGATAGATTCACTCAAGAAAAGATGAGAGATCTTCTTGAGGCAGCTGATTAATTTGGTGAACCTTATTTAGATTCTTTTGTTTAGGTATCCCTGTTTTTAATCCCACCAGGATAATTCTCAGTGTTTTTGAAATCTGGGGAATCCTCCCTCATTCATATCCTAATTGAGGCCACAGGTTGACATTGCCTCTGGTGCCTCTGGCCTCAGGATCCTTTGGACCTAGTAGATGAAGTGGATGGGCTTCTTCTCTAGCTTTGTCTGAAGTCATTCAGTAGTCTTCAGCCACAGAGAAGCATTTCTGTGGAAACAAAAGAAAAACACAAGTTTATGGTTGGAGTAGATTATAAACCCATTGTCTAAGTCCCAAGTGTTGCCAATGAAATGGTTTTTAGATGTTTTGCTCAAAGCATCCTCAGAGTACTAGGGCCAGGCAGTGGCAATCTGACAGATTTTTCTGGCCTGTAGTTTGAAAGTCTCTGGTGACTGATTTCTCTGAAGCAAATTGTTCACCTTTAGTTGATTAAGCTTCAGGAAATGGATAGTCTTTTTTCCTAATTGTTTCAACATAAAAGAATGGGAGAAAATGGGAAACCTTAGTTTGTGGCATCATAGCCAGATATTGGAAGAAACTGAAAGAATTTAGGATCCAGCCGAGTTTTATATGCAAACAACAATCATTTAAATGTAATTAATTACAATTAGAATTTAGCATCCACAAACGTGTAATTGAAACACAGTTTTTCTCTCCAACCTCACCCTCATTTTTATCAAAGATGGCCAAATTAAGACTAAAGTATTTCCAAAATAAATTCAGTTTTAACAAACTTAGCCTAATTATTTACATAAGTGCAGTGAAAATAATGATTGGCCATATAGGTTCTTCTAAATCTGCTTTGCTGGAACTTTTCATAAGGAATTTCAGATGGAACTTTTAATAGTAGTTCAAGGTCAGAAGCCAACCAAATACTCGCCATCAGATATTCCCTCAGTAACTGGAGATTTGGGTTATTTCTTCTCTTCTTGAGGTCCCCCAAATCTTCTGAGGTCCTGTATCTGCCAGGAAGTGAAATTCTTTACTTATCTGGTGAGTAAAGCAAGGTATCAGCATTTCCAAGGGGCTTCATTGGGTCTATAAAAAGTCAACTTTAGTTCCTTAAAGCTGTCTGGTTATATCTGAGTCTATGTATGTGTCTCTCAAATAAGACATTCTAGTTTTTTTACTATTTTATTAGTAAAATAACCAATGTTTTCAGTGATTTCCTGTTACAAGGAAAACAGATTCTTATTGAACTTATGTAAATAATGATAATTGTCATAAAAGAAAGAATACTCACTGAGAATTTTTGAATTCTAGAGGGTTTGGGTAGAGAAAAAGAGAAATGTTTCATTTTGTCCACAAAGGAATATTTAATCAAATTTTTATAAGTCATAGATATTTTAATAGAGAAATTTTCCTGAAATCCGGAAAAGCAAAAATGTGAGGACCAGCAATGTTTCAAACAAGAGTCATAAAAACTATAATGACTCCAGAAAACATGCCTATTTTAATTAAGCTAACAAACTCAAACTTTAATTTATCAGAGATTATCCCATATCATATGAATCTGAGAAGCATTTGAATTAGATTCTATCTTTGAGTGTTATAAAGCCCAATTCTTGTAAGAGCTGGTTATCAACTACATCCAGCTCTTTTATATTTAATTTAATAATACTAAGGGGAGGTAGCATCAGATATAGATAAACACAAATGATAACTTTACCAGTAAGATTCGTATTTGTCTTTGACAAGTAACCTTATGGAAGCTGCGGGCCAGACTCTGAGCAAGGGTGGATATTTTTTTCAGCTATTTTTATTTTAGGCCTCTCCCCGCCCCCCCCACCCCACTTTTCTCAGAGAGACTGAAGGATTTTGAATTCTTTCTGGGATAGTATTTCCAGTTTTGCAAATAAATAAATAAATAAATAAATAAATAAATAAATAAAAACATAAATAAAAATAAAACAAAACAAAAAAACAGTTCCAGATGTATCATGGCCAAGCTACATTACTAAGGTATCATTTTTCAAAGACCAGTTTTGCCTAATGCAACCCAAAGGGCTATATTTTGGGATGAACTGGTGTTTCCCATAAAAAGATAAGATACATTGACAAGATGGGACTAACAATGTAAGTGCAAAACAAAAGCAAATGATCGACTAGCAAAGCAAATTAAGGGTGGTCTTACCATCATTCCAACTCTCAAAATGTGAGGTTCTGTCTTTAAACATCTTATTAGGAAAGATTCCTAAAAAGAACCAAAAACAAATGAGAGGAAATGCATTCATTATGCACATCAGGAACCCACATTTCAGCAGCAAAAATTCTTTGCTTCAGTTGAGGCTTGGCATATAGAAGTGGCTGGGGTTGGTTGGGAAGGTATCGGGGCATTTCCCTGGATTCAATGGTGTTCCAAGCAGCAATGGGAAATTCCCCTTTAAGTCACCACCCCATCCTCCAGGCTGGTTCACCAAAGCCACATTTGTGTTAACAAACTCAAACTCGTCCATGCCCCTGATGCACACAGTAAGCCAAGGTCTGAGACATTAGTTCAGAAGCAAAGAAAGCTTTATTATCGAAAGGGCAGCCCAATGAAAAAGCAAGGGATCATTCCCAAAGCTGCCTTGCCCAGTTGAGCCTAGGGGAAGCTTATATACATGAAAGGATGGTAGGGGTTTCTTGACACATTAAAGGGGTATGGGCTTGCAATAATCTGGAGGTAAGCATTCTCCTAGACAATGAGGCACAATTTGGGACATGGTATGATCAGATAGTCAAGATAAATATTACCATCTGGTCCCCATTAGGTTTCCACAGTCCATGAATAAACAGGCAGTAGGGATAAAAAGGTGAAGTTAATTGAGCATGAGGTTAAGAAGTGCATAAAACATAATTAAGTAGAGAGCAAAATGGAACGTGGAGCTAAGTTAATAATGGAACTAATGCAATGATATCTACTTATGCTTTCAAAACAGGTCCAGGAACCAAGCGTTCAGCCTCATATCCATTGTGGATATATCACTTATATATTTATGGAAACATTTACTTATCCGTTCTAAAGTAGATGCATAACGGGGTTGTTTGAAATTTTAGCGATTACAGAGGGGCTTCTAGGAAAGATCTCACACATTTTTTTTTGAGGAAAAATGTTCATGGTTTTCTCAAGTTTATACCTAAAAGTGAAATTGTTGGACTATAGGGTTGATGTATAGCCAGCTTCATTAGATACTTCCAGTTATCCAAAGAAGTTGCAAAAATTCAAATTCCACCAGCAGAGGATAAAATAAAATTTAATAATTTTTTTATACTCTAACATCTCTACTATTTCCTTTATTTTAGTGCCTTATATGTCATAAAAATCTTTAATCTAGACCCCAAAGATATTCTTTTATGTTATCTTTTATAACTTTTGTTATTTACATTTCATGCTTTGATTTGATTACATTGACAATATATTTTTGCATATATTGTGAGTTAGAAGTCAAGATATGCGTGTGTGTCTGTGTGTATATATGTGTATATATATGTGTGTGTGTGTGTATATATACATATATGTATATATATATATATTTCCATTTGGATAGCCAGTTGGTCCACCGACATTTAGGAAATGACCATCATTTCTGCTGCAGGACATGTAAACAAATGGCACTATTCCTGGACTGTACTCTGTTCCATTTGTCTATTTTTTTATCTTTGATTCATTATCACACTGGTTTAGCTGTTATAGCTCTATGATAATTATATCCAGAAACATATGTCCTCTGTACTTTTTTTTCAAGATTTCTTCAGTTATTTTTGTCCTTTGTATTTCCAAAAATATTAAAAGTAACTTGTCAGTTTGTCTCAAATGTCATTTTTTAAATTAATTCTCCTGGCAATTACCTAAGTGTCTCTGATGTTGTCTTTCCTTTATTGTCATTCTCTATGCTGTAGTTTTCATTTCAGTGATTTTTAGTCTTTCTATTTTTCAAAGGTGCTGATCACAGGTGATTCTCTATCTACACTTTCTCACTCTGATGGCAACTTTTGCTGATAATCATGGTTGCTATGGACTTGATCATTTTCAACTTGATCATATATATGTACATACATTGTCAACTCTTTTATGAGATTTACAGAGAAGAAGAGCTAGTCATGAGTAGTGCATTTCCTATCATTATCAAGAAAAACAAAAGCATCCATGACATCCAGGAGCTGACCTGGTAGTTTTAGTTAGAGGTTGGCATTGCTACGAGCTGGTTTGGCACTCACAGTGAGGTTTTGGTATTTTCCTGTTGAACATAAGCAATCTCACAGAATGTCAAAACTAGGCAAGGAGACTCTGATCATGATGGACAGAGACAAAACCAGCACCACTACCTAGTTATGTCTGAATACAGAGGAACCATGACCATTGTTCAAGACACAGAACACCAAAATTCCCTTTCACTCCTCTACATGAGTGTTGTCGCATCCTTACCAATTAGAGCTGTGTCTCAGTCTTGTCTTCCTACTTTCTAAGTCAGACTTATTAGAATACTCAATCATAGAATTATCCCCATATCCTGACACCATACAATTCAGAGTGAAGTCCCACTCCATTAAACCCTCCCCACAATCACCTACACTAGCCCACATCCTATAAAACTTCACTTACATCATTTCTGATACTCATTTAATGAAACACCCCACAATTTCCCATTGCGTGGTATCTCCCTTCAGGCAACAAGAAATAATTCAACTTGTTCAACTATAGTGTTCCTGGTTGTCTTTGGCTGGAGGGCAGTGAGATTAACCAATATGAAAATCATTTATAGGATACATTTCCATGATGGATTTCTTCACAGATGCAAGAAAAACAAACTTACAAGAGGAACTAATTTGTTTTGAAATTGAGAATTTATTTATAATTTTTAATTACATATTAATTAAACAAAGTAGGCTGTTTATATTTGCACACTTTAAAGTAATATTTACATCATTTTTTTATTGTTTCAAAGATTTAAGTGAATCAATGTTTAATGAAAATTTTTTTCTGACACTAGTGATGAAAATATTAATGTGCTGAATAAATAAAGGAATAAACATTTCCTCAGGTTTTGTTTGTTTAATAAATCTACCTGTCTCTACCATGTTCAAATTTCTAATCACATGCAAATATTCACCTTTGAATATCTGCTACCCTATGTCTCTAGAATAGATTATTTTATAAGGAACTAAGAAAATGCAAACATTTGATCGCAAATAAAATGCAGTATCTTTAAAAGTTGACTTTATGAGCATTATCTAATATATGCATGCTCTCACATTAATATATTATTTTTTCAACACAAACAGTTTTCATGGGATTTATGTGCATTATACTATTTATGAAGTTTAATATGATTCAACATAATAAAGGCATTTGCATGTCAACAGGATCCTTCAGTAGATTTTGTGCCAAGAAGCTTACATTGCTTTATAATTCATTTGCTTCGTAGCAGTCTCTGGACAGGATATTTCATGACCTGGCCTTATTACTTGGCGACATTGAACTCTCTCAGATGCTAAACACTTAAAGAATAAAAAGCCAACTGTCTTTATGATAGAAAGTATCTGTATACTTCTCACTTGCTTAGTTATATAAATTTCTTTACATCCTTTTGTCATACGACAAACACAAAGCTCTGTTCTCTTGTCCTCACCACCCTGTGAAATTATTGTTCTAAATGCCCTCGAATTCTGTGGCATAGACAAAAATCTTGATTTTTTTTAACATAAATTCACTCTAATTGCTTATTTCCTTCTCAATCAGCTACAAACTATGTAAGTTGAAATTTCTTGTTCCAAGATCACTAACCACACCATTGTTTCCATTTGACTTGACGTCTCTACAGATTTTGATATTATAGATAATCCTCCATGTAATAACGCATGTTCTCTTGTTTCTATGACTCAGCTTTTGTTTTTCTCTTTTTCTTGAGTGTTTTTACCCTTATTTCTCCTCTGTCGGATAATCCCCTTTTGCTGTCTCATTAATGGTAAAGTTTCAAAATCTGTGATTATCGCCTCTTTCCTCTTCACACCTCCCTCTAATTGGCATTCACTATTTCATGGCTTTAAAACCATCTGTCTTTGGATGACTGCTAACTATACAGCTCTATTGCACACTTCATCTTGGAACTTCTGGATCAGACATTCAACTCTCTCATTAGCAACTCCACCTAACTAGTGCAAATTTTCTTATCGAACATACCAACCGTGAACTCTTGATTTCTCCTAAAATATTCTCTTTCCTAGTGTTCTCCATTTTTCATGTCTAGAGGGCACCACCTATATGATGTACCTCTGTTTTTATTCGTCGTGTCTACGAAACCATCATATCCTCCCGATCTTGCATCCAAAACATCACAAGTATGCCTTTCTCTCTCTATTTCCTTGGACCAAATCTCAGAATAGCATCAATGCGTGGTGCACCTAAGCTGCTGCAATACTTCCTAACACTTTCCTATTACTTTCCTCACCACCTGCAGTGGGTACTGCTGCTTTTAGTCTCAGAATCCATTTCTTTATTACTTTTTTCTAAAAAAAAAATGGGACTTCAAATTAGAGGGATTCATGTTCATGTCATTTAGGGAGAAGGTGGACTTGGCTTAGTAAAAAGTAGTACATCATACTGCCACAGGGTAGGGTTTGTTGAAAGGATCAGTTAATGAGAGGAACTGAGAAAATGAGAGCCAACAAAATACCACGCAGGGCATATGTTCAAGCTGTAGAGGAATAGGATGTGTTTTCTGCAGAATGTTCTTCTATTCTTATTTTTATAGAACTTATTCTTGTACCACCTAGAAAGCAGAGTGGTCTTTATAAAGTGAAAGAGAAGTCTAGCATTGGGATCCTTAGAAGTCTTTAGTTCCCTCCTAGTAGAGCGAGAATAAAATGGAAGCCCTTTGCTTTAGCTTAAAAGGCCATGAGGTCCAGCACAAGTCAGTACAGAACTGCTAACTGAAGCCAGTATTAAGTGGGCTTTGCTAAAGGAAGCATGATTTGCATACAACAAAAATTCTCACAATTCTTAAGGTTAAAAATGTGGACATGGGAAGAAGAACATTCAGTACATCATACCTTTCATCCCTGACAAAATCCCATCGCAATGACAGAAAAAGTAACAAATAAACAAATGACCTCATACCAGCCGGCCTACTGAGAAGGATGCCATAATAGACCAGAAACATTAAAATATTTCTGGAATTTATAAAAGGAATGACTTTTGATTGCTGAAGAAACAAAACTGAGGAAACCGGAGCTTAGTATAGGTAAATGAGTGAATATCTGACAAGTGTATTTGCTTTTTTTTAGAAACACAGAAAAAAAAAATCCAAAGACCAGAAATAGAAGGAACTTTGGTTCAGGGTAAATAGTAGGAAAACTGGGGAAATGATTAGCAGCAGGAATATAGACCAATGACCTATCCTTAGCTGGCAGTTGGATGACTGCAACTCTTTCCTTTTAAATAAAATCCAACAATTAAAAAGAAAAGCTTTATTTACTAAAAGCTATGGGGACAGTTTGCTGTAGGGAGACCCCAACTTTACACATTTTTCTATGAAACAAAAAAACTGGAACAATCATGTATAATGTTATGTGGCCCTGTAATGGACAGAGTTCTTCTAAACTTGGAAGTAACCTCTCTAAAATGGAGCATTAGCTTGGCTATGAATCTTCCAACACTCACCGTGACCAGGACCTATAGTCATTTCCTGGGTTCACTCTGGAGGAGAGTAATTTTACATGAGTGGACAAATTAGTTCAGGCAACAGATATTTAACAATTTTGAATATATTTTATGAATTTAGGTAAATCAGTCTAGATTCACCAAATGTTTGAGAAAAATTACTATGGTAGATAGGCATCAAATTGGAACAAAATTCACAAAACAAACACACAAATAAATAGGGGTACCAATCTTTAAGAAGTACTATTTAAAATGAAAGGGAAGCTATATATGGAGGGAACAATCTAACTTGATTTCATAAGCATATTTTGTCAAATGTCACACATATGTGAGAATAATTGAATAAGGAAATAAGACACAAGAATTTTAAAAAAAATGTTTAATGTTTATTTTTGAGAGAGAGAGAGAGAGAGAGAGAGAGAGAGAGAGAGAGAGAGAATGAATGGGGGAGGAGCAGAGAGATGGAGACAGAATCTAAAGCAGGCTCCAGGCTCCGAGCTGTCAGCACAGAGCCTGACACGGGGCTCAAACTCACGGACCGTGAGATCATGACCCGAACCGAAGTCAGATGTTTAACCAACTGAGCCACCCAGGAGCCCCAGGACACAAGAATTTTTAATAATTAAAAATAAGGTTGCAAAATTTAAGTAAGTATATATCAACAGAAAGATTCATGATAAGGCTGAAGATTAGATTGGTTATATGCAAAAGTGAGATAAGATATTCCTCCTCAAATAAAATTTTAAAATTTACTCTGCTTGTGTTTCATTTCAACCTTGCTTCCTTCTTTTAAAATCTGATATTCAGGCACAATTTTGCTCTCTGCGTTGGTAAACAAATCTTTGATTTTGTCTTGGATTTACTCTTTCTATTTTTACTTACTCTTTCTGGATGATTTGCTACCTAAATCCAACTCATTGGGACCCAACACTAAAACATATGCATTTCATGGTACTTTATATCCGTTAGAAACCCTTTTTAGTGAAAGAATCAGTCGACCTGTCATCTGGCAATACGTGGGCTCAAGGTCTGCAGGGTAACAACATCAAGAGCTCAAAATCTATCTGCTTGCTCTCTTGTCTTCTGTCTTGGCACTCATTTCTCCTGTTCATTGCTTGTGTTGATAAGCAACAGTTGCTATAGACCCAGCACTATTGTTGCATTCATGACAGAAGGAGAGAAACGCAGTGGCGAATGTGAACCCTTCTGTCACACACGTCTCTTTTCTAAGGGAGAACTTTCCTGTAAGCTTCTAGAAGAGTGTCTCTGTTATTTCATAGGCATATGCCTGCCACCACCATAGGAGTTAGTACCTTCTTTCTTGAAATCAAGTTATATTCAGCCAGTACTTGAAAACATTTCAGTTTTCTAGGAGGTGAGAGATTGTTTATGGTTTGATTAAGCATGGTCAAAAGATCATAACACAAGTTCCCTGGTAGGAAGAAGTAAAACAACAATAAGGGTATATGAAATCTTTGTGAAAGTCTTGGCTATGAAATAGAGGAATGCAGTTTGGTGGAAGTTGAAGAGATGGTATAAAAACACTATGTGTATATAAGCAACTCTTCATATCTACACACACATACACACACACACACGTAATTACTGCTATTTGGTTTTTGTTAATGGGATGACCTTGAGCATGGATAAGAAGCTGGATTTAGTCTCTTCCTTCCATTTCCACACTTATGGACACAGTTTCTGTTTTGATTCCTCATCCGGAAAATGACAACACAAAGAATCTCTTTTAGTCCAGGAAAAAGCCAAAAAAAACCCCACAAAAAACAAAAAACAAAACCAACTCCCACAAAAGCATTAGTAAACACTCCATATTTCACAGAAGGTTTTGTAGGCTATATGGAGGAGGAATTTTACATCATATATCCACAACAAATAATTTAAAATCCCCTTTGGCATTTTTTCTTATTCCATTGTCCCCCCAGTTATGATAAAATTATATCTTGATTTGCCTGAACAGTCCTAATTTGCTCTAGTTTTTAGAATAATTATTGACAGTATCCTGTTCTTTTCAAGAGTCTTAGTTTACCTATGAAATTATATGCTTACTCTATTACACCTGGGTCAAATAAATAACTAGTCATCAGTCAGGAGGGAGATTATAGGAGGTGATTCTTTCCTTAAACTCATCTTAATGGGATTTCCTTTCTCCCCCAACCCCAACTCAATATTTTAAAATCTTCATATCTTTATTTACACATGATCTCTTTTTTTTTTTTAGCTAAGCCTTGAGTTTGGCCAATGCTCATTTCATAGGCATCATGTTCAACCACAAAAACTTATTAAAATCTATTTCCAGCATGAACACCATGGGGATTTTCATACCTCTTGCTAAAGCATCACAAAATCTCTTCAAACATAAAAAGGAGGAAAAGAGAGAGAAAGAGAGAGAGAGAAACTGATATGTCATATCTATATGGATTTCCTCAATACACATCATTTCATAAAGCATTTAAGTTACTTCAAAATATGTTTTTAATGGATGTATTGTTCATTTTTGCATGTTTTAGCCAGGATTCCTGCATTACCATCATTTTCAGCCTCTTCTTTAGTAGAAATTTATCTTTAATAAAGACTTTAAATCTTTATTAAGCCTAAACACAAGGATTTTCTGCAAATAACATAAATTTATGTATTTTCAAGTCACACTTCATATTTATTTTATTTTAATTTTTAACGTTTATTTATTTTTGAGGCAGAGAGAGACAGAGCATGAACGGAGGAGGGTCAGAGAGAGGGAGACACAGAATCTGAAACAGGCTCCAGGCTCTGAGCTGTCAGTACAGAGCCCGACGCGGGGCTCGAACTCACGGACTGCGAAATCATGGCCTGAGCCAAAGTCCGCCACTTAACCAACTGAGCCACCCAGGCGCCCCAACACACTTCATATTTAAAATAGATTTTGGCTCACATTTTTATGTTTATAATTGACACACTTATTAAATATGATGGTACTATTTATCTTTACTTTGGCTCAGTGATACCAAATCCTATTATGGCCAGATTCTTTTTTTAAAATGTGAGTCAGCTTTTCACCACTCACAAGCTAGTAAAAATTAATAATATTAATAATGATATACAAGATTCATCTGTAAATCATACTTTTCCACAAATCAAAAGTAAATTCACACTACTTTTTTAGATGGTTAGTTTAAGGATTTTGGAAAATATTATGTAAAATATAAAGACAAACATCAATAGAAGATATGCTATCAATCATACCTTTGTCTCAAGACAACTAGATATATATACCTCATGCACACATATGAGAAAATTTAAAGTGAACCTTTTCATTTTAAGATCTTAATCTATTTTCTGTAATTCAGTCACAAATATGGATAAACCTAATTGATCTGTTTTCCTTATGTTTTTAGATAACACTTTTTATTTTTATCCCAATCCTTTGAGATGCTATAATATACAATAAAAATTGCTTGGTTGACAGTTAAAGAATAGGTTTGAAGCACAAACACATACATAAATATAACTGAAAATGGGAGGAATCAGTATTCAAATACAGGATCTGTCAAACAATTCCTTATAATAATTCCAATCAAGTGCAGTCCCCTAAATATTCCATTTAAAGTATGCTTTACTATTATAAAACACTTGCATAAAATAAGAAATAGAATTCCAAATACAGTTCATGACATTTTTTACTCATGATAATCCTATCATTTCTTCACGCTATTTCAAATGCCATTACCATAATCCCTTAAATATTTTTTTTGCTTTTAGCTTCTTATAATATCTTGGTATACCAAGTGAAGAACATTTCAAACAAAAGGACACTTTCTACTTTATGATTAGATGAGAAATTGAGTTTCAAATAGATTCTCCCGATGTATTCATATTTTTTTCTAGTTTTAAATTATATAATGTATTAAACTTTCTTCTCTTTTAGAAGTGAATTTTGAATGACACTATTTTTATCATATCTCAACATGAATTCTCATCTAAACCAGCTGACATGATTATTCTTTTATTTCAAACTTTGATTTCCCATGCTTTTATTTGCTAAATGGCCTTTATATGCTTTGATCCTTTTTTGCCTATTATAGACAGAACTTAGTCTTTTAACTTATCATCTCTCACCTGAATCTTCTACTTCATTATTATTCCATTTTCTCTAATCTCTTTATCTCTAAATAAGCTCTGTTTTTTTCACTCTTATGTTTTCAAAATGACATAAAAACACACATTTTTTTATGCTAATGCCCAGAGAAAGATTTTAGCTAATACAAGTTGCTTGGGTGCAGTTCCTACTATCTTTAAAAAAATTTAGCAGCTACCCTTGAAAAACTATTCATTTCAACTTAACAGATCCAACACAGGCATAATCTATTCTTTTCTTTCTTTGTTGAATGATTTTCTTACTGGTTTAGTTCAATGTATAGTACATAAAAATAGCTGAAAAGTTTTTGCTGGGTCTATAATATATATAAAATATGCATACACAGAGACTGAGAGATGGATAAATAAAAATATATTAAATATATACTTATATATAATACCCACTAGATACCACTGCTATGTCTCATATATATAATAGTATCATCTGAAATAGGCCTATGCATTTAACTATTAAAACAGCTTAATAGAATTCAACTTTCTTTTTATAATTTAATGTCAATATTTTCAGTCTCCATATTTTAATATATTTGTAAAATAGATATCATAGTTTCTTAAGATTATTTTTAAAACTTTGTTGCAGATTTTCCTTACTTATAAATTATGGAGACTGGTAGATAATCATATTAAAGTAATCAGCAACCCTACAGATGAAATTATTAAATATATGAGACATACCATGATAGAAAAGAAATAGGAAAATGTCAAATTTTATTACTCAAAGCAAGGAATTATTTCCTTAAAAATACCAACAATGGGATGGATCTTTGATAAGTATAATGAAGGCTCAACTAAGGAGCACACAAATAAACCCTTAGGAATTAAAATAATTGCATATTTTATGTAGGTTTATGTACACACAAACACAGAAATGCATTTGAAATAAAATATACATGAAGTAATTTTGAATGAAATATAGTTTGATAAAATTAACTCAGAAGTGACAGAAAATTTTAATAGTCTCAAATGTCATACAAGAATTAAGAGATTCAAAGCTATGTCTCTCTTCAAATTTACTGTGTTCATCCATTATCATATACAATTTTAAGGCATTCCACAAACCTTTATAAAAAATTAGTACAGCTATGACAATAAAACAGAAAAGGAAGAAAAAGACCTGACTGGAATCTTTCATTTTTCTTACGAATAGAGGTGGAAAAATCTACGTAAGGACCAGACAATCATACTGAGCTAAGTACTTGGTTTATTAAGGCTATTCATTATTTCAACTCCATATATTATTCTCAGTAGATGACAAAAAGTTGATTAAATTTGAAAATCTATTCCTGAATAAAGACTTAGAAAACTAAAAATAGAAGATATATTTCATAGATTTGCATTTCTAGGACTAGAATAAATCTACTGAAAAATTATAGAGTTAAAGCTTTCTATTAATGTCAAAAAGATGAAAAAGTCTTCACTCTGCAGTGTGTCTATTATTTAACACTTTGCAGTCAGTCTTAGTCTACACTGTAAGTGAAAAATAAATAAATAAATAAATAAAAGCATAAGTCCGAAAAGGGCAACAGTTACCGGACTTTTTCTAAATACATCGCTACACAACTCGAACATGCCAGACTATGAGTTGCAAAATATTACACCTAATATTAAAAGTTGGTACATTACATTAATACATGTTCAATATAAAAAGCAAGTTTTCTATATAACATTATCAAAATAGAAGGTTACAGGTGAAGGGCGCCTGGGTCCTCAGTGGGTTAAGTGTCTAACTCTTGATTTAGGCTCAGGTCATGATCTCACAGTTTGGTTTGTGGGATAAATCTCCACCTTGGGCTCTGTGCTGACAGCATGGTGCCTGCTTGATATATTCTCTCTCTCTCTCTCTCTCTCTCTCTCTCTCTCTCTCTCCCCCCACCTCCCCCATTCACCCACGTGCTCTCTCACACACTCTCTCAAAATAAACTTAAAAAAAAAGAAGATTCCAGGTGAAAGGAAGAAAATCATGTCTTTCACAGGAAAGTTGCTATATGGAAGACATATATAGACATATATGCTTCATACATCAAAATCCTACAATCACTAAAACATATTTTTAATAGAAATTTTTAAACCAAACTGATTCTTATTTTTTTTTCAAAATCAGGACAAGAATAATGAAACATTTATGAAGCAAGAAATGACAGAACTGAATGATGCACACTCACCACAAATCAACTCCCCTCCTCTGAGCTACTGGTATGTAGTCTTTTATATCAGTAGACATTATTATGCATTCCAGAAATAATATGTAAAGAATAACATAACAATAAAGTACCTTATTTCTAAAAAAAAGATAGACTCTCTAGTTTATGAAATTTTCCAGTGTACTGAATAGTTTTTGAATTTTACTTCGATATTTCTTAGTGATTACTTTTTAAAGCATTAAAAATAAACTTGAAGTATCTTTTGCTGTCTTGTGGCCTCAGGCTGTCCCCCCTAAGGTGGAGATAGGTGGAGAGACAGAAGGGCAGTCTTTCTCTTGCTCTATTAGTTTTTATTTATTTAGAGAGAAAAGAGGCATTATGTTAGGGAGTATTATCACTTTTAATCCATATGCTTTTAAAATTTCTGCACCCAAATATTGTTAACCAAACTCAAGTTCGGCTGCCATAGATCTAAAGGCCAATATTGAAGATACACGTTTTGATTGGAAAGGAATATGAGCTTTATTCAGGAGGCCAGCAACCTGAGGAGAAGCAGACTCTTGTGCAAAAGCCAATCCCGAAGTTTCTGCCTGGCCCAGGGATATTTAAAGGGGTTTAAGGCAGTTAATCAGTAAAGGGAGTAGAGTGGTCTGTGTAACATTTCTTGATTATGTCCGGACTTGGTGCCAGCCACAGACGTTATCACAGTACTCAGAGGTTGTGTGAAGGGGTCTGGTTCCTTAGTGCCCTGGGGCGGGGTGTGTGTGCAAGAGCTTTCTGTTTTGGGATGTGCAGAAGTCCTCTGTTCTTTCTGGGAAAGAATGCATGATCTATAGATATACAAGAAAAAGTTAATCAGTCCTGCAAGCTCAGGGTGTTTGTTAAAGTTTAAAGACTACTAGGTTGGCCAGAGAGGCTGAGGTGGCTTCAATATTACTATCAAAGGGAGGTGCCGAAGAAAGTTTCCTTGTGAAAGTGCTGTTCATAATCTGAATATTTGAGCACTAAATACTCTTTTTTTTCTTGTTTGTGACACTTTATTGATTCAAGCTCTAAATATTCTATTACATCCTCTAGATTTTCCATTGTTATAGAAACTAAATAGTGCTGGATTTACTTTCTGTCTAGTATTGCTTTTATAACAATTTATGATTTTTTTTATCATAACTGAACATTAGAATCCTTGGGTGACTTACAAAAAGGAAGATAAATATGGAACCACACTGCTGGATTTTGTTTTAATTCATCTGGGTGGATTTAGGCCTTTATATTATATTAAAAACTCACTAGATAATTCAAGTGTACGGACAAGTTTGAGAATTGCCTAGAATCAAAATCAACTGTCATATATTTGAAATGAATATTTACCAGACCAAACGATTTTCGATTCAATATCCAAAACCAGAGGAGACTGATTTGTGAACTAGAATTTTAGTGAGTTTATTAAAAAGAGAAAATAAGAGTTCAGGTCTCTGAAAAACTCCCAGTTCTTATAAAACTGTTGAAACAAAAAGCAACTTCAAGTGTGAGAGCTGTGCAGTAAAAATAAAATTAATCACTTTGTTAAACATTATGATGGATGTTAGTTGTTCCAACATCTGGGTTAATCTCAGACTTGGTATCACCTGGTTTTCAGTCGTGATTGTTTGATCCTTATGGTTTTGAATATTCTATTACAAGACTATTGATCCTATTTGAATCTATTATTGCATCTAGTATTTATCTTGTTCAGATTTAGTGTGTATGTTCTGGCCTGCATTTGTGGATGTAATTCCATTGACACCTTTTCTAGCACATGCTTTGCAATGCTTTTCTGGTCCTTGTTCTTCAGCTTTGAGGAGAGAGCTCCCTCTCTACCCCTGCTGGTGCTTCCTGTTGGGTCAAAAGGCACTGCCCTGGGACTCCCTGCTAGGTGGTGAGGAAGCTGGGTGGAGAATGTTTACTTTATCCTGTTCGCCACACACAGGATGCTATAGGTTTCTGCTTTATCTTAGCTAAGCTGTTGGAGGAAGGAAATACCTCTCTGGGCAGTTTTCTGCCACGGGGTGAGAATCAGGAAATCCTGAGCCTACTTACTTTCTGCATTGTAGTGGATGAAGACCAGGAAATACCTGACCTGTTGGAGCTGGGATTTGGTCAGATCTGTTATGCTGTTGTCAGACATGTGGACCAGTCTGTCTGCTGCTCACTAATGTCACTGCCGCTGGGTGTGGATCAATGAATGAATCTCCTTACTAGGTTTCCGCTGAGCTTAGCCTATCTTAGTCATTTGGCCAGAGAGCAAGCTTCACTTCTCTCTCTCTCTCTCTCTCTCTCTCTCTCTCTCTCTCTCTCTGTGTGTGTGTGTGTGTGTGTGTGTGTATCTTTCCTATGTCTATTGGTAGTTCTGGGTAAAAAATAAAATTATATACATCTTTAAGAATTAAGTGCCCTAGCCAATCTATCTTCTTTTTACCTTTCAGAGCACTTTTATGGTTGTTTGTTGAATTATTTCTAAAGTATTTTGCTGTATTAGAGGTTAGGAGAAGAGAAGAGTGAGTTTATACCATCTTATGGGACCAGAAGTATTGAAATTGAAAACTTTTTTATCATTGGAATTACTATCAAAATTAGTTCCTTTAAAAACTATAATACCTGGGGGGGGAGGGGGAAATCTGTATTAACAATAAAATCTACACTCTCATACAATCATCTCTATGCTTTGTTATCAGTAAAATAGTAGAGATGCAGAGTCCTCATCCAATTTTGTCCTGCATATATCCTTTCCTATTATCCCAATACTGGATCAACTACCAAATGAATATTTTAAAGCTCTCTGGGTGTCTTTTCCCATGGTTTCTGTTAATTTCTATTTCATTCCCAATTCTTTTTCTTTTGATATGTTGTCCTACTTCTCACAAGATTCATGTTTATTTCATAAAATTACTGGTTTCTAGTCCGTAGTTTACATCTCATACTTAATAAATTATAATACATGGTATCTATAATATTAATTATTTCAAGCTACAAATATTCTATAATTGATTAAAACTTAAAATTAAAAAAATTAAGCACTCAACTGTTATAAAGCAATCAAATCAACTCACTTAAAATAATACTCAAAAAATAAAATAAAATTCAAAATATTGGGAAAATAATTTCTGAAATAACTAACTCAGGATACTTTTTGCTATTAAATATAATCTATAATGGTAACTAATTACAGGAGCCATAGAAATATAAAAGTAAATTCAAGCCATATTCATCTAATTGACATGTTCTAGTAGAGGTATTCACCTTAAGGGCAAAGGTATTAGAGTTCATTAGCTAAACTTATTCAAATAAGTTTTCTGTTCGTTAGGATTTAAGAAACTTTGTCAAATATACAGTAATTAATGATAAATTATTTAGTAGGGTACACAGTAAGCAAATTAAAAATGTAAACTTCAATGGATTTCCAGTCAGCTCTTTTTGGACAAGCATTTATGATTCAAACATTTACCATTTTAACATTTTTTTTTTTTACAATCCACATAGCAAGAGAAAATTATAGAATATATTTTAAGTTATTCTATGATTATGCAGAAAACACTACATAACAGTAAAATTTAATGAGTATGCACTACCAAACAATTAAAATTTTCTTTCAGAGACATATGGTGCATAAGTTAAAAATGTAACATGTATGGTGGCTACTTTTTATTACTATCCAGAATGAGATAGAAATAGTGTTCTCCTAAGAATTCCAAAATATGGCTAAATCTAAAGTAATGCATCATGAATTGCTGAATAAGAGGAGCTCTAATCTGCAATATATTTCCTTATTTCTCCATTTATCTCTTATTAACTACTGCTCTAGCTGCTTAGAGATTTCTAGGAGCAATTAGTGGTGACAATCATCAAAGATCAGATAATATATATTAATTCTTCAGACATTAAACTGTAGCTTGATCCTAATTCTTAAAAAGTACATTCTAGGGGCTCCTGGTTGGCTTAGTCTGTTGAGCATTTGACTCTTGATTTAGGCTTGGTAATGATCCCATGGTTGTGGGATTGAGCCCCTCATCGGGCTCCATGCTGAGCGTGGATCCTGCTTGGTATTCTCTCTCTCTCTTTCTCTCTCTCTCTCTCTCTCCTTCTCTCCTTCTCTGCTACTCTTTCCTGCTCATGCTCTCTCTCTCCCTAAAGTTTTTTTAAAAAGCGCTTTTCTATACTATAATTATATAGCTTAAGTACAATGTTTTTAGAGATATTACATTTTTCATAACATATTTTAAATAATTATTTTATGCTACAGGAAAATTTGATAACTATATGTTAATTTTTTGAGTTTATTTATTTATTTTGAGAGAAACAGAGACAGAATGAGTAGGGGCGGGGCAGAGAGAGAGAATCCCAAGCAGGCTCCACAGGGTCAGTGCGCAGAGCCCAATGCAGGGCTGGGACTCATTAAACCAAGAGATCATGACCTGAGCTGAAATCAAGAGTCAGACACTTAACCTATTAAGTCACCCAGGTGCCTCTGTGTTTATATTAAAATTAAAGACTACAGAGAAATGAAGGTTTTCAAGGCAATTAAAGTAACAAACTGTTAGCTGTATCTCTTCATACTGAAATAAAACTAAATATTAAGTTATGGTGTCAAACGTTTGATTATTTACATAGACATCTGATATATTCCTGTCACTGAACAGAAGATAAAAAAAAATGCTGATAAAAAGATTGAAGTGTTTGTTATTTGTGCTATACTTGGTATTTTCAGTTACTATGAAACTGAGCTGTATTTGGCATTTTGTTTTTCAGTCTGCAAAAACAATAATACCAGTACTAAGAATAGATAACAGATGACAAGTTTATATCGAAATATTATAATAATAAATTTTTTGATAGAATTACACTATATAAAAATAAAAATCAACATTCACCTGATTTAGAAAATTACACAAGAGATATTTATTTTCATTTTACAAATAGACATTATTTTTATTATTAATTATTATTTTTATTTTTATTATTATTTTACTTTGTTTTAAAAGTTTCACTAGGTAGTAATAGACTAAGTATGATTAATGGGTATCAAACTACCCTCCTGACTGAGAATAAATCTAAAACCATAAGAAATATCTGAAACAACTGTTGTAAGAATTTTGATGACAGCAATAATTCTTGGGGCAATGTACACATACAAGGTGTACTCCACAAAGGTCTGGGGGCTGCACAGAGGTGGGAGACCACCAACCAATCAGAATAAAGACACCCCACTAAACACTCTAGGAATTCAGTCAAGAACCAAGGGATACTCTAGACACGTCTCAGACAATCTGAGCATCAGTAGATGAAGCTGATCGGCAAATAAATTAACTGACAGCAAGAGTAAAGGTCAACACGAAATCTATACCCTCAACAATGTAGCAACTGCAATTTCCAGTGTACAATAAATGCTACATATATGAAGACACAAGAACGTGTGTCCCATAACCAAAGGGGAAAATTCATAGGTAATGATGAGGTTATAATTTCCAAAAAAATATGTATTTAAACATTTTAATGTAGTGAAAGGAAAGTTTAAGAATCTTAGCAGAAAAATGGAAATCAAGAAAAAAGGAATGACATGGAAATTCTATAACAGAGAGAGGGCTTCAGCAGAATGCAGGATTTGTCAAAGAAAACACATACATACATACACACATACAAATAGCCACCTAATGGTGGTTTCTGATAATGACATTTACAGCAACAAAATGAAGAGAATTTTAAAGAAGGATTTGAGAGATGGGAATTCCTCTGGTTACAAAGCTAGAATTCCAGAGATCACTTTGGGCAACCTGGAGGGTGGCATGTTGGGGGAAATGAGTGTTATTTCCACAATAAGGATGTACAAAGCCATTTGACGCACAAATTCTGATAAAATGAAATGTTCTGTGAGACTAAGAATTCTTCAGTGATTGAGGGAAACAAAGGTGTAGGGCATAATGGGATTTTTCCTGGTTAGTGTTTTAGAAAAAATTGGTAATTGGCCTCATTTTGGAGATGGCCTTTGGGCAATGGTAATGGCAAGGGAAGGAGATTTAGGAACGGGAGAGTGCGAGAGATGGCCTTCTCAGGAGCATATCAAGTTATGGGGGTGAAGATTCGGTTAACTCTTGCAGTGCATACTTTTCAAGCTGGATTATGAAGAGTCTAATGTGGCCATTTATTTTGTCAGTGTCTGTTTACAAAAATAGGAATGGGGGCACCTGGGTGGCTCATTTGGTTAAGCATCTGACTTCAGCTCAGTTCATGATCTCACAGTTCGTGGGTTGGAGCCTTGTGTTGGGCTCTGTGCTGAGAGCTCAGAGCCTGGAGCCTACTTCAGATTCTGTGTTTTCCCCCTCTCTCTGCCCCTCTCCTGCTTGTACTCTCTCTCTCAAAAATAAACATTTAAAAATTAAAAAAAAATAGGAATGAATTCTGTATGATTCTTACTTTCTTTTTTCCTTTAACAGGCTCCTTAATGGAAATTCTCCCAATTCAAACTGCGTATATTAGCCTCAATTTTACATTATATTAATGTACCTTTAATTCAAAAGTTTAGGTAATAATAAATATTCACTCTTTTTAGATTTTATTTTGTTTTGAATTCATTTCTTGACACTAGTGATAGTTTTGTATATTATCCACTGTAGCTGGTGGTTTTCCTTTACAGATGGATTCCTGGGTGTGGGATTGGTAAGAATTCATATTCAAGGTTACATTCATGTTTATGTTAACATGTAACTACAAGTTGCTTTATATATATATATAATTTTCTTTTATATCTTAATTATATTCTTCACTGATTTTATTTAATCTTAATTTTTAAAAATGTATTCTTTCCTTCCTTTTCATTTCTATTTTTATTTTCTTCTCACACTGATGCAATTGCAACGCTATGAAATTGTTACTGTTTTATTTAGAGTGACACTTTCTTGTTCTTTGTTAATGATGCTAAATCTTTTGTAGATATCTGTATTTTACTCAACAATATATCTTTTCAAGATGGAAGTCCTTGATTTAAATCTCATAAGCAATAACCCCTTGTCTGATTCTAAAGTTATTTTTTAAAACCACATGATAATTTATCTCCACTCATTCTGGAACGAGGCTGTTTTGGAGGCAGCTTGATCCTACTGTCTCTATTTTTTCGTAATCTTTATATTTTTAACTCTGTAGTGAAGAGCAGGATGGTGTCTAGTTCTCAATTCAATTACAATTGCCAAATCTCATAGGGATTTTATCATAGACTAAGTGGATTAAAAAGAAATTCATTGTTTTATACTTCTGGAGGCTGGAAATTCCAAGATCAAGGTTCCTCAGGGTTTGATTTTGGGTGGGCGATCACTTCCTGGCTTTCAGAGAACCACCTTTTCACTTCTTACATGAGAGAGAGAAAAATTTCCCTTTTTCTCTCTCTGTTCCTTTCTATGTCTTCCTCTTCTTATAAGACCACGGTCCAATCTAAGCAGGTCCCTACTCTTATGAACTCATTTAAGCTTAATTACCTCCTAAGGATTCTATCTCTAGCTATCATCACCGTGAGGGTTAGAGCTTCACCATACAAACTTTGGGGGAATACAATTAAGGCCAGAGCAGGAGCTCTGGACCACAGTGTCAGAGGATAGAACTATATGCCGTGTGGATTAGAAAGCCCTTTATTGGGTACTATGCAGCCGTGGAAACCCAGAATTATCTCAGAGAAGGGCTAGGTGGATGGAGGGCAGGTAAAAATAAAAGAGACTATTACTTAAAGGACTATTAAATCATCAAACCCAGTTTTGAATTTGATAGAAATAAAATCAGTTTCTCTTTTACTACCCACTGGGCAGAGGCTTATGATAATAAATTATAAAAGAAGAAAAACATATTTCCTTTGCTCACTCTTAGTAAAATGTGAATGCATTTATGAACTTGATATATAGTCCTTCACATGTCAGAGACGATGTTAGGGGAAAAGTGTAGAAATAAAGAACACTTAAATAAATTGAAAAAGAAAATTTGTAGTCATGACAAGGGATATAAAAAAAATAAAAAGGTAACATGATTGTAAGTTAGAGTGACAATTTTGGATGGCCCAAGAGATTTCTGATTTATGCCTTTTGTCTTAATTTAATTATTAAAAATTAAAATTTTAATATTAAATTTTTACAGATTGGTTGGATTACTGTAAATATCTTGTCATAGCAGAAAGCAAAGAAATTTTCAAAGACTAAAAGCATCCTTTATAAAGGGCTCAGGAGTCAGTATGAAGAAGTTCTAACAGGTTAGCAATGAAACAATTTGAGTATTAATACGAGTAATAATGCAATTGATTATAATTTATAAATATTTTAGATCAATAAGCATATCTTTATGGGATTGTTTTAACTCATAAATCAAAACATTTAGAATTAAAACATCATGATTTTGCAATCCCTAATGAGATAAAGGAACTAAAGAATTAAAATCAATACCTTTTAATGTCACAAATAAAAGATAAACATTATGTGCCTCTTATCAAAAGAATACCTATGAAGCACTTTTGCTGAAAGAGAGACAGGTTGAGAGGTTGAAAGAGAGAGATAGGAGAGGAGAGGAGAGGGGAGGGGAGGGGAAGGGAGGGGAGGAGAGGGAATGGGAGGGGAGAGGAGGGGGGAGAGATCAGGCCTCTAATATAATTACCAGTTGAAAAATACTATGATAACGAAGGCACTTTTTTAACAATTCGATAGGGATACAATCAGAAAAATATCCAGCATGTGGGTAACTCTATACAGAGTCTATTCAGTTAAATAAATTTTGATGGATATTAAGAGAGTGGACTTTGATAATATTAAGTTTTATATATATATATATATATATATATATATTTTAGTTTTATCAATAGTGTTTTAGATATAAATTTATGTGTCCTCATTTTATACACATCTATACTAACATGTTTATGAATAAAATTACATGATTCTGGAATTTGCTTCAAAATAATCCATCAGGGTGTTAGAAAATGTATGTCTAGTGTAAATAAAGCAAAATTCTTTATGAATGGATAATTGCAGAAAATTGTAAGTTGTTACTTGTGCACTGACTGCATTATTCTTTTAGCTTTTTAAATATTTTAAAATTTACTATAATAAACACTATATATATATATATATATATATATCTCCTGTTCTGTTTTCCTTCCAACCAGTTCTAGTATTTGGGATTTTCAGAGGTAATTATTTTGATTAAATAGAGGTAATGGTTGGCTAAGTGGAAATTCATTGCTTAAAGGCAGCAATTGATGTCAGAACTAATATCATGGTGTTTTGTCATTAATTCTAAGATGAGACTCTCATTGACTTTTCTTGATATATGACTTGTGACAGAAGATTTTTATTATGCAGACTGGGATTCACAGAAAGAAAGTAGGTAAATCTTTGATTAGATCCCTGATTTTTATTTGAAGGTTTGCTTAATGTGGTATTAATTAAACATATACCAATAAACGAAAGACATTAAAATTCATGTTTGTCATTGCAGCAGAAAGAGAAATGTTAAGGAAAATGTAGGTGAGAATAAATTATTTGCAGTTTAATTTAAGATGAGTAATCTAAGTCTTACACTGTCTCATTTTGGATGTTGTTATCCTATGTGCTCCTCTTCGATGTTCCAGAAATGAGTATCCATAAGATGCATGATCAATAACTCTTTGAGTCATGCTATTATGAGTATTGTGGTCATTTGTGAAGTTTCCTGTGACTTCACATGCTATACCTTACAGAAAAATATCACTGAAAACATACCAGTTTCTTGAGAGGTGGATGGAATTAATTTTGTGATGTTCTACCAATATGAAATTTGGTTCATCCAAAAGGGGCAATTATGTGCACATTCAAATGGCGATATCATTACACAAGAATTTTTTCAAAATAACTTTACATTATAA
Source organism: Acinonyx jubatus (assembly GCF_027475565.1). Lineage (NCBI taxonomy): Eukaryota > Metazoa > Chordata > Mammalia > Carnivora > Felidae > Acinonyx > Acinonyx jubatus. Next base: position 216,834,045 of record NC_069380.1, read on the forward strand.
GCACAAACAATGGCTAGCAAAGTATATAAATATTAGTTTAAGAATAATTAAGTTAATTATTAACTTAAGCAAGGTTGGTAAGGCAGAGAAAGACACAAGGAATACACGGGCTACATGACTTAATCTGGATTTAGCAAAAGTTTATGTTTGGAAATTTCATTGAGTTCTTTCTGGGTATGAGCTAATTTAAAATAATTTGGACACAACTCATATTTAAGTCACCCTCTACAGTAAAAGAAAATTCAAGTATAAGAGGAAAGGCTGTACTTTTTTTTCTAATGAATACTTAAGTATGAATGTTTCATTCATAGTGAAGATATTTACAAAAAGGCTGTGATCAGTTTCTCAGATTTTTAAATTAGAAAATATTATGTAATGTCCATATATATCATGTTAAAGCTTCAACATAAATATATGTTGAAATTATTTATGCTAGAATACTTAAGACAACATTCTTAAATACTTCCAGTGCTGTTTACACTGAAGTCTTGCTCTTCTGGAGATGTAGTGTGTTTAAAACTTGTTCATTTTTTCACTTTATTTACTAATGGAATAAAAATTAAAATTGCTTTGGTGGTAATGTTAAAGAGGTATTAATTTTCAAAATTTCTGCTAATGAGAGGTCCTATAATGATTAATGTTGTTCAAAATTTTCTAAATGACTCTTTCAGCTAATTTATCCCCCACCCCAAGCAAATGCATTTGTATTTTTCTCTTAGTATTTCAATGTTGCTCTAACATTATTTTGTTATTTTGAGTGTAAATTAACATGTGCATATTACAATTTATTTTTCTGTGAAATATTTGTTCATAGCTATAGACTATGTTCTTTTTTTTTTTTTTTGGCCTTAAAAGTTCTTATATGTTCAGAATATACTGTGCAAATATATACTGTGCAAATATTTCCCAATGGGTGATTTGCTTTTTTACTCAACTACAGTTGATATTTTCTTAACATATAGGTTTTCTTAATGGCCTATGAGTAAATGTATTGCTGTTTTTTATTTTAAGCACCTAGGAGTTTGTATAGTAATAGCACATATCCCTCAATTAGTTATGAGAGATTCACCCACATTTCCTTCTATCACTTGCCTGGATTTATTTTCAAATTAAAATCTTTGACCCACTTGAACTACATATCCTAATGCATGATATGAGGAACAAATCCAATTTTTAACATTCTCCACATGATTTTATAGCTATTCCAGAACCATTTATTTAAAACACCATTCTTTCCATGGTAATTTGAGATTGAAGCTTTATCAAATATAAAATTTCCATAGGCATTTTTTTTGCATTTTCAAGATTTCTTAGGTAGATATATCTGTGTAAATGACTATAAAACTGTACAATTAAATAGTTTTTTCTAGTAAGGCAGTATTTGGAATAGTAACCAAAACAAACGAGAAAAAGCTTCTATTTGCTTTTCCATTTACCTCTCCAAAGTAATCTTCCACCATTTGTAATAGTATTTGCTTTATCAGGGCTTTAAAAAAAATCCTACTTAGAAGTACAGAGATGAAAGTTGTTTTTATTTATTCTCATATATTGAATATTTGATTTGTCATCTATAACCATCCCAAGGTAACCTGATGGCCTTCTAGGCAATGTATTGCAGTCTATAAGTTGATTATTTTGTGTTATGTCCTTACACTACCATATTCTTATTCCTAATAAATGGGCTAGATCATTGTGGTCAGCAACAGTCTTTAAAAAAAATTAATGTTTTTATTTATTTTTGAGAGAGAGACAGAGCACAAGCAGGGGAGGACAGAGACAGAGGGAGACACAGATTTGGAAGCAGACTCTAGGCTCTGAGCTGCCAGCACAGAGCCTGACTTGGGGCTCGAACTCACCAACCACGTGATCATGACCTGAGCTGAAGTTGGACACTTAATCGACAGAGCCACCCAGATGCTCCAGAAACATTCTTTTTGATAGTCGAGAAGAAAGCCTGAGCCTAAGACAGGCCAGTGACTTCCTTGGGTTTGTCACTCAGGCTACATACTAACCCCAGTTATTAAAGTGAAATTAGCTCAAGATAAGGAGAATCATATCAAAGTTAAGCACATGAGGATAGATGAACTTTCCTTCTGTACTAGAGCTATTAGCCTAACTTCTTCCTGTGGAGTTCCTGATTTGTTTTCCAAGGGTGATAGGAAAGTTAAAAACTTCACCATTAGAGAGCCTAGGCCATTCTTTTTCCTACCAGTGACACAGGAAAAGATCAACATATTAATACCAGAAGAGAATACATCAATCTTCATTTTCATACTGTTGAACACATTCTTTATTTCACTTGTACTCCTTTTGAGCTTCTCCTTTAAAAAAATAAATAAATAAAGACATAGGGGACACTGGGTGGCTCAGTGGGTTAGCATCTGACTTCCGTCGGGTAATGATCTTGCAGTACTTGATTTCAAGCCCCACATTGGGCTCTGTGCTGACAGCTCACAGCCTGGAACATTTTTTGGATTCTGTATGTCCCCCTCTCTCTCTGCTCCTCCCCTGCCTGTGCTCGCACTCTCTCTCTCTCTCTCTCTCAAAAATAAACAAAAAATTTTAAAACAACAACAAAAAAATAAGGATGTAAATGAAGTCCATTTATAAGATTAGGAAAAAATGAAATAAATGATTTAATTAGGAATTAATATGTATAAATTCACTCCATCCTTTCCTGCAGAATCTTCCTGATGTTTGCTTTTAAAGTATTTCCCCCATTTTACTTCTGGAATTCAGTCAGTACCACTATAATACTGACAGACATATGGCAACATTGGCAAAAGACTTCAGTAGCTCAAGGATGACGGGGTCACAGAATGAGATTAATCAGGGTCTGAGGAATAATTATAGGAGGCTTCTATCAACACAAAATAGGGATTAGCTGTATGTGCATGTGGCTTATATAATCAAAGGTAGTAGGAGGCAGAGTATGGACATACTCAGCAAGAAGCACATGACCATAGGAAGTCAGAAAATCTGATGAATATAAAAGCAAGCCCTTGAATCTGAGAAAAAATACTAGCCTTGGCATCTGAAACTTGCTGTGGTTTCCATATTTGTGTATTTTCCATGTCTGTGGAAGGTGTTGTTGCTATTGCCTGGTGCAGGATAATGAGGTATCTCACCAACGAGACAATATGCCAACGCATAATATTAGGTTCTGAATGAAAATCTGAGTTGTCAAGGATTATCTCTGATCCAATAATAATTGTATATTGTGATGTGCATGGTCAGGCACTCCAAACTAGATGTATCCATATATTCATGCAAATGTATAGTTGATTAGAATAGAGAAGTGCTGATAATATTCTAACATTTGTTATAAAGAATCAATACTAACATGACTGCCAATCCCTGAGGAATGTTCTTTCTTGAATCTCACTTTTTCTTCTGGGTTTAATTTATTTCTACTTGAAATAGATCCTGTAGTACTTATTTCAAGAAGTTTTACTCCCGTCTCCACAAGAAAATTGTCCTAATCTTTGTTTCCTTTAAGTAAAATAATGTGTGTGTGTGTATATATATATACATATATATACACGTATACATATATATATACACATTATCATATATATATATATATATATCTGATATATTTGTCTCCATTTAACTGTATAAAAATGGCAGAAATAGTTTATTTGGTAACTAAATCTCATTTTGAAAATTCCTTTTGCCCCAACATTCTCAAAATATTATTCTATTGTTTTCCGGCTTCAGTTGATAATAAAAAGTCTTCTATTAGTCTCCATAATATTCCATTGTAATCATCTTCATGCCATCTTTGCTTTATTTTGATATTCTACAGGTCAATGTTATGTTTCAGGTTAAATTCGCTTTCATTCATTTATTCTGTTGTTAACTCAGTTTTATCATTTTATCACTTCTGAAAATTCTTAGGCTTATTTCATTAAATTGTTACATCTACCATTATTCTTTTTGAACTCAGATTCAATATGTTACAGCTCCTCATATGATCTTCCAAGTATTACCACCTATCTCGTACTTTGTATCTCTTTTCCTCTCTCTGCTGCATTGTGGGTAATTTCCCCAAAACTAAGTAATGTAAAACATTTACAATCCAATATTTTTTTAAACAATTAAAATAACTATATTCAACATTTATAGGAAGTCTTTAAAAATTCTTTTTGAAACTTTCTCGACTATTTTAATGGTGTCCTAGGAATTCTTACGTTAAGCATAAACCTCCTATAGAGTCTATGTAATAATAGCTTTTTATCTAAAGATATACAAGAATTGAATCCATTTTATTTTTTGTAGATGCTGACTTTAATTTATGCTATAACAATTACTATTTTATTTTTATTTCTGAATTATGAGCTTATTTATAGAAAATTTTTGTGGGTTTTTAACTTTTTAATTTTCATTTGCATTTTTTCTTTTAAAAAAATTTTTATTTATTTTGAGAGAGAGAAAGTATGCTTGCACACTGGTGCAAGAAGGGGAGGGGCAGAAAGAGAGGGGGGAGAGAATCCCAAGATGTCAGCAAAGAGCCCCTATGCAAAGGGGCTCATCCCAGAATGGTGAGATTATGGACCGGAGCCAATTCCAAGAGTCCAACACTTAACCAACAGAGTCATCCAGGCACCCCTAATTTGCATCTTTTCTGAGAAGATTTTGCATTTGCTTCTTCCAGGAAAACATAGGTAACATCCTCTAAAATTATATTTAATTATCATCTCTTAGCATGGATTTCACTTTATTGGCCTACATGTATTTGCATTCAAGATAGTGGATGCAAAGTTCCCAAACTAAGAATTATGCAAAGACACTACTTCCCTTACTATTAAAAGGCTAAATATTTGTCTTTTAGTCACCTTACCAATGAAATTTTCACAGTTTAAAACTTCAAGATTTAATCAGGCATCTCAGTTCCAAATAAAAATTTAACATGGGCTGAAGAACTGGTCTCTGACTTTGATATAAACTCAAGACATTAGTCCAAGTTAGAAATCCTTAAGAGTACTGATTTCTCATCCTGGTTTTTTGTTATTTTTTTTTCTGGCCACCAGTTATTTACCTTATTTTTTATCAACAACTTATCTGTGCTTTTAAAAATATGTTATTTAATTCAGACTTTGTATTGGGAAAACATCAGTCTTGCTGAAGGAGAAAGAAAGAGGGAAACAGAAAAAAGAGAAAAAGAAACAGAGTTAGAAAGAAATGTTTGAAATTTATGTCTGTGGAATATCATCACAGGTGACTTCTCACTCAGTTTTGCCAAATTGCTTCTCAACTATTATATATTAAGTGATGATTATTCTCAACAGAATCGTTATCAGAGAAGATAGCAACCATACCCACATGACAGAAGAGTTTCATGAGTAGAACTAGACATAACGTTTTCTCTTACGAAATGCTGGAAAGAATTATATACAAATAATGCAGAAAAAAGTATATGGTCACACACTAAAGGTACGGTACAGATGAAAGAATCTTTTCATTATATCATAAGAAAGCTGCATTAATTACCTTAAACATTAAACATTCACAACTCAATCAGTAAGGTTGTAAAAAATAGCCTTGCTGAAAACAATACTACATTTAAATTAAAGGCCAAGCATGCATGAAAGCAGTTAAAATATTATTTTCTTAGTAGTATAGCTAACTTGTCTGAGAATTTTCAAGATTATTTTAAAAATCCTTATTCAAGTAAAATGACTAGACTATGTGTACATTGAGGTATTATTAAAATAATTAATTGTTCTTTCTTTTTTCAGTCCAAAGCTAAATTATTGTATCTTTCAAGTCAATATAGCATGTGAAATGAAAGTATTAAAAATTAATTTTCCATAATTACTCTTTATTAAAATAAATTATTTATAATTAGTATGTAATAATTTTAATACTAATTTTCCTTCTGGGTCTTTAATCCCTTTAAATAGTCTGAGGATTCTACATGAGAAATAATTTACCTTGGGAAGAGAATGGGCTACTTCAAAATAGGAAACATTGAGTGGAGGAAGGATTATAATTTAGTAGAAATGTTATAGGTGGAATATCGCTATTTATATACCTGCTAAACAGGTTGTTTCCTCCTGAAAGGATTCCACCAGTCTTTATTTCTGGAAAAAATAAGAAATATTACTTTAAAAAAATCAATGTTGTTTCTCCTCAGTTTCATTAGCTGATGATTGAGCAGTCTGACTTTTTTCTTGAGACTGGCTTGCCAGTGTTTAAAAACAAATAAAGTAAGAATCTTTATCTTCCTATTCCAAAGAATGACCTAAAATAAACCACACTTTTTGAATGTGTTTCAAAGTAATACTTCCTTCTTGGGTGTAACTAATACATGCAACTAATGCTATTATAGATTTACTTTACCAATTGGTCACAGCTCTCTTTAGGGAATCACACAATATAAGATTATTGTTGGTAAGAACACTTATTTGTCTAGCTGTGGAGACAAATACTAAATGCTTCTAAACTTATAGCTGAGTAAAATATTTGGATCTTCTTTTAAAAAAATGTCTACACAGGACAAAGTCTTTGTAAATATCCAATATTAATTTGAAACTTTCTACTACTTCAGTTACTATGAGTACTACGACTACTACGACTACTACATTATTGGGTTTGAAGACATTGATAATGATAAGTTGGTAGTTTATACCGATTAAGTATTGATACAATACATCTGAGCTGCAACCAAGGGGAGATACTCCACAAGAATGCCTTCTATGACTATTCTAAAGATATCCTACACATTTCCCCTATCTGTGTTAAGGTCAAGTGATAAATAAAATTGTATACATTTAAGGTGTACAAATATTCAACTTGATGTTGTATATACAATATATACATTGTGAGATAACCATCCCATTCAGCCTAATTAACATATCTATCACCAAAGCCAAGAATAAGCCTACAGATACTGCATTTTATTTAATTTTGTTTTCCTAATTACTAGTTTCATTCACCACATTACTGACTTACAGATATATAGTGGTCTTGATAATAATATACCACATATAAATTGAGGCAATCTAATTGCTTAAGACAGCAAATAATTTTACAATGTTTTGTTAACCTAAAAAATTGTTTTTTTGAAAAGTTAAAAGGTCAAGTAATATGTGTGAAGTTAAATCATGACCGACTTTAAATCCCAGACACAAAAAAGCTCTAAAGTATGAATATAAGTTTAGGAGTTGTCACTTTTTGTACAATAACCAGGATTTACTTTTAACATGGATATTGGGGGGATATTCCCAAAATTAATACATCTTTAGCTGTGGTTTGTAGGTGATTTTTTGTGTGTATAAATAAGGAGGCTTTTCTAAAACAGAATTATACATATGGCTATAACTGAGGCAAAGTAAAATATAGATATACAATACTGAAAACTCTTACATGTTTTTTACCCCTAAACAGAGAAAAATGATGGGCTTTTTATGCTTAAGAAAAAGTAAGCAAAAAGTCATGTATTGTTTTTTACTTCTCAAATAATGTGTCTTAAACCCATGGTTTATTTGTAGGCAACGGATTCATCCCTGAAATAGAGAAGAGAAATTCACTAGATGAAGATAAGTGGATGGAAATTTACCTTAAGATAAGTCACATTTCTTTCTTCTTTTCTATGAATGTTGAACTATTTTTATACCTACACTACTTTTGAGATCATAAATTTACTACACCTCCATTCTAGTGATCAGATGATATCTGTTAACATATTTTACATAGACAAATTGCCATTTTAACTTATCAGCCAGTCTCAAATTAATTTCACTAGTGAATTTGCCCTCTTTTAGAGATTGATAATTTGAGCTATAAAGATAAAACTGAGTTTTTGAAATTGTAAAGCCAACAACTACATGTAAAGACACTATAGCAAGTTTAATACAATAAAAATTACAATTACATCATGTCCATAAATATACTACAACATATTAATGAGAAAATATAGTAGTTTTATATTTATGAAAAGAATAAAAACATTTAAAGAGATTTTAATTTTTTAATAAATAGGATATTAGGCCAAGAAATAGGAAACCTTAAAGAAATAATTTTGTAAGAAATATGTCATACTAAAATATTTATTTACCTCTTTATAGTCCTTCAGAAAAATTTATAATTCTCAAAATTTAATACACTGAAATGCACTATAAAATGTAGTGTCATTGTGGATATCTATTATTACAGATAACAGAATTTTTACTTAATCTTATTAGCATATATATAAGAGTTTTAAAAGTCATAATTGGTGTTTAAAAGATGATAAAAATAGAACTTTGTTTCTCCTCTTTAAAAGTGCTCATTTCATTCTATTAATTCAGAGTGGATTGCAATTATTTATGGGTGCATACAAGGAGAAATATCCTTACCATTCATTTTTTTTTTTTTTGGTTTGCTATTATTATAAACTCCCTGGCAGCTAAATTGTCATTTATAACTTACATACCAGTAACTAAGCAACACATTGCTGCCTCAAATTCTTTTTGGAATGAGGCAGGTATAATAAACAAGAAGAACAAATAAGTGAGAACAATTTAAAGTTTCTGCCGTACAGGATTTTGACTTCTCTGTGCAACCTACGTAAGCAATTCCTGGGTACTTTAAACACTTAAGAGGTAAAGGGTGATAAACAAAGTTAAAATAAGTACTGCCTGAATTTGCAGTCACGCTCTGGTTATATCAGCAAAAATGGTACCTAGAGAACCTGTCCAAGAATAGCCTGTCTAGTTAGGTTTTCATTTTTGTGAGTAAAGAATATTCACTCCTGAATTGTTTAAAGGTTCTCAACTGTGGTGTTTGAAATATAACTTCTGTGTTTGGGGAGTCCCACAATGAGAGTCTAGACAGACATTTTTCCTTGCTTCTCAGCCTTTGGAGACCCTGCCTTAACTCTAAAGCTGAGATTGCAAGGAGGTTAACTCAGACAACTCAAAATGCCACGTTAAATATTAGTATTGGACAAGATTTGCAGAGTGCTTATATTACCTAAGATTTAGTAGTGAGATTTTCTAAGAATCACCTCTTTGTGCCTGCTTCTACCAATGTACATACACTACCCCTTTCCTGACTGCCTGACAAAATGAAGACCATCAACTTTCCAGCCCACTGAGTATGGAGGGTCTTTGTGTCCAATGTAGTTTCCCAGGAAAATAAAGAAGACTCAGGAAGTCAGGTTGTTGAGGACATAATAAAGATGAGCCATATTCCTTCAGGGTACATTCACCCATTTGACTGAATCCATAACTACACTCCATGAATTCTCGACCATCTCTTCATAGCTGTGATATATCCTGTGAAAAGGAGGCTTCTATTTTTTATGGTGTGTTTACTACATATTGTTTTTCATTTTTGGCTTCTGGCTCTGTTCAGTGTTGTCAAGGGAAAAAAAAAAAAAAGGTAACATGTCCTACCCTGTCTGTGCCACTCTTTCGTAAGCGACCCACTACAAACCATCCATCACTGATTTTCAGTCTGAGTTGATTTTAAATTCTGCTTTATTTTCTTTAACACTCAGTGGACTTATTGAAACACTTCTATTTTTTCTTATAACAGTTTACATAAAATAAAACTTTTTAGGATCGATTTTCTTGTGGTAGGAACACTTTACATGGGATCTACCTTCTTAACCAAATTTTAGGTGTAATTATAGGTAAAATATTGCACAGCAGAATTCTAGAACCTATTTGTCATGTTTAACTGAAACTTTGTGCCTATGAATTAATAACTCCACATTTCTCCCTCTGTCACTCCCTGGCAACAACCATTACACTCTTTGATGCTATCAATTTCACTATTTTAGATATCTTATCTAAATGGGATTATGCAATATTTATCTTTTTTTAAGTTTATTTATTTATTTTGAGAGACAGGGGGATGCAGACAGAGGAAAGAGAATCCCAAGCAGGCTCCACACTGTCAGCATGGAGCCTGATGCGGGGCTCAGATGCACGAACTGGGAGATCGTGACCTGAGCTGAAGGCAAGAGTTAGATGCTTAACTGACTGAGTCACTGAGGGACCCCATGTATTTTTTTTTTTTTGTGACTGGTTTATTTGTGATCCTTTGTCTATACTTCTTTTTCCCTCTGTTCATTTTTTTGAGATGGTTGAATGTTGTCTGTTTTTTTTTATTTCATATTTATTTATATCTACTATTTATAGTTTGTACATAGAATGTCTAGTAATAGATTCAAAATTTTGCCATATTTAACTTAGCAAAGTTGAAATTTAAAGGTCTCTTCTCAGTACTAAAAATGTTAGAACAGTTTAACTATGATCATCTTCATCCAAATACCTTAATATTTGTGGTTAGCATTTGAGTTATTTTAGCTGCATGGAATATTGAGCGTTCTTGTTAATATTGTTATTATTATTTTGTTACAGGCACTAGACTTTATTCAGATGATTCACAAAAGTTTCTAAAGACCTTGTATATAGCTTTTTCTTTTTTATTAAGTTTCTTCTTCTTCCTGATATTTCTTCTCTAGATATCCCATTATTATATTTTCTAGCAGTAAACTCTATTTATCATGACATATTGCTATTTAAATCCTGACATATGATACTATTAATGGTGTCATAATAGAACAGAATGCGTATTCAGAAGAAATAATACAGAATAGACTATGTGCCAAAGTGTGATCAGATCATGAAAATCAGCTAGGTCTAATGAAACATTCTGAGGCCAGAAACAGCAGGGAGAAATTCTTCCTCGAGGCCTGGAGAGCTGATGAGGCAGGAAACTACAACCAGGAAGAGCTATAGGGGTAGTAAAGGGCAAATGCAAATGATTTGAGGACTTTGAAAGAAGAAACTCCATCACCTATGAACCTGCAGAGAAAAAAAAAAAACCCTAAGGAGTAATTATCTTAATTTTTATAACTCCATCTTCCGATCTCCAGCTGATGACCCCCAGTGGCTGAAACTGTAGCAGTAGATTCCTCCAAGAGAGCTGATTGATGCTCACCACAAATTTTCAGGAACCCGGAGCACAAGAAGTGTGAGTGAAGAGGACAGCATCCAACATGATATTTTGGGGGTATATATTCTAGATTAATACTTTCTCTCAACCTTATGATGACAGTATTCCCCTGTTTGGTCATCTATTTTTGCTGCAATTTTAATTTTCAATCCTTTCACATAATCTCTCTCTCCTGTGGCTGTATTAAATATTTGTTTTTGTCTCTGGCGATTTGTAATTTCACACGGTGTGTTTGGGCTTGAGTTCCATTTTATTAATCCTGTTTCGGATACAGCATAAAACCCAAATATTATCTTTTTAAGTGTTATTCTATCTCCATTCCTTCAGCTCTCTGCATCTGAGATGCTGATAATATACATTAAATTTCAATTTATCCTTCATGTATCTTATTGTTTTTTTCATAATTTGAATATGTATGCCTTTGACGTAGAGATTGCAAAAAGCAATTTTAGTCCATTTTAACATGCTGTTTAACCAATATATTGAGTTACATACTTTACATATAGAAAATCCATTCTAAGAGAGCTAATTCCTAATAACCTTTTGAAGGAATATTTTTATTGTTTCTTTTGTTTCTTCAAAAATTCCATGCATATGTCCTTTATAGTCTTTATAGCATAACTTTAATTCACTCAGACTTTGGTATTTTAAACGTATTATTTCCATCTTTAGCCAAATTTCACTTGTAGTAGACTGCCTTATCTTATTCTAGGTGATCTTTGCAAATCCACACTTTGATTTGAATATTTTCAAGTCCTACAAGCCTATAGTAGGGAAACGTTCCTTCAGTAAAGATTTGCTTTCACTTCTGGATGTAGCCAGTCGAACACTAGCTAGAGGACACTGTCTCCAGTTCTCAATATCTCATCTCAGAAAAGAAGTCTCTGCTTCATTCCTCCAACTCATAGCCAACCAGAGGATCAGGTTTTCAGTTGCTGGGTGAAATGGGGATCCATCCTCTGGGCAGAGCTTGTTGACATGTAGGCTCTATCCCTACTGTTCTAGCCTCAATTCAAATTAATTTTAGGATAGAGAGGTAGACTGAGCAGACTTTTCTTACCTCTTCATATCTTTTGTTTTAAAGCTACTAATCTCAAGTTCTGTGTCTTTCCCATTCTTCTGTAACATGTCAGTAGTTCAGACAAAATATTTCACCAGGGTGCACATGTAGTTCTACTCCTAAACCAATTTTAGGGCAGTAGTATAATGCAAATAAAACAGCTTTCTGTCGTTAATGTTGATTTTCTTTTTCTTAAACTTGTAATTCAGTTAGTGTTTTTTGCAACTGTTGCCACTAATTGAGAGCTTCCTTTGTATCCCACTCTGTAGCTGAATTCTTCAAGGCTTGTTGCTAAGAAAATTTCTATTCTAATTCTCTACTTTTTCCTAAATGATCTTCTTCATGTTGAAAGCTAATTAATACTATAAACAGATGAATGAAAATGAAAAGTGGGATCCCCACCTAGATGTCTACATCAATTGTTAGATATCTGCGATAACCACCTTAAAATTTCTCAAAAACTAAATAGAAAACAAACAAAAATTCTCCCAACTTACTCCATTACATTTAACCTGTTTGAATAAGTCCACCAGCATGCATCAATTTATTTAAGGCATACATCAAGATTTATGTGGTACATTAATTTCATTCCCTTCTTCCTTCCCTCCATTTCTCCTTCTTTCCTGCATTCTTTTTTGCCTTCTACCTTGATGACCTCCTTCCTCCCGTTAGCATTTTTTTAGAACAAAATATGCATTGGGTATAATTTTATGCACTGGGGTTTTGTCAGACCACATGACTTGGTTTCTTTACTCGTGGAGTTCAAACTCAAGATGTGGGAAGTCTTTGGGGTGCCTGGGTGTCTCAGTTAGTTGAGTGTCTGACTCTTGATTTCCGCTCAGGTCATGATCCGAGGGTCGTGGGATTGTGCCCTACATCTGGTTCTATGCTGAGCATGAAGCTTGCTTGGGAATTTCTCTCTAACTCTGCCCTTCTCCCTTACTTGTGTTTTCTCTCTCTTAAAAAAAAAAAAAAAAGACATGGGAAGTCTTTAGTTTTTATTTCTGCTTTACTCTTGAATGGTAATTTTGCTGGATACAGATTTCTAGGGTTTTGTTGTTGTTGTTGTTTTGTTTATGTCTCTTAACACTTTTTTTTAAGTTTATTTATTTAATTTGAGAGGGAGTGTGTGTGCAAGCAGGGGAGGGGCAGAGAGAGAGGGAGAGAGAGAATCCCAAGCAGGCTCTGCACTGTCATCACAGAGCCCCATGCGGGGCTTGAACTCATGAACCATTAGGTCATGGTCTGCGACAAGAACAAGGGTTGGACATTTAACCAACTGAGCCACTCAGGTGTCCCTCTTCTAACAGTTTAAATATTTCACTCTGTTATCTTTTTATTTACATGGTCTCTGTCAAGAAGTCCACTGTACTCCTTATTCTTGATTTTCTATAGGTTAGAACACCCCCCACCCACAGACCTTTAATTCTACATTTCTATCAGTGTTTGGATTGATTGATTGATTGATGCTACTGTAAAGTTTTGAGTCCTAGATATTTGACTTAATTTACTCTTATTAGCTTATATTAGATGTTGGATTTCCACCCCCAAATTTGTAAAGAAAACAATTGAAATCTTCGAGAGGTCTTTAGCTATAAACAAATGCAGTCAGTGAATTCAGTTTTATTATGTATATTTAAATAAAGTGGCTTTTAGGGGCTCCAGGGTGACTCAGTCGGTTAAATGTCTGATTTCAGCTCAGGTCACGATCTCACGGTTGGTGAGTTCGAGCCCTGCGTCGGGCTCTGTGCTGACAGCTCAGAACCTGCAGCCTGCCTCAGATTCTGTGTCTCCCTCTCTCTCACCCTTCCCCTGCTTACACTCTGTCTCTGTCACTCGAATAAATGTTAAAAAATTTTAAGTGGTTTTTATACATATATACTTACAATGACAATCTGCTAAAACACTTTGGGCAAAATAACTATTTGAAGGCATCTTACACATTTACAGATATACAAAAAAATTTTTTTTGATGAATGCAGCATACAAACTTTATTTACCAAAAGTAACAGGCAAAGTCAAACGGATACTTATCTTAAGAGAAAAACTGACCAGAAGAAATTTCATCTTAAACACTGTGCGGTAACCTTGCAGCTGCATTTAACTGAGCTCTGTTGCTGTGAAGAATACAGCTCACGTGCAGTTATAGGTGAATGATTTGTACACTTTTTCAAGTATTCACTGAATACTACCTAATATACGCATATACATGACAGTTGAAAAAGATTTAATCGATGATCCCCAGATACTTCATTTTTGCCCATCTTTTGGAAGAGGTTATCTAAAGAGAAGAATATGCAGGTTTGGCTCCTGGATCACATACTGAATCCAGACAAGCCTCCGTTGGAGTCTGTTGAACCAAGTCTCCTCCACTCCTCGTTAGATATCAGATGGGTTTTCGGTATTTGTTTGGAAAGTTCTCGATAACACGACATGCGGTACTCACAGTGCTCCTGGAAGTCCTTGACCGAGTAGTAGATCTGCTTGTGGGCCATCATGTGTGAGACCATAGAGGGAGTGCAAAGGAGGTGCGGCAGGCCACACATCCCTGCCAGGCCTGGGCAATGCCTCAACGGCCTACACGAAAGAGATCTGACATCTTGTCAGTTGTGTTGTTTTGTTTTAAAAGTGTATATTCTGCTTACCTGGAGATTTTCATATGCTATATTTGAGAACATTGTGAATATGTGAATGAGTGGAGTAGTCATTATGTGATCAATTATAGCTCTCATAGTCTAAAACTCTTGTTATTGAAAAGATAACTATTAGAGATCAGGGTGCTTAAGTGATGGAGTTTTAGAAATTTACAGTACACATAAGATCGTAAGTGATTATGTAAATATAATCAGAAGTTAAACACATATCTCTAAAAGGAAACTTATTGCCTTAGTAAGACCAGATAGTTTGACTTAAAAATTAAGTAATTTGTTTTAATGTCCAAGAGTCATGACATTTTTCAACAACATATATAAACACATCTTTTCAGGCAATTATTTGTTCATTGTATATATATTGCAGCATAAACTATTGTGTCTGCATGATATGTACACTCCTAAATTGTTACAGCATTTATCCTTAAGTTTATACAATAATTAAATAGAAAGCTTTAAGATAAAAAATATTTTTATTTCTAATTTTGTTCCAACACCACAGAAATTGTGACAGACATTGTTTAGACAAACAACTAAATACTACATGAGAAATGAAACCACAAAACTTCTAGAAAAAAGCAAACAACTAAGCCTTGTTTCAGATACTTGTATAACTTTAATAAATTAGCATTAGTTAAGTTACTTATTATGAAATCAATTGTTTCAACATAAAAAATTCCTTAATATTTGAAATACTACAAATAAAGTGGTAGAACAAAAATCATTTGCTAGATAAGATTTGTATTTTGCCTGAAGAAACACCTGTGAGTTTATTCACTTATCTCCATATTGATTTAATTAATGAAAAATATGTTAAGCATAACTCCAGGCCCAACATTGCATTACAGGCAGAGGTTAAAGCTGAATTAAAACAGAACAAAACAAAAAACTAGACTCTTGCTGTTCACTGATCATCAGGCATGGGTAGACATTTATTTAAAAAAAATTTTTTTTCAACGTTTATTTAGTTTTGGGACAGAGAGAGACAGAGCGTGAACGGGGGAGGGGCAGAGAGAGAGGGAGACACAGAATCAGAAACAGGCTCCAGGCTCTGAGCTGTCAGCACAGAGCCTGACGTGGGGCTCAAACTCACAGACCGTGAGACCATGACCTGAGCCGAAGTCGGATGCTCAACCGACTGAGCCACCCAGGCACCCCATTATGGGTAGACATTTAAATGAAGACGACAACCTACCATCCTTGGACACTTGAGAAAAATACATATATAGAAGGTGTACATAAACTGAGCGGTTACCTCTGGAAGTTTCACTACTGTTTATTTCCCATCACATAAGTTAATGAATTTCATTCCTGATGAGCTGGATCCATTAATTCTACTCCCCACTTGCCCAAGAATAATGACATTCCTGACGTGACTACTAAGACTTGCCTGTTTACAACCTCCCCTGGTGACCTGTGGGCCATCATGTGTCTTTCTACATAGATGGTAGTGATTTACATATGTTCTCAGAATCCTGCCAGGTAAGAGGGAGTGGAGAATAGTAAAAAGGAGTACAATGGTTCTGTGTCAAAACCTGGATATTTCTCTCTCATCTGTACAGGTACCTTGAGAATGAAACATAAGAGCATGGACAACTCCAAAAATAGCCTCTTGTTTTGAAATTAGAATAGTAAACATAATTAAATCAATTATAGCTCCTCCCCACTTGCACATTATTTATGTTGATTATAGCTGATACATTAAAAATTTTAATTCTTGTATATAATTATGTATAATTATGCATCTTATGTATAATTTTAGGAGCATCTGACCCTTCCAAATTAAAAAGAAAAAGTCTTGTATTTAAGTTAATTTTACATTTAAATATACAGTAAACTTTTGTTACAGTTTGTCTCTCCTTAATTTGTACAGAATATCTAAGTACTAAATTAAAATTTGTGAGAATTATGCGGCACCTGGTTAAATATCTGACTTGATTTCAGCTCAAGTAATGATCTCACGGTTTGTGAGTTCAAGTCTCACGTCAACCTCTGCACTGAATGTGCGGTGCCTGCCTGGGATTCTGTCTCTGCCCTTCCCCTGCTCTTGGTCTCTCTGTCTCTCTGTCTCTCTCTCTCAAAATAAATAAATAAACTTTAAAAAATTGTGAGATTTCTGTAAGTTCCAAATGATGCACTTATAGTGATTTGACCAATATTTAAATATGGGTACTGCTTAGTAGCCACTTTTTAATGTAATAATGAAGAGTTGGACATATTACTCAATTTTATGTTTCTCAGTCAACCTCTATATGTACTCACAAACAAGCTAAATCTAATATACTCAATAAGTATCAAAAGGAAAACTTTATTTTCCTTTTTTTCCTACACACTGTCATTTAATAATATATCTATAAAAACTATTTACATATATCTATCTCAGTCTAAATATACACTCCTATCCTCAATATTTAAACTTAACTTCAGAAGTATTATACACTTAGAAATGATAATAAACACTAAACGAGCATAATTTTAGATGATAAATTATAAATTGCCCTAGTAATCATTTATTATGGTCTTTTGAAGAAGCAAAGTGTCATAAGCAAAGAACTGTAATTGGTATTTTGATTTGACTGGATCAATTTCAGGTCACACAAAACATTTTCTGAAACATATTCTCAGAAGAAAATTGAAGATTTTCTTTTAAAGGAAATGTTCCAGAATAAGAGCACTTGTCCAAGGGATATTAAAACTGACTGTGTTGTTTCAGCTTAAACAAAAAAGGAGCCACAAACTCTGAGTGACCCTGGATGCCAGGCCTTTACTAGATATTAACTCTCTTGACCAATGGACAGTGGGAGTTTGTTTTATAAACTGCCTACAGTTCTGTGAACTTTTCCCTTCCTTAAATAAATATCTAAGAGTATATACTGAGTCACAAGGTGTGTGTATGTTTAACTTATTTAAAAGTGCTGAATTGTTTTCCAAAGTGCCTATATTTTACATTTCCAGGAAGTGTTTGTGACTAATATTTTGCCAATATTTGGTATTGTCATTCTCTTTTTCAGTTTAGCATTCTTTTTTTTTTCTTAAGCATATTTATGTATTTTGAGAGAGAAAACAGGTGATCGGGGGAGGGGCAGAGAGAGGGAGAGTGAGACTCCCAAGCAGGCAATGTGCTGTCAGCATGGAGCCCCATGAAGGACTTGAACTCAGGAACTGTGAGATCATGACCTGAGCTGAAATTAAGAGTTGAACACTTAACTGACTGAGCTACTGAGGTGTGCCTCATTTTAGCCATTCTAATGAATATGTACTGGTTTTTCATTGTGGCTTTAAAATGCATGTTCTTCGGGAGCCTGAGTGGCTCAGTCAGTTAAGGCTCTGACTTCAACTCAGGTCATGATCTCACAGTTTGTGGGTTTGAGCCCCGCGTCGGGCTTTGTGCTGAAAGTTCAGAGCCTACAGCCTGCCTCAGATTCTGTGTCTCCCTCTTTCTCTGCCCCTTCCTGGCTCTCTCTCTCTTTCTCTCTCTCTTTCAAAAATAAATAAGCATTAAAATTTTATTAAATGAATGTTCTTAATGACAAATGATACTGAATATATTTTCTATAACTATTGGCTTTTCATCTATTTTCTTTCTGAATTGTTTGTTGATATATTTTGCCCTTTTTTATTTAGGTGAGTTGTCTTGTTGAGTTGCGGATATTTTTTTGAGATGAAGTTTTTGTAAAATGTACATATTGTAGTTATGTTCTCCCAGTATTTACCTGCCTTTCGTTTTAACAACAGTGGTATTTTAAAAACATGATTTTTTATTAACTATGTTGAAGTCAATTTAGACAATTTTGTTAATAGTTTTCCTAAAAATTGCCATAAGAATTCTTTCCCTACCCTAAGATGATGAAGATTTCCTCCCACGTTTTCTTCATGAAATGTTATGACTTTAGCATTTACAGTGAGACTACGGTCTGTCTTAGCATCTGATGCCAAAAGTTGAAACCCACAGATGAGATAGCCGGAAAGATAGATATTTATTACAGGAAAGTAAGAAAAAGTTGGCCCCACAAGCATGAGCTGAAGTTCAGGAGTGTAGACTGAAATCATGTCATTGTGTATTGCCTCTGACCTACTGTGGCATGCACATCCTGCAGATTGCAGAACACATCATTATGGAGATAAACACACACATCTGAGCCAAGATTTGGCCAAATTGGAGGAAGATCCTAAGGACAGCAGGCAATTGCATGCCTACCCACTGCTTCAAGCCAGTCAGGTGAGTTAGGTGAGTAACACTTGTGTGTGATACAAAAGTTGTTGCTGTTTAACTTCCAGGATCCAGATCTCACAAAGGAATGTTGTATTGTAGTCCACTCTAACCAGAAACGTTCTTGGAAGAGAATTCTGGGAAACCTAGTCCAGCCTAGCAAGTGGACACATTGCAAAGCACTGTGTTCTACCCATTGCCATCTTGGCATTGCCACCCATATGCATTTCCTCAAACTAGAAGACTAGACTTAATATCTAATAAAGACAATAACTGTGCCATGCTTTCTCCTAGCGTAATACACAAATCCCATGTATATCTGAAAATTACACACTATCCGTTCTTCCCAAAGAGGATACAAACCCCTTTCAATCTTTGGGTGATGTTCATTGTGACTAGGTAATTCACTTTGACTTCCTGGTACATAAATATCATTTTAGAAAGTTAACTAGTAAGCAAACATATCATGCTATGATAAAATGATGCAGAACAACACACACACACATTCAAATCAAAATAAAGAAGTTATAACTGTTATAACTGTTATTGCCCTAGTTTCTGGAACTGGTTACATAGTTCACATTTATGAATAACGTCTATTCACTTCATAGTTCTCATATACCTAGTGAGTGCCTCAGTTGGTTGTTACATTGTCTAGCAGGGTTACTGAAACATTCATTCCTAAAAATTCTGGGCCATTATTATTAGTCTCGCCTTGGTTGTTGGGTTGTTGTACTTTTTCAATGACTTTAATCACAAGCTATGAGAGTACTGAGATATGCTATAGGGGATGTTCTTACAATTAAGAGGATAACTCCATTTTTTGATGGAGTTTCACCATTAATAGCTTGTAGATCTCTGCATGTTCCACATCTGGGCAACCAAGGAATTTAAAAGCCCAGCACACGTCCTTTGATTTTTGAGTATGTAAGGGAATTTCAGCTAGTTGCAGCCTCTTGATTGTGGGAACTCTCCCCTGTTGAGCACCCTTTGTTCTCCTTTTTTCTCTACCCCTGTTTGAGCCCTTCAGCTGGTGTTAATCCTCAGTTTGTGGTGAGTACTAAATACACTTTATTTACGTTCATGGGTGAGTGTGTTGTGTCATCTGCCCTGACACAGAAATAAATTCTGGGAAGGTAACCATGTTTGTCTCTGTGTATATAGATGAAACACTCCTTCTCCTCATGTCCATTGTGGAGTAGCAACCCAATTCCCCCTTGGTACTCAGGATCAATCATGCAGAATCAGAATAACCTTTTTCTTTTCTTTTCTTTTTAATCATTGATTCAATCACATGAAAAATCCAATGTGACCAGGAAGTAGTTTTAATTTCTAGTCTATTGACATCATTACTGTGTTCCCTGGTGGAAATATTTCTCCTTTTGGAACTAAGACCTCTAGTCCAGCAGAGTCTAAAGTCATGCGGATAGGAAGCAAGTACTTCGCTACTGAATCTCCAGGATATGAAGGAGAGAAGCCATTTTCATTTCCATCCCTTAATTCCCAGACCCATGAATTCAGGCTATGAGAAAAGTAACACCATACTTTGGATGCTAATTTAGAGCATATATCTAATCTTGGCAGATACTGCTCTAGCCCAGCAAGGTGTTGCCACCTGGCTGGCACTGTAACTGAATCTTCAAAAGACATTCCACCATTCCATTAAGCTAACTGCTTCAAGATGATGGGGAGCATGGCAATCTTGGTGAATTCCAAGAGTGAGGGCCCATTGCCACACTTCATTTACTGTCAAATGAGTTCTTCGGTTAAAAGTGTTGCTGTATGCGATGCTATAATAGTGGAAAGGTGTCTGTAGTTTTGTCAGAAACATTGCAGCAAGAAAGACAAAACAAAATATTCAGAGTGTGTATTCCAATAAGAAAAGAGTGCTGTTTGTTCTACAATATTAAAGATGCAATGTTAACCAATTTGATTCAGGAACCTGGTCTATGGCCTGGGGAATTATGCCACAGAGCTAAATTCTGGTCTTCACTGTGTCAGATTAGATACTCAACAGTGACTGTAATCAGATCATTTATAGTGAATATTTGTGTTGAGATAACAAGATATATTCACCATTGCTTTAATTTTACTTCATTTGAGATTGATTGATTCATTGATTCATAAATTCATTCATTCACTCATTCATGTATTCATTCATTTACAATTTATTGTACCACTTGTAGATATTTCTCATTGTTTTAAGTATTGAAGTTAAATTTCCTATTTTTCTTTTATTTTGGAAATTTCAGGAGAAGAGAGTGTTTCAATATTTAAAATTTTAAAACCAAAGGTTTATCTGGAAGTTGCTTTTGGAATTTAAACTTACTTCAGAATAAGGAGTTCTGGTGATGTTTTTCTAATCCACTCATTAAAAAGTTCAACTCAACCTATCACCAATATGACAAATGTTGATGACTATTGCCTGGTTCAATTAATTTTCATCAAGGGTTGTAAAATATTACCTTTCTAATCAATTTCCCTGAGTTTACTATTCATGATGCTTCTTTTAAATATAAAGCAACTGGTCAGGGCACCTGGGTGACTCAATCAGTTAAGCATCCTACTTTGGCTCAGGTCTTGGTCTCCTGGCGGTGAGTCCAGGCCCCACATCAGGCTTTGTGCTGACAGTTCAGATCCTGGAGCCTGCTTCAGATTCTGTCTCCCTCTCTCTTTTCCCCTCCCCCACTCTCTCTCTCTCTCTCTCTCTCTCTCTCTCTCTCAAAAGTAAATAAAAACATTAAAAAATAAAAAAAATATAAAGCAACCAGCTCTCATTAAATGTTTTGTCCTTAGATTCACTCAGTAGAGGCAAGACATGACACATACCTAATTCTTTCTCTTTAAATATACTTACCATTTGCATAAATTGTTCCCAGTAGTCATCAACTATCTTTCATATCATTATGAGGTTATGAATTATTATTTTTAATGCCTTTCAACCCACTGAAATTATTTATTATTATTATTATTATTTACATCACTAATATTCTGCTATTATTGTCTAGTTGGGATCCTCTGACAAAACCAAAATCAACAAAAACAGGATTCCTAAAAAAAAAAAAAAATCCAAAGGTTTTTTTTGTCATTATGTCAAGAAAACATACTGCATTCATAAAAATTCAATGTAAGATAGGATTTTTTCCTGAAAAATTTTTAAGCCTACATTTTTGATAATTTATCAAGTACAAATAAAAAGATATTTCAGATAATTGCTGACAATCATATATTGTTGATTTCAATGTTTAGTAATTAGGCTATACACTGTTATTATTTTTCCACGTTATTTCAATTCTTATATATTCAGAGTTCCAATCATATATGTCAAATGTCCCAAGTTCCAATGAATGCTATTATCTTTGTGAGCTTGAACATTTGACATTTTCCCTGGTGATCCAAAATTAGGGTAACTTTCCTCTTGCCTAAGTATCTGGCCAAGAAGATATTTCTTTGGTAAGCAACAAACTAAGCATGGAGAAGAAAAATGCTTTGATTACAGTCTATATCTTCATAAACCAGTGTGCATACTTTAATAATTCACTGCTGTTTTCACATGCTACTTCTATATCTAAACCAAGGATTTCTTACAGGCTGCTCAAAAGAGCTTTGGAAGCAAATGCAAGTAAATGATTCAGTACATTTTAGAGTGAGGTACAAATGTAATTATTTATTGGCAAAAACAATAAACTTAGTATTTATAGCTCCCTGTCGGTGCACATAATAATCCATTTTATTAACTCAGCTCACTTTGCATAAGGAATCCTAGAACAGTTCTTCAGAGAAAAATCTTAACAGAAAATCTTCAAGTTTTGAGAAAACACTATTTTTGCTTAAGTATGTTTAGCCCAAGGTCCTTCATAGATAAGTCATTATAAACAAGTTCTTTTACTGTAGCTTATAAAAATATAATGTTTTTTCTTTTTTAAAAAATAGATAGCATATACCCTCAGGTAGGTCACCAATTAAGTGCTTGACCTTAGAAAAAGAAAGAAAATATTGAGAAATGTCTTCCCAATTTTCATACAATAATTTATAGACAGAACTCAGCAAAAGCATTTTTCAGTCAGGTAAAGTTGACCCAGCTCTAGAACTGCTATTTATTAAGGTCACAATCCTGGTCAAATCACAGGTCTGAAGCATTTTTCTCACCTTAAGATAAAAATAATATAGAGCCTTTTTCAATTCTTACTGTGAGAATTAAGCTTTTTTTTTTTTTTTGGTGTGTGTGCACACATGCATGAATTTATATGTATTACTATCATATCTGGTGAACACATTATTAATAAACATTATAATAATGTATACTATAATTATTATCATTATGAGTAGTAATAGACTCTCATTGTCTTGTATTTATCCTTAAAGTGAATATGTAAGAAAAAAAACTGGAGTCTAGATTCCAATACTTTAAAATCTCTTTTATAAGGTACTTTATTTCAGTCACAGTATTTCTCTCTGGGTTATGAGCCACTCCCCTTAGAAATGTTAGAGTTTTAAGAGGTAGCTTAATTCTCTCAGGCCATAAAGATAACATTTCTGCACTTACGCACCTATTTTCTGCAGTTATTTTCAATGATGCCCTGTTAACTCAAATATTTTAAAGCAAGTTGCATTCATATTTATATATTTTCAAAAAATGCCATAGACTGGAAGAATGTGAGTTATATTATTTCTTTCACTCGATATTGGTATTTTTGGAAGCTAAAGTAAACCTTTAACAAAGCCAATTAAGTGATGATTAGAAAAGAACGTACACTGCTTAGAGACTTCTAAAGTACTTAAGCATAATGAGGAAATTTGGTGATGGTAGAGAAATTCACTCATCTATCAATTTATTCCACTAGCCACTCTAATCATTTGGATGTACTCATTTAAAGTATAATGAAAAGAATATATAATGTAAAATCCAGTTGCAATGTGATTTCACTCTACCCCAAACAGACGTGTCATAATCAATCTGCTATTCTGTTGCTAGACAAAGTAGGATTTCAGATTGTTCCTGATTGGTATCGTAACTATTCTTTTGAGTTATTATCCTACTAATATATGCAGAAATAAAAAGAGGTTTATTAACCACATCAGTGTGGTTGTTTAATAAATATTGCAGTATGTTTTTGTAATTAAATTGGTCCAAGGCTCAAGTATACTGATATTTTAAACCTGCACGTTATAGAAAATAAAATATCAAATGTGTAATGAGCTTCCAGTTTGATAATATGAAGTTAATATACTAATGTTTGTCCCATACAAGTGATTCCTATGAAACCTTCACCACTTTAACCTGCTCTAAGCCAAGAGTCTAATAGGTCACCTTGCTTCCACCCTTGTCATCCTATACCCATCTCTAAGCACCTAGTTATCCTTTCCATACTTAAAAGAAATCATGTCATTCAATTCTCAAAAAACATCCAGGGGCTTTCGATTCTATGTCAAAATCAGAGCCAAGTCCTTGAAATAATTTTCACGGTCCTCCATGGTCAGGATCTTCTCCTGCCACCTCTTCCATTCCATTCCTATTGTTCTGGAACATTCCCTCCAGTCATACTAATCTCCTTGCTGTTCCTGATCCCAGATATGTGACAGACTTACATCCTTGAGGTTCCTGCATATATGTCACTGTATCTGAAAGGTCTTCCCTAATCATTTTACATAAGATGACAATCCACACTACACAGTGTGTTTCCTACCTCCGTTATTTCTAACCACAGGACGTCATCTGATATTTACCACAGCACCTACCTCATTCACTTTACCTATCTCCACCTATGGAGAGGGTGTCAAGGGTTATTCATGAACAGAAGTTTAGATAGGCAGTCAATGACTATTTGATGAATGCATGAATGAGACTTAGGTCTTATTTTTAAATTTATTTAAATCTTCAACTTTCTATGTATATTTAGGTGCCATACAAAATTACCCATTGACTACTCTTAATTTCTTGCTTAAAAATGTCTAAGGTGCTAAACATAATGCGTAAAAGGTAAAAAAAAATGTGGCTATTGAAGTGAATTGTAAATTCAATGGAAATTTTAAATTAATCTTTCATGGTATGGTTTATTTTTCAATTCAGGTCAAAATCAACTAATGCTTCTATAATGTTTTTAACCAAAGCATGCAGGTGACATTTTATATTATATAACTATAAATTATGTAAATAAGGCATATAAGAAGAGATAGACTAGGAGCACCTGGATGGCTCAGTCGATTGAGCATCTGACTTTGGCTCAGGTCACCATCTTTCGGTTCTTGAGTTCGAGCCCTGCATCGGGATCTGTGCTGACAGCTCAGAGCCTGGAGCCTGCTTCTGATTCTGTGTCTCCTAGTCTTTCTCCACTCCTCCCCTGCTCTCATTCTGTCTCTCTCTTTCTTTCTCAAAAATAAATAAATATAAAAAAAGAAGAGATAGAGTATACAATTTATTTATATCAAACACTGATAAAATACTGTTATTAAATTTTCTAAAAATAAGAACATTTCAGCCATTGAACTTTCATGAAAATATAACCTTATGGTGTTGCATGGGAAATATAGCACTTTTCTTATACTGTGTTACTGTCAAAATAGACCAGGCTAAATATGGCATAATATTGCCATTGAGGGTACTACCTAGAAGACAACTTTGTACATTGACTAATTGTTCTATTCATTTGACAAATATTTATTTTGGACACTCTTCTAGCATTGGAGATATAACTGGAAGAAAACAATTTTTCAGATCTTACCACGATTATATTTTAGGAGGGCTAAAATGTTTTTTTTAAGAGGGTGTGTTTCATATTTAGTTTGAGAAGGTGAAGAGTGATAATGGTTTGAACCACAAGTCTTGTTCTGAGTGAAATGGTACACTCTTAGAGGTTCTTGAACCAAAAGATAAAAATCAATGGAAAGAATCATAAGAGATGCTGATGTAGTATACAATCTGTGGGAACTTGTAGACCATTTAAAAAGGCATAGAAATAATTTAAGAAAGTAATTATAGTGTCCTGAACTAGAGAAGTATTGGTGGAGATGCCAAGAAACTAAACTTTTGTGAATATGTTTTGCATTTGTTTTGTTTTGTTTTTAATTTTTTTTTTTTTGTTTACTCTTGACAGACAGAGACAGAGCATGAGCAAGGGAGGGGCAGAGTGAAAGAGAGACACAGAATCCAAAGCAGGCTCCAGGCTCTGAGCTATGAGCACAGAGCCTGATGCAGGGTTTGAACCCACAAGCCTTGAGATCATGACCTGAGCCAAAGTCATACGCTTGACCGATTGAGCCATGCAGGCTCCCCATGTTTTTCATTTGTTAAAGACGGATGTAGAACATGACAGAAAGACAAGTGTTAAGCACAACACCACCTTTTTTTTAAGCCTACGGAATGAAAGTCAGAGTTCTAAAACACTGAAATTGGGCAGAATTAATAATAAGCAGATTGAGGAGTAATGTCATGCTTTCTTTGATGAATCAATTGAGCTAGGTTACAGTCACCAGTTATTCAACTAAATGATAAGCTAGATGTTGCCATGAAATTATTTTGAAGACATGAGTAAAGTCTATTATCAATTGACTTTAAGGAAGTGATAATACCCTAGATAGTCTGAGTGAGCTTGATCCAGTTAGTTGAAATCCCTTAAAGCATAGCTAGCTAAATCTTCCCTGATAAAGAAATTTTACCTCTGGACATAGCTTTAGTTCATGCTCTGGAATCCCAGCCTGCCCCTAAAACTTTCCATATCATTTGGAAATTGTCCAAGTCAGCCCTCTACATTGTACAAGCCAATTTCTTGCTATATGTCTCTCTCTTTTTTTTTTTTTTTAAGTTTATTTTGAGAGAGAGTGAGAGACAGCACAAGTGGGGTGGGGAAGAGAGAGAGGGAGGTGAAGAATCCCAAGCAGGCTGCATACCATCAGCATGGAGCCCGATGTGGCTCTCAAACTCACAAAACTGTGAGATCATGACTTGAGCCAAAACTGAGAGTCAGATGCCTACAGACTGAGCCAGGCACCCTGTGATGTGTCTCTTAACATGTATCTTCTGATTTGCTTCTCTATTGAACCCTGACTGACAAAACTAGGTAGTAGTTTTTCCTTTTGTTTTGTTTTTTTCTATTCCCCTCTTGAGATACCCATGAATCTCACAAATGAAGGTGTCAGCCAAATATTTGAAAACGACACTAAATGTCATTGGAAATGTGTGGGCTGGAGAATTACATGTTGGAGTTATTAGACTACAGATTATTGATAAGCCAAAAAATGATCTCTTGGAAGCTATCCACTGGAGACCGTGAAATCTGGGAACCTGTGAATAATAGCTTATTTGGAAGAAAAGCCTTTACAGATGGAATTAAATTAAGGATCTTAAGATAAAAAGATTTCTTTTGGCCAAAAATCCGTGGCAGGTGTCCTTGTAAGAGATATGCAGAAAACTGACATACAAAGAATGAGTCAGAGGTGGCAATCATACAGCCACAAGTGAAGTCATGGTGACAACTGCCAGGAGCTGGAGACAATGGAGTGCAGTATGCCGGCACCTTGGTTCCAGACCGTTGGCCATCAGAACTGTGAGTCAATATTTTTTTAAACCACACATTTTGCGATAATTAGTTAAAAAATACTACAATCGTATCTAAAGCTGTAAGACTGAAGACAAATAAGGAGCTAAGTATAGATAGAAATAAGAATAAGAACTGACTCCTGGGGTACTCCAAATTCAAAAACTGGGGAAAAGGAGACTCTAACAAAGGTATTTGGGAGAGAACACCAAAAAGGTATTAGGAGAACTGGAAGACAGAGTTAGTTCAGCATCTAGGAAAAATAAGTGTTGTAAGGAAAATGTGGACAAACTCAGAGAGGTCAAGACAGATGAATATTGAGAACAGACATTTATATTTGCTGAGTTATTGTCATTGATAATCTTTATAATGAAAGCTTCAGTCTTGTGTGGTAGTTAATGGCTGATTTCAGTGCTCAATGGAAAATGGCTGGAGTGAAAGTAAAGTCACAACCTCTCGATTGTGACAGAAGAGTTGTGACATAAGGAAATGGTAGCTAGACAAAATACTGAGGTCTAGGATGTGTATATGTATCTAGGTTTGTGTGTGTGTGTTTCATGGACGACAATACATTATATTGGTTCATGGGCAAACTGCCACCCTTACAAAAAAAGTTATAAAATGGTAAGAAGTAACAAAAGCAAAAACAATAAAAACCTGTCCTGAGTGTGTTATTAGAATTGATTTATTGAGCTCCTGGGAAAAGAAGCCCCTACTTGAATGAGATTACTGGCAAGTGGACATTCTGGAACTTGGTCTGACTCATAATGTAGTCACTCAGTTCCTCTTTCTGAGAATACTAAGTGAATTTGTTACTTTAATTTTGTAATCAGACAAGTTAAAAGTTATTGGTCTTTATTTTCTACCTCACATGCCCAATTTGTCCAGTTCCAGAAAAGCTATGACATATTCAGAGTAGGTATGGATTATTGACAAATAAATGAGATTGTGATAACAGTTACTAGTATTTTCTGCTTTGTTACCATAATGGGTGTTGTTGTTGTTGTTGTTGTTGTTGTTCAACTGGCAGGGCATATATTTCTCTATACATTCATTTTATTTGTCAATTTGACTTCAACATGTTTCATAAAGAGAGTTGACTCCATTCTTTGCACAAAGGTTAATGGTTACTACAAAAAAAGGGCAGTAAGGTACATTTTAGGACACCAAGGAAGAGACTGATAACAAAACTTTTCTGGTGTCTTTTCTGGTGTCTTCTGGTGTCTGGTTTCTATTTAAAATAATCTTAAACACCCTTTTACGTTTTTTTTATGAAAAAAATTTTAATGCGTATTTATTTTAGGAGAGACAGAGCACAAGCAGGGGAGGGGCAGAGAGGGAGACACAGAATCTGAAGCAGGCCCCAGGCTCTGAGCCATCAGTACAGAGCCCGATGCAGGGCTCAATCCCACGAACCATGAGATCATGACCTGAGCTGAAGTCAGATTCTTAACCAACTTAGCCACCCAGGCACCCCAACACCTTTTTATGTTTTAAATTTGTTTCTGTGGTCTTTTAAGGTGACTTTAGATTTTTCATTGTTTGCCTCTCTTCCTCCCTCCCTCCTCCAATTCTTTCCTCCCTCCCTCTCTTCCTTCTCTTCCTTCCTCCTTTCCTCCCTTTCCCCTTTCTTTTCTCATTTCTCCCTCTCTTCTATATTCTTTTATCTTAATAGTTGTGGAGGAGGCAGAGAATGCAAAATTATTTCGCTTGCAATCAGATTCTTTTAAAAAATAGGGAGAGTTTTTAAAAGAGGAACATATATTGACCTTTTGTTTTATGTCTTTTCTGGAAATGGTAATGATTGGCAATGCCATTATCTAATTACATATTTTCTTACCCTATTAAACATTCAGAGGAAGATTTTTACTTTGCTGCCAAAATATTAAAAAGTTAAAAAGTATATCTGTTTCAGAGAAAGAGAAGCGCCATAAGAATCTCCTAAAAATAGCATGGACCTCTTTTTCCTTTTTTTGTTCCCACAGCATTTATTTTCCCAGGTGAAGTTCTGCCCATTCTTTCAGTTCTAACCTGCAGGACTACTTGTGACAGTTTATCAATCTTGTCTCTTTGTAGACAAAGAAAGCCTTGACATATAGCCAATATCCACAGAGCTCTCTGGCCTGAAATCTAGACCATTTGAGTATTTCCCGGAATGGATTAAATGTATTGTAATGATTCTTGTCTAGGGCCAAAAGCTAGGTAACAATACTGTGGGCAGGAATAAGTTTTTAATTGATAGATGACTCAACTGCTCCTTGTGAAAAGAAGTTAGATTCTGAAGTAGGAAATAAGAATATGGCACATGAACCATGGATGAGCTTAAAGGGCAGGCAATTTCTATTTGAATACTAAAGAATCAGGCACATCGGTCAGGGAGGAAGAAACAATATGGAGCTTTCCTAGTGCTTAGAAGTATACTGGTTCTTGCCACACGGTGCAAGGAAAGCAGAAGGTAGGAAAATAACATGCTAAGAAACTCCTGTGCCCTCCTTTTTATCCTATTATACTTTACATATATGGACTTTTCTTATATTTATTTTCTTTTTAAAATTCCCGGTGATGTGAATATGCTAAGCCTACACCTTGACAAGATTACAGCAGAAGAGAGGAGTCACGGACATACAGGAGAGACTGTGATCTTTTCCCCAAAACATTGTATTTGGTTAATATTTAAACTTTATTCAGCAATTTCAGAGGGCCAATCATTACTCAAAATCTTTATATTTTTAACCTATTGAATATCTACAACAAGTTTAGGAAGGTCATTTCTAAAGTGCTGAAAATGGGTAGACTGAACAGTTTGCCTACAGTTACACAGACAGGCAGCCCCACACCTGGGAGTGATATCTAGCTGTGTTCTGAAGAGCTATGCAGTAGGTCTGCAGGATCAATATTTGTAAGAAACATCCATGTCTGACTTACCTACATCTCAATTTTAGTTTTGACTTCATGGATATCTTATTCCTTAGAAAGGTTTCCAGGTTTTTTTCTCCATATCTCTTAGATGCTAGGTATTTCAAGAGATGCATCAAGATGCCTGCAAAAGACCACATGACGCTTGCCTTTCAGTCTGAAGGCTTGTCTGCCCAGAACAAAAGGAAATACTCCAGGGACAGTGTCAGCACTGACTCAACCATCATTGTATGATCTACAGTACTTCAAAAACACTTCAGCGACCTATAATGTATGTTTAAGCTTTCCTGATTACTTCTCATGAAATTCGGAACACACATACTAGACAAATTTTCAGTGCCTGATTTTCTTACATTTGTGTGGCTCTCTAAACTATTCTATTTTGGAAAGAATTTAGTTGTTTGCAATCACTTTACCTACATCATGAATAAAGGTCCCAACTCGGGGTTGGAGAGTGAAACTCACAGAGATTCAGATTCTTCTTCTTCCATTAAAAGAAGGGGCTGGACTGTACAAACTTTAACATTTAGTTTGGGCCATAAACATCTTATATTATTTATAACTGCTTCATAGATGTAATGAGATAATAGAAATAATCATTGACGTTTCTTATAAGTCTTTAGAAAAAACAAAAAGAAGATCAGCAAGACATCTTGCATTTTTGCATTAGCTAAATACTTCACGCAAACTAGATATCTTGTATACAGGCTATAGTTCATGAAAGCAAACTTATAGTAGAAAGGCTATGTGTATGATAACCTCTGTTAGTTTTTTCAGTACTTTAAAAAATCAAATTTCCTTTTGAAAAGATATTTGATCCTGTAATAAATTTAAAAAATGAAATTTCTATTGAGAGGTAATTATCTATAACATTTGAATATTGTCATCAAAGGAAAGTTTACTTTATCTGTAACAATATATCTGTCAATAAAACCAGTCTTCTACATACCTAAATTTTACCTTGACTGTGGATACTTAAGCGTCATATATTTCTTTGTGTGCTTGAAATAATTTGCAAATAAAAATAAAGTAAACTTTGAAAAAAAGACTATGAAAATATAAACATGGACAGAATTTCATTTTAAGGATAGCCACGTAAAGAGCTGCAAATAATCTAAAATATTTTCAAGTTTAAAGACAAAGAGCAGGGTAGTAAATTTATTTTTTATTGAATGGTCAAAAAATATATATGGGCTATCTGTATCTTAAATTGCGTCAGAATGTTGCTAAATGTAATGCAAGCAAACAAATAGACTCACAAACAAAGCACCTCAGTTTACACTAAGTTACATAATATAAAAATAAATTGGAAATAAAAGGAAAATACACACACACACACACACACACACACTTTCAAGAAAGAAAATCACAAGATCAAAACAGGCTATCACCAAAACACTGTTTAGTAAAAGAGTTATTGACTAGGTGCATATATCTTTTTCTATGTTGACCACATACATTTAAATTTCTAAATAGATCTTTCCCTGTAATCCATTCAGAAGTACATTTCTTGCTATTTTTACCTCCCATAGATTCTATTTTATTCTGAAAGTGGTCCTTAGGAGGCTGTGAATAATTTAAAAGGAAAGATAAGGCATACAATAAAAAAGAAAAGCAGGGCAGTGTTCAGAAATAATTTTTTACAATGCTGAATAAGAAACACTCGAATGCACTTGTGACGTTCCATTTGTATTAATATCGTAGAGTAAGAGTTTTCCATTTTTTTTATAGCCTGGAAACCGTCTCTTCAAACAAAGTCTTACCCAGAAGCATAAACAAATAAAAAATATAAAAGCCGCACAATGCTTGTTCAAAAGATATTTTTGGGGACAGTAGTATAGAAGGTCCTGCCCATTTATAGACAGACACATGGACACACACACACAGACACAGACACACACACAGATAGTATCAAGAGGGCTTATTTATCATTACTATTACATTTTTTCTAGCATTTCATTTTAAATTCTTCTGTGTCTCAATCCTTAAAAACTTGGGGAGAAAAACATTTAATGCAACCATATCACAGTAAAAATAGAGAGTATATAAAATAGGAAGTGAAAATTTTACAGTTAGCAAGTAGATGCTTAATCATACATTATGTTCAGGAAATCAACTTAGATGTGAAAATAGCAAGATATCAGAAATGAGGCATGAATTATATGATTCTCCACTCTTCCCAAAAGGTAATATTTCATTACCTTTATTTTTTTTAAATATCATGTAACATCTGGTTATCACATATGATGTGTAGCATATAAATCACACCTTTTTTCTGGAACAAGTCCATACAAGTTTGCAAATAATAGATAAGAATATATTCAAAATATAATTTGATTTCCTGTGAAAAAAGTTATTCTCATACAACATTGTGAGAACAGATTCAGTTAATACATTCTAAGAGTTACATCTTGTATGTGTGCATTTCTTTCAAGACTGCATCAAACGCCTTAAAGGATAAATGTTGATGAACCATTTCTGTGCAAACTATCCAAAGTAAGAATGGGATTATGGTTCAATAATGGATTGCATCAAGAAACCATTAGTGAGGACTGAATTAATTACTACACTAATTCTAGCAACATTTCTATGTTGACAGCAATTTCTGGAAAAAATATCTTTTTTTATTTATTGCTTTAAAAAGTGGGCCTTTGCTAATATAAAAAAAAAAAAAACAGAGCAAAGGAAAGCAGATCTTGCTCAAGGAGAAAGTTGAGAGAATCAAGAACTTTTTTTTTTTTTTCAAATATATTCTTTCTGCAAATACAAACACTGGAGACAGACTATCATAATTATCAAAAGAATAATCTTTATGTATATACACATATATAAAGATTCAAAAGTAGTATATAACATTCAAAAATAGTATATAAATAGCTCCAAGAAATTTTAATTTAAAAATTCTAGAAAAGGCATAGTATCAGCAAATTAGGTCATAAAAGACCTTATCAAAGAGGCAAAGAAACCCAGGTGTATTTCCAGAAGCACTGACTATTTACCTAAATTACAGTCATCAGAAATACCAGCTGCATCTATGCTCCTTAGATTTTTGCTCTAGGCAACTGAAATCTTAGAACTACTTTTGGTAAAGCGATCTAGGAAGATGAAATGAGACAAATGATTGTTGCATTAAACTTATTGTGGCAGAGGAAACAAAATAACAAAGTCATTTGGTAAGAAGTTATATCCCACTAAAAGCCTGTATGATGTAAGTTGTAAAGGATCACATCCATAAATCTTCTATGTACTTTCTTGTTTTATTTAATAATGTTGCTTGTTTACATCATTATGCTGACCTGTGTTTACTGAGACCGTGTATCTTTCCTGTTCTCCTGCCATTATTTGACTCCTCTCCAGCTTCAGATTTTGCAGGGATCTGCATACTTTGCCATATATCAAAGTTACTTGAGAAGCTTGTCAAAGATCCAGACTCCCAGGGCCCAACCCAAGAGTGATTTAGCAGCTCTGGGGGAAAGCCTGGGTAAGGATTTTATAAACAAAACAAAGAAACAAAAACACCCGAATAATTCTGGCAAATATATTCCTCTGACTAATATTTGAAGTCTCTGTTGTGGTTTTCCCAGGCATACTTTTTACACTTTATAAAAGAAATATGGTAATGTGTTTTAAAAAATAAAATATCAAATAAGGAAAAATGTAAATAATCATTCTCCACCCCATATTTCTGTGCCAGAATACTCTCTCATCAGGAAAACCACTATTAACACGTCAGCTCTTTTAATTCTCTTAGATTTTTTGGTGGGTATCTTTATCAACAAAATGGTTATGTCTATATTGATTTTTCTTTTCATCTTCTTTACATCACCTGTATAAATTACCCTATCATTAATAAAGGTGTAGCTCAAACCTTCCCACTCAATAAAAAAATATTACTAATGTACACACCTGAAAATTAATACAATATTATATGCCAACTATTCTTCAATATTATATATAAATAATTTTATCCTGTGTAATTCTATATTAAAATACTTAATTATGTATTAAATTCTATTAAATTTATATTGATATATTTCACTAAAATTTGTCTGCGCTAAAAACATGTATTTTCAGATCGCCCTCATCTATTCTTTTTATGTCTTTTGCTGCCAAAGAGGTTGGAGAAACTATGTTTATGTTTCCATTATTCATTGTGCTTTTGTGGCCATGACTTTCTGAAGAGACAGCACGCAAGTGACTGTACTGGTAAATGTACCAGGTGAACTTATAAACAGTTATAAGATTGCTTGCATGATTCATCACTGAACTTGAAATAAAGTAAAAGAGTTCCAATATATTATAAATATCATGTATCCATGTTAACTAGCTAAAGCTTTTTGTGCCTGGATAGTACATAATTAACATGTCACAAAAACTTACTATAAAACTGTTCACTATTTGGAAGACTAAATTCACATTCCATTAAATAAGGATCATCACCACTTTAATGGTCTACATGTTGCATTTTAATAGCCATAGAAGTAACCAGAAAATTAAATAGGTCTTTTATCTAATATGTATTTTCACATTTGAGTGTTCTCCTGGCAGAAGAGAACTGGGATAGCTGAAACTGATCAGATCCCATTAACGTGAGATTGCTTGTGAAGTAGTACATTTTCTATTATCTTGTGTGGAGATGTTATGCAAATTATTTGTAAATGTGAAATCCTCAAGAGCAAAGCTACATTAACTGTTCCCATTGCTAAGGTATGCTCAATAATTTACAACCCATCAATGGCTGAATTGGAAACAAATTGGTTCTCTGCAGTTCCGTAACGCAGTAGAAATGTAAACAGCACCATCTTCTGGATTCTATACACTCTCATAATTGTTTTATAAGATGTTATGCACATATTCTCTGAGACAGGTATCTAACAGATATTAAACATTACATGTTTACCCTGCATATCTGGAAATAATTATGGTTGATTTTAAACATGACAAGTAGATTTAGACACTAACTCAATGACATGTAGAAACAATATAAGCATTTTTGTGTACATTAATTTGAATATTGAATTATAATTCAAATATAAGTACTTTAGCATTGAATAAATAGGGGGATAGAGTTTTGGTCTGATTAACTTCATCCCTTCCATAGCCATTGGCAGTTTAGGAAGTATCTGAAGTGGAAAAAAAAAATTCATGACTTGAATATTTCCTTGGAAGAGTAAAACAGAAAATAGACACAACATCAATACGTACAGCCAATGCTCTCACCCTAAAAAGTAAACTTCAATAAATGATTCTCCCAAACTCCAATAGCTAGAAAAAAAGTTATTTTATCATTTCCTTATCCCACTAATGATTAACCTTCACAGGAAGAAAGGATTCAAGGAAATGGTGTGTTCTCAATATCACTGCATTTTCAACTGAAATATAATTCTAGTGATTTAAATTTACATTTGTCTACATGGGGGGTAAATTTGTGATACTTTTATTTTTTAGCTCAAGAGAATGTGAAATAATTGTAATAAAGTTGTATGGTGACAGATGGTAGCTACAGTTATTGCGGTGAGCATTGAGTAATATATAGAATTGGTGAATCACTCTGTTGTCCACTTGAAACTAATGTAACATTGTATGATTACTATCCTTCAAGTAGGAAAAAGAAATTAGATCAGCCTAACCCTCCAACTTTTTCTATGCTTTGCGTGGGCTGAACAGTGCAGACACTGAAAGACAACTACTGTATCATACCATATATATGTAGAATCTGCAAAACCCAAACTTCTAGAGACAGAATACAATGGTGTTTACCAAGGTCTGGAAAATGGAGGAATTGAGGAGATATTGGTTAAAGAATACAAGCTTCCAGTTATAAGTTAAGTGAGTTCTGGGGAATCTAATGCACAGTATTGTGTTTGTAGTTAAGAATACTATATGCTATACGTTAAATTTGTAAAAAAAAAAAAAAAAAAAAAAAAAAAAAAAAAAAAAAGAGTATATTTTAAATGTTCTCAGGGTGCCTGGGTGGCTCAGTCGCTAAGTGTGTGAGTTCAGCTCAGGTCATGATCTGAGGGTTTGTGGGTTTGACCCCATGTTAGGATCCGTGCTGACAGCTCAGAGCCTGGAAACTGCTTCAGATTCTGTCTCTGTCTCTGTCTCTGCCTCTCTTCCATTCATGCTCTATCTGTCTCTCCCTTGAAAATAAGTAAATGTTAAAAATTTTTTTAAATGTTCTCACCAGAAAAAAGAGAAAGTAATTATGTGATGTGATGGAGGTGTTGGTAACACTAAGGTGGTAATCATACTATAATATATAACTGTATCAAAACAATAGATTGTTCAGCTTGAAGTTACATTGCTATATGTAACCTATATCTCCATAAAGTTGGACAAAAAAGAAAAGCTGAAGTTGTTAAAAATGTAAAGCTTGAACTTACTCAATTCTTTAGATTAAGGATGATTAGTATCAGGTTTGGTGGCCTAGCCCCCTATTTTCCCAATTTAGGCATGAATGTTTGAGTATGGAGGCTTTTCAGGTTGGTGATTCAGTCTCCAACTATTATTTCTCGATAAAAGATCAAATATAAAAAAATTATAGGGAAATCTTTGGAGCAGAGGCTAGCCTATGTACAGGTACAAAGGGAAGACAAATGATAACAAACTGGAACGCAAATATATGTATTTGGATTTTGATTTGTATGTATTTTTGTATTTGCAATTACATATGTATAATTATAATTACATAAGCAATCATATATATAAATATATTCATTTTATATTTTATTTATTTATATTACATATTTGCATGTAAATACAATTAAATATATGTGAATATATACTATATATAATATACGATTGTATAAGCAATAATATGAAATTTTTAGAAATCTAGACATTCCTTGGATATCTGTCAGAAGTTATTAATGATGTTACACAGACAGTGGCATGATAAAAATTTGTTTCATGAAGCTCCTGTATTCCACTATAGAAATGTGATTGAAAGGAAGCAGTATGGGAGAAAGAACCAAGGAGGAGTTTATTTGGGGAGTTATTAAATTCTGAAGGCAATTTTAGTTTGATGGTCAGGTAAGAACAGAGGAAAGAAAATGATTCTCAGAATTCAGTCCTCTGTACATATAAAATATTGCCTTAAAATGAGTTAGGGAACAGAAGAAACACAATATTTAGGGAGAAATAAGGTAATTTAATTTTGAAAATGAAGGAGTTTGAGGTGCCTGCTATAGATATAAGAAGGAAGGATAAAATGTCAGCAACAAAGTTGGTTGTGAGTTGATTAAAACCATTTCCATTTTGTTTTCCAGTTGAATTGAAAGGAACAACTGAGGTCATCTGCAGAGCATATTGGGGATATATAAATGAAGTGGCTATCTTAGGTAACAGGACAGCTAAAGAGAGATGGTTTCATAGGTGGCCAAGGAAAGGTGAGAGAAGGGACAGAAAATGGTGGCATAAAATATCTGGAATACATTATCGGAAATACAAATCTCCCCATGAACTCAGAGCTAACGGTACTGAAATGGGAACATAACCCCTTTCCACAAGAACAGAAACACTCCACATCCTGGAGGACACGGCTCAGTGGATTTGTGGCAGGGCAGTAGATCAGAAATTCGCACGGTATAAAGGGTGAAGGTCCAAAAATTTCCCTATTTTAGCACCTCAGATTTCACCAATTGAGGGAGGGAATATCATGCAATGATTTTTTTTTTTAATGTAAGCACAATCTTGCCTGTCTTTCACTTCTTTATTTACTCTGCCATGGGGCTTTGCAGTGGCTTATCTGTATATTTGGAATGAATGAGTGAGCATGCTCAGCTCAGCTATACCCCTCTTCAACTTGAGAATGAGTCTATTTACCATATGAATTTCCAGGACTTTTTTTGTATTGGGGTTCCCTCCTCAGAAAGAATCCTACCCATCAAATGAGACCTTGACTGGATGGGTGTATTAGTTTCCTGGGACTGCTGTAAAAAAGTACTACAAACTGGATGGCAACAGAAATTCTTTGCCTAATAGTTCTTTAAGTTAGAAGTTGAAGATGAAAGCACAGTTGGTTCCTTCTGAGAGCTGTGAGGGAGAATTTATTCTATGCCTCTTTCTTAGCATCTGGTAATCTCAGGCGCTCTTTGGCTTACAGGCGGTGTTCTACCCATGTCTTCATAGTCTTCCCTGTGTACATGTCTATCTCTGTGTCTAAATTTCCCCTTTTTATAAGGACATCAGTCATATTGGATTGGGATCCATGCTAATGTCCTCATTTTAACTTGCTCATATGCACAGACCCAATTTCCAAATAAAACCACATTCACAGGTAGGGGTGAGGACTTCAACATTTTTAGTGGGGGGATAAGTAAACCTATAATTGTGGGTGAGTCTGACTAATTGTGGTGCCCTTCAGGTACTGAGATGTGAGGCCATATTGTGTAGTTTAGTTATCAAACAGGTCAACTTTTGGCTGGCTCCTATATGTATCTTTGCTACTTCTCAGTTGATCCAGAAACCATGTAGAGAAAGATATTTGTTCTTTATTTGGCCCTCTCAGAGTTTACACATGTGGGAGAAATGTAGTTTGAAAGACTCTTGGGATCATCACAATGGCAGGTTAGAGCCAGTTTGTACCAGCTCACAAGAGCCAATTCTTACATATTAAAGAATTTTGAAAGTTAATTACTAAACACAGTTGTTAATTAAATCATATAAACTTGACATGCAAAATTATCCCTTCCCAATTGTTTTACTGTGTCTTCCTACTATCTATGCTTTGGGGATATTTGCCTCTATTGTATCTACGCAGTAGAAATACTATATAAGTTTACTGATGTGTTGCTACTGCACATCTCTTTCAACTTTGCAATCAGTGACATCATAATACTAATTTGAAATGGACAACGGGAGGATGTTTACTCCACATAAATTAGCAAACAGTACCAATCAGGAGTTAAGTTGTGTTTTGATAAATCCTTAGGAAAAAAAAAAAAGAGTGTGAGTGAGAACATGTTGAGAATGCACAGTAAACTTAAATGTGTTATGTCTATAGCTGATTGACATGGATATTGTAAATAACAAAAAAATTGAGAAAATGGTTTTCCAATATTCTAACACTATTCTGATTAAACAAAGTAGCCACTTGCATCATCGGCAAGTGAGTAGATTTCCAACACATATCTGCATCATCTCACTTTTGTTTTACTCATTAACATAAACAAAAATACCAGTCAACACACATTGAAACTACACTTGAAGAATCAGTTGCTAAATCTTTACTAGTCCATCACAGAACAGTGAGCAGTTAATGACAGCATATTTAGATTTTTTTATAAGAATCTTGACACTATAGGTAAATTGGAAAATGTGCAGTTAATGTCACTTTGTTGTTTTGTTTTGTAGTGTAAAAGATTTAAGAGGTTTAAATATTCATTGCAAATATGTGTGGTAGAAAAGAGGGAGACAGAAAGGAAGGGAGAAGGAGAACCTGAATCTCCATATGAAGGAAATATACTTGAGATGAGAGCCAACTTATAGTTGAAGACTATGCCATGGCAGTTGGCGGTAACTCTTCCATCCTGAGAAGAAGAAGGAATGAAATAACAGGTGCGGGCTATAGGTAATTGGTAATTGGCATTGCAGTACATTGAGAGAAGTCCACACCTGGTGTTTTTATATGTACTTTTTTAAATCAAATAAGTTTATTACTGAAAGCTAAAGAGAATTCAGAAAAGGAAAGGACGTTAGATCTAATGGATTGGTTTTGAGTTATCTATGAATAATAGTAAAACTGAATATTGAGGGGAAGTAAGATTGGAAGTGTTATGTAAGGCTTTAAGGAATCCTATTTCTGGATGCACCAGTGGGTCAAGACCCCTCCTCAGGCCATGGCCTATGGAGCTGAGTCCCACAAACCAAACAGAGGCACATCTGTTCATGGATGGATACTGAAAGTTTGTTGCTGAAGGGGTTATTTATTTTTGAAAGTGCCAGTTATTTTACCATCTAAAATGGGTTCATTCTGGATTAGCCAAGAATTATAATCAGGACAAGTAAGATATGGCAAAACCAAAGGCAAGTCCACAGAACAAAGGAGATGAAGCTTTTTTATACAGGGAAAGGGGAAGCTGAGAAGGGTGTTATAAATAAAAAGTACATTTGAGTCAACTGGGAGTTTGAAGTATAGTGGCTTCTCATTGGCTGAGTTGTAATAGTCTGTCATTGTTTCTTCCTCTAGCTGGGATAGTAAAGTAGCATACTCATGCAAGGTCTCTCTTTCCTGCTGGGTCTACAATTGACAAGAGTGGTAAGGAGTGAGAGCTCCCCTGCTGGCCTCCCAACTCCATTTTAAATGAGATTTTCTTTTAATTTTTTTATTCCTTTTATTAATTTTCACAAAGGGGAGCCATCCAAAAGAAACATTATTGAGACTTATATCTGTATAATACGTTGCAAAGAAAGTTTTTTCTTTTCTTGTTTTAAAAGATTTATTTATTTTTTAGAGAATGAGCACAAGTGGGGAAGAGACAGAAAGAGGGGGGCACAGAAGATCCAAAGTGGGCTCCACGCTGCCAGCAGAGAGCCTGATACATGGCTCTAACCCATGAATCGTGAGATCATGACCTGAGCCAAAGTCAGACACTCAATTGACCGAGCCACCCCAGGAACCCTGCAAAGAATTGTTTTTCAGTCTTATCCATATTTTATTTTTATTGTTATTATTATTCGCCAAGGAAATCACTAATGTCAAAAAACACATATTTAATTCCTTTTCTTCATGGTATCCCAATTTTGTGTCAATTTAAGAAAATCTCCATCTGGCTGACTTTCTTTCACATAGCATAATACACTCTAGTTCAATCCACATTGTTGCAAATGGCAAGATTTTATTCTTTTTCATCACCAAGTAGTATTCCATTGTCAGTCAGAGAAAGACAGCTAACATATGAGTTCACTCACATGTGGAATTTGAGAAACTCGAATGCAAAGATGAAAAGATGAAAAGAGGGGAAGGAAAGAAAAAATAAGATAAAACAGAGAGGGAGGCAAACCATAAGAGATTCTTAAATACAGAGAACAAACTGAGGGCTGCTGGAAGGGGAGTGTGAGTTAAATGGGTGACAGGCATTAAGGAGGGCACTTTTTGGGATGAGCTCTGTGTGTCATACTAAGAGATGAATCACTGAGTTCTACTCTTGAAGCCAAGACTATACTGTATGTTCTCTAACTTGAATTAAAAAAAAAATCTTCTCTATGAAAGTTTTCTATTAATATTTTAATGCCTATTTTTCTTTTTAGTATTTTTAATATCTTACTCTTTGAATGACATGAGAGTAACATAGGTAAAAATTTGTTTTGACAAGTGGCTATACCTAATATTTTGCTAAGAAAAGAAAATGTCACTTCTGAATGGATGTATCTTGATAATTTTTTGATTTGTTGACATTTTGGGAAGAAACAATTTGTTTTCAGATAAATACACTCAATTTTTCAAATAATGGGTGTATTTGCTGAAAAACAAAATAATGTCTACTAAGGAAAATAAAATTTATACTATTGAAATTAGAATAACTGTATTTAAAATATATGAGTTTTTCAGTTGGAGCATAGGGATACTTTATGTATATATACCTATATATTTATAATATATAAAAATATAAATTTACATTATGTTTTATTTATAAATATACTGTAGTAGAGTGATGTCTGGACAATTGAGTGATATATGTATTATTAATACTAATTTTTAATTTCTACCAATTCCATGAAAAACAAATTGCTGTAAGGTGTATATTAGGAAACACTGCAAAAAAATTTAAAAACTAGGCATTAGGGAATATGTTGAAAATATGTCATATGGAATTTTACTCCTGCATTGTTTTTTTTCATATGATTTATACTGTCTGAAAAAAAAAAAGACTAAAAACTTCCAAAGTTGATACATACACTTAGTTTCTAGGGTTATCACCAAAATCAATGAAATCATATAAACAATTTATACATATATGTTTGAATTTAGAATTTTTAAATTCAGAATGGTATTTCCAGACTTTCCCTCTATCAAGGCACTCTTGAGCCCGTTTTGATAAAATCCTTTTTACAGAATGTTTTTGACATTCTTTTTCTTCTAATCGCTGTCTGATTTAAAGGCAAATTAGTTT
Organism: Acinonyx jubatus; assembly: GCF_027475565.1. NCBI lineage: Eukaryota > Metazoa > Chordata > Mammalia > Carnivora > Felidae > Acinonyx > Acinonyx jubatus. The sequence goes on from NC_069380.1 coordinate 216,876,485, forward strand.
TAATGATAAATGGGATATAATAAAAAATTTCCACTATAGTTTCTGTTCCTAAAACAATTAGTGTATTTTAATAAATATTATATTAGATAATTACCTCCTTTATTATATAGAAAATAGATTATGATTAAATAATACCTTTGTTTATTATTACTCTACCATTCTTGTATATTACAGGAAATTATTGACAAGAATTATGAGTACTGTTTTCATACGGATTTTCATTTATTGGACATATTTTTCTGACCATAAAAATCAGTTTGTCTAAAAGACTGAAATCATTAAAATAGTTTATATCCAGTTTTACCTGCAGGTAGCAGCAAAATACTATTAACTGAGAACAATTATCCTCTCTGCTATCAGGATTTTTATTGTAAAACACATGTTTACACTCAGGATGCCTATATTCCTTGAGATACAGTTACTTAGGTTTTTTTTTTCCTATAAGTTTATGCAAATGGATTAACAACTAAATTAATGGCTCTTATTTGTGGTTTATAGAGAAATAACTTCAATCTAACCTTGAAACTTCATAGAAATGCAATTCTTAGATGTCACCTTAGTCCTACTGTGGAAGGAGAGTAGCATACTGTTTAACAAGCTTTCAAGTGATTCTGGGGCAAGCTAAAGTTTGAGAACCATGGAACTAAGTCAAGCCATAGAACAGAACTTTCTTTGATGATTAAAATGTCCTATATCTATTTTTTCCAATACAGTAGCCAATAGTCACACATGCCTACTAAGTACCTGAGAAATGGCTAATAACCAAGGGACTGATATTTAATATTATTTACTTTTAACTTATTTAAGGTTAAAAAGCCTCATGTGGCTGATGGATACTGTTTTGGACAGCACAAGTCTGAATGAGCCCACGATTTCATGTGATTAGAATGGCAGATTAGATTCTAAAGGAAACAAGCTTATTACATCTTTCCACCATTACTGGAACTTGGTGCTTTAATTTACTACAAGAAAAAACTTAACCCATTCTAATTTTGATCCTAACAAAATGACTATAATGGTGGAATCAATCACTTTGGAAAAATTTGTGAAGTGAAATGCATTTAACAATGTTTCCCCTTTTTACCAAAAAATGTTGTTATCTGAGTGAGGCAGAAAGCTCAGGTGATGTACATATCCGCTATAATCCTCCCTCCTTTAGTGAGAATAGGATCAATGAATGTGATGGGATTATGTTCATAGTTAGGTTACTTTATGTTAAAGATAAATGGATTTTGCTGATATAGTAAACATCACTATGCATTTGATAATAAGTTAATTAAAAAGGAGATAATCCTGGACGGGCCTGTCAGGTGAGCTTTTTTTTTTTTCAATATATGAAATTTATTGTCAAATTGGCTTCCATACGACACCCAGTGCTCATCCCAAAAGGTGCCCTCCTCAATATCTATCACCCACCCTCCCCTCTCTCCCACTCCCATCAACCCTCAGTTTGTTCTCAGTTTTTAAGAGTCTCTTATGCTTTGGCTCTCTCCCACTCTAACCTCTTTTTTTTTTTTTTTTCTCCTTTCCCTCCCCCATGGGTTTCTGTTAAGTTTCTCAGGATCCACATAAGAGTGAAACCATATGGTATCTGTCTTTCTCTGTATGGCTGTCAGGTGAGCTTTTAAGGGAGGGTCATACCATAAGCAAGTGTGATTTGTCACTGGTGTGCAAGAATGGTTCAATATATGAAAATCAATGTGATACACCATATTAAAAGAACAAAAAAGAAAAATCACATGATTAACTCAAAAGATACATTTGAAAACACCTTTTCATAGTAAAAACTCTTCATAATTAAAAATAAACTGGGAGCACCTGGGTGGCTCAGTTGGTTAAGTGTCCAACTTCCGCTGAGGTCATGATCTCATGGTTCATGGGTTCCAACCCTGCCAGGCTCTGTGCTGATAGCTCAGGGCCTGGAGCTTGCTTCAGATTCTGTGTCTCCCTCTCTCTGTCCTTCCGTCACTTGTCCCCTCTCTCTCTCTCTCAAAAATAAACATTAAAATTGTTTTCAAAAAATAAAAATAAACTCTATATAGAAGGAATTGACTTCAACATAATATGAAAAGCATACAGCTAATATCATACTCACCAACAGAAAACTGAGTTTTCCTCTAAGATTAGAAACAAGACAAGGATGTCCACTCTTACCATTTCCATTCAATATAGTAAAGTTTTAGCCAAAGTAATTAGGCAATAAAAAGAAATAAAAGGCATCCAAATCAGAAAGGAAGAAGTAAAATTATCCTTGTTCACAGATGACATGATCTTACATATAGAAAACTCTAAAGACCCTACCAAAACAAAACTGCTAGAACTAATAAGCAAATTCATCAAAGGTGCATAAAACAAAATCAAAACACAAAAATCAGTTGCATTTCTGTAGAGCTGAAACAGACTATCCAAAAAGGAGATTAAGAAAATGATACCATTTAAAATTGTATCAAGAAGAATGAAATGTTTAAGGACAAACATACTCAAGGAGGTGAAAGAATTGTATGCTGAAAATAACAAAACACTGATGAAAGAAATTAAAGAAAAGAATCAGTGCAAAGACATCCATGTTCATGGATTGGAAGATTTAATATTGTTAAAATGTCTATACTACCCAAAGATATCAATAGGTTCAATGCAATCTCTATCAAAATCCTGCTGGCATTTTTCACAGACTTCAAGAAAATCCTGAAGTTCATATGGAACCACAAAAACAAACAAACAAACAAACAAATAAACAAAACCCCAAATAGTCAAAGTATTTTGAACAAGAAGAACAACTAAAAGCATATCATTTCTGATTTCAAAATGTATTACAAAGTTATAGTAATTAGAATAGTATGATATTGGCATAAAGGTAGACATATAAACCAAGGGAAGAGAATAAAGAGCTCATAAAATAGACACACATATACTGTCAATTGATCTTCCACAAGGAAAATAAAAAACACACAATAAAGAATAGATAGTGTGTAGAACAAATGATGTTGGGAAAGTTGGATATTCATATGCAAATGAATTAAACTGGATGCTTATCTTACATCATACACAGAAATCAACTCAAAATGGATTAAAGAGTTAACTATAAGAAGTGAAACCATAAAACTCCTAAAAGAAAATATAAGGAAAAAGTTTCTGACATTGGCCTTAGCAGTATTTCCTGCATGTGACATCAAAAGCACAAGTAACAAAGGCCAAAATAGACAAGTGAGACCACATCAAATTAAAAAGCTTCAAATAATGTTCAAAAGCTTCAAACTAAAAAGCTGCAGCAAATAATCAATGGAGTGAAATTAGGAAATAGGTATTGCAGAATGGCTCACATAGACTATTTTATATATGCTAACTTTGATGCTAAGAACTTTAAACGTATTAATTTATTTAATTATTAGTGGAAAACTACTGAATGACGACCATTATGGTTCAATTTTCTTGTTGGGAAAATTGGGATTTGGGGCACAGAGATATAAAGTAATTTATCCAGAGTTACACAAGCAGGTAGTAAATGGAGAATTTGACAACAGGGGTTATAGTTCCAGAGTCTTTGTACTTATACAATTCTCTATTTGCCTTTCAATGGGACCGTTAATTTTGGAATGTGGAATGTGGAATGGAAGCTCTTTCTCATGTTAAGAAAAGTGTTGAAGGTGTTTAGAGGGCTTGTGTAGGGGTTAGTAGGTGAAGCACAGGAAATTCTTTTAGGCGGGGAAACTGTTCTGTATGATACTGTAATGATAGACACATGACATGTATTTATCAAAACCCATGGAACTGTACAACACTAGTAGTGAACCTTAATGTCAACTATGGACTTTTGTTAATAAGAGTATATTAATATTATTTCATTAATTATAACAAATGTCTCACACTAATGCAAGATATTAATTATAAAGGAAAAGTATATGGGGCACAGCAAGTGGTAACCTGGACATTTCTGCACCATCTGCTCACTTTTCCTGTAAATCTAAAACTGTTCTTAAAAAATTCAGTTATTTCAAAAAAAAGAACAAAAAAAGTGTTGATATTATAGATGAAGACAAAAGACATTTGAAGGTGGAGAACAGCATTCTGAGGGATGTCGATATTGAAGGAATTGAGAGACTCTTGAAAAGATGCAATGATTCTGAAGGTAAAATGGAAAGTAGGATAATACTTACAAATGGTAGATGACCAAATAAAATCACTAAATGTAGCAAATGACAGCCTGAAATGACAGCCTGAAAAGAACGTTTGGAATAGTTGTTCTGTGATATTTCATAAATATCCCAGAAAAGTAAGAAAGGTATTTACAATTTAAAGTGGGCAAACCACAACCATAAATGTTAGCCATAAAATATAAAGCGTAACAACCAGGAATTACAAAGTGGACTAGTATAAAAAGGACTTGCTAGTGGTTTAGAACCTGGTCCTGGGGCCAGGAGAAATATGTAAAAGTAAAAGTCACAGTTCTTTTATTTGAGACATGTGGTCTAGGGGTCTACAATCAAATATTCCTATTAGCATTCAATTAAGTTCTAAAGAGTAGAAGAGAGGATAAAGGCAAAATATGGCTGACATTTAATTTTTATTGCTTACAATCTGGTTGATATAAAAGGAAAGTAGATGGAATTGAAGTATGATAAGGGAAGAAAAAGACAGTTATAAATAACTTTTATAACTTTATAAAAACACCTTTTATAAAAAAGGTTTACAACAAAAATGTGTTTATTAAAAAGAGAGGTGGTACAAAAAGAAAATAAAAAAAATCAAGACACTTAGAATACAGAAGATATACATCAAAAAAGCATAAACCAGAAAAATACTTTTCTACAAAATCTATTCAGTACAGACCATTTTATTAAACCCATGTAAGAGATCAATTAGGAGATATAAGTTATCTGAAGAAGATTTTGCAATATAAAGAAATAGAAGAAGAAGGAAGGAGGGAGGAGGAAGAAAGAAGAGGAGGAAGAAGATGAGAAGGCAAGGAGGAAGCAGAGAGAGAGAGAGAGAGAGAGAGAGATTAAAAGGAAAACAGCAGTTTTCAGGAAAAATTAAAAGAAATTTAAAACTTCATGAAGTGAAAGTCACACTGAAAACAGCAAAATTTGGATAAACATGAACAGAAATTTACAACAATACGAAATATAGACTTATGAAATATGATAGTTAATTTTATGTTCAAATTAATTGGCCATGAGATGCCCATATATTTAGTCAAACATTATTCTGGGTGTTTCTGCAAGGGAGTTTTTGGATGAGACTAACAATTTAATCAGAGTAAAGCAGATTAGTCTTCATAATATGGGTGGGCCTCATCCAATCATCTGACAGCCTAAAAAGAACAAAGCAAACCCTACTCCTCCCTTAAGTAACAGGAAATTCTCCAGCAGACTGCTTTTCATTTTCATCTGCATCATTGACTCTTCTGGATCTCTGCTGGCTAACTTTCAAACTAATACTGCACCATTGACTCTCTTGGGTCTTGAGTCTGTGGGGCCACACTGCCAATCACCATAATAATTGAACCCCATTCCTTATAATAAATCTCTCTCGGGAGGGAGGCAAACCATAAGAGAATCTTAAATACAGAGAAAAAAACTGAGGGTTGATAGGGTGTAGGGAGAGGAGAAAGTGGGTGATGGGCATTGAGGAGGATACTTGTTGGGATGAGCACTGAGTGTTGTATGGGAGCCAATTTGACAATAAATTATATTTAAAAAAATCTCTCTATATCTTTCTCTTTCACATGCACACACACACACACACACATACACACAAATACATGCACATATGCACACCTTCTATTTTTTCTGTTTCCCTATAGAACCCTAATACACAAAATTCACTCACTATGCAATGGAAGGAAAGCAAGATTTAAGCAAATTTCAGTTTTGACCATGAAAAAGTAAATGGCAAGTGATCTACCTTCTTACAAAAATATCAGCTATAATATGTATAAAATTTATACATGGACTAGCTTCAGGCATTGAGCAAAAAGAGGTAAAAAGTTGTGATCCTGGAGGGAAAGGAATCATAAGAGGGAAGCTCCAACATTCAAAACAACACTGTGCCTGGGGGAGCTTTTCAAACTGTATCACAGGAAATGGAACGCAATCATGAACCAGTTTTTTGAATGAGTAAAATAAGTAGAAATCAAACTGGCATTCCTGAGACATCTAGGATTTGAGAGACAATTAAACTAAAAGAGTTAATGTACAAACGAGATCCCTAAAACTGCTTCCTTCAGCCTGTATCATAATATTAAGTTAAGTATACCATGGGCAATGTTCTGCAAGGTTTGGCAGAAAACACTATTGGAGGGTTGTGAGTAAAATACAGATTATAAAATTTGTACAATTAAATGGAGTCATTAACTATCAGATCATGTAGTACGAAGTGGCCCTGCTATAAAACACGTAATGTTTTTAAGCACACATGGATCATTCAAAAAGATGAACCATTGTTTGGAACATGAAACAGGTCTTGATAAATTTTAAAGAGTTTTAATCATACATAATATATATCTTGATCAAAATTAAATTAAATTAAAATTAATAACAGAAGTAGCTGGAAAATCCTCAAGTAGTTGAAAACTGATCAATAGAGTTCTATATAGTCCTGAATAAAGAATAAATAAATAATAAGAAAATATAAAAACATTTTGAACTACATAATGATGAGAACATAATCAAAATTTTAGTGATGTATTTAAATCAATGCTTAAAGGGACCTTTATAGCTTTGGAATTTTTCTATATTTTATTCATTTCATTTCATTTCATTTCATTTCATTTCATTTCATTTCATTTCATTTCATTTCATTGTGACTCCACGCCCAATGTGAAGCTCAAACCCATGACCCCTGAGATCAAGAGTCACATGCTCTACCAACTGAGCTAGCCAAGTGCCCCTACACTTCTATAGCTTTGAATGTTTATATTAGATAAGAAGAAAATTTTACGTCAATGGACAATGCTTCCATCATTGAAAGCTAGGAAAAGGAAAGTAAATTAAACCTAAAGCAAGTTAAAATATGGAATGAAAAACAGAAGAGCTGAAATTAATAAGAAAAGGACAAATAAAAAAATGAATAAAATTAAAAGTAGGTTATTTGAAAGTAGATTACTTCTACTTTAATCTTCTAATCAGTAGATTACTACAACTGATAAAACCCTAGCAAGGCTTATAAAGGAAAGAGTGAAATCAAAGTGTCATAAAGGATTGCAAACTCACGGTTCAATACACCCTTCCAATTTCACTGGTTGTTGGTAGAATTACTAATATTCACTCATTAGTGAAAAAGGGGACATCACTACAGATCCTGTAAACATTAAAAAGGTAATGATAATAAAATAGAAAGAAGTAATACTCTCCATTTATTAAATGGATCCAGCAAAATATTGACACTCTTTGCTTACACTAAGAAGATAAAAATTGGACAGATAAATGATGCTCATGGAAGCTCATGGGATGAAAAATTGAATATTTTTAATATGCTTATTCTTGGGGTGCCTGTGTGGCTCAGTTGGTTAAGTGTGAGACTCTTGATTTTGGCTCAGGTCACAATCTCACAGTTTGTGGGATAGAGTCCCACACCCGGCTCTAAGCTGGCAGTACAAAGCCTGATTGGGATTCTCTCTCTCCCTCTCTCCCTGGCCCTTCCTTGCTCATGGCTCACTCTCTCTCAAAATAAATAAATAAACTTAAACAAAAAAAGATGTTTATTCTTCTCAAATTGACCTAAATATTAAAAAAAAAATTCACCAGGCTCTTTTGTGCTAAAGATTTATATTAATGGGAAAGAATTTACATTAAAGTATAATTTCAATTCTAGTTAGGAAGTTAGAGAAAGAAATTAGTTTATGTACACGTCTATTTGTGTTGTCCCAGAATACAATAGAGACTCTACAGAACACAAGGTTTCTTTAAAGAAAAGAAAAGAAGGCTGAAAATTTAGTATTAATGAGGAAATGGTCAAAGAAAGACTTTGGAGAAATCAAATAAATAGGGGTTAAGGGCAGTGGGTGTAGACTTTCAACTTCACCTCTGCCTAGTTCTGCAAGGGATAAGGGAGATAGCTTTAAAGCACTCAGTCACTGTCCAGCACATACTAAAACACCTTATGCAGAGTTATCATTACTAGTATTAATGTTGGAAACAAGAATGAAAGTGTAAGAGTCTTATGAAGTCTGAGATTCACTTTTGTCAGACTCCATTAGGTTGGGAAAGAAGAAGAAAGAAATGGAACAAGGCCATTTGCATTAATCCAAATTAATACTCCATCTGAATAAAATATTTTTATTGAAAATGTTTTTATTAGACATTATAAAATTTCCCATAATTTATCCAAATAAGTGTATCGACAATTCACCAAGGAAAATAACCCAGCATTTTCACAGAAGGCTTTCTGCATGATTTTATTCATATTACTCTATTTAATCCAATCAAAATAATTATAAATGATGAGAATATATTTTGAATTTGAGGCTTCAAATTTGAGAATAACTCTTGTTTTATTTAGCTTTTTTTTCAATGTATAATTGAAGACTAAGAATTAACTTATTTTGAGTGGAAAAAATTAAGTGAGGAAAATAAAATTTTTCTTCCATTAAGAAACCATTTATCTTCCATAGCTCAATGCTTGCCTATTCCAAGAACAGCCAAATGTCCTTACCTTTTTCAGAAAGGCATTAATACCTGTTGTGAAAAACCTTTATTACTGCTAATTGTTCCAGCAGCAGTGAATGGGAAACAGCAGGCCTAGGGGTTGTCTGTGACTATCTACAATAAAAGGAAGTTCTATACTTCATGGACCTCTAAGCATGCAGCTAACCCTCCTGATCACAAAAGGTACAGAGTGCCATTAAAAGGCATCGAGATTTCCTGAAGACAATTATAAAGGCATATAACATCTGTTCTCAATCATGGGCGACAGAAGAGAAAATGCGCACCCCATGATATGTTACATACAACAAAGAAGTCCAGCTGTGTGAAGAAAAGCATGTGAACAGGCGATGGCCAGGCAAGAACAGTGCAAAGTAAGCATTGTTCCAATGACAGTGACCCATGGCGATCTCTTTGAGTAGCTCTGTGGTGCCAAGCTCTGTTTGTTCTCCTACAAAAAGGGCCACCTGGGACATCCTCAATTATTGGTGCTGTTCATAAAAGAGTACTATTCACCAGACAATTTGGGTTTAACATTTAAAGTGACAAACTTCAAAAAAGCTACATGGGGGCAAAGCATTTTCTTAGCCCTTTGTTCTAATTGTCCAGGATTGAAAATACCTTTATCTCCTTATAGAAATCTATGCCATTCCAAACCATTTTTACAGAATATAAAACAGAACCAAAATAGTTTCATAATAAGTGTCAATAGGAAAAAATTATTGTGGAAAATAATGATTAGAGAGAATTATGCAACCGTTTACACCGCTGGCCCTGCCACTTCCTTCTGTCTCTCATTCTTACTGGGCTTCAGCCAACTTTCCCCTTGTGGTTTTCCCCACATAACATGTGCCTCCAACTGGGCCTTTGTATGTGGTGTTCTGTCCACTTGGGATGTTATTCACCCAGTTAGTTACCCACATCTTGCTTCCTCATCACCTGAATTTACTTACTGACATTGCCATCACAGTAAGGCCGTTTCTGAAAAGCCCAATTAAAACTGAACCCATTCCACACCTTTCCTGCTGTTTATGATTTATTTTTTCACATAGCATTTTCGTACATAATAATATCTTCTTAGAAATTAATTTTGTATATTTGTTATCTTTTCCTGGAAAACATAAGCTTTATGAAGTCAAAACTGAAGCTCTTTCGTTCAGTGCTGCCTCATCAATATCCACATGACAGAAGTCAAAATTATTTCTCAAACAATTGAATGACTTGATGACTCTTTGGTTCTAAAATTCGACTGGATAGTAAAGGGTTAATCCAGCAGGTTTAGGGTGCTCAAAGCTACATGTTCTACATAAAGGACTGGCCCTTCACCCACTTAAAAGGGAGATTGCCTCTGAGCCCTTTAAAATATCCTGCCTGATAAGAATGTCTTTCTATACCTGAGACATTAAACCACGCAGGTGGTTTATGGTAACACTGTAATTTATGGTGACCATCTATTTTTGTTTACCTGGGATCTGAGGCCACTCTGTCAGTTTGACCTCTGGGGGATTGGAGTCCAAGTAGCTTAGGTCATTAACATCAGTATTCCATGCCTCAGGACAACCATTAATAAAAACCCTGGTCAAGGGTCAAGAAGGCCTGAGCTTCATTTTTTGACAACACTTGGCAAATGTCATCATACATTGTTGCTATCTCTTTTACTCTACTGGGTCAAAGACAGTAGAGGTCAGAGGGACAGTTGAAAGGTGGTGCCTCGTTCCTCCTACACTATGCCATATACACCTTTGCCCTTTACTGATTTAAATCTGTATCCTTCCACTATAATACACTGTAACTGTGAGTATAGCAGCTTTCCAGAATTCTGTAGGTCTTTCTAGCAAATCATGAAACCTAAGAGTGGTCTTAGGGACCTATGAGGCAGTAAAGACATCCATACTTGGATAAAAGTGACTAATCATCATTTTGTGGTCAAACTATAATTTCTTATTTATGAAACTCAATGTTTAGGGTCCATTCCATTAAACCTACAAAGTTTAGATTCATTTATGTGAATAAATAATGGTATTCTTTGCAAAAATAACAATACACTGATTTTTGATAAATAAGTATTTGAGAGTCATTATCATATAGATATCAGTAGTACAATATTAATATAATTGATTGTTTCCATTTCCAACACTGAAATTACCTAGGAAAAATAGATGTAAATTAGCATGGTGTCTCAAAATGAATATAAGCCACACTCTATGAAAAATAGCGCATATTACCATTTTTTCCTGTTTTGAATAACTTTGAGAACCAAAGTGGACACGCACATAATCAAAAATATAAGTCACGGGTTTGCAAATATAAATTAGACACATACAATAGATAAATTATTCACAACTATACAAGACCACATATTTCTTTCAACTTATACTAATGTAATGTGACTACAGTACCCTTATCAGTGATAATGAATTCAAAAGGAACTTGAATGCTCCCTAGATATCATGACCACATATATCCCCTTGATTAAATTAAAGCACCTGATGATTACCTTGGATTCTTTACATATACATAAAAATCCAACCAATTATATTTTGTATATCTGTGTGATATCCACAAACTTGCTAAGGATATTTGATTTTGTTGAATTGCTCAAAAAAATAAACACTTAAATTTTATAGCATGCTGAACTTGCACACATGTGCATGCATTAGAGGAAACAAATATTTTTGACAACTTTGAATTTTATGCATTTTGAAAAAGAGAAAAGAAAATACATTTGGTAATTATTTGAGTTAAAAACAGAAATGCAAATATCCATTGATGTTCTTTTTTCCAAATTTCCCATGATATATCAAAACCACCTGAAGTTTACTCACTTCACTATTTCCCATAAAAAAGCAGAAGAAACAATTCTGTTTTAAAGCTTAATAAAACTGTAATGTGTGTGAATATTATTTAGTATTTTATATATGATTTTTACATTTAGTATATTTAATATACTAAAAATTCAATGACAAATTACTAAGTAAATATAATACTAAAAATATACAAATATGTATAAATATATTCATATATAGCAATAGGCAGACACATATACATTTCTGTGTTTGTGTATACATGTGTGTGTATCCATAAGTAATATATTTAGTAAACAGCATATTTATTAATTTAGTATTTTATATATAGCTACATATAAAATATATGATATATATACATGTATATAAATATATATTTCACACACACACATGCGCACACATACACACCTGGGTGCACGTGTGCATATCTCCAAGTAGAAGTTTTAGAAATCTGAGGAGAGAAGAATTTCATTATCATTGTATGGGGGCAGAGCAGTACTAATATTTAAAGGCAAATCTTTAGAGACTAGGAATCCTGCACCATATAGATGGTCACCTCAATGAAGAGATTCTAAGTCCTTACTCTTTTTAAATTCTTCCAGATATGCTTACAAGTGAAAACCTGGAACCAAGTTGATTTTACATATAAATTTAAATATTTTAGCAGTTTTCCAGTAATGCAAAAAAAGAAAAACAAAGCCAAAAATGATAAATACCATTTTGAGCCAAGGCTTCACATATTCATTTAATCAAATTTAATGGAAAAATATTACCAAGAATACTGCGGTTTCTATTCTTTTGTTGCAACTTCATATTATTTAAGTAGTTACTAGAATGATCACACAATCTAAGTTCAAGATAGCAAGTAAAAAATGTTCTGTTCAACATCAATTTATTCCAGTTTATCTAGATACAGAACACTTAGGTCAGACAGCTATCAGACCTTTTATATCTGAAGGCCCTCTTAGTAATGTTCACTTTGAAATCATTTTTTGGCGTATTATCTGCAAATCTCCAATAAAGCATTATGAAGTACAATGGCCCCCGACGTACAGATGATTTGACTTATCATTTTTTGACTTACAATGTGTGAAAGTCATTCGTATTCACCAGAAACTATATTTCAAATTTTGAATCCTGATGATCTCCGAGGCTAGCCCTATGCAGGACATACTCTCTTTTGACGCTAGGCAGTGGCAGCGAGCTGTAGCTCGCAAGCAGTCAGCGATCATGAAAGTAAGCAACGGATACATTTACAGCCATTCTGTACCTACACAACCATTGTGTTTTTGAGCTTCAGAACAATGTTCAACAAATTACATGAGATATTCAACATTTCATTGTAAAACAGGCTTTGTGTTAGATGATTATGCCCAACCCTAGGCTACTGTAGGTGTTCTGAGAATGTTTAAGGTAGGCTAGGCTAAGCTATGATGTTCAGTAGGTTAGGCGTATTAATGCATTTTAGCTCATGACATTTTCAATTTAAGATGGGTTTATCAGGATATAACCTTATTATCAGTTTGAGGAAGATCTATACTTGACTTTAGGTAATAATATTAATTTCATATATATTGTAGACACTATAATTTTATGGATTTTCAAAAGATTCATATAAATTTAGTAAATTAAAAATAATATTAGTGATTTGGATTTATATGATTATTTCTGGATTGATTATTGCCATAAGTCATCATTCAAATCTCACTTAGATTATTTCTTTAAAAAGATGATATTATATTTCAAGTATACCCATATTGAGAAAATTAGAAAGAATTTTATAAATAAAATTTCTAAAAACCCACTAAGTTCTTAGTGGTTTTATGAGTATTATCATAATTTATGTTGATATATTTATTACTATAGATTTCTTCAAAGAAACACTAATGTTTACAGTTTAATTGTTTATCTGGAAATATCTGGATTGTTTTTCTAAGCAAAGTTAATTTTAATTACACAATCATAAATTCTAATGAGTTTCACATATGGGCATGTGTGGTCATGAGTGGCATGTGTGGTCATGGTCATGAGTTTCACATATGGGCAGAGAGAGGGAGAGAGAGAGAATCCTAAGCAGGCTCTGCACCATCAGCACAGAGCCCATCATGGGGCTCGATCCCACTAACCATGAGATTATGACCTGAGTCGATATCAAGAGTTTGGTGCTTAACCTACTGAGCCACCAGGCACCCCTACAGTATGGTATTTTTGAATGATGATCTTGTCCATGGAGCCATGGTCTTCAAGTGTTACAAAAGAAGTGTTACAAAAGCAATGCCTCTCTTCTTGCCAGTGCCTCAGTCAGTCACAATTTCAATCACCTCAATTTTCCCATACTGTTTAAAATAATCTCTGAGATGATGTCCTTCAGTGTCTTCTTTAATGCCACCAACAAAAACATTTTTCACAGTTAAGTGGTACCAGGTCTTTGAGAATCTTCTCTTGAGATTATTCTTTTCTCTTTGGTTCCACACCTCTTCCATCCACTTTGTGTGGCCCTGATTCATGGCTGCATCCACCCCCTCCACAGGGGCATACATGATAGACCCTAACCCTCTGGAAAGTTTGGTGTTTGGATCTCTCATTCCTACACACTCTGTAAATGTTCCCCGTTGCTCAAAATGGTTCCTCAAACTCTTATCAATTATTTTTAAAGCTCAAACCTCGGATGAAGAGCCTCCACAGTTCTTCAGGCTCTTTGGGAGATTCTGGTTTAGACATGACAGCAGTGGGAGGGCAGACTTTAACGATGCTTCCTCGGCAGCATTCATGGGAAGAAAGGGGAATTCTGTATTTTTTAATCAATTTTTATGTAAACCTGAAACAGCTCTAAGAAATAAGCCATTAATCATCAAACAAAAGTAATAATTATATTTATTATTACAATTAATAATTATTATACAGAAAACAATACAAAAGATATGCAAACACACGCAAATTCTTAAAATTGCACATATCTATGACCTCTGCATCTTCTTTTTCTTACTAGCCAAACCTATTTTTTCTCTAAATCTGAATTTTCTACTAACTTTTTAACTGCCTTTGTCTGACTTCTAATACCATATGTTATTCATGGAAACAACTGTCCCTAAGGTAATCAATGACATGCATTTCTCTAAATCTATTGAAAAGTTTGGTTTTCATTTTACTTGATCAAGCAACAGAATTTGACAATATTGTAGTATTTTTCCTTCTGTAAATTCTCTGTGTGTGTGTGTGTGAGAGAGAGAGAGAGAGAGAGAGAGAGAGAGAGAGAGAGCGGGAGAGAGATCATACTGCCTTGCTTTACTGTGATTATCTTTGGCTACTCCCCAGTAGATTTCTTTTCAGGCTCATTATCTTCCTCCACTCTGCAAATTAACTGTATTTCTACATTGTTCAGTTGAAACCCTTCTTTGTGTTTATTCTAAGATTTCTCCCTTGAAAAATAAAATGCTTTACTTGTTATTTATGGACTTTATGTATTCTAGTTTACTCATCTGAGTTTGTGATCAATGACATGATTGACAAATTTACTTGTGTGTTTCAAAGTTACTTTAAATCAGCAAGTGCACACTAAATTTATGTTCTCTTTCAAAAGTCAATCCTTTCTTAGAAAACATCATCTTTTTAATCACTTGAAAAAAACGAAACAACAAAAGGTCATTCTGATAACATCTTTCCATCTTGATCTATATCCAAGGGCTTTAGTTTCAAATAATAGAAAAATCTTGCTGGTTTAAACCAAAAAGTCAATATATTGACAGCTTTAACTTAATAGTTTGGAGGTTGGATGGAATACAGACATAGTTCTTTTACATCACTAGCTATGTTTCTTGGTGAATCTCTTTTCTATACCCTTATCTGTATCCAAGCTTCAATTTAAGGTTGCAAAACACTAACCATCATACACAGCAGTGTATGTTTCATTATTCAGAACAAGGGCAGAAGGAAAATCACTCTTCTGACAACTCTAACATAAAAGCTTTATTTTCTTCTGGTTTGAAGATACTGGGTAACTTGAATAACCTTGAGCCACAAACATTACACATAAGATAGTATTGGTTTTTTTAAACTAATCAAGGTCTGTTCTTGCAGTTATGACTGTGTTAATCATATTCAAGCAAATGGAGTAGTTTTGAAGGATTATTAAAAAGGTGATAGCCAACTTCAGAATCTATCATTTGTCCACTTAATATTCATATATATCCTCTTTCACATGCAGAAAGTTTCTAAAATGAACGTGTTTAAATTCATTATACTCAAACATTTTCAAAGGGACACAAATCAATGTTTATTCTAGTTGCTGTGGTAAGCTTTGGTTCTAGAATCTTAGCTAGATCAGCTCTCATTTTAATTGTATATTGTCAGTGCTCCTCATGTTCCAGTAATTGATAAAATATCTACTTCTAACACACATGATCTATATTGAAAAAGAACAGAACGTGTGGAGGGAATTACCTTAGTTAATGTGCTGATGTGTGAATTAGTCACTATTGTGGGATGCTGACATGTTTAATGTGGGTGACTTGGCAGGTAGTGGGGTCTGAAAGATTAGCTAAATAATGAAGAATAAAAAGATAAAGATCAAATTGTAAAAGTTCTAAATGATAAAGCTCAGAATTAAGATTCTAATAGCCAAAAATATTATTAAGTAGGGACACAATTATGTCACTTTTGATAATTATGTGTACCCTGTGCTGGCGTAAAGAAGATGGAGTCATGAAGCTATTTAGTCAAGTGAAACTTAATATTGAGCAGTGAGGTCTGTTCAAAGAAACATGAAAAAAGTTAAGAGCCATATGGATGTAAGACAATGAGAGAGGTGACAGAATCAAGCACACACTATATGTTTTAAATTTTAGTGGGATTTTTTTTGCACGAGTATCTTATTTGTATATGCAGTCAATAGTTTATTATTACTTTATATTATTTGTTAAAGTTTATGTATTTTTGAGAGAGAGAGAGAATGAGTGTGGGGAGAGTAGAGAGAGAGAGAGAGAGAGGTCAAGAGACAGAATTCTAAGCAGGCTCGGCAGCCTCAACATACAGCCTGACACAGGGTTCCAACTCATGAAACATGAGATCATGACCTGAGCCAAAATCAAGAGTCAGACGCTAACCGACTAAGCCACTCAGGTGTCCCTAATCTTATTTTAAATACATGTTCTGCTACCTTGTAAAATAAAATGGGAGAAGTATTTTTTTTCATTATCTAGATGAATTTGTGTAAAGCAGGTGTTTTCCCCTTAAATGTTTGAAGGAATCTACAATGAAGTTTGTCCAAGACTAGAGTTTTCTTTTTGAGAAGGTATAAAATGATGAATTGTAGTTTATTAATAGGTAGAGGGTTATTCATATTTCTTTTTTTTTTGTAATTTTTAATGTTTATTTTTGAGAGAAAGGGAGAGAGAGTGCAAGCAGGAGAGGGGCAGAGAGAGGGAGACACAGAATCTGAAACAGGCTCCAGACTCCAAGCTGTCAGCACAGAGCCTGATGCAGGGCTCGAACTCACGAACCATAAGATCATGACCTGAACCAAAGTCAGGAACCCCATCAGATTTCTTATTCTTATGTCAATTATATTGAATTTTTGAGAAAAATTTTACATACACATTTTTTTAAGTTTTCGTAATTTTTATTTTTTTTATATTTGTAAGATATATTTAGAAATATTTCTTTTTATTCCTGTAGAGAAAATATTTTATTTTCAGCTTTATTAATAGAATACATTTGATTTTTTTATAAATTTTTGTTTTTAAAATTTGTTTTCTTTTTTTTAAGTTTATTTATTTAGAGAGACAGAGAGGGGGGAAGGGCAGAGAGAGAGAGAGGGGGGGGGGAGACGGAATGCCAAGCAGGCGCCATGTTGTCAGCACAGAGCCCAGCACCGGTTTTGAACCCCCAAACCATGAGATCATGACCTGATCTGACATCAAGAGTCAGACGCTTAACCGATTGAGCCACCCAGGTGCCCCTTTAAAAATTGATTTCTGATCTCATATTTATCATAATTTCCTTCTACTTCTCTTGGAACCATTTTGCTTTGCTTTTTCTAGCTTTGTATACTATTTACTACTATATTCGTTTCCTGTGGCTGCTATAACTAATTGGGTGGCTTCAAACAAGAGAAATTTATTCTCTCATGGTTCTGGATGCCAGAAAACCAAACTCAAGGTGTTGAAAAGGCTGTTCAACCTCAAAAGTCTCTTCGGGAGGCTTGAATCTTTGCCTTTTCCAGTTTCTGGTGGTTTCTGGCTTTCCAACCCTGGGGATTCATCCCTCCAATCTCTTCCTCTGTAGTCACATTGCTCCTTCCTCTTCTGTCTGTCACAGCTCCCTTGTGGATCTCCTACAAGGGAAATTGATATTGGACTAAGGGACCAAGGGGGTACACAGGATGTTCTCTTTATTTCAAGATTCTTAACTTAATTACACCTATAAAGACCCTTATTCTAAATAAGGTAAGAATCTCAGGTTCTGGGAATTAGGTTGTAGACATATCCTTTGAGGGCTACCATTCAACTTACTGCACTTTGGTAGTTACAGTTTAAATCATAGCGTTCCTGACAGGCGCTTAAGGCTCGCCCACTGAAGACAGACTCTGCAGGTTCCCACAAGGTATGATGCATTTTACTTGCATTATTATTTGATCCAAAATATTATTAGATTCAAAATGTTTTGTGAATTCTTCAATGAAACACAGCATGTAACATATTTAGAACTATGTTGCTTAATACTATTGTGTCACATCTTCAGTAGTAATTTTTAGATTGCTTTCACTGTGGTTAATAATTAGTCCCAGGATGGTTTTGTTCTTTTAAATAAATTTATATTTTCCCAGAATTTAATCAACATTAAAAGTTCCCACCTTCTGTTGGTATGACTTTTACCAAGTTTCTTAATCTTGATATTCAAACATTATCTTTCTTGAGTTTTTGTCTGACTTTGTACTGTGGTATCGATATCTCCAATTATGATTCAGTATCTTTCAATTTCAACTTTAGTCAGTTGTTGCTTTATTATATATTTTAAAGTTAAGTTATTAGCTGCATTAAAATTTAGGATTTTTATAGCTTTTAAAATTGAACCTTTAATCATAGCTAAATGTTCCTTTTTATAGCATATAATATTTCTCCCTTTAAATCTATTTTGACTCATAGTCATACAGTGTCATCAACTTAAATATTCACATATGCTTCCATGGCAAATGATATGCAGAATATCAGGCTAATCTCTTCCTTGTGTTTATGTTATTTAACCCTTTCAAATTAGGTCACTTTGACAATCTGGAAGTTCAGTTTTTGTCTATCATTGCAATGAAAAGGCCAAAAATCTTAAGAATGCTCATTCCTCCTCATTTTCCATTCCCTGCACTGTTAATCCACACATGCCCTGGATGAAATAGCAGTGGGAAATGTGTAACTTATAACACCATCTTTTTCTATGAGGTACTGGTCACTTGAGTTTAGTTTTCTTGGCTGTACTCTGAGGCCTTCAAATAATTTATTTGTGCATTTTATACAATGTTTATAATTGATCTCTGTAAGTGGCTTTAACTCTGATATAGCTAAAATCCATTGTGTTTAATTAGGGTGGTTGGGGGTAAGTAGGCAATACTGGAACAGGGATGAATTACTTGATTCTCATTCATTTCAAGTCATGCCCGGAGGCAATCTGCCCTTTAAGGTGGACACAGCTTATCACAATCAAACTTCTAATAGTTCTTCGGAATTCTTGATTCAACTCATAGCTATTACTCTGCGTTAGTTGTGGGAAGAGGAGACACACACATAAAGCTGTGGCTTATAGAAGAATAGAAGTTTATTTCTCTCTAATGGAATGGTTCAAATGAAAATGTTCCTGGTTAGTATAGCAGCTCTTCCATTGTAAATATACTGCTGTTTCAATCTCTATGTTCACAGTGGATGCCATGGTTTTCATCTTCCCACAGTGTGGGGAATAAGCTTAGGAATTCCCTGGGCTTATACCAATGGGTTAACAAGGCTTAAAGGATTACAAAGCCATAGGATCACACCTGAGTTTGGGTAAACAAGATTAGGACCCCAGAATAGAGAGGGAGGGGCAAAGGCCCCAGAATAGAATAGGGAGGGGGTGCAGAGCCCCCAGAATAGAGAGGGAGGGACAAAGGCCCCAGAATAGAGAGGGGCACAAAGGCACCCAATACAAAGTTATATGAGGTAAGCAAGATTAGGCCTTCAGGGAGGAAGCACCCCACAATTTAGTAGTATAGCAGAAAGCTACTTTCACAGGAGGGAAGGACCAAGTTAGGTAAACAGGTAAATTGAGGTATAGACTGCTGTGCTGCAGGTGAACAATCCCAGAGCTGGTTAACAAAAGAAAAGGTGCCTTGTTAACTGCGAGGTTATTTCCCCTATCTGCCTTATACCCTAGGCTAACTAAGATAAAGAGATACAGTGCCTCCTGTCTCCCTTAACAACCATCTGCCCATCTGCAGGGCACCAGGATTTTGTTTTATATTGACCCAAACCCCAAACACCGTATATCTTCAAAACCCCCCTTTCCCTCATGCCCATGAGTTAATGTTCACCAATTCATTGTTTCCTGGTTCATGGCCTCACATTTGTGAGCCTCTGATCCTAATAAATATGGGGCAAGGACCCTTATTTGGGGCTTTTGTCTTTTCCAGGACATTAGCTATCTCTTGCCTTTCATCCTGCATCCTGCTCTTTTGTTGGCCAAAAGAGAACTTCATATTTAGAGTCTATGACACCCCAGAACTTGCTAAGAGATAGAAAAGTAGGGTAAAAGATGTTCATTCTTATTTAGAAGTGACCCATAAGTGGTGTACTGGCACAAGAATTTGGATACATAGCCACAACATGCTGCATTAGTCAAGATGAAACTTGAGAGTTCCACAAATAAAGAAGGAAGTGGATATAACTACATAGCTAGAAGTCCCTGTCATAGTTCTTTGCTTTCCCAGGAATGGAAAAGGCATGAACAAGATATTCCTACACCATGGATGTTTAATGCCAAACACGAAACTCAAGCTCTGGTCTTTTGTAAGGAGTCAGATATTACCACCCCCACTCCTGCACGGTCACTTTCTACCAAATAATATTAGTATTAGGTGACACTGTTCTCCTGAGAATGCACTCATGGAAAATTACACTGTGTAAAGTACATCCTCCACAGACAGTTTATAGCTTATTATAGCATACTCACAACGACATAGAATGGAATTTTTTATGCAGGCTTTCAGTTCAGTTTCTTCTAAGCTTTGCAACATATTTCATTTTCTCTTTGACTGACTTTTACCACATCAAAGTCCAGTTTTGTGAAGTAGTGTTTTAAGTACAATTCTGGAAGTTTAAGGTAGGTATCATATTTCAATACATTGCATGTAATACTTTGGCTTCCCAGGATATACAGGTCAGTATCAAAACTGTCATGTTAGGACATTCTAAGTCCACATGGCAAGCCATCCTTTTCACAAAATTTAGTCATTTATCTTTGTCAATCAGCTTAACTACAGTTTGTAGTACAGTTAATATTATTAAGACATCTGTTTCAATGCACAATGGAAATAGAAGTACAGAATAAAATTACCTTTTAATCATTTTTTTTAAAATTTATTTTATAGGGTTTTAAATGAAACTATTGGAGTTAATGGTGATAACCAAATTGGAAGTATCTCTTATGGCTGAGTGAATCTTTAACACATTCAGAAGAGCTTCTCATTCTGCACATCAATTATCACCATTGTATGTTTCCCAAGGATCATTTATGATGGACTTTCTCTGAAAATGTAGAGATATAGATGCCTAAACATTTCAAGTTTGAGTATTTTATCTTTTTAAAAAAGATACATTTGGTAAATGGAAATAAGGTTTGACAAGGTCAAGTATACTTACATTAGATCAGCTGTTGTGGACTGTTCCAACTGTGTTTTTCTGTCCAGTCTATATGTATTGTTCAAGATAAAGATATTTTGCAGGAAAGAGATACTTTGTAAATAGTTATTGAATGGGAAGATGAATGAAATAAATAATCAATAGAGAAAACTAAAGAAAAATGAATACCCATTTTTATGTGGCATGTATGAGTCGACATTTGAAAATTTACATGAGGCCATCTGAAAAGCATGAGGTAATTTATGTCTAGAATTCCAGAACTGGGTCACAGTTTTCTACACTGAATAATTTATACAAATATGTATATAAGGAATACCTTTTTAATAAATGTTGAAAATAAATCCCAGATCACTAATATTCCATTAAGAAGGTTAAATTTAATTGTGTGTGTTACAGATCTTATATTTCCATTTACTCAACTGACAAGGAAAATGTAATTATTTTTGAAACATTATAATATGCTAAGAATGTGTGACCTTTCCACAGTTTAAGCAGTAAAGCTCACTCAAAGGTGTTCTGCTCAAGCTTAATATTAGTATACCTAAACTACACTGATTTTTTATTAAACATGCTAACGTACCAACTACCAATGGCATATCCTGTGAAGTGTTAGAAAAGACGACCAAGTATTAAATGAAGAAGAATTGCTCAATACTTGATAAAATTTATTTTTCTACAATTATGCTGACCTGTTTACATAATACTTGGGAAGACATATTCTTATTTAAAATACTCATTTTAATGTATAATGTAAAATTTCTCATGAAAAATACAATCTTATTTTCATGTATTTGGAAAATCAGATGTTCCTGTTCAGTGGATAATTACTGATATACTAACGTTACATGAATAGGATAAAACAAGGTTCTGTACTAAAAATATTGAAAACTTTAAAAGTTGTGAATTAATCCTTTCAATTTTATGTTCTGGTGTTTTAGAGATGCTCAGAAACCAGAAGTCACATAAATGGGTTAATTCTAAAATTGTTTAAACATTAACCATCATCACAATTTAATGTTTAACAATTCTTGCCAGATTCATGACTTCATATATTTCACTAAATAGAACTTTTCCCTTATTTTATTAATTGTAGATTGCATATGATTCTTAATGAAATATTCACATTTCATTGACAAACCAAGGTAGCACTGCAGGTGTCCCAAGTTGTAAAATGTCACACACATTTTAGTAAAAGTGTAAGCACTATTAACTGAGGATTTAAATACATTAGCTCACGTGATTCTCTCAACAGCTCCATATAACAGAATAATTAGGTAAAATAATATGAGTTTCTATAATAGATAAGGCCCCAAATCTTAGTGGCTCCCTTAACACAATAGAATTAATCTTATTCATGTGAATTCTAAATGAGGGCTTCCTGATTTGGACTCATTTCCATCCAATCTATTCAGGATACCAGGCTGATAAAAGTTCTTCCTATTTCAAGACAATATTGCTGGGGACATCAATATCCAATCAGCAGATTGGGAAGTGAAAGAATCATATTCAGGAAGTTATGATAAGCCAGACTTTGCTCTAATTTCACCGGTTCTAACTCTGTCACATGGTAATGACTCAGAAAACAGGGAGCCTTATGAGCACAGGGAAAATGGTCTATTTTCTGTGCCACCAGTCTCTTATTACAGTTTGCCCTTCTGTTCATCAAATCCCAATTTCATTATTTTTCTGCACACAGAATATGTTCATTCTCTGATAAAGATTCAGGGTATATCTAACAAGTTTCTGTATTCAATTAAATGGAGCTATGATGTAGATAGAATATAGGAATGAAGAAGACTAGTAATTTGTTCTCAACTTATACAATACTCAATGGTAGAGTAGGAGCAAGATCATTGCAACTAACTTCCCCATCTTGAAAATGAAGTAGAGAGAAACTCCAATGGAACGGTAAAGTCCTGCCAACTGGAATTGAAAAGATCCTTGATTGCAACCTAACTTTGCTCTCTGAGAAAATTCTCTCATTTGTTTCCTTTTGGAGCCCCTTGCTCACCTTTCTTGGACATCCCTTGTCCTTTCCTCTCAGGCCACACAAAGTGAATATTGAGGCAGAAGGCTGCCTCTGGTATGTGAGGCTTCCATAGACAGCCTCCCAGGCATGCAAGTTTGAGAACTTGAGTTCTGTTAAAACCTGTATAGTCAAGATATATTTTAGTTCCAGTAGCTAGTTTCATTGGCATTCCCTTAGAAGAATAGTAGGTTTCTAATTCATTTGTTTCTAGTAAGTACCATGTGCCAGTAACTATACTGGAATTCTGTACTAGACAAAACTCCAAAATGTAATTCCTTTCCTTGCCTTACTTTGCATTCTATTCTCTTCTTTTCGAAAAAAATGACAGCTACACTGAGGCAATCTGACTTACATGGGAAAGAAATACTCTCAGTCATATTTGTGTCACAGGGATGATTCTTAATTGGCTGCTTGTACACACTTTTTTTTTCAGCTTATTTTTCCCTTCAAGGTGAAAGAAGAGCCAATTTATCTACCTGTTGAGGCTTCACATTAGCTGGCAGTTTTCATTCCAACAGGTAAAATTATTGTGTCATTTACAGGTGAGAAGAATGAAGTACAAACTAAAGGTTAGGTGGCATATCTTGTGTTAAACAGCTAGTGGTTTTGAGGCGAAGGTTTAAATTCAGCCATTTTCCAAAAGACAGCATCCGCTTCTATACTGTCCCTCACATCTGTTATCTTCTGCCCATAGCACTTCTCTCTATGGGGCTTAAATACCAATCTATATGGCATAGAAGTGGGATAGACTTTATCCCATGCCCCCATCATCCTCATCAATCATTAGTATGCGTTTCTTCAGAGCTAATCCCTCTTCTATGTTTCAGTGACAAACTGAAGTTCTTATGCTCATATTCTCACTGATATGGTTATCTGGAAGTAGATGCCATTAACATTTCTTCTACGCCCACGGGCAAGTCCAAGTTTTTCTTACACTGCCAGAACAGCTCATGCTACATATGCAAATCTCCAAACATATGACAAATTTGCATTTTTGCAGTGGTATTGACTTTTTTTTTAAGATAATGCACACATGTTAAGTCTAGGGTTATATATATGCATGTTTGTGTGACCACATCATACATTTTTCATAGCACTTTGAATTAGAGTGGAAAAATATTTTAAGTGGCATAATATGATAGATATATTTATTGTGTATTTTCCCCTAAAATACTGTCTTTATTTAAACATTATCATATTTTTGTACCCATGCCTGTCAATTAGCAGAAATATTTAAAATGAACATGGGAGGACCCAGCACTGAAGATCCTAAGCAGTATGTCTGGGAGAGATCCTTTCTCTCTCTCTCTGTCTCTGTCTCTCTCTCTCTCTCTCTCTCTCTCTCTCTGTCTCTCTGTCTCTCAGTTCTGTAGTGTATTTTGATGCTTTAGGTGAATACACCAATGCTTTCTTAATTTTTTTTTATGTTTATTTTTATTTAGAGAGAAAGAGACAGAGCGTGGGCAGGGGAGCAGAGAGAGAGGGAGACACACAATCTGAAGCAGACTTCAGGTTCTGAGCTGTCAGCAGAGAGCCTGACGCTGGGTTCAAACTCATGAACCACGAGATCGTGACTTGAGCCTAAGTCGGAGACTCAACTGACTGAACCACCCAGGCACCCCATTCACTGCTTTCTTTAACAGGTCTGTGGTAGGCAAAATATTGGTTCCTCAAAATCTCAATGTCTTAATTCCAGGAAACTGTGAATGTATTACCTTGACATGTCAAAAGGGATTTAGTATATATGATTAAGATTAAAACCGAGATAAGAAAATTATCTTAGATTATCCTGGTGGTCCTAAAATAATCTCATGAATTCTTAAAAGCAAAGAATCAATCAATCCCAGCTATGGTCAGAGGTAGCAATCGTCATAGCTATGGTCATAGGGAACTATGGAAGGAAAGGGCCAAGGAATGTTGTGACCTCAAGAAACTAGAAACGCAAACAAATGGATTCTCTCTTAAAGCCTCCAAAAAGGAATGCAGCCTCACCTACTCATTGATTTTAGCTCAATGAGACCTGTGTTAGACTTCTAACTTATAGAAATGAAGACATTAAGTCTGTATTGTTTTAAGCCACTAAACTTGTGGTAATTTGTAACAGCAACAATAGAAAACTAATATGCTGTCTTTATAACTTATATATAACTTCATTTTAACACCTGATTGTTTCTTATTTCTTTTTAGTAGGATCTCTTTGTATTAAAAACCAACCACACCAAACAAAACAAAACAAACAAAATTTTTAAAAAAAGACACCTAAGGCCAGCATCCACTTATTTTACAAAGCAAGAAATTTCAGTGTTTTACATAATCGTGAATGGTGAGTAGAGTTTCTTATTATTCCAAAATTGGCAACTAGAATACACAGCTCAGGATAGAGGATATGCTTCCCAATTTAATACTAAAGAAAGTCACAGATAAAAATTTGTGGTGTCAGAAGAAAGGACACTATTGCCTCTCCCTACTACTTGGTGTCTAGTGAACTGTAGAAACTAACCACTCTCATTCTTATCTGGGGACAGCACTTTGAAAGGAAGTTTCTTATAGTTTGACATGGTTCAGAAAGGCTGGGTGGTTCAATAAGTTAAGTGTCGGACCTCAGCTCAGGTCATGATCTCATGATTCGTGGGTTTGAGCCCCAGGCCAGACTCTGTGCTGACAGCTTGCTAAGGGCCTGGAGCCTGCTTCAGATTCTGTGTCTTCTCTCTCCCCCTCCCCCCCCCCCAACCCGCTCACACTCTCTCTTTGTCTCTCAAAAATAAGTGTTAAAAAAAGTTAAAAAAAAAAGATTTTGACATGGCTCCCTTTAAGTGAGAGCACTTTTTGTGTTTCTTCGTGGGTATTTCTGATGGCAGGAGAATTGTCATTTGGGCTGCATCAGTTGGATAGTGTATCTGAGTAGAAATGGGTAGAAACTGTATTCTTCATCAGGTATATCCTTATATCCTTAGCATAGGGCTTGGTCTAAAGAAAGCATGCAATAATTGTGTCATGAATCTGTGCTCTAATGTAAAACAACATGCATTAATTAAATGCGGAGGAAATGAGCTTTATATCCCTAAATATAAATTATAGAATTTCCATTTAAGTAATGCACCTTTCAATGTAAAATTTAAAAAAATGCCATATCTTATGCATACATATGCAGGAAAAAGCTAATTGCCAGAAAGACAAGAAGGTCATATTCAGATTTAATAATTACACAGACATGACCGAATTAACTGATAATGAGAATGAGGATAAATATGGACTTTCATTACTATGTGATAAACGGTTTAAAATTTTGTTTTACCACAGTCACACTTTCAAAAATATCATATTTGTAGTCAAATGACCTTTTCTAGGAAACAAAAGTATGTATGGCTACATAAATATTTTGCAAAATGGTTTTACGCTTAGGTAGCTTTTCTATTTAAAATTCATTATTTTGTACCCTTATATTTCAAAAGATATACTATCTAAAAATGAGGAGTCACTTAAAATTGGTTATTTTCTAAAGTCAATATATGATACAAGGTAATTAAAATGAAATAGAACACCTAGAGTAGTTCAAAATCAAACTACTTATATCCAGCTTAGAATAATGACCATATTACTAGGTAATAGCTTTTCAAATAATGTACTCTGTTTTGATATAAGAATAAGGTGGTTCTGTACGTAAATATATGATGATGGCTCATTAAAAAATAGTGGTGTCAAAACCTCAGTTAGGTAAGAAAATAAGCATATATTAGGAACACATCTAGGGAGGTCAACCAGATGCCTCTGTTGAACTTGGGTTGATTTGATCACATCTGAGAATTGGCTATCTGACAAATAATCTAGGATGATGGTGGCTCAGACGATTGGGGTAATTTGATTCTGTTCCATGTGTTGCTCTTCCTCCTTCCTGGAATGACTTGGATATCTTGAGAAAGTCCATCTGACAGCAATGGCGAGAGTAATTGCAGAAGCAGAAATGTGTAAGCCCTTTATACATCTGTCCAATAGTCCATCCCCAGAACAAGTCATAAGACCAGGCTAGAGTCAAAGTGGAAGGGCACTGAAAGTTTGTAAGGCAAATGGTGTGATCCCAAGCGGGGGTTAAAAACTGGGGACATTAATATGCCATATAGTCAGACCTCAGCTGAAATTATTCATGACTCTCCCACATTGCAAAATAGTCTCAGTCCTCTTCCAGAAACCTCAATTATCTCATCTACCGCTCATCAGTATTGGTCTGTGTGTCATCTACATCAGCGCCAGGCACAGCTTCTCCTGATTTGGAGATTTCAAGCTAAAAAGGGCAAGATATTATGCTCAACCCCCAACAAACAGTAGTTAACGGCTGTAATAAACACTGCTCTTTGAAACATAAGAGAATGGTAGGTACATGGCAGTACTGTTCTATAATAATTTTTTGATGCCACTAGGTAATCATTGTCAAGTATCCTACACCAATAGGATGTATCCCTTGATTAAGCCCTGCTTCTGCTCCCTGGGAGTAATTCACCACTTCATCATACACCATGACTTTGGGCTGTATTCTATTTTTTTTTCCATGCCTCTCTTGACTCTCCTTGGTAAGTTGTGAAAATTATACTGGGAAATATGCCCTTTGAGCAAAATTTCAATATGTTTTTCACCAGTAGAAATCTAGGAAGGATTGTATTAGTGAGGGTTCTCTAGAGAAAAAGGACCAATACGAGATTATATATAATAATGAATATTATATATATGAATGATATTAAGTATAAATAAATAGGAGGTAGCTTTAAAAAACATATGGGGATTATTCGTTTATATGCAATAGATGTCACAAACATTTTCTCCCCAGTTTGTTTTATATCTTTTGGTTTGCTAATGACTTTTGTTTTCCATATGAAGTTTTTGGTTGTCTAACTTATAAATTTTTTTTTGTTATTACATCTGAATTTTGACACATAGTTAGAAAGAATATACCTACACCCATGTAATATAGAAGTGCTTTAAGAGAAATAATTGATTGATAATTCTTTCTAGGTTTTCTGTTGAAATTGTTTTAAGTTTTCTACGTTGGATGGGGTCAGTTTTTGCTAAAGCATATTTTCCAAGGCAATTACCTACTTCATCTGTATACTGAAATTTACTTCCTTAGACTTTTACAAACAATTAACTTATGCTTTTATTATCCTGTTTTTTTTCTATTGAAATTTTACATCTCCCTTCTCAATCCAGTATAAACCCAATTCACTTACTGACTGCACTGAAAAGTTCAACTCTTCAAATTATAACACAGAAAAACTTCTCTGTGTGACATCAATACCACCAGCATTCTCAATGGTTCTCTTATACAAAATAGAATAGCAGGATACATGTAAATGCAAGATGTGGACAGTGACCAAAAGACAGTAAGAGAAGATTGACAAATATTCCAGAAATTGTAGTTGAAATAAATGGACTGTAAAAATAGCCACAATAAAGAGAAAGATGAACAACATGGATGAAAAAAAAAAAGATGGTGTCTAACAGAGTACTGGATTCAGTTTAAAAAATAACTAATTTGACCATTGATATAGAATGCAGGGTGAGAGAAATTACCCAAAGCACTTCAGACATTATGACGTGTACTGCACGGAGCAAAGAGACCACCCAGGTAGCTAATACTCAATGTTAGGTTAACAGATTTAAGAATTCTCTAGAATTTTTAGCGTATGTTCTACATTATGTGAAGATGATATTCTTATAGAAGCCTGCACTCTCAAATCCTTAGAGATGACTGGCTCAAGAATAACCATTGTTTATTCTGTGAATGAATTATTTTATCTTCAGAATGGGATGTCTATTCTGTCTTTTGTTTGTCTATTTTTGGGGGCAAGGGACTGTATTTCTAATGCAGGAGGAGAGTATATAAGTAATATATTTCTGTTTGGTAGCCACCTCTTATGTCAAACTAAAAGTGGGGAATACATCTAAAGAAACACCAACTTGTTATTTTTATATTACATAGCTAATTTCAACTGATCTACAATCTTAAAAATATACTCTGAAGTCAGGGAAGAACTCAGAAGGGAATTCAATAGCTGATTCATAATCTTGTACAAGAATCAATTTGATAAGCGCAAAAACACTTGTTGCTGTTTTATGAGAAGATCTAGAAGGAGTATTTATATTAATATTAATACATGTAAAAATGTATGGAAAACACCTAAGAAATGAAAAACAAAGAAAACCATTGTTGAAAAATAGGCATTAATGATAAAGCGGATTTATTTGTTTCTATTTTACTGAGTGGATTCAAGTAAGACATGATAAAACTCATTAATCTAGTAAAAAGAAAAAAGTCAAACTAATTTATGTAGCAGATTATTGCGTATATGACCAAGAAAGAGAAACTAATAAACTATTTGAATGCTTTGATAGTAATACCCAAATCTTTGAAATGGTAGAACAGATATAAGAAGACTTTTGGATTAGACGAGGTGGCAAAGTCTTAAGTTCAATGTGAAAAAATATTAATAATTCTTGTGCAGAAGGTTGTCATTTCTGTGGGTCAGAACATTATTGAAAAAAATAAATTTTCAAATAGAATTTCAGAATATTTGAAGCCACTTCCATGTTAAAGTCTAAATTGCTCTATGAGCAATTAGAAGTCCAATAATCTGATTTATTTTAGATTACCTTCAGAATATATAACAAGGTCTCTAATCAATCATTGTCATTAGAGCAGTCAGGTCTTTAGGTCTCTACAATGCTATACCCTCATAAACATAGTCAGGAGAGACCCCATTTCTTCTTCTTCTTCTTCTTTTTTTAATGTTTATTCATTTTTGAGAGAGAAACAGAGCACAAGTCGGGGAGGGGCAGAGAGAGAGGGAGACACAGAATCTGAAGCAGGTTCCAGACTCCAAGCTGTCAGCACAGAGCCCATCTTAGGGCTTGAACTCATGAAGCATGAGATCATGACCTGAGCTGAAGTTGGATGCCCAACTGACTGAGCCACCCAGGTGCCCAGGAGAGACCCCATTTCTTTTTTTTTTTTCCAAATTTTTTAAACATTTATTTATTTTTGAAAGACAGAGGCAGAGCATGAGCAGGGGAGGGGCAGAGAGAAAGGGAGACACAGAATCGGAAGCAGGCTCCAGGCTCCAAGCTGTCAGCACAGAGCCCGATGCAGGGCTCTAACTCACACACTGCATGATCATGACCTGAGCCAAAGTCAGACACTTAACCAACTAAGCCACCCAGGCGCCCCAGCGACCCCATTTCTTAACCCCAATTCCCTTTTCCTTTGAAATAATGAATACCATATGGATATTTAATTATAATGTGTCCTCTTTTGTCTCTATAACTGTATTCTAAAGAGTGTATATTATGTCACTCTGAATTTCTATAGTCAACCCAAGTATCCTATTAACCTATGGGACTAGGGCTAGATCTTTTTTGTTTTTCAGTTTAGAGCATGACACTCACTGCACTCAGTTGGTATGTGTCCAAAGTGTTCTTCCTTGTTTCATAAGATTTAAGGATTCTTTCACTGTCAGGACAGAACACAATGGCACTTGAAAAGCTAGAAGGCAGAACTCTATATTTCAGCCCCAAACAAAAAGGCTGTCAGGCAGGACTATACAGGGAGGTGCCTTTGGAGAGGGTAACTGAAAGTTGTTATGCATCAAGCAGAGTTCTGTTACTCAGCTTTCCCAGGCTCCCTGAGGGTTGGCTTATTTGAATAATTTTGGTGGACCCTGGGGCATAGGGATTGCCCTGGTTGTATGCTGCTTGTTCCCTGGGCTGATACTTAGGGTTCCTATCTATGAAAGCCCAATAAAGGACGCGATCGAGGTGTGGACCTAATGAACTGCTCAAGAAGCTACCTGACCTTTTTCAGGATATCATAACTGGGCCAAAAAAGTGCAAACACACCAACCAACCCCAGACTAAACTGTATTATCGTCCTTAAAAGGAATCTTGGCACTTGTTGCCTTAGCTGACGCCCAAAGAACAACCATACCTTCCTCCAATAATTGTGCTAAAAGAAAGCTTAATTTCTCTAAAATTGTGTCCAGCATGGGAGTAAAATGGGACTGACTAAATGTCCAGATAGTTGAGATTATAATAAATGTATATATTTCTTCTCATAAAAGATCCGATCCTAATCCTGAGTCCTTGCAAATGCTCATCTTTACTAATCAACAAACCTGATAAATAATTATTTGTACAAGGCCTAAAGCCATTACATTGCATTTTCCCGTTTTTAAAATGTGTCATGTGGTGTCTCCTGGATTGGATGGGAGCCCCCAAAAGTGGGGTGACCATTGATCGGGTGGAAGCCAGTGACACACGCTGGTGGTGAAAGAAGTCACCTGAGGCAAAACAAAGGAGATAGAAGTTTAGTGGATACACTGGAAGGGACCAGTGGACAAGACAGCAGAGTCATTGTCTGCAACAAGGCAGTGGGTGGGGGCTTTATTTAAAGGAAGAAGGTGAGGCAGCTGGGGACATAATGGATTTTCCCTTCTTTGGTTTGTGTGCATGATTGTAAGTAGCCCATTGGTTAGTCAGGGCTTATGGATATTTTAAGGTGGGTCGCGTGATGGGCTGTTAGTAGGCAGCCAGGTGGTCCTGTGGGCCCTTTTTACATTCCATGGCTCAAGTCTATTGCCTAAAAGCGACCTCTACATGTCACTGCTATTATTTTCCATGCATTTCACCTGTTTCTAAGTACATCATTGTTGTGGTAACTTTATTCTACACTTTATCTATCCTTCTGAGCATTTTTGCCTTTATTTTATTAAGTCATTTATTATATTTATAGCAGAATTCCCCAACACTACCCTGAGAGATTTTAATTTTTTTTTATGTTTATTTACTTTTGAGAGAGAGAGAGAGAAGGACGGTGTGATTGGGGAGAGGCAGAGAGAGAGGGAGACACAGAATGAGAAGTAGGTTCCAGGTTCTGAGCTGTCAGTACAGCGCCTGACCCGTGGCTTGAACTCACGTACTGGGCGATCATGACCTGAGCAGGTCAGACGCTTAACTGACTGAGAAACCCAGGTGCCCCTACCCTGAGAGACTTTAATTTGTTGTTTTTGTTGTTACAATTGTTTTCCTCTCAGATTCTTGAGAAAAAAAAATCCTAAAATGTCATTTTCTGTCCTTTATCCCTATCGTGATGAGTATTTGCTGGCTTCTTCCACAAAAATGATCATATATTATGATTCTTAATTTTTCTTGAAGTTTTCTTATAAGATAAATTTATAAAGTTATATTTCATCAAGAATTTGCTTAGTTGAAGGAAAAAAACAAAGTTGGAAGATTGATAGTATCCGTCATCAAGACTTACTGTAAAGCTAAGTAATCAAGACAAGAGTGATATTGGTGAAAGCATAGACAGATCATTAGAACAGAATAGAGTGCCAGGAAATAGATACATACATACATAGTCATACGGGCAATGCACATAAATATCTATACAGTCAATACACATACACATACATGCACTCAAGTGATCTTTGATAAAGAAAAGAGGACAATACGATGGAGAAAAGATAGTCTTTTCAACAAATTGTGTTGGAACAACTGAGCATTCACATGCAAAAACTGAATCTACACACAGGCTTTAAACTCTTCAAAAATTACTAATAAATCACAGACTAATTATAAAATATGAAACTATAAAACTCCTAGAAGATTGTATAGAACAAAATCTAGATGGCTTAGGGTACCATGATGATTATTTTAGATATAACACTCATGGCATGCTCCATCAAAAAAATAATGTATACACTAGGCTTTGTTAAAATTCATAAAAATGTTTACTGGGGTGTCTGGGTGACTCAGTTAAGTGTCCAACTCTTGATATCGGCTCAGGTCATGATCTCATGGCCATGAGATTGAGCCCCGTGTTGGGCTCCATGCTAAGTGTGGAGCCTGCTTAAGATTCTCTCTCCCTCACTTTCTGCCTTCCTCTAAATAAATAAATAAATAAATAAATAAATAAATAAATAAATAAATTTCCGGGGGGTGGGGGGGAGAGGTCTACTTTGTGAAAGACAATGTCCTAAGAATAAGAAGGCAAGTCACAGAATGGGAGAAAATATTTCCAAGATGCACATCTAATGAAAGACTATTATCCAAAACATATAGAATTCTTAACATTCAAACTTAAGCAAATAAACAATATGATTAAAAAATAGGGCAAAGATCTTAAGTGACACCTCATCAAGGAAGGTATACAGATGGAAAATAAGCATATAAAAAATGTCCTGTCCCATACATCATCAGAAAAATGAAAGTTAAACAATAAGATACCACTACACACCTCTTACAATGGCCAAAATCAAGAACACTGACAACACCTAATGCTGGCAATGATTCGAACAAGAAGAACTCTCACACGTTGCTGGTGGGAGTTAACATGGTACAGCCACTTGGCACTCCAGAAGTGAAGTATTACTGCTTTTTATTTATTTTTTGTTTATTTATTATAAACTTACTTATTCATTTATTTTGTTTTAAATAAATTATCTTCAATGAGATATCAAATTGTTCATCGATCTGGAATCGTTCTTCATATTTTTAAACTACTCTTCTCACTACTCAAAAAAATAGTGTATTAAAAAAAAAAAAAAAGACTTGGCAGGTCTACACTGGGACTGGTTCCTTAGCAGCCATTTCTTGTCCAACCAAATAGCCGATTGGTAATTGGAGCCAACCAGAGCTGCACTGGGGATGGATGGTGACAGTGTTACTGTGATAAATGTGATAGAGTGATAGATGCTTCTCAACTATCCATTCTATACACTACATTGGAGGAAGTCATGTTACACTACCTCATGATGATACTGAAGACAGCATGAATGATCAAGAACACATAAATGGTTCAAAGTAAAGTTTCAAAGAGAAACATATATTTTCCAATTGGAAATGTACCTAGGATGATGAAAAGTGCCATACCTCAAATGGGAAAGATTGGAAAAGATGCCCAAGAATGTGTTCAAGAATGTGTGAGTTCATTAGCTTTATTATAGGTGAAGCAAGTGAAAGACGCCTTCAAGAAAAATGGAAGGCAGTCGAGAAGATATTGTCTTTTCCATGTCTACCTTAGGCTTCAACAGTTATGTAGAACCGCTAAAATTATACATTCAGAAATTCAGAGAGGCTATGAAAGGAAAGAAAAGAATTGGGGGAACAGTCACAGCTATAGAAGG
Source organism: Acinonyx jubatus (assembly GCF_027475565.1). Lineage (NCBI taxonomy): Eukaryota > Metazoa > Chordata > Mammalia > Carnivora > Felidae > Acinonyx > Acinonyx jubatus. Next base: position 216,911,009 of record NC_069380.1, read on the forward strand.
ACTAAGTGACGAACTTATAGAGGAGGCATTTACCAACCAGTTACCAGCTGGCCTAATAACCACAGATGGTCAGCAACTAAATATATTGTGTTTTTTTTGTTTGTTGTTTGTTTTTGTTTTTGTTTTTTTAGGGGAGGGGCAAAAGTGAACGAGGGGCAGAGAGAGGGAGAGGGAGAGAGAGAGAACAAAGTGGGGCTCACCCAGGGCTCATGTTTTTACCTTAAGTGGGGCTGGAGCTCACCAGAATTGGGGCATCAGCTCACCTGAAGCACAAGTCAAGCTCACCTGAAGTGGGAGTCATGCTCACCTGACATAGGCTCAAACTCACCAACCGTGAGATCATGACCTGAGCCAAAGTCAGATGCTTAACGATTGAGTCACACAGGTGCTCCCAAAATGTGTGATTTTTACAACATGATATCAACAGATTTATGTTCTTCAGCAAATTCAGTTTTCACGACCTGAAGAAATGGTGGAATGGGGAGTGTCAGAGAAGCAAAAGAGTCTGTGTGATTCTGGGACAGACATTTAGAAGGAAAAGAGGAGAAAAGATGTCTTTGTATAGTAAATAGCTATAATGTAGCTTTCTGATGCTTGATTAATTGAGTTGTCAATTCTTACTTGAGAGAATCCTTTTCATGAATGATTTTAAAGAAAAATTGGATTTGCAAGGTATAAGATATTTTGTTTTCTTTGAGAGTTTGTTGCTCTGTATGACTCCTGTATGCATGGTATATTGCAATTTGTTACTGACAGTGATTTGTAGATAGTTTCTTACTTTCATATTGAGTCATGTTTCTTTTGTAATTCAAGTAAGCAGCTAGGTTAATTTATGATGTTTGTTATCTTAATAAAATATAAGGGTAGGGTTCAGTTTGGGAAAAAAAAGTAAGAATTTCTCAAAAATCAAAGTCAATAAAATGATGAGAATGTAACTTAACTTTTGAACAGCTGTTCTAAGTTCACAAATAAGTCTATAGGCTCAGCAATTTCCAACCAGTTTCTAATCAATAACTAATCAACCTCACTTCTATATTTATAATTTATGTTTTAATTTGTAAAGCAAGATTTTATTCCTTTTATTTTGCTTCTCTTTTAACCATTATTTTGTAATCTAGTATTTCTATGTGTCCAAGGTGTAAAGGAGGTAATAATGTTTGTGGAAATGCCAAAACAGTTTTCTGGTTCAGATATTTTGGTCATTAATATTTGTATATTTTTATTTTCTTTGTGTTTATTTGCTTGTTTGATTTTCTTTTAGAAGGAGCTGAGTGACTGAGTTATTTAACATTGGAACAAAATTTAGAGTCAATTTCCAATAGATAAAATGTATAGTACCAATCAACCACTTGATTTACTTCATATGTTCACCAATATTTATTGCATAAAAAAATCCATGGCTATCTCAAATCCACTTTTCCAATTCTTTCATATTTACATATACCTTGTCTTTAGATAAACAAAATATCTATCTCAAAGTGTACTCAACATGTTAATGATCAAATGCAAACAGTATAGCATAACAAATAGTTCATAGTAAAAAAACTAAGTCAACTACAGACTTTTTTTTAAAGAAAGGCTTCTAAAATAATTATCTGAGTTCATTAACCATTTCCAGAAAAATAGTTCAATACTGAATATTTTCAGAATTCAAGGCAAAAAGGAATGTTGTTAGTGCCTGCTAAGAAACTTCTATGTATAGATCATTAAGAAAGTTTAGAATGGATACTATTCACATGAGTCCTAGCAGAAATTACATAAGTAAGCCTTATGTAAACATGCAATAGTAACCATGAATAACAAATCTGTAGGATGGTACAAATCAGTTTTCAAAGAGGTGTCTTAATTATCTTGAAATTTGTAAAAGGGACCTGCTATTTAATTCAGTCAAACCATTTTTCTGATTTCAAAATCCAAAACAAAAATCAAAATAAAACTAAATTGTTAAATCCTTAAACAGTTCACAAGTGAAATTTTACACTGATATTTTGTAGATCATGATTGTTTTATTCTTTCTTTACTTGTACTTGAATTCAAGCTTAGTGAAAATGTTAGATTTCCTCTTAACACAGGCACACTCCTTTATGCCTTCCTCAGTGCTGGAGAGAGGACTGGGCCCATGTTAACCTTCTCTACCTCACCACTCAAGTCTTCTAAATTAAAGCTGTATTACAGTTGATAGTGAAAATTTCACTTGCATTTTCTGACAAGACTGACATGTCACACTGACAAATTTCCGACTAAAGAGTAGCACATATTTTTCCAGGATTTTTAAAAATGCTTTCCTAAACTTTATGAATAAATTAGAGATATGTGTATTTTATTTTCTGCTCTCTACTTCTTCCTTTCATGTTATTTTGGATCTATTTTCTAACATATGGTGTATGGCCATATATAATAAAATTATAGAGAAGTGTGTCACAAAATTTGCATAGAAAAACCTATTTTCATCCATATGATTTGATACTTAATTCATTAATTGGTATGTTAGGAAGGTGATATGAGTATTTTTTAAAAATCTGTATAAAATCAGTTAAATAGACAAATAAAGCTGATGTCTATAGCCAGAGGAAAAACAGGTCTAAGTAGTACCAATATGATGAGCTTAATTGAAAATGCTTCATTCACTTCTCTTTATATAGCCATGAAGCTAGTAGCATTGGCTTATTATTTATCCTAATTACATTACCATAATTTTTCTCTTTTTAAATGACTTGCCAAAATGTAAATAGGAGACACATTATGCCACCACGTTTACATGTCATAGAAAAATCTAATATTGTATCATGCTTTGGCCAACAATGTCTACCAGAGAAATACTATGTTATAAATAGTCCATAAAACTTTAATAATCCAATATTAAAGAACTTATGTTGAGCAACAGCAGAACAAAGTATGGTTGGTGATAGACAAAACATTTAAATTAAAACTTTTCCCCAAAATCAATGAAGTAATATATATGGGAATCAAAAGTTTACTCTGGAGTGTATTCCCATTAATGTTCACAACTACAGATTTGGTTATATTTCATAGACTTCCCTAGAAGGGAAACTAACCCTCACTGACCAGATGCCATCAAATTTAATTTTTAAAAAAAAAGTATTCAAAGTATACTTCCCATAATTGGGTAAAGTAAGCTGAAGCTGAAGACAACTTTTTAAAAGGGTGATTTATTGAGGCACGACGGACATACAAAACCTGTAGATATTTAACATATACTAATTGATGTGTCTGAGCTAAATATACATCTGTGAAACCATCATTACCATCAATGCTATAAACTCACTCATCACCTGTGAAAGTTTCCTCCTTTGTGTATTGTTTGTTTTTTTCCTTTTGTGGCAAGAGCAGTTAACATAAGATGTACACACATAAGTAAGTTTATAATACAATATTTGTCTACAGAGACATTTAATTGATTAATAGTAAAATGCCCAATTATTAATTAGAATAAAGTGTTACAGCTAATAATTGTTAAGTAAAAATGTGTCAGATTCTGTGCTACGTGTTGGAATACGAATGATGCCTCAAATACTTTTCCAGATGAAGAGATGAGAATTCAGGTTTACTAGGTTTTATTTCAAGATGCCTGTGGAGATATCTAAAATGTATATGCCCATTATAAATTGGTTACATGCGAAAAATCTGATTTACAAGTCATATTTACAGTGTCAAGAAACACTGATTTACAAATCATATTACAAAGATGACCTTTGAAGATGTAAAAGTGGATGAGATTTCTGTGAGAGAGTACAGTAGAAAATGGAAGAGAGTTCAAGTAAAACAAGGAATACCATCACTTAGGGATAAGTGCAGATGAGAGCATCTTTGAATAAAATTGTGGCCAATAGTAGTAAATGAATTTATCAACCATTTTGTATACGTGACTTTTTTTTGAAATTATTTTTACACTTAAATTTAGGAGGAGAGTATATGGAAGAAGTATATTTAAACTGGAATAAGGAAAAAATGTGTGGCTTACTCTTTGAAGATATTTGTGGACAATAGCAGTGGGTAAAGTACAGTTGCTTGAACATAGCTAAATGGTACATCTGGTGGAGGGTATGTTTGCCCTGATATTAAAGTATTTGAGTATATTATATATATTGGAGGGGCATGTTTTAAGGAGGTGATGGGGCTTTAGAAAAGAAGAAATAGTCAACAGAACCAGGTAGAATGAGTTGCCACTATGCCATATTACTAACCCATAATAAACCATCTTAGCATATTGCTTTCTAATGTATTTAATCTATCTTCACTTAGTTTTTGCACGTATGTATTTTGAAAACAGTCAAGTCTTGTGGGGAATACCTATGTAAGTTGTAGTCAATAGCACAATTTTCAGAATCAATTGTAATTATTTAAGAAACATTTATACTGTAAAAGCTGATCATTTGATTATGACTAACAAACATTAAAACAAAGTGCATGTTTAGGCAGATTCTTTTAACTTATCTTACTGAAAACATTACATGGGAAATATTTGAAAATACTTTTTAAAATATTTTGTGATCTACTTTTATTCTCCCAAGTTGTTTTTCTCATAGTTCCATATTCAATTTATATTTTAAAGGAAAATTAATCTGTATGGTTCTGAATTCTTTACAACTTATCTCATCACACTGCTTTGCATGAGCTATTTTCTATCTGTAAATTTTCTAAATCTCTTAAAAGCCCTTTATTCTATGTTGCACAAAACTATTTTATCTACAGTTTAAGTCAAGGCTGAAAGGACTCAAATTTCTTTGCAAATGAAAAGCTTATTGAGTTAGAATGAGTTGGAAACACTTCCTATTAAAATGTATTTGAATATATCTGAAAATTGTTATACCAGAAAACAATTTGTGAATTTTAACTTATTCTGAACTTTTCCCCAAAATATTTAGAATAATATGATTGTTAACTAAAAATATGTATATTTCTTTGAAAGTACAAGTATTTTCTTCCTCAGTCCAAATATGGATGTTTCTGATTTATAATAATTGGAGTCATTTTTCACAATGCATTGGACTGCTCAGAATAAAATAGCATTAGTTTATAGGCTCAACACAACTGTATTTTGCTTTATTTTCCTAAATTTATGAATGCAACATATCGCACTACCTAATACCACTCAGAAATATTCCTCCTCTCAATTTCTATATTATTTACTGCTTTCATCGTTTCGATTCTTATCATAGGCAGTGTTAAGTTGTTATTTCCACATTTTACCCCTTTGCTTTCTTCTAAAATATAAGCGAATTCAGTACAGATTTGTTCTTTACTTCTTTTTTCAAATTTTTTTATGTTTATTTATTTTTGAGAGACAGAGACAGAGCGCAAGTGGGGGAGGGGCAGAGAGAGAAGGAGACACACAATCCGAAGCAGACTCCAGGCTCTGAGCTGTCAGTACAAAACACGACTTGGGGCTCGAACCCACGAACCCTGAGATCATGACCTGAGCCGAAGTTGGACACTAAACCGACTGAGCCACCCAAGTGCCCCTGTTCTTTACTTCTTTGTGTTCCATAAATGATAAAGACCATAGTTTGTGACTAAAATTAGTACACTAAGTCATTAATTTCTCGTATTCTGTTTATAGCTAAATATTGAGCTTGGGATCCAAGTATGGTAGTTTTAATTATCTGTGATTTATTAGTTATTAGTGCTTCTTATCTGAGCAAGGGTTTTCTTTATCCTGAGATACATTATCAACCTGAGTGAAAAAGGTGGCTGAGCCAAGGATGCTGTGTTTGCATAAAGAACTGTGGAGACTTGTAGTAAAGAATTTCAATTTGGCTTAAGGAACATAGACAATTCTGTAAATATAAATATTTTATTTTATTTTATTTTTAAATACCATTTTAAAAATTTTTATTTATTTGTTTTGAGAGAGAGAGAGAGAGCGCCAGGGAGGGGCAGAGAGAGAAAGAGGGAGACAGACAATCTCAAGCAGGATCCGGGCTGTCAGCCCAGAGCCCAATGCAGGGCTTGAACTCAGGAACTATGAGAAAATGACCTGAGCTGAAATCCAGAGTCAGATTCTTAACTAATTGAGCCACTCAGGCTCCCCAAATTATAAACATTTTACATCATCGCTTCATGTCTCTCATTTTATTTTCTCCCCAGCCCTCAGTGATTCATAATGTGCAAGATGGCATGTGGTTCACAGTTACACACACATACACACACATGGAGACAGCAGTGAAAAGAAATTTTCTAGAATTTCTATAACTTCATTAGTTCAAAGCATCTGCAGTAGTATCAGCAACGGTTTCAATAGAAACAGATACAAAAACTTTGATATATGTATCAAATCTGTTGCTAATTAGTTAATAGTTAATTATAGTAACATATCAAAGACAGCAAGAATATCATCAGTCATCTCATATCACTGTCATTTACTTGAAAAGGCAAGGAGATTAAGTGTTACTATTCTAGGGAGAAATATCAGTACTATCTGCACCCAATATTAAAAATTGCAGTGTGGATTCCATAATTTATTTGCAGCAATATTGTTTTCAGCAAAATAGTTGCTGTTTCGGGTAAGTGTGGTGACTGAAAATGCCACCAGATAACGATACAGATGGATAAAGTGGCTGACACCAGAAAATATCTAAAAGAACTATTTTTCAGAGGAAAAGGTAATATCCTCTGTTTCAAAATGACTTGAAAGAGGATGGAACTTTCTAAGAGTGAGAAAAGAATTTCAAAATGTTTGTGATTCTTTCCAGGCTCTATTTTTATCTTGAAACTGTTGAAGACTAGGAAGTAGTCTGTTTAGGAAGCACCAAGCAAAAGGAAAAAAAAAAAAGGCGCAATTTACTAACATTCTTCTGGGTGTAAGAGACATGGAGATTAAGTAGATTTATTCCCTGTGCCTCCAATGGGATTGACAGAGGCTTAAAGAGATTTTTAAAATATGATGTTACATGTATTATAATAGAATACAAATGTTTCTAGTCTTTGTGAAACTCATACATATCTGAGCTGTTAAAGATGAATAAAAGTTACAAAGGCCAAGAAAGCCACCTAATCAAAGAGTGAAAATGACAAGAGCTAACATTCATTTAGTGCTTTCCTGTGGTTGAAGCTCTTCTGAGCACTTGACATAGATCATTCATTAAATCCTCAAAACAACTATATGAGAGGATCCTATTACAACAGTTTTACAGATGGGGAAAACAAGTTTTAGAATAGTCACATAAATTGTACAACATCACAAAACTAATGGCAGAAGAGATGAACTGAAAACCCAGGCAGCCTGACCCCAGAGCCAACACTTAACGTTTTTCTACTAACCAGGTCCTGAAGAATAAAGTCAATTCACCCTACAATATTCAAATTGTTTCTGTCAGTTATTTAAACATTTTTAAAAGTAAGAACAACAACATACTCAATATGTTATGGTTTTGTGCTGGGAAATTTTGAGATGGCATAGGACTAAAGGCTGGAACATTGTTTAGAAATTATTTCATATGAAATATGTCAGGGTCTGATTTATGATAGAGCAGTGAGTAGAAAAGGGGATAGAATTGAGATATGGAGATTAAAATTTCTAGGAGTCAATGTTTTATCAGGTGCAGAAAGCAGGTAAAGGATGAAAGAGGATTGGGTAGATGATGTTAAGTTTAACTGACATAAGAAATGCAAGTATAATAAACTTAGAGTGTGATTTGAAAGGTGGGACAGCACAAGGTGATTTGAGTAAATGGAGACTGAAATGTCAGGTGAACACTTACAGTTTGTGCACAACAGACAGTTCAATGTATAAGTCTGAAGTGGAGGGAAAGACAAGAGTTTGTGAGTTAGATTTCAATTCCTTTTGTTTAATGACTATTACTGAGCAAGTAGTATATTCTGTCAAAGTAAGACAGATAGATGGAAAGACTGGTAGGAAATCATCCCTGTTTTCAAGGATCTAAACATCTATGAAGATTCATCAGTCTGTGGGTGGAACATGAATTATATTACCCTAGGATAACGTTAGATGGAAAGGCAGAATGGACCAAGTGCAGAATAAAGTGCATACGATAAGGAGACTGATTAAAACAGTAAAATGATTAGAAGAAAACATAACATCTGGTTGTAATGGTAGAAGGATTAGAATAAGGGAAATCTCAACAGTGACCCACACTGCACAATGTCACTATGCAGCATGCTTTTCAGTACTTCTCTCTTGGTTCTCTCTTAGCAAAATTTATCTGTAATCTTAGAATCACTTTACCTATTCAATAATACACTCTAAATATGCACCAAAAATAGCATTGGTCATCCAGCTCCTTTCAGCTCGTTGTTAGGATTGTGCTGAATACAATGGGAAGAAAGGAGACAAGTGTAGCAAAACCAAATTCTAGCTTGTGGGAAGAGTATGACTCCAAAATACAGCCTTTGTCAAAATCACATGAGGAAACGCAATCATATCTCAGTCATAGGTTAATTTCTTAGAGTCAAAAGATGTAGAAAAAAACATACATGAGGCAATATTTTGTATAGAAGTATGATCTACTTGAATAAAATTGTTTCTACGTAGTTGCAACTTTCATATTTATGTTAGCACTTTCAAGCAGGAAAAATTACAGGATAATTTCAATGTTCATAAACAGAGCATACATATTTTAAGTCTTTTTCATATATGGAATTATCAGACATTTATAGAACTGAATCCTGAAAAGAGTGTGAGGCAACAAAAAGTGAACAAAACCCAAATGCCAAGAAGTAGACAGTCCACAAACATGCCACTTATAATCTATTACTGAGAAAAATTTCAACAATATTTTATTTGGCATTTATTAAATGTGGGAAAATGTAAAGACTTACTGTATAGCTTAACTTTTCCCAACATGGTAAAATTACAGATATTTTCTGATATATATATTCTGTTACTTAATCAAAAGTAAAAGGAGTGAAATACATTATAAGTAACACAAGATGATCTGGTTCCTTATGTTCAAGCATACATCTTTCCTAAGGATTTATATTGAATCTGAGGTTTAAAAATGTATCAGAAGAAAGAAATAAATGTGAACAAAAAATTGTTATTCACAGGGGTGCTTGGGTGGCGCAGTCGGTTAAGCGTCCAACTTCAGCCAGGTCACGATCTCACGGTCCGTGAGTTCGAGCCCCGCATCAGGCTCTGGGCTGATGGCTCGGAGCCTGGAGCCTGTTTCCGATTCTGTGCCTCCCTCTCTCTCTGCCCCTCCCCCGTTCATGCTCTGTCTCTCTGTCCCAAAAATAAATAAAAAATTGTTATTCACAAAAACACCTGATTTTTTTTTAACTGGCTGAAAGTTGATCTTATAAAATAAGCTATTTTCTCTTTAAGTGAATTTCTTAAAACTGTGTAGCACTATTACTTTTTTGTAATTAACGGTACTATTTATTCACAAGTAATATAAAATACATAATAAGATGTCAGTTAGGAAGAACAACTTCACAAGAACAAGTTCTAGAACATGCTGTACAGCTTCCTTTTGTATTTGCCATAGTAAAGACACTGATACTTTCAAATAGGTTAACTGATAAATAGAAATAAATAATGTTGTGATGTTTACCATCTGGAATGTGGACAAGAGCCTTAAAGCAAGCTCCTTCTCACCTCCTTCTCCAGAATTAAGCCCCTGAGCAGCCAATATCAGTCCTGAAACAGTCACATTCTTAAGCTCACACAATCTCCATGCTGTTTCTCAAATGTCTCCTCAAAAGTCACTTTACTTTAGTTGTGGTTATACCAAGCTCTTTGTTTGGTTTTTCCACCCACAGTAAGTCAGATACAACAAATTGGAAGTTTCAGGGAATGAGGCATGAGGCTCAAAGTTATGGATGATACCAAGAAGGGACAGCTGGTCAACTAATAGCCAGGGAGGAGACCTAAGGACAATAGAAAACAAGTCCAAATACTAAGGAATCCAAATGGGGATAAGTAGGCCTATTAACCTCAATAGCCTTTGGGGGAATTACTACTTTAGAGTAAAATAATGTTCATAATGTGACCATCAATCTTTAAGAACAAATAAAATTCTCCTTCAGTATATTCTTTGCAACAAGGTAACTGTTTAACAACATAACCTTTACCAAATTTTTATAAAAAATATTTAAATTAGTAATCTTAATGCTTTGCTCATATAGAATTTTTTTTCTGTATGAATGTAGGACAAGTGAAGTAGTTTTGTACAATGGTTGTTCAACTCACTTAAGCTCTGATGAAAATTCAGATACTAATTTTCATGTATTTTATTTAGTTCCTTTATTTTCTCCTTCCCTATCTCAAGGAGAAAATACCTTTACAACAACTATATTATATTCTGGTTCCTATTTTTTAGCCTCTGACCTTAGGCAATCCAATTAAGAAAGCCTCTCAATTCCTAACACTATTAATTTTATATTTAAAAATATTTAAAGTTAAATATTTTAGGAAAAAAATTGTATACATCTATTTTTGTCTTATTGCTTTTAACTGTAAGAAAATTGAATCTTGAAAGGTATGGTTCTCATGTACAGTAATTATAACTACGCATTTAATCACCAACTGGTCCATCTATTTAGTTTGCCACCAAGAATCAGGTAACAGCAGTGGTCAACTGATTTTTTTGAGCCCAAGGTCCATCTGGGTGGATTTCTCACAGAATAACTCCCATATACATTTGCCAATTACTTGAAAATTATATCTAGATAAAATTTGGGGAAATATTTCTGATGGAGAGGTAATAACAAGCATAAATATAGATAATCCTACAAAAATACCTTTATTCAGATATTTATATTCAGATAGTTTTCATCTGTGTCTCTATCTCCATGGCTACTAATCCATACGTCACTTTTAAGTCCTCATTGACTGCAAGGCACATTGTACTCTATATGCATGCAATTATTTAAACACCATCACCAACCTGCAATGGGCATTATTGTCTAGATGCTTTTCAAATGACTTTCCCAGTGTCACTTTTGGCATTAAGTGGCATAGCTCAAACTCAATGCAGACTGAAACATTGCCTATGACTAATTAAGTCAAATATGCAACACCATCTAGCCTTCGCTAGACAAATGCATGGAAACAAGAGACAGCTATAGCTGTGGCTACAGCATTCTACAATCTCACAGGTGAAGATGAAAATCTGTTGGGGGCTCTGAGGACAGATAAGATGAACGTAGATACACAGGTCCTGAGTGGCTTAATTCAAGGAGGATATTGTTTTCCTTAGTGACCAGTCCCATGGAGAGGAAAGAACTGCCCTGAGGGACAAAGGTAGATTTCCTATGAGTCCTCTCAAGTGTCCCACCATCACATCTTGAAGAATTTGGCTATAATTGTAGCAGCATCCACAACCTCCTTCCTAATCCTCACTGAAGTGTGCTCCCGGTTAGAGAATCGAAATATCTTTCATAAGAATATAAGCTTCATGCTGAAGCTGTCCTATTCATTACTATGTCTCTTATTCCATGTATGATTTGTACCACATAGAAAATATTTATTAAATAGTAATTGAGCTAATGGAAGGACAGAATTGGTACCACCACTGCAAACTTCCATAATCCCAGAAAGAATGTGAATATAGGACCCCTTGACTTTTTTGGACATACTGACTAATCTCTTATCATAACACCCTCACCTATGATTCACTCAGGTGGGCTGGTGCCCTTGACTGAAATCATTCAGAGACAGCAGGGGGTGATACAGGGGTGTATTTTCCTACCTTTTAGTGTATATGGTCTTGACCTCTTATGTAGATAATAAACATCCAGTGACTATATGCCAAGTATGCTTGTTAATTTTTATGTTGATAGCCAATTTATTGTTATAGGTAGTAATTTATAATATAATTGTGTTTATGAAAATTTATTATATAATGTTTTGAAATCATTATTAGAATTTATAAAATATGTAATATAAAAATAATGTCACATATATCTAGTCTTGAAGAGGCAGAAAGTCTTCCTAAAACGTCTTAGGCTTTCAAGTTTGCCAGAGAAAATAACTTATGACCGAATTGGCTTATAGTTTCCAAGTTTTGCTTGTAGTCAGAGACAGTCATATGCTTTTCTCTCAGGAGATATTCTAAAGTTAAATTTAACTCTGTCCCCAATGAAATGAATCAATAAACTCATTAATAACCTATGTTGATTAAACATGAAATTATGTTTGATCAGAAAAATGCATTTTAGGCCAGGTACACATAGGTTTTAATGATTATAATTAATAAAACTGAAATGCCGGTCCACTATCAATATCCTCCTAGAAGTGACTAAGGGTCCTTGCTATAAACTAACATCCTAATCAAAAGGCATTCTGCAGATGGTGCACAGAGCAGCTCCCCATTCTGTTCTCTGAAACCTGCTCTTTCACACTGACTATTTGGAAGCAATGTTGCCCCAGAAATGATTAGAGGGTTAGGAAAGTAAGTATTTGGAATGAGGTGAGTTTTCTCCAAATATTAAACAATTTTTACACGGGAAAGGAAAGACTCATTCCTTATTTATCCAGAGAGCAGCTTACAATGAGTATTGTCCATCTGTATATAGTGAATATCAGTGCAAAAGGTAGTGAATCAAAATTTATTCCATCCACATGTACAAAAGGCAAAAGATGAGAAATTAACATAAAATGGTCCAGAGTTGTTAAATGCTTCTATAAGGGCAAAAATAAAATTTAAATATACTGTATAGAAAAAATTGCTGTCTAATCTATGTAGAAGACCCCATCAAAACAAACAACAGGCAACAAAAAAATACTCCATGTAAACCAAGCTTACAATAAAAAAGAACACATATCAAAAGAAAAAAAAAAGCACCATTGTGATGAAAAGTTACAGACATAACAGAAAAACTTCACCCCCCAAGTAAAAAGACAAAAGAGCACATTATAGCATAAATACATATAGTTAAAAATTGTAAAATAGTATTTTCTCCTAAAGATAAAATGTGATAGCAGCTTTAAAAGCACAAATCATTCAGTAAAGAGCTAAATAACATATCTAGAAATGAAAACAACTTTTATAAATACTCAATTCCCTGTATCAAATCTCTTTCTGTTCAAAATAACTAAAGTGGCATTTGTTTTTTGTAGCTTAACTTTTTCTGATACATCAAGGATTTATTCCTCCAGAAAATTTTAGCAATAGTGTTTTTGTTAGTAATACTCATGTACTAACTAATGTTGCCATTGATAAAAATATCTTCCTGGGAATGGAGACTCTACAAAGGAACCGTCATTTGATTGATGTCTCAACATAAAATTTAAAGATGTCTAAATCATATATTTTAACGAGTTTTTTTAATACACTGTTATGGCTATCTCCTTAAATATGATACTATAACTCCATACATTAGAATAATGGCACACATATCAAACTATTGGTTGACAGATTAGGAAACGTGCTCTCAATATGGAGCAATCCTATATGAATTAATAATACCAATACCTGTTATCACCTAAGGATTGTTGCTGCTGAAATACTTCCTGTCTTTTATATTCACTCCTAGTACTACTTTCAACATGTAGTACATTTTAAATAATCAGATATATATATCTGATTATATATATCATATATATATATATATATATATATATGATATATATATATATATATATGTTTTTAATTTGGCATGGTGTGAAGGGTTTCATAGCTAAGTGTATTTTCACAGATAAAGAAATAGTGGTCTAACAGTTTAAGTTAAATTATGTCAGGAAGTCCAAGTGACTAATTTAGGCACCAGCCAACATATATCAGGAATGCCTGATCTCAGAATTCAGGTTTAATCTTTATTCTGCCTGTGTCACATCATCTAAAATAACAACCAGGATGGAATAAAGTTGGGAAAAATAAAATGAAGAATGATGAGGGATATAAATATCAGTTTTAACAAACCACTGCAAAATTTAGTGCCTCCTCCACCCCAGCAAAAATAATCATTTGTTCTCATAATTCTATGTGTTAGCTGGGCATTCTTTCAGTCTGAGTTGGCCAGGCTGGGACTGGTTGACCTAGTACACGCTGACTCATCTATGTGGGTTCTCAGCTGAAAAAAGATGGGCTAACTAGAATGTCTGAAACCACTTTCCAGGTCTTGCATTGTTCAGCCATTCTGCCTTTGACTAGTTCATATGGTGAGACATTCCATCAGAAAGACGGAAAATGTCCCAATATATAATTATTTTACATCTCTCTGCCTTCCTTACCTGTTAAATAAGCAAGGTCATACGGCCAAGCCCAAAGTCAAGTTGGAAGAGGATTATCCAAGGACATGTATAGAAGGAGGTGTTATATAAGCATAAATTTGGATATTTCTGTAGAGTAGATTTCTGGAAGAAAAAGAAAAATGCATGCATGTACTGTGATTTTTGACATTGACCAATAAGATCACCATACTAATATTCATTGTCCCAATTAAATCCTTTCCAAATAACTCCATCATTTCATTTTGCTTGCCCATACATTTATTCCTAGTTTGAGACGATTCACTGACCAGGAATCTAAAATTTTGCATTTTTACTTCCACATATGCATATGTATTTAATACTGATATATAATCCATAACCTTTATTTTTTATATGTATGGCATACATTTTCCTCAACATGTATCTCTTTAAATGTTTGAAGGCTTATAGCAGCAAATCCATGTGCATAATTTCTTTATTAATCTCTTCCATGCCACTTTCAATAAATATAAAAAAATTAACTGGAAAGGAAAAATAAAAGAATAAAATGAATAAAAAAGAGAATAAGGCTAACTGGAATCTAAGTTTGTTATATTGTCTGTTAACAGTTCATATTGAATTAATTAATTCTAATTAAATTAAACAAATACTTATTGCCTATAATATGTGGACAACATTATTTTAGGACTCTAGTGAAATGAAAATTAGTAAAAAGTTGCCTGACATAAAATAATTTGCCACCTAGTAAGAGAAATGAGACGTGTTTACAAATAAATATCGAAGAAGAAAGATTATAATCATTGATTTGAGAAAGTTAAGACTTCTTGTGATATTATTTTTAAATTGTCTTAATCTGCTCTTACTGCTAGAATATAATGCCCATAACCTGGATGGCCAAAAAAAATAGATATATTTTTTTTTCATAGTTCTGAAAGCTGGGGGAGTCCACAAATGAAGTGCTGACCTCTTCCATATCCGATAAGAGCTCTTTTCCTGGCTTGCAGAGGGCATCTTGTTGCTATATCCTGACAGGGAGTGAGATCGTCTTTCTCCTGTGTATTATTATAAAGGCCTTAATTCCATCGGTAGGGTGCCATCCTCATGATCTAACTAATTCCTAAAAGCCCCACCTCCAAGGGATGCCTGGGTGGCTCTGTTGGTTGGACTTCTGACTTCCTCTCAGGTCATGATCTCAGAGCTCATGGGTTCGAGCCCCGCATCTGGCTCTGTGCTGACAGCTTGGAATCTGGAGCCTGCTTGGGATTCTGTGTCTTCCTCTCTCTCTGCTCCTCCCCTGCTCGCTCTCTCTCTCTCTCTCTCTCTCTCTCTCTCTCTCTCTTTCTCTCTCTGTCTCAAAAATAAATAAACATTAAAAGAAAAATTTTAAAACAAAGCCCCACCTCCAAATATCCTCATACTGGATATTATAGATGCAACATAGGAATTTTATGGGGACATAAACATTCAGCCAATAGCACTGTCCTTCAAACAAATATAGAAGTTTGACAAGAGGAGATGAGGGAGGATATTGTTGAAAGTAGGATGCAGACAGTAGATAATTATTAGCAACAATATTCTATGTGCTGGCCCTCTCTTCCTTTCAAATTGTCAACTATGGGACATTTATCTATAAATAGTCTGATAACATGAATGTAGTGAAAGCCTTAAATCCATCAGAAAAGAAGTCTTGTCTGAAAACCTTTTGGTATGGTATAATATATAGTGCTTCAAATAGAATTTTATTTACAATTGATGTCTATATTTTCAAAATAATTATTTATGCAAATGAATAGCATTTGAAAACACTCAACACTTTAGGAAAAAAGAGGGAGAGATATATCAAATATCGGACTAAAATTTTCTTCTCTTTTTCAAGCAAAGAATTGACTTTTCGAAACAACAATGCCAGTAATGGGTAAATCAATAAGAACATTTTGGAGATTTAATAGCACTTTCAGTGAATAGCACTTGCAAATATCACTATTACCTTAGTTCAATTCAAACATAGACTCATTGCTAAAGGTTGAACTTCATACTCATCACCTGTGATTTTAGTGAATAGGAGGTGATAGAAAGTCAGTTTCAGAAAAGGTTGTGAAATAACATCTAATTGGATTGTATTAAAGATGGTATAATATATCATTATAGCCAAAACACACTTCTGAATATTGACCATCTTTTGCCAGACTTAATGGAAAAGAGTTTTGTATGTATTAATTACTAATATAAAAATACTTCTTAAAACTGGGATCTTGGAAAAGGCAGTTTAATATATAAAGGGTAATATTGTACATACACATGCAGTATTATAAGTATATATATATATGTATATATATATATGTATGTATATATATATATAGATGTATATATATATGCAATTTAAAACACACAAAGTGAAATATAAAAAAAATAAAATAGATGTTAAAATATAGAAAACATATTTTCTATACATTAATACATTAAATACATTTAATACATTCTATACATTAAATACATTTAATTTTTTATCAAAATAGAAGCAAAAAGTGGGCATCTGGGTGGCTCAGTCGGTTGAGAGTCCAATTTTGGCTCAGATCATGATCTCATGGTTCATGAGTTCAAGCCCCACATGGGGCTCACTGCCATCAACCTGTCAGCACAGAGCCTCCTTCAGATCCTCTGTCTCCCTCTCCCTGCCCCACCCCCACTTGTGCTCTCCCCCCAAAATAAATAAATATAAAATTATTTTTAAATTAAAAAAATAGAAGCAAAAAGAATTTTGGAGAAAGATTTAATAAGAAATCCAATTGGGAGGAGAGAGAGCACTGTGTTCCTGGCTTGAGCTGCCTGAGTGGAGGTTCAATGTCAGGCTAAATTTGGGAGGGTGGATCAGGGAGCGAGGGAGGCATGGTTCAAACGACACCAACTCTTGCTATTCCTACCAAGTTTTAGTGGATTTTCTAAAACGTATGATTCTTCATTTGCTATATGACCTTAGGATAATGTTCAGACTTTAAATGGTTGCTTATTGAAATTTGACCATTTATGCTTTTTCATTCCACAAAGCACCTCACATTACTATTTTGGAAGTGGGATTCCTATATAAAATGTTTAGCTGTTAAAAAAAACCAGTTTTTTTTAGCTGTAAAAACATCTGTCTGTCATCTATCTATCATCTATCTATCTATCTATCTATTCTATCTATTATCTGTCTTGATAAAATATATACAAACATACATGTGCACATTCTTCTGACACAGCTGTTGAGAGTAAAGAATCCTGGGGACTTCTTGTCTGTAGGGTGGAGTATCTATGCTGGGAAACAGAAGTTGAACAAAGCACAGTGTTCTTGTCTTAAGGCAGAAGGACCACTCAGAGAGAAGCACGCCGTTGTCCCTGCCATCGGCCTCAGAACTACGGCTCAGAGATTTTTCTCAGGGAATATCTCGGGTCATAAAATGCTTTGAAAGTTTTCCAAACAAATCGGCTTTATTGTACACAGAGTGTGGGAAGCTCAAACGTAAGGATGCTCTCAAAAATAATGGAGAATTTGGTGGGATATAACAAGGAAGAGTAGCCGCATGTCGGTGAGACAGTTCGCCAAAAAGAACCCTGGGGAGATAGCGAAACCCTTCTGCGGCTCAGCAAACAAACAAACAAACAAAACCTCAGAGATTTGCCTTAAGAACAACTCCTGCAAAATAGCCTGGATTTAATTGGTATTAGATTAACGATAGAGAAACAAAACACAAAGAATATTCAGTCCTATATGATTTCCCTGGTGATTTCTACCAAACATTTAAGGAAGAAATAATACCAATTGTTCATAAATGCTTCCAACGAATATAGTGGAAAACAAAACAAAACAAAACAAAAAAACAAACAAAAAAAAACTTCCCAACACATTCTATACACAGAGAAAGCCATGCCCAAAAAATTAAACTAGGAACCAATATGTCTTATAAATAGGGACAAAATACACACAAGAATACTAGCCGAATCCAGCAATCCAGCAATATATAAGAGATTATGAATGGTGACTAAGAGGGAATTATGTCTAGAATTGAGGTTAGTTTAAGGATTGAAAATCAGTGAATGCAATGCACCATAATCAATAGAATAAAGGACAAAACTACATGCTATCTCAATAAGTGTAGAAAAAAGAATTACAAAATGTAGCACATCCTCATCATAAAAATACTCAACAAACTAGGTATGGAAAATAAATTCCCCAATAAAGGATATCTATGAAAAACTCACAGTTAATATCACATTTTACAGTGAAAGACTGAATGCTTTTCCTTTATTGTCTACCATATACAATTTATAATTATTGGTTTATTAAAGTTTTCTTTTATATTAAGATTATTTGGCAGTATTATTTTTTCTTTAAGATTTCCCAAAATACATTCCAAATTTATGGCATAAATGTTTCCTTATGATCAACGTATGTGTTATCTACGTCATCTTTGCCATACTAATGTAATTTTTGCCGTATTTACTTTTTTTCTGCTTTCTTCTTTTTTTGAAGCTTGGTAAATATGTGTCTGCTTTGTATCTTTCTGAAATAATAGCCTTTTTTAATTTTTTTTTACGTATATTTATTTTTGAGACGGAGAGAGACAGAGCATGAACGGGGGAGGGGCAGAGAGAGAGGGAGACACAGAATCCAAAGCAGGCTCCAGGCTCCGAGCCATCAGCCCAGAGCCCTACGCAGGGCTCAAACTCATGGACGGTGAGATCGTGACCTGAGCTGAAGTCAAACGCTCAACCGACTGAGCCACCCAGGCGCCCCTGAAATAATAGCTTTTATATATCCTCTGGTGCCACTAAGCCTCATAGTATATACACAAAATCTGAAGCAATAGCTACAAATTCTATAGAATTTGTATAGACTTCAAGAGAAGTGTATTGACTTCATGGTGTTAATCTGTCCTCATTCGCATACAAAGAGACATACTTAACTGAAATGAATTATTTTGTTAATCAGCACATTTTCATCAATAGTTTCATTTTCTGACCCATTTGTGTCACTCCTTGGCTACCCAAAACCATTTACTCTCCATTTTTTAGCAGAATATCACAGAATATTACTTTTAACATTATCCTTTGAAAAACCTGGCATATTGTACATCTCAGTGCTTGGACCAAAGGCAATTTATTGGTGGAGGATTCTTGAACTCTATTGGTCAAGAGAAGTGTAATAATTAATTTAGAGAATAGAGATGCACTGCATTTGAGTATTGTTTTGAAAAGTGATAAACTGATATAAATCTAGGTCAAAAGGAAATACTGAATGCTATGCTTTCATTAACAAAGAGTATTTGAATCTCTTAACAGTATTTTTAAAGAACTATTTCTGTTATAGACTGAAAATACTACTGTTAGTGATGTTTTGTGTAAGAGATCAGACTGAGAACCTTATGGTTGATGATAGAACATTTAGGATTAACATTATTGATACCAAAGTAAAACTATTATGTTGGATGAGAAAGAGAGAATAAAATTGAGGGTTATTATAATATTTGACCATGAAAATGTGACTGTAAACTTTACCAGTGAAACTGCTTTGGGAGTTTGAGTTTTAACACACTTAAAATAAAATTTCCACATTCCCCCTTACTTTTCCAAAATGTTCTTGGGTTTCACATATGTCCAACATTATTACAAATAATCAGATACCTTTGATCTTAAAACATGTGTTGCCTAGGAAAAGGTACAAGTAGATGCAAATATCAAAGCCATTGAGTCCTCATATATCGTCAGATGCAATTTTCATATTATCATGGCATAACAAATTTCATGACCCAGTGAATACGTATATTGAATATTACATAGCTTTAACAAAATTATAGGGCTTTATTTTTCCATGAAAATAATCGTACACTTGCATATTTTTTTCCACTTTTTCCTGCTTAAGCCCAAAGAATGGGATTTAAAAGCGAACTGAAGATACAGAAAAAATATGGGAAATGATTTCATAAGCTGCTTTAGTGCAATTACAGAAGTATAATTGGCAGACATTATAAAATGTCAGCTTTTATCTATAGTAAATATAATTTACACAGCCGAAAAGAGTGATTAGAGTCAGATCACTGAGAGGCTAATGAAAAGAGCCATCGGCACAGATGCGGATTGTTCATTTTGCAAGAGATCAGAGAAATGACAAGCACTGACGGTGTTTTTACATGCACTGAAACTCATCACAGACATGCTCAATCATGCCCTGGGATACAGAGCAATCTAATCATTTTTTATTAAATAATTCAAATTCTATGGCCTGTGTTTGACTCACATTTTGAAAGGTATTGAATTGAGTCATCCATTGCTTGGAAGTTAAAGTATGTTTCATAAATTGGGCTTGTAAGAAACATTAACAGAAGAGGGCCTTAACGAAACAGAACAGAATAGAGGGATAGGGCTTGGCAGGGACAATAAACCAGAGACCAAATTGCAAAACTAAATTGCAACAACAAAATAAATAGATCTGATATGTTGTTGAAAATAACAGTCCACATATTTGTTTGGTAAATGATGTCCTCTAATAACTATTAAAAGAGTTACTTGAAAAGTTTCATGTGTTTTGGTACTCCAGTTAATGAGATTGTAGAACTTAAAACATTGCCTAAGGAAGAGAGGACGAAAAAGAAAATTATGCTTCTTTAGCATCTTTTGGTAAATGAGTACTATTGCTTAATCAAATAAAATTGAATCACAAGGGAAATCAGAAGGAAGCAGAACTGAGAAAACTCTTAGAAGGACATTTAAAGGAAACTAGAACACATGAAAAAGATAAGCTCAATAATAATTCTTGTTAAATGTATATTTATCTATTTTATTATCCTATTTTTTTTAAGTAGTAACAAAATCTGTTGGGGTGGCCCACTCATATTATTTAAATTTTCATTAAAGCATTTAATTAATGTTTTGGGGCAAATTCAGGCAACAAATTTAGACGAGCATTTTGAATTATGAGTATTTAAACATTAACATATAATTATTCAAGACTGCATGTTTTCCTTTTTTTTCAAATTTTTATTTAAATTCCAGTTAGTTAACATAAAGTGTAATATCAGTGTCAGGAGTAGAATTTAGTGATTCATCACTTAAATATAATTCCCAGTGCTCAACACAACAGGGGCCCATCACCCATTTACCTTAATACCCATCACCCATTTACCGTCCCCGCACCTTCCTTCCATCAGCCCTCAGTTTGTTCTCCAGTTAAGAGTCTCTTATGGTTTGCTTCCCTCTCTTTTTTTCCCTCTTCCCCTATGTTCATCCGTTCTGTTTTTTAAATTGTACATATGAGTGAAATCATATGGTGTTTGTCTTTCTCTAACTAACTTATTTGGCTCAGCATAATACACTCTAGGTCCATCCAAGTCATTGCAAATGGCAAGATTTCACTCTTTTTGATGACTGAGTAATAAATTTTTATCCATTAATCAGTCAAAGGACATATGGGCTTTTTTCACAATTTTGATATTGTTGATCATGCTGATATAAACATCAGTATTTACAGTATAAACATCCAATCATTATTTTGTATCTTTTGGGTAAATACCTAGTCATGCAATTGCTTGACATAGGGTAGTTCTATTTGTAACTTTTTTCAGGACCCTCCATACTGCTTTCCAGGGTGGCTGCACCAGTTTTCATTCCCACCAACAGTGTAAGAGGGTTTCCCTTACTCCGCATCCTGGTCAACATCTGTTGTTTCCTATGTTGTTATTTTTAGCCATTCTGACAGATGTGAAGAGGTATCTCATTGTCATTTTGATTTCTACTTCCCTGATAATGAGTGATGTTGAGAACCTTTTAATATGTCTGTTGGCCACCTGGATGTCTTCTTTGGAAAAATGTCTATGGATGTCTTCTTTGGAAAAATGTCTATTCATGTCTTCTGCCCATTTCTTAACTGAATTATTTGGTTTTGGGGTGTTGAGTTGGATAAGTTTTTTATGGATTTTGAATACTAACCCTTTAAACCTAATTATGTCATTTTTTTTAGTTTTTTTTAATGTTTATTCATTTTTTGATATAGAGAGACAGAGCGTGAGCAGGGGAGGGCCAGAGAGAGAGGGAGATGCAGAATCTGAAGCAGGCTCCAGGCTCTGAACTGACAGCATGGAGCCTGACGCGGGGCTAGAACTCACGGACCGTGAGATCATGACCTGAGCTGAAGTCGGATGCTCAACCGACTGAGCCACCCAGGCGCCCCAATGTCATTTGTAAATATATTCTCCTTTCTGTAAGCTGCCTTTATGTTCTATTGATTGTTTCCTTCACTGTAAAGCTTTTTATCTTGATGACGTCCCAATAGTTCATTTCTGTTTTTGTTTCCCTTGCCTCTAGAAATGTGTCTAGAAAGAAGTTGCTATGGTTGAAGCCAAACACGTTGCTGGCTATGTTCTCCTCTAACATTTTAATGGTTCCCTGTCCCACATTGGGTCTTTCATCCATCTTGTATTTTTGTGTATAGTATAAGAAAGTGGTCCAGTTTCATTCTTCTGCATGCTGCTGTTTAGTTTTCCCAACACCATTTGTTGAAGAGATTGTCTTGTTTCCATTGGCTATTCTTTCTTGCTTCATTGAAGATTAGTTCACCATAGAGTTCTGGTCCATTTCTGGGTTTTCTATTCTGTTCCATTGATCTATGTGTCTGTTTTTGTGCCAGTAACATACTGTATTGATGACTAAAATTTTGTAATATAGATTGAGGTCTGGAATTGTGAGGCTTCCAGTTTTGCTTTTCTTTTTCAAGACTGCTTTGGGTATTCAAGGTCTTTTGTCGTTCCATACCAATTTTGAGATTGTTTGTTCTAGCTCTGTAAAAAATACGGGTGTTATTTTGAAAGGATAGTGTTAAATATGTAGATTACTTTGGATGGTATAGACATTTTACCAATATTTTTTCTTCCAATCCATGAGCATGGAATGTTTTTCCATTTCTTTGTGTCCTCTTCAATTTCTTTCATCAGTGTTCTATAGTTTTCAGAGTACGGGTCTGTCTCCTCTTTGTTAGATTTATTCCTCAGTATCTTACAGTTTTCGGTGCATTTGTGAATGGGATAGATTCCCTGATTTCTGTTTCTGCTGCTTCATTATTGTTGTATAGAGATGCAACAGATTTCTGTACATTGATTTTGTATCCTGCGACTTTCCTGAATTTGTGTTATCAGTTCTAGCAATTTTTTGCTGGAGTGTTTTGGGTTTTCTAAATAGAGTATAGTGAAAGTTTGACTTCTTCCTTGTGGATCTGGATGCCTTTTATTTCTTTTTCTCGTCTTATTGACGAGGCTAGGACTTCGAGTACTATGTTAAAAAACAAGAGTGAGAGTGGGCATCTCTGTCTTGTTCCTGACTACACAAAAAAATCCCTCAGTTCTTTCCCATTGAGGATGACATTAGCTTTGTTTGGGTCTTTCGAATATGGCCTTTATATTGAGGTATGCTCCCTCTATCCCTAATTTGTTGAGGGTTTTTTAATCAAGAATAGATGTTGTATGGGGCACCTGGGTGGCTCAGTCAGTTAAGTGTCCAACTTCAGCTCAGGTCATGATCTTGGTTCGTGGGTTTGAGCCCCATTTCGGGCTCTGTGCTGATAGCTGAGCGCTTGGAGCCTGCTTCAGATTCTGTGTTTCCCTCTCTCTCTGCCCCCTCCCTGCTCACTCTTTCTCTTTTTCTCTCTCTCACTCTCTCGCTCAAAAATAAACATAAAAAAAAGAATGGATGTAGTACTTCATTAATTGCTTTTTTCTGCATCTATTGAGAGGATCTTACGGTTCTTATCCTTTGTTTTATTAATGTATTGTACCATGTTGATTGATTTAAGAATATTGAATCACACAGCCCACTTGATCATGGCAAATGATTCTTTTAATGTACTATTGGATTCAATATGCTAGTATTTTGTCGAGAATTTTTGCATCCGTGTTCATTAGGGATATTTTCTTGGAATTCTCTTTTTTAGCATGGTCTTTGTCTTGTTTTAGAATCAAGGTAACACCAGCCTCATAGAATGAGTTTGGAAGTTTTCCATCCATTTCTATTTTTTGGAACAGTTTGAGAATAGGTGTTAACTCCTCTTTATTCTTTTTTAAATTTTTTAATGCTTATTCATTTTTGAGAGACAGAGAGAGACAGAGCATGAGCGGGGTAGGGGCAGAGAGAGAGGGAGACATCAAATCTGAAGCAGGCTCTAGGCTCTGAGCTGTCAGCACAGAGCCCAACACGGGGCTTGATCTCCTGAACCATGATATCATGACCTGAGGCAAAGTCAGACGCTTAACCGACTTAGCCATCCAGTCGCCCTGGTATTAATTCCTCTTTAAATATTTGGCAGAATTTCCCTGGGAAGCCATCTGGCCCTGGACTTTTGTTTGTTAGAAGATCTTCCATTACTGATTCCATTTCTTTGTTGGTTACTGGTCTGTTCAAGTTTTCTACTTCTTCCTATTTCACTTCTGATAGTTGGTATGTTTCTAGGAATTTATTCATGTCTTCCAGATTGCCCAATTTCTTGGCATTTTAGTCCCTGGAGAGGCAATATCACCTATTCCTTGGAGATGCACTCCAAGAAGGGGAGCCATCTCTCCCAGTGCCTTCCAGGGGATCCTCAGATCACACTGTCTGCCCCAGGGTTACCTGCCCTCCTTCCCCACAGAATCCCTGCAATGTCTGCCAGGCTCCATATGAGCCAAGCTCCGACATCTATACTTCCTATCTTTAAGCTCCCCTTGTAAAAACTGATGAAAATTAGCCTTTCTCATTTCCCAACATCTTTGGGGAAGTGTTATCCTTGTGTGATCCCCTGTGTGCTCCTCTCTCTCTCTCTCTATCTCTCTCTCTCTCTCTCTCTCTCTCTGTCTCTCTGCCTTTCCCTATCCCTCTCCCTCTCTCTCTGTCACCTATCACCTCTCTCTCTCTCTCTGTGATTAAGCTCCCTCCCCTCTGCAGCACTCACAACCTTTTTCTCCCCTGTATCATGTACCCACTCCTCCTACCTTGCACAATGTGGCCTCTTCTGTCCCTCTAGTTGTGCATTTTGTTCTGTTAGTTCTAAAATTTCTTGGGTTTTCAGACTGACTTGATATTTATCTAGCTGTAGGAGGGACGAGGCAAGCCTAGGGTTTTCCTACTGCTCCACCATCTTAACTCCTGTCCTTTGAAAGAATCCATTAATTTTGATATCTTGTATTTTCTTTTTATTCAGTTAACATATTTTTACTTCCCTTTAAGTCTTCCTTTTTGACACACAGGTTACTTAGAATTATGTTGTTTAATAAGAAAATTTGTGGATTTTCTGAAAATATATTTTTAAAATATTTTTAATGTTTATTTATTCTTGAGAGACAGAGAGAAACAAAGAACAAGCAGTGAGGACAGAGAGAGAGAGGGGGACACAGAATCCGAAGCAGGGCCCAGGCTGGGAGCTGTCAACACAGAGCCCCACGCGGGGTTTGAACTCACAAACCGCGAGATCATGACCTGAGCCGAAGTCTGACGCTCAACCCATTGAGCCACCCAGGGGCCCCTGAAAATATTTTTTTTTAATCAGTTTCTTCTTTACTTCTCATGTAAATTGAAAAAATACTTCTGGAGAGAAGCACAGCAGTAGCTGTGAGTTGTGATGTAAGGAGCTGTGAAAAGAAAGGCAATCTGACGTAGTGTTTCTGTGAGTCAGTGCTAGAGAAACACAAGGAAAGTACTTGAATTGTTTTGAAATAAAGCTTTGGCCACTTTGAATTACATTAGCTACACTCTACTTCTTATTCATACACTGCTAAAATACAGATTACTAAGCTTTCTGCTTCAATTGTATTAAACATTTGGTTATTGGACACTTACTTTCTTTAAAGCAGGTTTTATCAACCTTGGCATTATTGACATTTTGGGCCAGATAATTCATTTTTGTTAGTAGCTGTCCTGTGCAATGTGGGATATTCAGAAGCACCTCTGGCTTATTTTCATTAGATGCCAGTAGCACCCATTCTCACTTGTGTAATGAAAAATACCCCCAGATGTAGCCAAATGTCTTCTGGGGACAGACTTAGGCCTGTTAAGAACCACTGCTATAAAGTGATTTAGTCCATACAAAAGATTAAAAGAAAACATTGAAATTACATGATTTCAATTTATATATAATAAGTGCAAAGTTTCTCAAACTCGATTATTTTTCCAGTGCATTGATTGCATAGGATCAAATACTTGAAAGGCTCACAAGACTCTTCAGAGTGCCTCCACAAAGTCTTTAAGATATAGTATATGATGCAATAGGAGAAAGACAGCCAGGCAAACCTCAGGGGACAAAGGGACTTCCATGTGCAGCATCCCAGGTATCTAAGTGAATGTGGTTTGTCCCTGCATTATGAATTCCTAGTCTGAGAGAGAAATCTTGGTTCCAGGAACCCTCAGGCAAAAGTTTCTAAGAGGGTCTTTTATGCCCAGGCGTCATGTAACCACAGCAGTCTGTGCAACTAGTCAGAGTAGGTTTAAGGCATCAATCTATACTTGTATATGCCAGCTGTTCCAGAAACGTTTCAATATTTAAAGAGCATATTGTAAATCCTTAGCTATCCATCGTGTCCTTACATTAACTACGGTTCAGGACCAGGTTTGAAGCATTCCTAGAGATAAGCATAGGGCTGTCTCCACACAACTATAAGACTACTCTACGCTTCCCCTCAAAAAAATAAGCAAAGAACAAAGGCTTTTCTCAAAATTTTCTGTGTCTCGGACTGGCTTCAACCCATCTTTATATAATCATGATTCTCACTGCAATTCTCCTTTCTTGTCTTAATTACCAACTACACATTCATTCATCCTTTTTTTTAAAACTACTTCTATTACAAAGCACACTTATTTAAGAGTAGAAGCTGACTAGATTTGGCAAACTGACACTATTGAGCAACTACCAACACAGTCCGGTTCTAGACCACTTCCATCCCCCGAAAGGTTATTCATGCCCACTGGCATTTGATCTCTGTCCTTTTCTTGACCACAGACAATTGATCTGAATCTTTTTTACATTATCTTTGCCTTTTTAAGAATTCCATATGTGTAGAATTTCTAAGAATTCCATATATGTGGAATCACGTGGGTTTTTTTGGTTTATTTTTGGTTTTTGGTTTGTTTGTTTTTTTTTTTTTTGCTTGACTCCTTTCACTTAGAATGATATTTTTGAGATGTACCCATGATGTGTCATGTATTGGTTGGTCATTCTTTTCTGTCTCTGAGTGCTATTCCATTGCATGGATATACTACACTTTGTATAACCTTTAGCCAGTTGATGGATACTTGATTTGTTTCCAGTTGCTTCCTATTATGAATACTACAGCTATGTTTATTTGTGTCTTTGTTTAGACATGTTTTAATTTCCTTGAATAGATGTCTAGGAGTGGAATCAGTGTTTCAATATAAATGTATATTTAACTTATTAAGAAACTGTCCAAAAGTTTTCCAATATTACTATAACATTTTACATTCCCACCAGCAATGTACGATAAGAGAATTTCTGTTTCCCACACCTATGCTAACATTCAGTATTGTTAATGCTTTGAAAATCTTAGCCATTGTAGTGGATATATAGTGATTTTGTTTGAATTTCTCTAGTAATTAAGAATGTGAGCATCCTTGTTGTTTTTAAGCTTTATTGAGAGATGACTAAAACATTACATTGTGTGAGTTGAAGTGTTGATTTCATACACTGATATATTAGAAAATGATTACTACCAAAGTGTTAGCCAACATTTCCATCACCTTACATGATTACCATTTTTTATTTTGTAGATAGAACATTATGATCTAATTTCTTAGCAATTTATAAGTACATAATATGGTATCGGTAATTATAATCACCATTTTGAACATTAGATTCATGTGTTTAGTTGATATTCTTTGGAAAAGCATCTATTCAAATTTTTGTGCAATTTTATTTTTATTGGGGTGTTTGTCTTTCTAATTGATTTAGAAATGTTTATATATTCTGTATAGAACTCCTTTATCAATACATTTTCAGAAAGTGTTTTCCTCTTGTCTGTAACTTGCTTTTTCATTTCTTCAATGATATATTTTGAAGAGCAAAAGTTTGACATTTTTATGAAGAGTAGATTTATTTTACTTTCATTTCAAAGACCCCAAGATTACAATGATTTTTCACTAAGGTTTTCTTTTACAGGTTTTATAGACTTAACATTTACAATTGTATATCCACTTTGAGCTCATTTTTACAATGATACTAGCTAGATAATGAGATTCTGGCTTTGTTTTATTTTACATACAAGTATCCAATTGTGCAAGCACTATTTGTTGAAAAGACCATCCATTCACCATTGACTTACTTTGTTATTTTATTTAAAATCAATCAACTATATGTGTATATCTATTTCTATATTCTATCCCATAGATCTACATGTTATTGTGTTTTTACCACATTATCTTATTTACTGTGGCTTCATAACAAATTTTGAAATCAGGTCATATAAACCTTCTAAAATTATTGTGGTATTTAGATTTTTTTTTCTTAAACAAATGATTGTGTTTTACTTGTGATATATGGTTACTGCTAGTTGACTTTGAAAACTCTTTTGGTTATTGTAGACACTGCTGCCATGCAATAGTTTCCCTCAAAAACCTGTTTATTCGTTAGGTACATAGATACAGATATAAGCATAGTGACACAGTTATCTACAATGCTTTCAAGCTAATAAGATTTGCAAAACCAGTTTAAAATGAAATAGTTAAGGGGCGCCTGGGTGGCTCAGTCGGTTGAGTGACCAATTTTGGCTCAGGTCATGATCTCATGCTTTGTGAGTTCGAGGCCCGCGTTGGGCTCTGTGCTGACAGCTCGGAGCCTGGAGCCTGCTTCGGATTCTGTGTCTCCCTCTCTCTCTGACCCTCCCCCACTCATGCTCTCTCTCTGTTTCAGAAATAAATAAACATTAAATTTTTTTTTCAAATGAAATAGTTAAGAACTATTTATTACAACATCATTAGCTATCAGAAGAATGCAAGTGCAAATCATAGGCTCTCTCTACACACCTATTGGAGTGGCTAAAATGAAAAGTAAGAATAAAAATACCATAAACTGGAAAACATACAGAGATACTAAATCACTCATATATTGGTAGTGAAGATGTAAAATGGTACACTTTGAGAGGTATTTTGGCAGTTTGGTAGTTTGGAACAAAACTACACATATATTTATATGATTCAGCAATTGAATTTAGAAATTTATGTAAGAAAAAAATGAAAATATATGTTCACACAAAACCTTGTAAATGTAAAAAAAAAACCTGTACATGAATGTTCATAACAGCTTTGTCTTTAATAGCTAATAAATGATGGATTAAGAAACTGGCCCATACATACCAATCAGCCATAATAAGAAACAGACTGTTGATACATTAAATGACTGAATGGTTCTTTTTTTTTTTAAATTTTTTTAACGTTTATTTATTTTTGAGACAGAGAGAGACAGAACATGAACGGGGGAGGGGCAGAGAGAGGAAGACAAAGAATCTGAAACAGGCTTCAGGCTCTGAGCTGTCAGCACAGAGCCCAACGCGGGGCTCAAACTCACGGACCGCGAGATCATGACCTGAGCCAAAGTCGGCCGCTTAACCGACTGAGCCACTCAGGCGCCCCAATGACTGAATGGTTCTTAAGGAAATTATTTTGAATGGGAAAAATAATTTCAAAAGTTTATATACTATATGAATCAATTTATATAACAGTCTTGTGGAATCGGAAAATTATAGAAATAGAGAACATATTAGTTGTTGTGAGGGAGAAAGGCAGATGGCTGTGTCTATCAATGGGTAGTATGATGGACCCTCATGATGAACCTACTCTGTGTCTGGCCTGTCTTTGTGGTCACATGAATCTACACATGTGATAAAATGACACAGAAATAAATTCATGTGTTCACACACATGAGTGCATGTAACACTGGTGAAATCTTAATAAGGTCAGTGGACTGCCTCAGTGTCAATTTCCTGGTCATGGTAATAAAGTAAAAAACCATGCTACTTTTGGGGGCTATGAGTGTGCAAAAAGTAAACCTGATCCATCTATTTGGTAAGAGTAATATAAAAATAATTAAAACTTACTGAGTACTTGCTAAGAGGCAACACTGTTCTAAATTCGTACAGCAAGCCTATGAAGTAGGTACTAATTTTATCCTTATTTTGAAAATAGGCAAACTAAGGCATAGCGAGTAGAAAATCAATTTGAGATAACTAGTAACAAAAGAGCCAATCCTTAAAAGTAGGCATTGGTACAAGGATGCTTAACTGCCTCTATCATAGTTAGCCCCTCGATGGAACCTAGTGTAAGTCTCACAGAATTTAAAACCAACGTAGGTTAGAGAAGCCTTAAAAATTGTTGTGAGCTTCTTAAACATAGTTATATTTAAAGCAAAATGAACAGATTGAAAGAACTGCACGGTTTTAAGTTGAGATACATTTTTCTTCAAGAATCACATTCAAAAGCAATGAAGAACCACAAGGATATAAGACAAATATTAAGAGGCAGTAACACCATTTACAGGAAGTAAGCTTTCTTCTTGAAGTAAAGACACATTTTAAGGTGGTGTTCAAAAGTTGAAGAGGGAATGTACTTACTTTAAGTGGAGCAGATAGAGTTCCTAAATAATAGGATAGGGCTGGAGCGGGGGGTGGGGGAGAGAAATGTGGCAAGTAAGAGAAAAACTGACTGAAATTAAATAGTAAGTGATTAACAAAGGAAAATGATGAGTCAGAATGATTTTTGCAATTTTAAACATGCAAGATTGAATAACAGTGTTCTAAGAGATGTTGTCATGCACCACACAGATCCGCCTTCAGGAATGAAGGAATTTTCCCCCCACGTTCTGGGAATGCTGGCAGCCAACATCCTTCCCCTGTAAGTTCTCTCATGGAGGTGCCAGGGCTAAAGAAACTACATTGTGTGTGCACATGGACCTTTCTGGTACAGTCCAAATCTATTGCCCAATAAATAGAATGATGAAAGGATCATAGAATTGCCAGAATGAGTTAAAACCTGAAGAGTTATCTTGGCTTCAGAGATCCACATAGGGCAATGGTTTAAGACTGCAGCATAGACTCTGGTCTCTGTTCAAATGCTCCTCCTTTCCTGTTCTTCCACAAATCCCAAGCATGCTCCCTAATGGAATTCCACCATGTTGGTCTCTGTCACGGAGTCTACTTTCATGAGAGGTTAACCTGCAAAAGTTGGCACTTTTGAAAACACTGTAATTGGTCATTCTAATATTCAAAATTCATCTCGACACTCCCAAACTTATAATGCTTTTGTGACTTTCCATTATGTACAGGAAAACTAAAAGCATCGGCATGCTTTGTAATAGGTACTGGGCGATCATTCTCTTGCTTAAGTTGCTGGCTTGTCTCCTACTATATTATTTTTCCACAAGAGGCTATTATTATAGAGCATAATTAACATTTGTAGCATATTTGCTATTTACCAGGACAAAAACTGTTCAAACTGCTTTACATAGATTATTTCATGTAATCCTTACAACTTTACAAGCTTAATAAACTATTTGCAATGCCCTGAATATATAAGCTAATGTATGCCTCAATTTCATATTGCTTCCTCCACATGCAACGACCTTTCCTTCCTCTTATCTCCCATATGAACACCTACTGGTCTTCCACGACTTCATTCATTTATTATCTTCCCTATTAATACATTCTTTCTACTGACACTTCAGGTGTTAGTGTTAACTTACTCTCCACCATTAATCTCAGATATTTCTATCATGAATACTCTATATTTCAGTAACATCTTTTTAAAAATTTTTTTTACATTTATTTATTTTTGAGAAACAGAGTGAGACAAAGTGTGAGCGGGGGAGGGGCAGAGAGAGAGGGAGACACAGAATCCGAAGCAGGCTCCAGGCTCTGAGCCATCAGCACAGAGCCTGATGCGGGGCTCGAACCCACGAACTATGAGATCATGACCTGAGCCGAAGTCGGATGCTCAACCGACTGAGCCACCCAGGCGCCCCAGTAACACTTTTTTTTTAATCATTCACCTCCATGCTTAACTCTTAGCAATTTGAAGAAATAAATCACATTGAATATTTCTGTTTTGTGTCGACCATAATCTTTAATAAGTTAAAAAAAACCCACACAGATAATATCACTGTCTTATGTTATTAACAAGGACAACAATTAAAGTGGTTTTC
Source organism: Acinonyx jubatus (assembly GCF_027475565.1). Taxonomy (NCBI): domain Eukaryota; kingdom Metazoa; phylum Chordata; class Mammalia; order Carnivora; family Felidae; genus Acinonyx; species Acinonyx jubatus. The sequence continues at coordinate 216,943,336 of NC_069380.1, forward strand.
TCAAACGTATGTAGTTAACAACAGAAGTTGGCTTAGAGATGCTTTGTATGATAGCAACAAAAATGTAGCTTTTAACACCAGTCAGACCCATAATGGCACTTTGTTTTTTGCAACATATCTGATGATTACATCGTATTATACATGGTGTATAGGAAAGCCACAAATGACAAACAGGTATGCTTGACCTCACAACTAGGTTTCACTTTGCCTTCCACTATCTCAGATAGAGTTAAGACAGAATTGGGGGCTGTGCCTGAATGTCAGTCTCAGGATGCATGGTGCTACACAGGCTCGAACTGGCCTTAGCTGTGTGCCAGGGTCTCATAAGTGCCTGAACTGGGGGCTGTTACTTTTTGCAGGAGCCCAATGTTAAAGCTGGGGTAGGAAGTCTTTGTTCAGGCCTGTGCTAATGGTATATGCAAGTGTGCCTTTCAGATCCTGAAAAATAAGCCACTTTGGCTGCTGGAATTGAATCACCCCACTCTCTACTGCCGCTTTTCCTTCTCTTACACAATTTCCCCTGTTCATCCAAGTCCCCCGCATCTATACCTTTATCTCCTGCTATTTATTACCAAATTCACTCCAGTACCTTCTACCATTTGTAAAACACGGTTCTACATGATAGAAAATTAATTAATGAAGCAATACATCATTGCACTTGTAAAAGGAAACTGGTTTCCCGGAGAGGAAAATGAAGTGTCTGCAAATTCTTTTACTTCTAATAAAAGCCAGCTACAAAAGCAAAAACTAATAAACCAGTTTAACAAACTTGTTTTCCATTTTCATTTGGATTATCTCAGTACTCAATTTAAGTGAAATTCAGAAAAATTTCCAATAGCAAAGTAACAAAACCTGAGTTTATATTAAAAACACATAAATGATCATTTTAGTAATAAATTTAATAAATGGTAATCGATAAAATTACCATAATTCAGATAATATTTCAAGTACATTTTCATTTAGTCTTTTTCTCATATTCAACAGATATTAATCATAGCAGATGAATTATGAACAATAACAAAAATGCATTTTCTATGCATTTTTGAATTGTTTAACAAAATTAAATCATAAATTGATGTTAACATTGAGCTAACTGGGTAGTAATTAACTTTTTGAATTTTTTCCTTAATACAATGTCTTATTAAAATGGCTTAAGGAATTTTTTTATTATATTAAATTAAGTCTATTTTTCACTCTATAAAAAGTAAAACCAAAACTACCTAAAGCCAACTTGGGCTACATTCTTCATATCATTGACTTATAAACAGACACTCCCCATATATTCATTATGATATATTTCTTTAAAGTACATTTTATAGAAAAGTGGTGTGAAATGTATTATCCCCCCACTATAAGCAATTAAGAGTATTCCAAAGTACCGGGAGGGTGAATGCAGCTACTGTTTTGACACTAGATGGCATTCCTGTGTAATCAGAAGCCCACAAGGCTAATGCAGTTGCTGGTCTATTTCCCTGAGACCTGTCATAAATTTAAAAATGAACGGATTACAGCTAGAGAAAGTTAAATATAGGCTTTTATTCAGAAGATTATGTGAATAAACCAATTTTGCATCATGCTATTTATAGTTTGTTGACTGTTATAAAATTAAAAACTGTTGTTCTGCCTTCACTAAATTTGAAGTGTAGATGTTAGCTACTGAAAGCTATCTTTTTTGCTTTTTATTCATGATACTTACCCCCAGGCAAATAGTTTTATATTAATAACTCAGAAAACATATTTAATTCTACTTGTATAAAATGTTGTCACAAGTTTATTTCAATGAGAAAATAATTCCAACCATCAAAATTAAAGATTATCTTAGGTTCATTATTATTTTAAAAAGTTAAAACCAAGCATAAGAGCTTTTTAAAATTATTGTAAAAAAATTACACTTTTAAAAAATATCTTACTGCTTGTCATTTGTATATGCTGGTGAAATAAACCACTGATTTAATATGATGTGTCCTTTTAAATGTTTTTTTCTTAATGTTTATTTTTGAGAGAGAGACAGAGCAAAAGCAGGGGAGGGGCAGAGACAGAGGGAGACAGAATACGAAGCTGTCAGCACAGAGCCTGACATGGGGCTCAAACCCACAAACTGTGAGATCATGACCTGCGCCAAAGTTGGACATTCAACCGACTGAGCCACCCAGGCATACCTAAATATGTGTATGTTCTTATCAACATGGAGCTTTTCACGTGTTTTATAATAAAGCAAACACAGAGAATGTAGTATTAGCCTGACAAACTTGGGGAGAAGGAAGTGGCCATTGAAAGCCTAGAATTGAGGGGATCGACATGTCAGAAAACTGGAAGTCCCTCATAACATACCAGTGGAGATTAAGTGTTAGACGTAAACACACAAACATTAAAATGTTAATAAAATTTTTCAAAAGTTTTTAATAAAATTAGATACGTCTCCTCAAAAAGATGCAAAAAATGATACATATTGTTGAATTTGCTTTTTCCATGAAACAAGAGGAACATTAATTTTTTGCAACATGAGGACATATTTATTGACCTATTGTGTGTCTGGCACATCAAAAATAATAACTCAGAACAATACATTTAACTCAATCCTACCCCTTCCCATTAGATATGAGAAAAATCTGGATTGAAGAATTAAATTATTTATCATGGATCAACAAATCCAGACCCAGGACATGAACTGCAGACTTTTGAAACACACACAGTGAAATTTTCACTACGTAATCCAGTATTCTTGTTGTGGGGTGAATTGCGCTCTTCCCAAATTCATATATTGAGGTCCCAGAACCCATTACCTCAGAATATAACTGTATTTGAAGGGAAGGCCTTTATAGACGTAATTGGTGTTAGATGAGGTCATGTGTGTTAGGGCCCTCTTTAATATGATGGGTGTCCTCATGAGACGAGAAAGGGATACATACTTTCAGAGGAGAGTCCATGTAAGGACACGGCCAGAGACTGCCATTCGCAAGCCAAAGAGACAGAGTAGCCTGAACCGAACTTGCCAACCCCTGAATCTTGGATTTCCAGTTTGCGGAGCTGTGAAAAAATGAATTTCTGCTGTTTAAGCCGCCCCACCGGCAACACTTTTTTCTGGCATTCCTACCAACAAAGACAATGCTCAAGACAGCATTCTCTTTAATTTTTTTTAAATTGTATTTATTTGTTTTGGGGGGGGGAGAGAGAGAGAGAGAGAGAGAAGGGGAGGGGAGGGGAGGGGAGGGGCAGACAGAGGGAGAGACAGAATCTCAAGCAGGCTCCACACTGTCACCAGGGAGCCCAATGCTGGGCTTGAACTCAAGAACTGTGAAATCATGACCTGAGCCAAGATCAAGAGTTGGCACACTTAACTGACTGAGCCACCCAGCATCCCTCAAAACAGTATCCTTAACATTTAGTAGAATCCAGCTTATAATTACTTCCCATGTATTTAGAGCAATGAATATTTCTACAAATGTATTTTTAAATATTATATATGTGTGTGTGTGTGTGTGTGTGTGTGTGTGTGTGTATACACAGTTCTGTGTGTTTATATTTGTGTCTATCTATCTATCTATCTATCTTTCAAAAGAACTATTATGCTACTATTTGTCACTGGACAAGAATGTCAAATAATATCTTAAACTTTATTCAGTGATTCTGATGTTTTAGAAATAATTTTCTGCTATTTGTTCAGGTAAAAAATTAATGTTCAAGTTTTAGAAACCAATATGTTTAGTGAAATAGGTAATTTAAAAAATAAAGATAGTTACTAGTTACATAAAATATCTGCAATACTAAATATATATGTGAAATATTAGAATGGTCACAATTTTATTAATACTTATTTTAATCTCTCTCCTAAAAATAGTTAAAAGCGTTGACGTCCCAGTAACAATGATGTAACCACAAGCATTGGGTTTCCTACAAAAATGTATGGATAATAAATGATGCTAGACCTGGCTGAAGCACTGTACAAGGTGAGCATAATTTTATGATGCACCGGAAGCAAAGAATTCTAAGACTAATAGATTCACTCATATGGTTACAGAAGTCAGCTTAGAGATTCTAGTACTTAATAAAATTTGTGAAAACTGGTGCATCAAAATATTCATGATTTTAATTGATTGGAACAGATTGAACAAATAAAAATATATGACTCCATAGACAGTCTCAAACAAAGGACCAAAATCTAAATTAAAAAAAAAAATTATCACAATTAGATATTTCTGATATATCAGCTTCTTACTCTGAAAATTGATATTAAATAAATAGTCAGGGACTCCTGGGTGGCTCAGTCGGTTAAGTGCCGACTTCTGCTCAGGTCATGATCTCACAATTCGTGGGTTGAAGCCCTGTGTCGGGCTATGTGCTGACAGCTCAGAGCCTGGAGCCTGCTTCAAGCTGTGTCTCCTTCTCTCTCTGTCCCTCCCCCGCTCGTGCTCTCTCTCTCTCTCTCTCTCTCTCTCTCAAAAATAAATACTAAACATTAAAACATTAGAAAAAAAGAAATAGACAAACTCATGCTATTTCATTAGAAAGTGTATTTCATTCAACAGCTAACTCCAGATGGTTAGGAAATCACAGCCTCATGACAGTAACGTTAGTTTGATAAAAGTAAAAGGAATCATAGCATTTAAAATGGCCAATGACATCTAATGAAATCACTGATTCAGAAAAGAGGCATAGATCAGCGCTAAACTCAGTAAGTGAAATGTTGTTGGTTAATTGAACATTCACAGTTGCAAAGTATCATGGCATAGATTACATATTATTTGCCAACAAAATAGGTAACAATGCAACAGGGAAACAAAATAACACTATGTGTCTCTTGAAGATAAAATATTCCATTTGAATCTAACCTCTCTCCTCAGGAGATAATTCCCAGTTTCAGGAACAAGAAAGATAAAGGAATATATTAAATGACAATTTGGAAACGATGAAGGAAATCTAGAATAAAGAACATTCTCCAGAGCATGTGTTCTCATCTTTCTCACTGCCAATATGGGGGGGGGGGGGGAGGAAGAAAAGGATGAAGCAGGAACTATATACTAAATTAAACAGATTGAAGAGACATAGAAAGAAAATGAAATGTAGGGGCACTAGTTATATTTTTTTGTTTGGGGAAAAACAGTTAATAAAGGCATGTTGAGGAAACATTAGAGAAAGTACAAATGAAATGTATATGAGGTAGTATTAATTTCATTAGCATGATAATTGAATTGTGGTTAAATATAATTTTTATTTGTTGAATGTATATACTGAGCATATATGTTCAAGATTTTAAGGATAAAGTGTACAATATCAGTAAATAACTTTAGGTATTAGTTCTTCAATATTTGTTTTTGCAGATATGCTGATGAAGCAAATATAGCAAAATTACAGAATCTAGGCATTGGCATACCTGAATGTTTGCTGTATTATTCTTTATGTTTTTATTTTTAAAATTATTTTTATTATAAAAAATTAAAGCTTCTCAGACTGTTTCATGATATGCCTACAAAATAGAACATGTATAGTAAAACTATCCATATTTAATACATAGAATATATAGCTGTTTTCATAGTAGTGAGCGTCTTCAATCCAGAGTTCTGACATATATGTGACATGTAATTTTCCAGTGTTCTATATTCAGTGGTTATTAAGAGAGAGAAAATGTGTTATTTTAAATATTTTTTTATGTTTTATTTATTCTTCAGAGAGAGAAAGAAAGAGACAGAGAGACAGAGCACGAGCGGGGGAGGGTCAGAGAGAGAGGGAGACACAAAATCAGAAGTTGGCTCCAGGCTCTGAGCTGTCAGCACAGAGCCCGACGTGGGGCTCGAACTCACAATCTGTGAGATCACGACCTGAGCCAACTGAGATCACGACTGGCGCAACCAACTGAGCCACCCAGGTGCCCTGAAAATGTGTTATTTTAGTGCATGTAGTCAGCTAGAGGAGTTATAGTTAAGATCCTTTGGGGTATTTTAAAACACCAGGCTATCAATCATTTAAAGACTTTGAAAAACCAAGTGTCATTTGGTGTGGGTTTAGATGGCAGAAAACTAATTTAATGATTCAAAGCTACGTTCTTTGTCATGGAAGGAGTGTACTGCTCAGGGTTCATTCCCAGCCCTGCGTGACCTGACGTGAAATCCAATACAGCACATGCCTCAGGGAATTCAGATGCAAGGGGCAAGAAGTCATTTGCCTGATAAGATGACAAAGTTGGAGAGGACGACAGGTGATTTGCTTTTGGTGACCTCTTTCCCATTATTTATTCTCTGATTGCAAATTCACACAAGGTGAGCCCTGATAAGGCAAATACAACAACAACAAAAAATCATATTGGAGTCTTATGAAATTATGTCTTACTAGGAAAAAAAAAACTTTTAATGGAGCTAAATAAAAAAATGAATCGAGCCCTTAAGAAAATTGATGATACAAATCAGTCAACACAAAAATTGGCTTGTTAGTTACAAATGGCCATTGGACTTCTGTATACTTGACTTTACTGGTATTCTATAAGAAGCAATTAATGACTGAAAACCTAACTCATTTTCCACAATTGTAAAGTAATCCTTCACTAAAAAGATAAATATTTCTTTTACTTTATGGACACTTTCACTCTCTGATTTTTTTTCTTTATTCTTTATTTTTATTTTTTCCTGTTTATTTATATTCAACTTAGTTAACATACAGTGTAGTCTTGGCTCCAGCAGTAGAACCCAGTGATCCACCTCTGCATGTGACATCCAGTGCTCATCCCAACAAGTGTCCTCCTTAGTGTCCATCACCCGTTTAACCCATCCCCCACCCACCCTGCCTCCAGCAACCCTCAGTTTATTCTCCATATTTAAGAGTCTCATGTTTGGGGCGCCTGGGTGGCTCAGTTGGTTGAGCGTCCAACTTCAACTCAGGTCATGATCTCATGGTTCATGAGTTCAAGCCCCACATCCAGCTCTGTGCTGACAGCTCAGAGCCTGGAACCTGCTTTAGAGTCTGTGTTTCCCTCTTTCTCCACCCCTCCTCTGCTCATGCTGTCTCTCTCTGTCTCAAAAATGAATAAACAGTAAAAAATTTTTTATTAAGGGGCGCCTGGGTGGCTCAGTCGGTTGGGCATCTGACTTCCGCTCAGGTCATGATCTCGCAGTTTGTGGGTTTGAGCCCCACATCAGGCTCTGTGCTGACAGCTTGGAGCCTGAAGCCTGCTTCAGATTCGGTGTCTCCTTGTCTCTCTGCCCCTTCCCTGCTTGTGCTTTGTCTCTCTCTGTCTCTCAAAAATAAATACATAAATGTAAAAAATTTTTTTTTGTTAATTAAAAAAAAAAAGAAAAGAGTCTCATGGTTTGCTTCAGATTCTGTCTTCCTCTCTTTCTGCCGTCCCCCACTTGCAAGGTCTCTCTCTCAAAAGTAAATAAACATTAAAAAATTGAAAATAAAGTCTCTTATGGTTTGCCTCCCTCTCTGTTCTTATCTTATTTTTACTTCTCTTCCCCTACGTTCATCTGTTGAGTTTCCCAAATTTCATGGATGAGTGAAATCATATGATATCTGTCTTTCTCTGACTGACTTATTTTGCTTGGCATATCACCCTCTGGTTCCATTCACATTGTTGCAAATGTGCATCAGCTGATGAATAGACAAACAAGATGTGGTACATGTATACTGTGTCCACTATGTGTTTTTTTAAGAACTATACTTCTTTTCTACCCCACACATATTTCACTGTGAGGGAGAATTACTTTAAGTAGTAAAATTTAACTAAATTGCAATAAAGATCCTTCTCAACTGCCATTAACATTTCATCAGGCCTTGAGGCCAAAATGTATACATGTTCTGTCACATTAAATTTTACTGCATTTAGAAATTATTTGGAGGAACTTCTTTCTCATCAAATTGTTTCTAAATTTGTTCAATTCCTTGTGGGAAGTACCTACTTACAAGTACTGAAAACAGATATACAAAATTCTTAGTAGTTATAAATATGGAACTTTGCACGTCTTTCAGGTCTAGTTGTATTAATTCACACATATTATTGCAAGATAATTATGATGTGTGGCTTGATATAGACACAGTATTTCACGTTTTTAAAAATGCTTGGGCATCCACATGGATGATCTGTTTGTCACTAATCAGTCTTGCTTCCATAGTAATGAGGCCAATTGATTTTCAACTTAATCGGGGCGACAGTATTAGTCTCACAAACTGACTCTGTCTCAATGCATGTTTGTAAGTAGAATATGTTTTTCTCCTTCCAAACACATTGTTGCCTCAAGTATGTAATATGCTACATGGCTATGTGTAAACAAATTCTATTAATTTTCAGCAAGTTACCGTTCAGTGAAATAAAATTGCCATTTGATTGTAACAAGGAAAACTCCAAACAGAACATATAAATCAGTATTATTGGCAGTTGGAAAAGATACATTGCCTAGATTACGGTTAGTGACTAGGGAAATAAATGACCATTTTAGAGGTTTTAGAAGGACTTGGAAGAGTAAATGAAGATAGCTTTTGAAAATTGCTGATGGGAATTCATCATAATGGAGGCCTGAGTTATATAAACAACATTTATTTCCTAGACTTGATCATTCTAAAATGGAATACAGTTTGGGTGAAAAGAGATTTCTTTATATCAGAAAAACGCTGAAAAAGCATAAGAGAAGATTCAAAAGAGTTTTTTAGTTGATACTAACAGGTAGCAGAAAAAAAATTTAGTTTACATCATGTTGAATTTAAAAGTCTGGTATTTATCTAGATGCCTAACAAGAAACTCCAGGTGTTTCCTTTTTTTGAATACAATCTGTGAGTTTCAGATGGGTTACATGTCAAGGGCATAAGCCTATCTCTGCCACTAGATGAAGCTGCAAATACAGCTGTCAATCACTAGTTCAGTAAGACAAAAATCATTGGTACAGATGGAATAAAACAGTGTTTGAAGATATCTGGGGCAGAAAATGTACCCTGTATGTGGGCTCCTAGAGTATTTTTGACAAGATAGAAACCACAATTTAGTTATTTATTTTTTTACATTCTAAGACGAATTTGTAAAATTCCATGTATTTTTCAAACATGTATAATTTAGTAAACATGAGAGCAATATTCACATATATATCTAGAATCTCTTCATATCTAAGAAAAAATATATTTAACATTGATCAAGTTGAGGTAACGAAACTGAAAACCTTGTAAGATCATTAAACAATTATTTAGTTTATTGACTTTATTTTTATTTGAATTTACGGATTGGATCATTTAAAATGATTCATCATCAGGAAAAGTTTTATTCATCATATATGTTACTTTCTTTTGAAACAACAATTTTATATTTCAAAATATAACTATTTCATTTAGATTGTTGAAAAATAGGAAACAGTATACATTTTTATCACTTATTTGCAGGAAATTCAAATTCTAATAAACATGAATATACAGTAAAACCTTGGTTTCCAAGCATAATTCATTCCAGAAACATACTTGTAATCCAAAGCACTTGTATATCAAAGCAAGTTTCAAGAACCATTGACTCAGTTGTGATCATGTGACATTGGGCATCAGGTACTACTCATATTCCAAGACGTCACTCATTTATCAAGTTAAAATTTAACAGTAATGTTTGCTCATCTTGCGAAACACTCAAAGAACAAGTTACTTACAATTCAAGGTTTTACTTATTCTCAAGAAGCACCTTGCATTAAGTAACTAAGAATTAAATTATTTATTACAATGTTTTTTATATATTACCTATTAAAATTAAGACTGTTTTCTATTTATAATGTCTACAACCTTTCTACCCATAATATTCTCTTGAGATACTGTTTTTAGTGAAAGTGACACCCAGAGAAAGTGTGATATCTACATGGATATCAAACTCCACTCTTTCTCTTTATTTCATTTCTTCATATTACTTGAAATGGATTTTTTTTACAGACAGAAGATAGTTTCAGTGCAGTGTCTGATTCAGATCAGTTACAAAAGGTAAATTATAATGCAAGGAATAATGAATGATGTGGCTGGAGCAGCAGGTGGTGGTAATATCCTATCCTATCCTATCCTATCCTATCCTATCACATATGATACTGTGCAGATTTCAACCGTCATGGAAGCTGTACCAAACCACTGAAATTTTAACCAGCATATTGAAATGATAAGGTATACTTTTAGACAGATGCTATTGGTTTCTCTATAAAAATAGATTTAAGTTATGAAAAACTACAGTTAAAAGGTCATTTAGAAGGGAGTAAAGTAGGACATAAAGTATGCAGAAAGGAGATTTGGAAATCTGTTCTATACAAAGGGCATATATTCTGTTTCCATGTTTTGCTTTAAGTGGAACATTTGCCACTTCTTCAAAATTGAAGCATTAGATCACAGACAACGTTCCTTCTAGAAAGTACTTATTTGAAGTAGAATTAAAAAAAATATGTAAGATAATGTATTAACACACTGTAATAATATGAATAAGCAATTGGTAGTAGCTGAGATTTATATTACAACTGCTGAAAGAATACATAATAAATATAAGTTGAAAATTCTGCCTGTAGGTAGAAATGAAATTAATGCAAATGACAAATGTTTGGTTAAAGTTGTTTGTGCATCTATTTTGTACACAATTAATTATAAAATCAGATGAGACACAATGTAGGTAGACATTCAGAAAAGATAAATAAGTGATTATTAGGGAAGGGGTAGAAGTTTTCATATGATCTATAACATAAGCCTGGACTCAAAAATAGGTAGCAATTTAAGAAGCTTTGCTAGATTTAGGGGGAAAAAAGTTAAATTTGAATTTCAGATTAACAATGGATAATTTATCGGTGCAAATATGTCCCACACAATATTTGGTGTATACTTATAATAAAATGTATCCACTTTTTATCTAAAAGTCAAATATAACTGAATAGCTTATATTTGGCAACCCCAGATTAAAAGAAGATAGCAGCCAACAAGGGAAACCACAGGGTAAAGTAAGATGTAATAAACATACCACCTAAATATTGGGAAAAGGAATATGTTATAAACAGAGAAATGTCATCTTAGACTCACAGAAGTACAGATCTGAAGAGCATTAAATGTTAGAGAAATATAATTTGTTAAAATTAGAAATATAAAACCATTTGAAACTCTGATCAGAGGATCAAAATACATTTAAGAATAATCAATCTAGAAAATGAATTTTTTATAGTTTATTTATTTACTTTTGAGAGAGAAAGAGAGAGAAAGAGAGAGAGAAAGCATGAGCTGGGGAGGGGCAGAGAGAGAATGGGAGACATAGAATCAGAAGCAGGCTCCAGTCTCGAAGCTATTCTCACCGAGCTCAATGCAGGGCTAGAACTCACAAACTGGGAGATCATGACCTGGGCTGAAGTCGGATGCTTCACTGTTTGAGCCACCCAGGCACCCCACGATATTATTGTTTTTAAGTTTATTTATTTTGAGAGAGAGAGAGAGAGAGAGAGAGAGAGAGTGAGAGTGAGTGGGGGAGGGGCAGAGAGAGAGAGAATCCCAAACAGGCTCCTCACTGTCATTACAGAGACAGATGCTGGGCTCGAACTCACAAACCGTGAGATCACAACCTGAGCCAATATCAAGAGTTGGACACTCTACCAACTGAGCCATCCAGGGGACCGAGATTCAAGATATTATTTAACCTAGATTTGTAGCATGCATGCCCTTTTGTTAAATTATGGCAAATAACAGAGAAAGTGAAAGAAAGGGAAAGTGCAGTTAAGAATATTAAATGAAATTGCAAAGACAGAGTTATTGAAAAAATTGTGATAAAAATACCAAATTTGTTACTGGTGATTTTTTTTGGGGGGGTGGGTGGGGAGAGGTTATGAATAGGAGTGGTTATCAAAGTTCAGTGAACAGGACCTTCTGTTCTCAGTGATAAAGGAAGCAATGGAACCACCACAGCCCTCCCCCTGTTAACAACCAGACAACAGTGCAAGATATTAGAAACGGCTATTTTCAGATATTAGATGACACGACACACAGCACTGTGAGCCTGACTAAAGGCACTTTCTGTCTTTAGAGAGGCAAAATTCAAGTAGAGCATGATGGTCATATTGAGCTAAGACATAGGTCAGTACTTGGAGAACTGAGACAGATGAAATTTGGGGGACAGTACTTGAGAGGAGCTGCCTGTGGTTAAAGTCATTCAGCAAGGGAAGCATTAGACTGGGGGAATGCTAGAGCCTTTGGTAGCTTAAGGTAAACAGACTGAAACCAGTTAGCTAGGTTTTGCTTCAATCTGAGACAATGAAGCTCAAGAATCATTAATCGTGGGTAGTTAACCAGATTCTCTTGATTCTAAGAAAATGAAATTCAAGAACAGTCATCATGGCAACCAAATAACTAAATTTTCCCAAAGAAAGCAAACATTTAAGTTACAGCCAACTGAATAATTGCTTTGCTTCCCTGTCTTCTCTAGACACGTCTCTGCTCGAGCCCTCACTCACAAAAGGCTAGCAACCACCTTTGGCTTTGTGTTTCCTGATTCAAATACTTATTTGCTCAAACAAAAATCTTTACAAAGTTTTTAATGTGTCATAAGTTTACATTTTAACACCATGTAGAAAAAGAGTTCCAGAAATCTCCATAAGGAACCACGTGAATCCTTGGCTGAATACTCAGCTTTCATATGCAGGCTGAGACTTCACAAAGCTGAGGGAACAACTAGCAAGGAACAAGGACCTTCAGGCAGCTCTGAAACTAAGCAATGGCAACAGCTTTCAACATACAGAGGAATGTCCAATATCCAAACACGTAGAGTGGATTGACTTTACTGAGCCCCTGGGGATTTCAGTAGATATTTTAGAAAGACCATTTCTTAGGTCAACAGGTAAATGAGCCCTAAAGTAATGCCTACTCTAGTCACATAAAAATGGACTTTATCTCCAAGTAAAGCAAATGTCTGCCATAAGAACATCAAACTTGCTTAAAGGAAGACAATAAATCCAACAACCAATGTAACATACACAATTGCTAACACACAATAAAAAAGGTGGCACATTGCCAGGGGGAAAATCAATCAATAGGAACATAAATGACAGAGATGATGGAATTAGTAGACAAAACTGCTAAAACAGCTATTATAAATGTGTTTCCAAATTGAAAAAAAATATGAACATAATAGTGAGAAAACGGAAACCACAAAATTTTAGAAAACTGGTCTCTGACAGGTAGATATTTAATTAATTAATTAGTGTATTTTTTTTATTTTAAAGTTTATTTATTTGAGAGAGAGTGAGTGAGTGAGCACAAGCAGGGGACGGAGAGAGGGAGAGGGAGAGAAAGAATCCTGGACAAACTTCACACTGTTAGCACAGAGCTTGAGGTGAGGCTCAAACCCACAACTATGGAGTTATGACCTGAGCCAAAATCAAGTCAAATGCTCAAACAACTGAGCCACCCAGGCGCCCCTGACAGGTAGATATTTAAATGTGACACAAAATTTCAAAAGATGGTGTTACTAGCAGATAAGACATTGCAGAATAAAAGATCAGTAAACTTGAATTTAAGGGAAGAAAAACCATTCCACCAGAATCACATAGAGAAGAAAAGTAGAACACCCGTCAAAAGAAACTCAGAGATGTGCGAAATTTCAAGCAGTATAAACATCAGTGTACTGAAATTTTCAGAAGTATGAGGGTGCAGAGAGAAAGGACATTTTAAAAAGAATTTAATGTTTATTTATTTTTGAGAGAGAGAGTGGGGAGGGGCAGAGAAAGGGAGACACAGAAGCTGAAGCAGGCTACAGGCTCCACGCTGTCAGCACAGAGCCTGATGCAGGGCTTGAACCCATGAACTGCAAGATCATGACCTGAGCTGAAGGTGGCACTCAACTGACTGAGCCACCCAGGCACCCTGATAAAGGACATATTAAATGCAAGAGGGGAAGACAGTGAAACGGAACATGTGAGGGGGGGAAATAAGCATAGAGAAAAGCATTAAAACAAAAGTCAATTATTTGAAAATGTTAATAAAAGTGACCAATCTCTGCCTAGAGTGATGGGAAAAAAGAAGAAAGATTAATTATCAAGATCAGTAATGAAAAAGGTATATCAATAAAAATACTAGTGATGTTCAAATGGAAATATTGTGGAGCATTATGAAGCTTCATGCCGATTAACTTGAGTACTCTGAGGAGATGACAGCTCCTTAAAAAAATAAAATTAATCCAAGAAAAATAGACATTCTCAATTCATCAAATAAGTTGAATTTATAATTAAAAGCACCCCTTTCCCCCCCAAAAAATCAGGCCAAAATGGCTTCAGTGGTGAATTCCATGAAATATGTAAAGAAGAAATAATACTAATTCTACACAGACTCTTCCAGAAAATAAAAGAAAAGAGAACCTTTCCAAAAGAAGATAATAAAATGCATGAACAGAAATTCAACATCATTAGTTGTCAGTTGAATTCAAATTAAAGTTACAAAAAGGTATGAATATGTTATGAGATGAATATTTGTGTCCTCCCAAATTTTATATGTTTAAATGCTAACCTCCATTGTAATGATATTAACAGGGATAGGTATTGAACCAAAATATATGAAAAGATATGTCTACACAAAAACATATAAACTGATGTTCATCAAAGCTTGATGGTAATGACCCATCTGTCGATCACTGGTGAATTGTAGACCTAAAATGTGTATGTTTTAATTCATGTAAATTATGTTTTTAAAAGTTTGATATAAAAATATTTTGAACCTGTGAATTTCCTGTCAAGTTTATTAAAACACACCTTCTTAGACTATCTTGACGGCTATCCCTGTCAAAGAGGTAAGTTAGGGAAAAAGCATCCTGTCAAATAGAGGGAAGTTAGGGCTGAAGCTGCCAGTACTCGAATTCAGGAACGTGAATGTTTGCTTGTTTCTGATGGTGCATACTATGCAATATGTATTCTAAATATGACATGCAGTTGTCTGGTAACTTAATACCTAATTTATGTGTTATTAAAACTTTCCTATATTTAGTCTTTATGTTAAATCGACCGTTCTATTGAGATAGGAAGACAGATGCATTACTATTAAAAACTATCAAGTAAAAAAATGTATTATTTTTTTATGAGCCTTAAATAAATATAGTGATCCATATTCCCATTTGGAATAATGTAATCATAGGAACTAGGGCTTAGATATGGTGATATTTGTCATATCTAAATTTTTGTATCAGTTTACAGTTTATATCAGATACAGATCTTGTTACATAGAACTGTCTTGTGAATCTCCACCCCAATCACTTAACAAAAGTCGTTATCATAAAGTATATGTTGTAGCATTTCACTGATTTCACTTGTTTTAATCATTCATAACTTCAAATTGTAGACAGCAAGCTTTATGTTTTTTTAAAAATAAGTTCTCTGAGCTTGTGCATATACACTGTATCCTTCATCTGAAAGAAAGGGAAGAATTAATGCAACTCTTAAAATTTGATTAAGTTAGCGGAATGGTAAAAAGCAGTAAATCAAATATTGCAGGACAGTGGGAAAGGCCTGAGTGACACCAAAGAGAGCATGGGTAGGCAATAACCACCAGAGTTAAGGAAATGAGGGCAGTTAAATCAATGTCATCAACGACACAGTGATGCATGACAGACATATTTTTACACTAAGCAATTTCTAATTCAATTGGAATAAAATGGGAGATTCTAACAAACATTACAGAGAATGTGTAACATGTCTGAAGATATTTGATTTTGATTTGAAAAATAGTGAATTTATAGAGTTGTTAAAAAATGGTTGAAAGGGTTAGTGGAGTGTTTGCATCATAAGGAATAAATGGTATGTTTAAAGGGTTATTTCACTTTCCAATATTGACTAATAAATGCTGGTCAGAATAATGACAATTTAAAAGGTGTTCTGATTTTTTCCTCTGATTAATGTTTTATGTTTTATTATCTAATCTGTTTGCAAAGATTTAATGAGGAGAAATAATTATGGCTGTAAAATGGTGAATTAATTCTGATCATAAAGTGATTTTAACTATATGCTATATTTAATTTCAACTGTGATGTGTTTTATCACATTGTTGATTTTTACTATCTTAAATTTAGCTTTACTGGCAGTGGCAGTTTTAGCAGATTTTTATATTTTTACAATCTGATTCTAATTCATTTGACTAGTTTGCTCATGGCAAAGCATAGTCTTATGTTATATTAACCAGCTACATGTGTGGAGTTAATAAAAATAAAGAGGATAAAAAAGCATATCTAATATGTGACATTTACCATTATTAAAGATTCCATATCCTACATTTAAAATATGTTTAGGTCCAAAATTGGGGTTATCAACCAATTATATACTTCTGTTTCTTTATTTCATATATCAGATTATAAAATACTGAGTGGAAATTTAAGCTGCTCTATGGAGTAGTGTGCATACTGGTCTAAAGCCAGATGTCATGAGTTCAAATCTCTACTCCTCCAATTACTGGAAATATACATTTGGATAAATTACCTAAGCAATCTATTTGTACACCAGTTCTCTTATCTGGAAAATGGGGGAGAAAATAATAATAACTTAAAAAAAACTGTTTCATAGGATTGTTAGCAGGAACAAAAAATGTCATTACGTAAGTGTGTCTGGCACAGAGAAACTAGTGCTTTCCAAGTCATCCTACAGAGATTTGTCATATTGCATTTTTCCATTTAATACAAAAAAGGTTTACAGTCTATTTTAATCTGTTTGTCATCCTCTTGTTATTTTTCTACATTTTTTTTGTTTATTTTGTATATGAATACAATAGAACAGTAGCCAGAGAATATCTTTTTAAAAGTTTGCCAAGTGTATAAAGAATCATGATGTGTTCCAAGACTCCACAACTCCCAACCATACCTTTCAACACAGCCCTGATTCTATATGAATTTGAATCTTTGGGAGGGGAGGCTGGGTATGTTTCTTTTATGAAAAGCTCAGCAGGCAAATCAGATATGCACATCTGGTTAAG
Source organism: Acinonyx jubatus (assembly GCF_027475565.1). NCBI lineage: Eukaryota > Metazoa > Chordata > Mammalia > Carnivora > Felidae > Acinonyx > Acinonyx jubatus. The sequence continues at coordinate 216,960,241 of NC_069380.1, forward strand.
AACCACAATTAAGGTTATCCTATGTAAGATTTCTCTCACAATGAAATGTTTAGGGGTCAATTCCTTGACTCCCTTGGCTTCAACAGATCAGTTGGTACCCTTGAATCAATGAATCAATCTCCTTGGACCATTCTTTCTTTAAATATTAGAATGCTTTATGATCTCCATCATTATATCTTCTTAGATATCTAGTCTTTACAGTTTTTTTGTGTGTGTGCCAGCACCAGAATTTAGCAAACAATGACTTCTGAAATTTTGAATAACAAATTATGTTTGTTCATCTAAAACATTTAAAATTTTCTGTTCTAATCTATTACATGTCATTATAGAAAGTATTTGCAATATATTCTATATCTGGTAACTCTGTTCCAATCTTCCTGCAAAGATAAGGTGATTTAGGTAATATTTAAAGCATGAAAAAATTAGTCTTCATAAATACTTCATTACAAGGAGCTACTGAGAAAGATATTTCAACATTCCCTCTTTCCTTTGAATTTCTTTCTCTGGGATAAATCTTTTTATCAAACTGTCAGACCTCTACTAAATTGGGAACATGATTCTCTCTTATTTTATGTTCTCAATTATAATTGCTAAAGTTAAACTCCTAGCAACAGCGAGTAGAGTATTGGTTATTTGGGGCTGAGCAGAGTGGGAGACAGACAGATGTTGGTTAAAGGCTTTCAGTTATAAGATTGGTAAGTTCTGGGGATCTGATGTACAGCACAGTGACTACAGTTAATAATACTGTGCTGTGTACTTTAAATTTGCTAGAAGAGCAGACCTTAAGCATTGTCACCACCCACAGAAAGATAACTCTGTAAGGTGATACGTGTGTTCATTATTGGGATAGTGGAAATCATTTCACAAAGTATATGTATGTCAGATTGTCACACTCTACACTTTATTTTATTTTTTTGAGAGAGAGAATCTTTCTTTTATGTTTATTTGTTTTAAAAGACACAGAGAGAGAAAGTGTGGGAGTGGCAGAGAGAGAGGGAGTGAGAGAATCTCAAGCAGCCTCCACATTTAGCACAGAGCCCAAAATGGGAGCTCACTCTCATGACCCAAGACAATACCAAAAGTTGGACACTTAGCCAACTGAGCCACCCAGACGTTCCCACATTGTACACTTTAAATGCATACAATTTTATTTGCCAATTATGCCTCAATAAATGTTAAAAAAAAAAGAGACTGAGCAAGGATTGTAAATACCCATTAGGAAAAACCACCAAGGAAACACTTGTAGTTGGATAAAGTTGAGTTTGTCAATTCTTGTTGCAAAAGAAAAACAGAAACCACAAAGCATGTGGAATCATGGAGTGTTGAAGAGAGTGTGTTAGGAGTGGCTTATGATTGTGCTTACACAATATTAGGCGATCTTAAAGAGGGTTCAAGAAATCAAAAGTTTGTTTGGGATAGGAAACTATCAGAAGCAGGAATGATTTTGTGATATATGTTTAAATATATTAAAACATTTAATATAATTTAATATATTTATTTTAATCTATATGATGGGAGGAACAAAGTGAAGCTAGTTTGTAATTGGCAAAGAGGCATCAATTAATCAGAGATAACCCAAAAAGGAGATAGTCTGGATACTTTTGTGTTTTGGCAGTGCTTTTGTTTGTGTATCTCCTTAACCTGATTACAAAGTGATCTGTTTCAGCTTTTCTCCACCATGGTCATAGATGTTGAGGTTCTGTGACATTGGCGCAGGTATTAGTGCTGGCCAGCTCAGAAAACTCTTTCTCAGAAAACTCAGTAAGACACAGAAAGTTTGTATTAAATAAGAGGTTTCAAGTTAGTCTTAGGAGGCTATTTATATGAGCCAAACCATAATCCAGGAAAACATACTGTAAGCTAGGACCTCAGGCAAAAATGAAATTGGCTGGGTGGTTGTTGGGACCTAAGGTACAATTTGGGAAAATGACTACTGTAAGGACAATTTCTAAGGAATCTGCTATGTCATCTATGACATGAACTTACAGGGCTACACGAGCACACTGGGCCTTCTTTGTTACAGTAAATCCTGGGTTTCATCAATGTCAAGTACAACCCAAAGAAGGTAAGTAGCAATAACAGGCACTGTGTGATTGTGCTTGAGATCAAGTAGATTTAATCCAAACTCCAAAGCACAGTGTTGATCAATTATGATACATTGCTAGGCACTGGCAGAAGCAATTCTAGTAATTGCTTGAGCTTCTTTCCCCAAAATGGGACAGATTTGCACAATCAGCGAGAAAGTCCAGAAGAAGAAACACAGTGAAAATAAAGGAAGAGCTGACATTGTTGCGTTTCTTCCCTCGGCAAATAAATGAAGAAAGGAAATGATAGGAATGGACAGTCTACATATGTTAATTTACTAGATATAACATTTATAGTGATTAGACTTTTTTTTTTCACTGCCTTAAGGATCATGAAACAGGCTCAGATGACTGAAACAACACATCTAAAGAAACACACCTTGTAAGTACTGAAACCTGGACAGCTCTGCTTTTTTCCAGTCATCAAAATCATAGTCTACGTTTGTGGGAAATCAAATAGCTATGTCCTAGGTTAGGAGATTACAGGGGATGCATTGCAAAGCAGAATACTGTTTTCTTGCCTTGCTGAAAACAGTGGGCCACACTTCATTTATCCAGTTAACATATATCTAGGGGTTGGGTCCAGCCTGTGCTCATGAATTCCTTAGGCCATGTTATCTATGGAATATTTTATCTTGTTTTCCACCCTGCCTTCTACATCTGCTCTTTTGTAGTCTTGGAAATGCTTGAGGTTGTTTTTCTGCACACTTTCTATACGTTCTTACTGGAGTGTAGCCCACTGATGTAATGCACGATGTTTCCCTAAATGTATCTTTAATAAATACGGGAGCTTGAGAGCAGCTCGGGGAGACTTCCCTTAGCCTCCCTCTCACCCCTCTTGACTTGCAGAGTCTTGAGTAATTCTTTCTGCTGTCTTCGGCTTTGCTGGACAAAGCTGAGAGCTGAACCCACATATATTAACTCTCCTGATGTTCTCCTTCCATTGTACCTCCATCCATAAGAAAGTTACCAGTAAAGTCTTTATAAATAATTCAAATTTATATTTTTGTCTTAGGTTTCATTGGCATCTTGTCAGCATGTTGACACTGTTGCAAATGCACACCTTCTGGAACACTCTTTTCAGTCGATTTCATGAAACTATTTCATTTTTTTCCAAATATATTGCTATTACTCTTATAATTTTCTTTGCTGGATTATCATACACTGGCCAGTAAGAATTGGCATTATTCAAAATTCACTTGTAGGCTTTATTCTATTGCCACTCTATAGTCCCTTGTTGCATGATCTTACCCACACTCCTGGGATTAAATAACATCTATAGGCTTATAATTCTAAAATACAAACTTTCAGCTCATGTCCCTCCTCTGATCTTTAGGCTACATTCCATAGCTTAATAGATGGCACTTAATGGATGTCACTCAGACCAAACTGGACATGCCCAAATTGAACTCATGACAATTCCTCTAAGAATCAAATCCTTCAACCTATTGTTTTACCAAGTACATTCACAATTCACCCAGTAAGAGAAGTTAGAAGAAACTTAATTCACCACAGTCAACCCAAATGTCCAATAAATCAGCACAATTTACTGCTTTTACTTACAATTATTTCTGAAATTCATGCATTTATCTCTCTACATTTATATCTCATTTTCCCATAGTTCCATTTACCTTTCAACAAGACTATCATAACAGCCAAATCTTGACTCAGACACACATGTGTTAGCCTTCTCTCCATTCAATCTTTCACACTGCAGAGTCTTATATTCAATGAATACAGTTGACCCTTTAACAACATGGGGGTTGGGATGCCAACTCTCCACTTAGTCGAAAATCTGCATATAATTTTTGATTCCTCCAAAATGTAATTATTAATTCGCTTACTGTTGATAGGGAGCTTTCCAATAACATGAACAGTCAACAAACACAAATCCTGTGTGTTATATGTAATATATACAGTATTCTTACAATAAAGTAAGATAGAAAAAAGAAAATGTTATTGCAAACATCATAAGGAAGAGAAAATATATTTACAGTGTTGTACTGTATTTATATTAAAAAAAACACATGTAATTGGACCAATGAAGTTAAACCCATGGGTTATTTGAGTCTGTATTCTGATTAATTCGATTTTTATATCATTTTTATACGTTTTTCATTGTTTTATAGTTCCATCTTGTCTTCTATTCATGTATGTTTTACGTTATAGTACTCTCCAACAAATTCCTCCCAAATTACATCCTAGCTCTCCCTGAAGGACTTTCTACCACCTCTGACCCCATCACCTAATTAACTCCTATTCACATTTCAGACCTATTTCAAATGAATTTCCTCATTGCAGATCTTACAGATGCTCTAGACTTTGCTAGGACCCCTTTAATCATAGTACCCCATGCTTATTTGTAACTTTGTTCATAACTGTACTATAATTAACTAACTTTCCATTTATCTGATTGCTTAATACTTTAATGTTTAATTGTTTAATGTTTAATTTGTCCGTCTAAACAAATTACAAAATGAGTTCAAGATCTGGGAAGACAAAAACTAATAAAGAATAATATGAAAATTTCACACAAATTTTCAAAATCAAAACTCATTTTTAAGAGTTGTGTTACACCACTTTTAATATAATAACAATCTATTAAAATAGCAATAAATAAAATTAAGACTTGTAATTAAATCATGTGTTATTGACTTATACCTGAATATAATATAATGACTTGTAACATTTTATGGTTAATTTTAATGATTCATCAAATATGTATTTCAGGATACCTTACAATATGTTTTGTGCAATTCTCACCATTGGCAGGACACCAAGGCAGAGAGCAAAATTATCTTTTCTGTCTTTTATTTTTAAGGCTATTTCAGGAGACCAAGTTGAATTACACATAGAAGAAATAATAATTCGTAGTCTCTGGGACCAGTTGTCAATGAGTATAGGATTTCAAAGAAGGTAGACATTTATATACTGCTTTCCAGTGGCTTCAGGAACCGTTAAAATTTGATTTGAGTTTTAAAGCCAATCTGTATGTTGAAAGATGTATGTGTGTTTTAATTTGGAAATAATTAAAATTTTATTTATATCTTCTAGCACTGCCCCACTTATTGGCAAATTGCAAATTATCTGCCACTATCCAGTTGTCTTCTTTTTTTTTTAATTTTTTAAAATGTTTTATTTATTTTTGAAAGAGAGAGACAGACAGACAGAGCATGAGCGGGGGAGAGGCAGAGACAGAGGGAGACACAGAATCCGAAGCAGGCTCCAGGCTCTGAGCTGTCAGCCCAGAGCCCCATGCGGGGATCGAACTCGTGAACCACGAGATTGTGACCTGAGCTGAAGTCGGACGCTCATCCGACTGAGCCACCCAGGCGCCCCTCCAGTTGTCTTCTTTATAACCATATCGTTGTGTTTCATCCACCTCTTCACTAAACCACTGACCACACGGCACAATTACAAAAGGAATTATCACCAACTTCTTATTCATCCTTCAGGGAAGGACACTGATTCTCAAAATCATATTCATTAAGAATGAAAGAGTATACTAGTTTGAGGTTAACAGTGACATTTTAAAAGATTGTAAATGTTGTTTTGAACTGAAAAATTTGCAAATCATATCGTTTTCCCCACAGAGGTATCAGAATTCCTGTTAATAAAACATAAATTTAAAAAAATGTTCTTGTGAGTCTGGTAATGTGTCATAATATTCAATTAATTTTAGCGTTTAGAGAAGAGATATTATCTGAATAAATATAGTTAAGGGTATGAATAAGGAACTGAATGATTACTCTTCAGGTTTACCCTTTGGTATATTCTTACCTGTGATGACACATAATTACAGATGTAAAAATCTAATTAGGTTATTTTTTATTTGATTTAATTGTACAGTTTAGCCAATACTTACTGCACTGTGAGTAATTTCATATGCATTAATGGATATACCTGTGTTAAATACATTGGCATAATTTTATTCTAGTGTCTTCTCCCAAGCTTCCTATTTTATATGAAAATTAGATTAGCTTCTAAGAGAATTGTTTAATTGCCTAATATTTAATTTCTATGGTCTACTATTTTGTGTGATCTTGAACAAATTATTTAACCTCTCTTTAAAAATATTTGTCTTTATTTTTCATCAATAAAATGGGATTAAAAATAGTACTTAATTCAGACAGTTATTTTGAGCCTTACAGGAGTTAATGACTGAAAATATTTAGAAGACAGTCTGAGATATAGTGAGGACACAATACATGTGAGCCATATTATTAGTCAATGTTTTTTTTTCACTTTATCTACTTAACACTGCTCTTTCATTTCCTCTTTCTTTTCTTCCAGAATTTTCAATAAATCTACAGTGACACTGAGAGATATTATATCTGGAGCTTGCTATTTAAGTGAGCTTGCTCTGTCATTTCTGGCCTGATGTCCCAATGCTCTAGAACAAAGGATCCCTTCTTGACCATCTGTTCTACCTGCTCTAATAAAATGAAGGAGATGAAAGTTTTGTACCCTTTTTAAAAGACTCACTATGTACTCTCCAATCCCATTTTCTCCTCTTTTTTTCTCTCCCAGATACATTTCCCAGCTTCCCTTGGAGGAGCAAGGTCATGAGAATGAATGTCGGTTAAAGAAGTGGGAATGGTAGTGATCAAGGCATTTCCACACACATTCAGGCATACATCTTGAGTGACCCTCCATATTTCTTCTCTTTCCTCAGCCTGCCAGTCAGAAGATAAGAGTAGCTTAGGTCCCTGAACAACTGGGTACATGATAACGTCTCACAGCTGCTCTGTATTGCATTAGTACATGAAAAAAATAAAGTTTTGTGTGTGCATGTGTGGTATAGCACCAAGATTTAATTATTGCAGTTGCAACAGTGAACTGACCATACCCACCAAGACATTATATGCCTCCAAATCCCCAGTGCTTAATAAGTGACTATTGCTTATTTAATGAATATGTAGCAGAATTTACCAGATAATATGATAACCTTAAAAAAAAAACAACAATACAAAAACTTCTTAGTTCATAAAATGAGGAAATGGATAAACAAGTCTTTTTTTCTTTCTTTTTTCCTTTCGAGAGAGAGCACACACGCGAGTGGGGCAGGGGCAGAGGGAGAGAGAGAGAGAGAGAGAGAGAGAGAATTTTAAGCAGACTCATCACAGAGTGGAGCCCCATGCGGGCTCAATCTCACGACTAGTGAGATCATGATCCAAGTCTGAATCAAAAGTCAGACACTCAACCAGCTGAGCCACCCAGGTGCCCCAATAATACCTTATTTCTTAAAGAATAAGTCACTTTGGGGGCACCTAAGTGGCTCAGTCGGTTAAATGTCCTATTTTTGATTCAGACTTGGAGCATCATCTCACAGTTTGTGGGTTCAAGACCCGCGTCAGGCTCTGTGCTGACAGCTCAGAGCCTGGAGCCTGCTTCAGATTCTGTGTCTCCCTCTCTCTCTCTCTGCCCCTTCCCCGCTCATGCTCTGTCTCTCAAAAATGAATAAACATTAACAAAAATTAAAAAAAAAATAACTCACTTTGTCCTTCAAAAGTATTTTCTCCAACAACTACATTATAGATTTTAATGTTTTAGTAAATTTGACAAGCAAAGCATAGTGTATACTTTTTTAGCAAACAAATATAAATTTCTGGCATCAATCTCCTTGATTAACTGAAATATTTTAAAGCAGAGTTAACCTTGCTTCTCTTTATGTTATTAAAAAAATAACTCAATGATACAAAGTCTTCAGAGCTTCATATGTCTCTCCATTCTAGTTTCTTTATATTTTCTCACCCTTAATGAATAAATGTATTCAGCATATTTCAAAATATGTATTTCACAGAAAACTCTGCAATGTTTACATTTACTGAATAATTGTGTCATGATAGTAAGAATAGGCAAAAACTTTATGCAAGTGCAGAACAGTGAACCAGCTTAGATAAAGTGAAAAGAGAAAATGAATTGAGAAAATATAAAAACTGCTGACTAGCTCCACTCCCTTTCACTATGGGCAGTAGGAAAAAATATGAAGAGGAATTTCACCATGAAGGATTTGGAATTACTTCCTGTCAACTGGGGCCCTAAAATATATGTTTTTTTGATTGAACAATAAACTGTGGTAATAAAGCAGTAAAAAATCCAATAACGTCTGATTACACAAATATTTTATGTACCATAAGTAAGTCAATATACAATTTAAAGCAAAAACAAAACCACCAAATTGTACTGTACCTTAGGTTAAATATTTTGGCCATGGCACTTTGCCATGAATTTCATATTAATAATTGCTAATCACTGTGCAATATAATCTTTGATGAAAATTTTAAACTGTTTTATTTGCTATTTGGGCACACAGAGCTTAACAGAAGTTAATTCATCTTGTAAATCTTCCATAAACCTTTCATTGAAGGTGATACCAAATCTATATCAGAAATAAAATGTTCAACAGTATATTTCCATTTACTACATGATTATTCATTTCTCCAATTATAGAATTGAAAAATACTTTCTGTGATTGTCTGATTGTTTGATGTGTATGCTTGATATTACTCACACTGTGTCTAACTGAAAGAAAACTACCCTGTTTGGTTTTAGTGGATTTTGAGGGACAAACTAACATAATGAAATTGAAGCAGGAGACAAAACAGGCTAAAGTACAATTTTTGTCCTAAATGGCCTTATAAAGAAAAATATATATATATACATATAATCATATATATGATATATAATATATATAATATAATATATAATACATATAATCATATATATGATATATAATATATAATATAGTATATATAATACATATAATCATATGTATATGATATACAATCATATATATACATATATATGTATATATAATAATATATATACACATATATATGTATATATATATGATTAATCTTCCAAGACATCTTCAAGGTGCCAGCTCAATGAGAGGCAATGAGATGCAGCTCAAGGGCTCAATATTCTCTTCAGGTAATACCCTTGGAGAGATTGTTGACTCGACTCCTAAATGTGGACATGCAAAAAATGTACAACTCAAAACAAACAAGGATGTCTTGCATTGTTAATTTAAACTTATATTTATTTATTTTTTTTAACATTTATTTATTTTTGAGACAGAGAGAGACAGAGCATGAACAGGGGAGGGTCAGAGAGAGAGAGGGACACACGGAATCTGAAACAGGCTCCAGGCTCTGAGCTGTCAGCACAGAGCCCGAAACGGGGCTCGAACTCATGAACCGCGAGATCATGACCTGAGCCGAAGTCGGCCGCTTAACCGACTGAGCCACCCAGGCGCCCCTAAACTTATATTTAGATTACATAATTGGCTAAACCCATGTGTGATTCTTAAATTTTCTGTTTGTGTGAAAGAACACAAATTGCTAATATTGTTCTCAAGCTTTTTCAAAAGAGACATTTTAAAAAATCTCTCATTTTCCTGTTAGATACTTGCGTGAACTTGTTATATCTCATTATTTTGCATAAATACACCTGAGGATTGTGATATCTGTAACATTTAGACAACTCAGGATATATGGTAGCTGGGTGGCCAATAGTTAAGTGGTCAATCTTTACTAAGGCCCGGTAGCAAGCCAAAACCTGCTTCTTAAAGGGCAGTACCATCTGCAAGGATGGCAGGACTTTGCTCCAAAATCCTAAGGGTGTTCTCTGTGACACTCCAATAAAAACCTGCCAAGGACCTAAAACAGCATCTCTGCCACTGACCGTTAAGCACCGTCAGATCTGCCAGACCATGTGGCGCATGTAGAAGAGCAACATGAGTGGCAGCATGGACCTGTCACACAGTTTTCTTATGTTTGGTTCCCACCCAAAACTATCAGTCTTTCAGCTCACTGGATGGATGGGCCATCATAGCACACCTAAATGAGGAATAACTTGCTTCCAAACCCAAAGCATCCCACTAGACTATTTGTGCCTCTGCCTCAGGTGTAGTAGAGGTCACATGTAACAGCTTATCCTTGAACCTACAAGGAATAGTTTGAAATATTCCATATTACTGGATCTCTAAAAATTTCATTCAAGTGGAAGGTCCCTGAATTTTGGTCAAATTTATTTTACATCCTCCTACACACAGATGTCACAAATATGTCTATAGTAGTTGCTACTTCTAGCTCACTATATCCACTCACCACATCATTGGAAGACAGGTGTGATGTCTTGAGGAAAGGTCTGGTGGTCAAGTTCCTTGTGGACTAAATTATGAATAGGGCTTGAAAGTTGATGACTCTCAAGGTAGGAACGTGAAGGATTATTATTGGCCTTGCCAGGTGAAAGCAAACTGCTACAAATGGTATTTATAAGGCATAATCAAGAAAAGAAACCTTGCTAGATCACTAGTTACATACCAAAGACAGAGTATGCGTAAATTTGCTCAAGAACTGACACAAATCTGAAACAACAGCTGCAATTGAAGTCACCACATGGTTGAGTTTATGATAATCCAGTCATTCTCTAAAATTGGGCAGTTTTCTGTATAGGGACCAGGCTTTCTATTTGGCAAGCCAAATGCTTTTCTATATAGGCGAAACCCTGGGCTTTAATGAGGGCTCTCTTATAGTTGATAGATGTTAGATAGATGATAGATAGATAGATAGATAGATATAAGATGCTTAACATATGGAGTAGCCAGTGTGGGAATAGGAATAGATTTAAAGAGACAGCTAATTGATGATGCTATCCCTAAAAATAAATAGACTTGGCAGTCTGCTAATTTCTTATTTGATCCACACAATTCAGTGGAATAGTTTTAGTTTTCATGAATAGAAACCTAACTTGATTCACCAAAACAGAGAGTCATAGCCCCTCATTCAGTTCTCAGACTTGGGCCAGTTTACATACTGAGAACCCCTTAAGTGAAGGGGAAACTAGGTCTACTTAAGAAAGCCAAAAACCAAAAAATTTCCAGCACTGATAAATATTGATACTGCTAATATTTCTCCCAGCATTTTCTAAAGAGACATGACAATTTACCAGGGTAATTTTACATTAGCAAATCAGACTGTCGGGAAATTCTTGAACACTGGCACTAATTCCAGGACACCTCAGAACTCACTGTGGTCCTCCAGTCAGAGAAGTGTCTTATAGAGTCCAATGATGAAGAATTTTAGGTCAAGTCCATCTCAGTGTGAGTTCAGGGGGTCCCTGAACCTATTCTGTGCTATTCCCTACATTGTAAAATGTATAATTGAGATAACATACATAGCAACTGACAGAATGTCCTGACCTCTGACACGAGGGCTTTTATGGTGGCAAAGGCCAAGTGCAAACCACTTGAAACAGCCTCTCCCTACAAAGCAGTAAATCAAAAGCAATACTGAACTCCAGCCAGGACTGAAGAGGTTAGTACCACCATCAAGAACTTGAAAAATTCAGTGGTGGCAATACCACCACATCCCCATTTAACTTAACCATTTGGCCTATAGAGAAAGTAGCCAGTTTTCTGAAATACATCTCTGAACATATGTCTCCCAGTGGTTCTTTTTTCCTGGCTGTGCACTGACTGATATAGATTGTGATAACTAAAGTAGAGTACTATTATAATAAATACTTGAAAATATGGATGTGGCTTCAAAATTTAGAAGTTGATAGAGGATAGAAGAATTTTGATGACCATGGTATTTGGGTAGAAAAAAAAACCTAAATTTACTTGATGGGACTGTTAGTAGAAACACAGACATTAGGGGTGGCTAAGGGCTCAGAAATACGTGAGAAGCATGGTAGAGAAAACCGATTTTATCTTAGAAACTATATAAATCATCGTAAAAATACTTTAGGAAGTGAGAGAACAAAGGAAATGAGGAACACATCATTATAAACCGGAGAGAAGGTGATCCTTGTTACACGCTGGCAGAACACTTAGTTAAATTGCATCGTAAAAAGATGTGGGATCATTTAAGCAATGAACTTAGTGTTTAAATGAGGAGATTTCCAATGTTGAAGATAGCGTCTGGTTTCTCCTTACTGCTTATAGTAAAGCTCCAGAGGAAAGAGATAAATTGAGAGAAGAACTGGTAAGCGAAAAACAAACAAACAAACAAAACACCCACAGCTTTCTGATTTGGGAAATTTTAAGCTTATCCAGATTGCAAAGGACACTAAAATGAAAAGATGTATGGTCAGTAAAATGTGCTCTTGAGAGAAAGCCAGCCTCTTGCTAGTGTCCCATAAATATCAGAATGTCAGCGTATTCAGTCATACAATGGGAACTTGGAAGAGCAGGAGATGTGGCAACAGAAGCTGAGAGAGAAAAGGAGATGTGACAAACAGAGCAGACATTGGAGGGATGTAGGGCCAAAGGCCCGAGAATGCAGGTAGCTTGTAGAAGCTAAGGAATGACCCGAAAACAAATTCTCCCCCAGAGCTTCCAAAAAGATCTGAGCTCTGCCAACACCTTGATTTTAGCCAGTGGGTGTTGATTTTGTACTTCTGAACTCAAAAACTGTAAGGTAATAAAGTTGATTATTTCTGTTCTTGTTTTGATAAAAGAAAATTCCATTTACATCATTGGATATCCTCAACTGATTTAAAAATTCTGGAGTTTACCTAAAGAATGACACAGTTCCCCTAAGATTAAGAGAAATGTTAGATGAAAGAAACTATTTTGAGTTTTCAGGGATTTTTTTCTTTCCTTTTGTTTATTTTCATCTAAATATCTTCAGTGGAGAGAGTAATCTATACATGATCTCTTTTCTATGAACTTCCAGAATGTTATCCTAAAACACAAGAGAATATCCAAATGACACACTTCAAGGATTATTATCGTATATTTTATTTTAGCATACGTGTGTTTTTATTTAGAACATACTTTCCCTAAATTTTTGTTCATAATTTGGTTGTCTTTATAATTCATATTTGTTGATAAAAGTGTCCCATTTTTTCTTTAATATTCTGGGAGTTTCTGGCCAGAATTCCTGGTATAATGTCCTACAGTGCAGCACCCCCATTTACAGTAAACTATTACTCTCAGTCTCAGCTACTAAGATGTAAGCAAAATAGAGGCAGATGTCCCTGAAGATTCTACTCAAACTCCACCTATACATATTACTCAAAATTGAGCTGCAATTTCTTTAACAGGGGTTATTTTATAAGCAATAAAATACTTGGTATTCAGAAATTATGTACATAAGAAATAGAGAGAAAAAAGTTTAAGATATTACATTTCAATAACTATTCCTCATAGAAAGAATAATTCCCTTTATATAATGTTTTTAGCCAGTCCATCGATGCTTGTATCAGTGGCTTTTAGTTGTCCCTCCTAACATAACCTATCATTTAATAAAATAGAATTTTTGACATGTTGCTAGTTTGTTTTTCTTTCTTTTTTTCCCTCCTTCCTTTCCCTCCCTCCCCCTTCTGTTTTTTCTTCCTTCCTTCCTTCCTTCCTTCCTTCCTTCCTTCCTCTTTCTTTCTTTCTTTCTTTCTTTCTTTCTTTCTTTCTTTCTTTTCTTCCACTCTTTCTTTCTTTCTTTCTTCTATCCATCCTTCCTTCCTTCCTTCTTTTTTCTTTCTTTCTTTCTTTCTTTCTTTCTTTCTTTCTTTCTTTCTTTCTTTCTTTCTTCCATCCTTCCTTCCTTCTTTTCTCTTTCTTTCTTTCTTTCTTTATTTATTTATTTCCTCCTTTCTTCCTTTTTTTCTTTCTTTCCTTCAAAACATATTCTCTTTTTAAGTTTTTGTTAGATTCCAGTTAGTTAACATACAGTGTAATACCAGTTTCAGGTGTACAATTTGTAATTCAACACCTCCATACATCACCTTGCTCCTCACAGCAAGGGCATTCCTTAATCCCCATGACTTATTTCACCCACCCCCATCCACCTCCCCTCTGACAACCATTACTTTGTTCTCTATAGTTAAGAGTCTGTTTCTTGGTTCCTCTCTCTCTCTCTCTCTCTCCCTTGCTTATTTACTTTGTTTCTAAAATTTCTTACACTGTTGGTGGGAATGCAACCTGGTATCACCACTTTGGAAAACAGTATGGAGGTTTCTCAAAAAGTTAAAAATAAAACTACCCTACAGTTCAGCAAATGTACTACTAGGTATTTACCCAAACAATAAAAAAATACTGAGCTGATGGGATACATGCACCCCAATGTTTATAGCAGCATTGTATACAATACCTAAATATTGGAAAGAGTCCAAATGTCCATTGACTGGTGAATGAATAAAGAAGATGTGGTTTATATATGCAATGGAATATTACTCAGCCATAAAAAAGAAAAAAAATCTTGCCATTTGCAAATGATGTGACTGGAGCTAGAAAGTATTACGCTAAATGAAATCAGTCAGTCAGAGAAATAAAAATACCATGTGACTTCAGTTATATGTGAAATTTAAGAGAAAACATATTCTTGACAGAAAACTTGAAAACTAATGTTTTTTACACACTTAAAATAAAATGTGATGAGTAAAACAATGGAGGTATGTATACCATTCAGTTGTATACTTATGAAGAAGGAGGTTACTCTGACTGGGGTTCAGAGAGTTTTGCACTATTGTTTCCAAGGGTGATGAATTCACCAGTCAGTGAGAAAAGAAAGGACATCCTGGGTAATGGCAGTTAGTGTGGCAGAGACACATGCTTGAAACTGTACTGTGTGTTTAGAGAGCATTAAAAGTATACTACTGATGATGCATTGAGCTAACGGTTAGAAATGTTTGAAAAAAACAAACCTGGAATTGCAAGTAGTTTTCATATAATTCCTTTACTCACTTGTTCAACAAGTATTCATTGAGTACCAACTCTGAGCCAGGAATTAGAACAGTTTGGGGGAGGGGTCAAGTAATGAATGCAGTGACCATGGATTATTCTCATAAAAGCTGTAGTCCAATGATGGAAGAGCTTATTTAAAAAATGTGTGTAAAATACGGAAGCACTATTGTGTAGATAGTGGCTGATCTGGTTATTTGTTGCTGCATAACAAACTTCTCTCAAGTTTAGTGGTTAAAGAAGTATTGTTGTTGTTTTATTATTTGCTTGTTTGTTGGACTTGGCTCAAGTGACTGGTTCTCTCATGCAGTTGCCATCAGCTGTTGCTGGGGTTGAGTCATCTGAAGGCCCACCTGGCCTGTAGGACCAAAATGGCTGAATGGCAGTTGGGTGAATTTCTTGGAGCTGTTGACAACCACACAAATGTGCAGCCTCTCTGTCACTTGGCCTTCTGACAGCAAGGATGCTGCATTCTGAGAGTGAGCTTTCCAAGAATCAGGAAGCAAAAACTTCAGGTCAAAGTGGTGACATGAATGGCCCAGATTCAAGAGTATAAAGAAATATCTACCTTTAAAGTGAAATCTGCTCCATTAATCATATAATGCATTATCTAAATGAGGTTACTTTTGGTAAGAAAATATGGCACAGTTTTCCACATATTTCTAGTTTTACACTTAACTTCTAATTTCTCATGTTTCTTTCCGCCCTTGCCATCTACTGGCTTAGTCGTTCCTTGGATCTTGTCGGACGTGTCAAGGGCCACAGAAATGCAGGCTAGTGGTATGCCAAGTGGCCCAAAACAAGACACATTGTTTCTTACTGCAAGGCATAAGATGTCTTAAACTGTTCATAATTGAGCATTTTGCTTTAGTGTCATGCTCTACATACTGACCTTGAAAGAGCAATGCTGGTTGTGTTGCTTTTAGAAGGGATCCAGAAAGCAAAAGTGCTGTCACCAGTCATTTTCTAGTAATTATTTATTGAGCATGCATTTCAGTCACTACTAAACGAATACATGGAAGAAACTGAAAATAAAAGTTAAATGTTTTGTTTTTTTTTTTTACAGGGCGCCTGGGTGGTTCAGTCGGTTGAGCGTCTGACTTCGGCTCAGGTCACGATCTCACGGTCCGTGAGTTCGAGCCCCGCGTCAGGCTCTGGCCTGATGGCTCAGAGCCTGGCGCCTGCTTCCAATTCTGTGTCTCCCTCTCTCTCTGTCCCTCCCCCGTTCATGCTCTGTCTCTCTCTGTCCCAAAAATAAATAAACGTTAAAAAAAAAAAATTAAAAAAATTAAAAAAAAAGTTAAATGTTTTTTTTTTTTTTTTAAACCCATACACACTATTTTAATACAAATATCAAAATAATACTTATTGGGGCACCTGGGTGGCTCAGTCGGTTGGGAGTCCGACTTTGGCTCAGGTCATGATCTCACGGTCGGTGAGTTCAATCCCCACTTCGGGCTCTGTGCTGACAGCTCAGAGCCTGGAGCCTCTTTCAGATTCTGTGTCTCCCTCTCTCTCTGCCCCTCCCCGACTCATGCTCTCTCTCTCTCTCTCTCTCTCTCTGTCAAAAATAAATAAACATTAAAAAAATTTAAAAAATAATAATACTTATTAAAAACAAGAACAAACTTGGGGAAATGCAAAGCCAGACAAGAAGCTTGGAAAACAGGAGGAGCACCCTGGGCAATCCAGAATGTGGTCACCCTCAAGGATACACCTAAGGCTAAAAGAATACACACAGAAAAAGCTATTGAAATTTAATGGAGGATATAAAAGGATTTTCTGGTGAGCTAAGCATTTTTAACTTTATCCTCAGGCTATGTACAATTCAAGCATGAAAATATAAAATCAGATTGGCATTTCAGAATCATAACTATATAAACATAAGAAATGTATTGGAGTGAGTATATACAGAGTCATAAAAGAACAATGAGGAAGCTATAACCATTTTCAATATTATTAGAAAAAGGGAAAATAAAATGATAGCTTTAAGGATGGATTAATAGAATTTTTTTATCAACAATCTAGAATGAATAATTAGACAGACATAATTACCAAAACATTAGTATG
Source organism: Acinonyx jubatus (assembly GCF_027475565.1). Lineage (NCBI taxonomy): Eukaryota > Metazoa > Chordata > Mammalia > Carnivora > Felidae > Acinonyx > Acinonyx jubatus. The sequence continues at coordinate 216,977,086 of NC_069380.1, forward strand.
ATATTATCATATCACCTTTAAAATAATTTAGTTTTAAGGTAACTTTCAATTTAATGAATGATGGCATTAGAAAATTCCAGCTTAAAAAAAAAATAAAAAGGAAAGCAAAGAAAATTCCAGCTGTTCTTGATCAGAGAATAAAGATCCAAGTTTCTTGAAAAGCCTTTTTACTAACTTAATATTTGAGATATTCAACAATAAAAAGGTTTTTTATCAAAGCTAATTTCTGAAAAGTCAAATATAATAATTTTAGCAAAAAGTTGTAATAGGATACAAATATTCTGGAAAGTTTGTCTCAGATGAATTATCTAAGATGAGATCAGAATAGTGTGTTTTAAGGACTATCATATAGAAGACAACCTAAGACATAAGAAAGTCTGATGGTTCCACACTACTCTCTTATGGCAAACATTCTCTATAGGAGGTAAGGTGATTCTAATTTGTTTATTTTTTTAACTTGATGTTTTTGAGTATTAGATATAAGGAAATCTAAACCTTCCCTTATTGTGGTTGTGCACAGGTACACATGTTTCTTTACAGTCTATAAGAGAGAGTATACAGTAGCTTGGAGAAAAGCTAAAATGACAAGAATGGGCAGCAAGGAACAGATATCAGAAAACTTATAATAATAAAATTGTTAGCTTAGAACCCATAGCTATAATTATGTCAGGTTGTAATTGTCAGGTTTTCTCTAATAAATTTGACATGTGTATCATAGGCTTTTTATATCTAAATTCCCCTACTTAAAAGTGAAATCATGGCACTCAATCCTTATCTGCACTATTGCTTAACCTAGAACCTGAAACCTAGAACTTGTATTATATACAGGAATTATCCTACAGAACTCTCCTTTGGTCATCTTTCCTTATCCAAAAGAAATCCACTAAATACTTTCTTTTCTACAGTCTTGATATAAATATATTGATCCATTTCTCTCCAGCTATTCGTATTCACATTCCTGAACATCTACAATTTCTTATCTGAATTACTAAAGTCTCCCTAAGTGACCACTACTCCACATGTAATATTTTCAATGTAAATTTTTTCTTGTTTCTAAGTTGTTTTAACTCTGCAACGGCCTCCTCATTTCTTAGAATAGATCCCAAATCCTTACCAAAAAAAGTCAAGACCTTACTCTCTGGCTTTAACTTTCTGACTTCAATCTCTTTATTTATCACTCCAGCTTCATGGCCTTAATTCATTTGCTCAAATGGGGCAATTCCATTTCTACCTCAGGACATTCACATGTACTCTTCTCTCTACCTGAAATGAACTTCTGTACCATCGATCTATGCCCAGAAAACTTCACTCAATTTTAAGGTTTAGATTACACGTCACTTCCTCAGAAAATTATTTTGTCAACCATTGAACAGTTTAGAAACAACAATAATACTCCCATATCAGTCAAATACAAAATAGAAAAGGTCTCTGATGAAAATATCGTCAGTAAAATTAAGGAATCAAATTAGGAATCAACTCTAATCAAAATGTGTTGATACTTACCTTCTCTATTTGGAAAAGAGGACTGTGTTGAGCAAGCAGGGATATTCTTGATTTTCTTTTTCTTTTCTTTTCTTTTTCTTTTTAATGAAGGTATATCAAAGTTAATGAAAAATGATATGAATGACGATAATAAAAGTTGAACATATGGAAGTCCTAGTTCAGATGCTGGTGGTAAAAAGTGTTTGGTAGCTTTGTGACAACTGGTTTGAGAATATAACTCATTGTTATTCCACAAGGTTATTGTATTTGCTTAGGCGAGATTGATGCCCAAGCAGCCATCCTGAGTAAAGCTTGGCCTCTAACACCATTTAGATGTCTCTTCAGTGGTTTTGCTGCCCTTCATGATGGAAGGTTTGTCAACAAGTGAAACAAAGGGCACACTAATATCAGATTAAGGCAAAGTCTAAGACTCTCTCTCTGTCTCTCTCTCTCTCCCTCTCTCTCAGTAGATATGCATATGTGTTAATGTTATGGTGAGTGAATATCCAATGTTTGTGCACGAATAGAAAAGAAAACAGAACAGTATCCTATCCAGAAATTTTTCTTTCTCTGGTCTTTCAATAATTTGAGATTATTAAATTGGCAGTGATATATAGAAAAGACCAATCAACTGAGATTATCAATAAATTTTTGAAAATATTCTCATCATTTTTTCTTGATTGCACTAATTTCATTGTTTGTTTTATGTAAGAAAAAATGTTTATTTATTTTTGAGAGAGAGAGAGCAAAGGGGAGGGCAGAGAGAGAGGGAGACACAGAAACTGAGGTAGGCTTCAGGCTCTGAGCTGTCTGTCAGCACAGAGCCCGATGCAGGGCTCAAACTCACAAACTGTGAGATCAAGACCTGAGCCAAAATTGGATGCTTCACCGACTCAGCCACCCAAGTGCCCTAATTTCATTGTTTAAATATAACAGAATGGTTTTGCTTTTTGAGTTGGACAGGAAATTGATTTTATTTAACTAAATATTCATCAAATACTCACCTAACGCAAACTATAGTATGAGCCATATATAGGTCATATATCCACAAATGTTTAATGTATCAAAAAGTATATAAAAAGATTATAGTTGTTTTTTTTAATATTTCAAATGTACTAGAGGTTTGTGTACATAAACAAAATCACTGAAATAGTTACCATGCTTAACGAAAGCAAGTCAATGTAAAAGTGCTTCTACAAAGATTGCTTATAATACTGTGTTTTACTAGAATTAAAGAGAAGAAAAAACATCACATAAACATTTACCATGCTGTATTACTGTGAGATACCAAGAAAATGATAGAATCAATATCTACCATGTGGTAAAGTAGAATTTCTGAATATATATGCAGATCATAGGCCTGATATTAAGGATTCAGACAGGAAAAATGAGTCCAATTTCCAATCAATACTCAAAGCCTAGCTCACTGGATTAGTGAGATATATTACAAGTCATGATTAGGGAGCAGTTTTATAAAAAGGAAAAAGTCTTGGGGCGGCTGGGTGGTTCAGTCGGTTGAGTGTCCGACTTCAGCTCAGCTCATGATCTTGCAGTTTGTGAGTTCGAGCCCTGCGTTGGGCTCTGTGCTGACAGCTCAGAGCCTGGAGCCTGCTTCAGATTCTGTGTCTCCCTCTGTTGGCCCCTTCCCTGCTCATGCTCTGTCTCTCTCTGTCTCTCAAAAATGAATAAACGTTTAAAAATAATTATGTTTTCATAAAAGGAAAAAGTCTTCCTCAAGCCAAATATGGTAAGTTCATTTTGTTTCTTAGTGCGATGACGTTGGACAAAAACATAAGGACAGAGCATGTGACAGTTTTTGAGGTGACCTAACAGCCTCCACTTCTTGAGAGTCACAAACTTGTATAATGCCCTCCACTGAGTTCGGATAGGATTTGTGATTTTCTTCTAATCAGTGGAATATGGCAAAGATGGTGAGATATCATTCTTGTGATTGTGTTACCACACATGAGTAGCTGGCAACTCATTTTAGAGACTTCCCTTGCAGCCTTAAGTGGCCATGTTGACAAAGCCTATGTGGTAAAGATTGCAAGAAGCCTCTAGGAATGTCACTCTGACATCTGAAGGTGGTTTCCAACCAAAAGCTAGCCAGAAGCTGAGGTTTTCCCTCATAGGCCCAAGAAAATGAATTCTGCCAGCAACTTAGATGAGCTTGAAGAGGATAATTCCCAAGTTGAGCCACCACATATGAATCAATTCCAGCTGAAACCTTGATGGAAGCTTGTGAGGCTCTGAGCAGTGGACCCAACTAGGCTTTGCCCAGGCTCTTGACTTACAGAAAACACAGGGCAATAAACCTATGTTGCTTTAAGCCACTACACTGTGGCAATAGGTTATACTGAAGTAGAAAACTAAAATCATAGAGAAAGAAGGAAAGAGTAATCCTGAAATCCTCCTGGATGGACTATCGTGATCATGTATAAACTGGTGAAAAAAAGTCTTCCCAAGGGGAATGCTAAGCTCCTTTATGACACTGTACATGGTCAAGAACTAAAGAGGAATTACCTCTGTCCTTCTAAGCCAAGAAAATAAAGCATACAAGTAGATTTCACCAGCTGACCCTGTCTCAGATACCAGACTGGAGATCAGAAAAAATACAGAGGGCAGTAGGTAGAATTAAACACCTGTATCTTCTCCATCTTTATGTGGTTAGTCTTCTCCTTCTTCTAAAATAATTCAAGGAGCACCCAGATGGGTCAGCTGGTAGAACATGCAACTCGATCTTGGGGTTGTGAATTTGAGTCCCACAACGGGTGTAGAGATTACTTAAGAATAAATAAATAGAGGCTTCCGGGAAGATGGCAGCATAGGAGGATGCTGGGCTCACCGCGTCCTGTGGATCTCATAGATTCCATCCCATCTGCCCAAATAACCCAGAAAATTGCCAGAAGACTAACAGGACGGATTCTCCAGAGCCAAGTGCAGACGAGAGGTCCATGGAAGAGGGTAGGAAGGGCGGTGAGGCGGTGCGCGCTCCACGGACTGGCAGGAGGGAGTCGGGGCGGAGGGGCGGCCCGCTGGCCAAGCTGAGCCCCCGAGTCTGGCTGGCAAAGGCGGAGGGGGAGGACGGAGTGTGTTCCCACAGCAAGCAGGACTTGACATCTGGAAGGTTATAAGCTAACAGCTCTGCTAGGAGAGCGGGAGGGCTGGAGGACAACGGGAGGGAGAGTTGTTGAGCCCCAGACAATAGAGTGCAGCTTGGCAGGCAACAAAGGTGCTCGCCAGCGCCATCTCCCTCGCCCATCCCCCAGCCAAAATCCCAAAGGGAACCGGTTCCTGTCAGGGTACTTGCTTGCACCACACAAACACCCAATGCTGTGCTTCTGCGGAGCCACCCCTCTGGCAGCGGGTCTGACTCCCTCCCGCTGCCACAGGGCCCCTCCCGAAGCAGATCTCCGAAGGAAAAGCAAGCTGAGTCTGCCCCTCCCGCCCCTGTGCACCGATCCACCCCAGCTAATATGCCAGATCCCCAGCACCACAAGCCAGGCAGCGTGCAAGTAGCCCAGACAGGCCACGCCACCCCACAGTGAATCCCACCCCTAGGAGAGGGTGAGAGAAGGTACACACCAGTCTGACTGCAGCCCCAGCGGTGGGCTGGGGGCAGACATCAGGTCTGACTGTGGCTCCACCCACCAACTCCAGTTATTCAAGACAGCACAGGGGAAGGGCCCCGCAGTCCCACACCACTCCAGGGCTATCCAAAATGACGAATCAGAAGAATTCCCCTCAAAAAAAAACCTCCAGGAAATAATGACAGCTAACGAACAGATCAAAAACGATTTAAACAATAAAACAGAAAATGAATTTAGAATAATAGTCATAAAATGAGTCGCTGGGCTTCAAATAGTATAAAGGACAGCAGAGAATCTATTGCTACAGAGATCAAGGGACTAAGGAACAGCCAGGAGGAGGTAGAAAATGCTATTAATGAGCTGCAAAATAAAATGCAGACGACCACAGCTCAGATTGAAGAGGCAGAGGAGAGAATAGGTGAACTAGAAGATAAAATTATGGAAAAAGAAGCAGCTGAGAAAAAGATGAAAAAAATCCAGGAGTATGAGGAGAAAATTAGAGAACTAAGTGATGCACTAAAGAGAAATAATCTACTCATAATTGGTATTCCAGAGGAGGAAGAGAGAGGGAAAGGTGCTGAAGGTGTAATTGAAGAAATAATAGCTGAGAACTTCTCTGATCTGGGGAAGGAAAAAGGCATTGAAATCCAAGAGGCACAGAGAACTCCCTTCAGATGTAACTTGAATTGATCTTCTGCACAACACATCATAGTGAAACTGGCAAAATACAAGGATAAAGAGAAAATTCTGAAAGCAGCTAGGGATAAACGTGCTCTAACATATAAAGGGAGACCTATAAGACTAGTGATGGATCTCTCTACTGAAACTTGGCAGGCCAGAAAGAAATGGAAGGAAATCTTCAATGTGATGAACAGAACAAATATGCAGCCAAGAATCTTCTATCCAGCAAATCTGTCATTTAGAATAGAAGGAGAGATAAAGGTCTTCCCAAACAAACAAAAACTGAAGGAATTTGTCACCACTAAACCAGCCCTACAAGAGATCCTAAGGGGGATCCTGTGAGACAAAGTACCAGAGACATCGCTACAAGCATGAAACCTATGGACATCACAATGACTCTAAACCCCTATCTTTCTATAATAACACTGAATGTAAATGGACTAAATGCGCCAACCAAAACACACAGGGTATCAGAATGGATAAAAAAACAAGACCCATCTATCTGCTGTCTACAAGAGACTCATTTTAGACCTGAGGACACCTTCTGATTGAGAGTGAGGTGATGGAGAACTATTTATCATGCTACTGGAAGTCAAAAGAAAGCTGGAGTAGCCATACTTATATCAGACAAACTAGACTTTAAATTAAAGGCTGTAACAAGAGATGAAGAAGGGCATTATATAATAATTACAGGGTCTATCCATCAACAATAATTAACAATTATAAATGTCTATGCACCGAATACGGAAGCCCCCAAATATATAAAACAATTACTCACAAACATAAGCAAACTTATTGACAAGAATGTGGTAATTGCAGGGGACTTTAATACCCCACTTACAACAATGGATAGATCATCTAGACACACGGTCAATACAGAACCAAGGGCCCTGAATGATACATTGGATCAGATGGACTTGACAGATATATTTAGAACTCTGCATCCCAAAGCAACAGAATATACTTTCTTCTCGAGTGCACATGGAACATTCTCCAAGATAGATCACATACTGGGTCACAAAACAGCCCTTCGTAAGTATACAAGAATTGAGATCATACCATGCATACTTTCAGACCACAATGCTATGAAGCTTGAAATCAACCACAGGAAAAAATCTGGAAAACCTCCAAGCATGGAGGTTAAAGAACACCCTACTAAAGAATGAATGGGTCAACCAGGCAATTAGAGAAGAAATTCAAAAATATATGGAAACAAACGAAAATGAAAATACAACAATCCAAACGCTTTGGGATGCAGCGAAGGCAGTCCTGAGAGGAAAATACATTGCAATCCAGGCCTATCTCAAGAAACAAGCAAAATCCCAAATATAAAACCTAACAGCATACCTAAAGTAAATAGAAGCAGAGCAGCAAAGACACCCCAAACCCAGCAGAAGAAGAGAAATAATAAAGATCAGAGCAGAAATAAATATAGAATCTAAAAAAACTATAGAGTAGATCAATGAAACCAAGAGTTGGTTTTTTGAAAAAATAAACAAAATTGATAAACCTCTAGCAAGTCTTCTCAAAAAGAAAAGGGAGATGACCCAAATAGATAAAATCATGAATTAAAATGGAATTATTACAACCAATCCCTCAGAAATACAAGCAATTATCAGGGAATACTATGAAAAATTATATGCCAACAAACTGAATAACCTGGAAGAAATGGATAAATTCCTAAACACCCACACGTCTCCAAAACTCAAACAGGAGGAAATAGAAAGCTTGAACAGACCCAAAACCAATGAGGAAATTGAATCAGTTATCAAATATCTCCCAACAAATAAAAGTCCAGGACCAGATGGCTTCCCTGGGGAATTCTACCAGACATTTAAAGCAGAGATAATACCTATCCTTCTCAAGCTGTTCCAAACAATACAAAGGGAAGGAAAACTTCCAGACTCATTCTATGAAGCCAGTATTACTTTGATTCCTAAACCAGACAGAGACCCAGTAAAAAAAGAGAACTACAGGCCAATATCCCTGATGAATATGGATGCAAAAATTCTCAATAAGATACTAGCAAATCGAATTCAACAGCATATAAAAAGAATTATTCACCACGATCAAGTGGGATTCATGCTTGGGATGCAGGGCTGGTTCAACATTCGCAAATCAATCAACGTGATACATGACATTAATAAAAGAAAAGATAAGAACCATATGATCCTGTCAATCAATGCAGAAAAAGCATTTGACAAAATTCAGCATCCTTTCTTAATAAAAACCCTCAAGAAAGTCGGGATAGAAGTAACATACTTAAACAGCATAAAAGCCATTTATGACAAGTTCACAGCTAATATCATCCTCAATGGGGAAAAACTGAGAGCTTTCCCCCTGAGATTAGGAACACGACAGGGATGTCCACTCTCACTGCTGTTGTTTTACATAGTGTTAGAAGTTCTAGCATCAGCAATCAGACAACAAAAGGAAATCAAAGACATCAAAATTGGCAAAGATGAAGTCAAGCTTTCACTTTTTGCAGATGACATGATATTATACATGGAAAATCCGATAGACTCCACCAGAAGTCTGCTAGAACTGATACATGAATTTAGCAAAGTTGCAGGATACAAAATCAATGTACAGAAATCAGTTGCATTCTTATACACTAATAATGAAGCAACAGAAGACAAATGAAGAAACTGATCCCATTCACAATTGCACCAAGAAGCATAAAATACCTAGGAATAAATCTAACCAAAGATGTACAACAGCTGTATGCTGAAAACTATAGAAAGCATATGAAGGAAATTGATGAAGATATAAAGAAATGGAAAAACATTCCGTGCTCATGGGTTGGAAGAATAAATATTGTCAAAATGTCAATACTACCCAAAGCTATCTACACATTCAATGCAATCCCAATCAAAATTGCACCAGCATGCTTCTCGAAGCTAGAACAAGCACTCCTAAAATTCATATGGAACCACACAAGAGGCCCTGAATAGCCAAAGTAATTTTGAAGAAGAAGACCAAAGCAGGAGGCATCACAATCCCAGACTTTAGCCTCTACTACAAAGCTGTAATCATCAAGACAGCGTGGTATTGGCACAAAAACAGACACAGGGACCAATGGAATAGAATAGAAACCCCAGAATTAGACCCACAAAAGTATGGCCAACTCTTCTTTGACAAAGCAGGAAAGAATATCCAATGGAAAAAAGACAGTCTCTTTAACAAATGGTGCTGGGAGAACTGGACAGCAACATGCAGAAGAATGAAAGTAGATCACTTTCTTACACCATTCACAAAAATAAACTCAAAATGGATAAAGGACCTGAATGTGAAACAGGAAACCATCAAAACCCTAGAGGAGAAAGCAGGAAAAGACCTCTCTGACCTCAGCCGCGGCAATTTCTTACTTGACACATCCCCAAAGGCAAGGAAATTTAAAGCAAAAATGAACTATTGGGATATGAAGATAAAAAGCTTCTGCACTGCAAAGGAAACAATCAACAAAACTAAAAGGCAACCAATGGAATGGGAAAAGATATTTGCAAATGACATATTGGACAAAGGGCTAGTATCCAAAATCTATAAAGAGCTCACCAAACTCCACACCCAAAAAACAAATAATCCAGTGAAGAAATGGGCAGAAAACATGAATAGACACTTCTCTAAACAAGACATCCAGATGGCCAACAGGCACATGAAAAGATGCTCCTCATCGCTCCTCATCAGGGAAATACAAATCAAAACCACACTCAGATATCACCTCACGCCAGTCAGAGTGGCCAAAATGAACAAATCAGGAGACCTTAGATGCTGGAGAGGATGTGGAGAAATGGGAACCCTCTTGCACTGTTGGTGGGAATGCAAATTGGTGCAGCCACTCTGGAAAACAACGTGGAGGTTCCTCAAAAAATTAAAAATAGACCTACCCTATGACCCAGCAGTAGCACTGCTAGGAATTTACCCAAGGGATACAGGAGTGCTGATGCATAGGGGCACTTGTACCCCAATGTTTATAGCAGCACTCTCAACAATAGCCAAATTGTGGAAAAAGCCTAAATGTCCATCAACTGATGAATGGATAAAGAAATTGTGGTTTATATACACAATGAAGTACTATGTGGCAATGAGAAAGAATGAAATATGGCCCTTTGTAGCAACGTGGATGGAACTGGAGAGTGTGACACTAAGTGAAATAAGCCATACAGAGAAAGATAGATACCATAGGTTTTCACTCTCATGTGGATCCTGAGAAACTTTACAGAAACCCATGGGGGAGGGGAAGGAAAAAAAAAAAAGAGGTTAGCGTGGGAGAGAGCAAAGCATAAGAGACTCTTAAAAACTGAGAACAAACTGAGGGTTGATGGGGGTGGGAGGGAAGGGAAGGTAGGTGATGGGCATTGAAGAGGGCATCTTTTGGGATGAGCACTGGGTGTTGTATGGAAACCAATTTGACAATAAATGTCATATATTAAAAAAAAGTTAAAATAAATAAAATAAAATAACTCAAGATTACTTTTGATTGCATTAGCATTCTATATTGACATCCTGGAGAACATCCATTAAATGCTATGATCGTCATTGGGTAGTGATTTAAGAGCAAGGGCTCTGGTGTCACACAGCCTGACTTTGAATCCTACATCCTCCATGTTCCAAAAGCATAAATGAGCTTACTTCTTTAATTCAACTTGCTCATCTTTTAACCAGGGATACCAATAGTCCTTACCACTAAAGGATCTGTTAAAAATCGAGTTGATAAACATAGAAACACAAAGAACACAGAATGTCTTAGAGACAGAGAAGGGAGATTATCCGATTGTATCCAGACAAGGATCCCTTGAGAGAGATTGGTGATTGTATTCATAATTATTCCAGGTCAAATGAGAACTGAGTCTGTCCTACCCAAAAAGATTCATATATTCGACTAACAAAGAGTTATCACATGTGTTTTGTAATGTTCGTCTCTGAGTCAGCCTTTATTTCACATATACATTCAACAAATTGAGGGCCCCTTTGCACCTGACACTGTTATACATTAGTGATACATACAGTAGCCCTCCAAACATAGAAATTTTGCTTTTGTCATGGGATAGTGATAGACTTCAATAATTGTTTATAAATTATAAATATTTATTTATAATTGCAATAAATTTACAAATTAATGTTAGGAGGTTATTTTTCTTTTGTTTTGTTTCTTTATTTTGTTTACTTGTCTTTTCTTGTTTTCTAGATTTTTATTATTTACAGTAAGGCATTTCTTCTACAGAATTCATATAAGGTATTTAAAGTAATTTGCTTCTCATTAACTAAGGCAAGAGGCATAAGATCATGTAAAATGATTAGGAACACAAAACAATAACTGCACATGAGACAAAAATGAAGTAAAATAAAATTAATATATTCATTTGTATTAACAATTTAAAGCTCCAAGTTTTAGTCATCAAGAGTTTTAATCTCTTTGTAAGTATCATGTGCCTAATGTACTACAAGAAATAAAATGTTAATTAAGTAGGAAAATATGTGCCTTTTTTCATAAAATAAAGCTTTAAAAATTATTAAAGTTAATTTGTTTTACTTTTTTAATGTTTATTTAGTATTCTGAGATAGAGAGAGAGGGCTTATGAGCAGGATAGGGGCAGAGATAGAGGGAGAGAGAGTCTCCACACTGTCAGCACAGAGCCTCACATGGGGCTCGATCTCACAAAATGTGAGATCGTGACCTGAACCAAAATCAAGAGTCAGAAACTTATTGGACTGAGCCACCCAGGCACCCCGATTTGTTTATTTTTAAGTCATGAAATGTACAGTACTGATTCCAGAATATGGTGGGGGAAAAACTATTTTAATAAAAGGCAGGTTAGTTATTAGTATTGATAAGATATTGAACAATTCCCATGGACTTGCATCTAGATTTTTAAGATATTTTAATTGTAAATAACATAATGAATTTAGATTGCACTAATGGCATTTGAATTAGACTGGTATAAATATGTGGTGGTCTTGTGTCAGTCTTGAGGAGAACTTCACAGATAAATAACAGACAGTAGAAAATCTGGCCGCTGAACATTAACTATAGTCCATATAAAGTTTATTCTCAGCCATGTATATTATATATATATATGTATACATACACATATATATTATATATTATATAATTTTATTTTATATAATATATAGTATATATTATATACTGTGTATATATATACATAATATATATATATATACCATGTACATATATATGTATATTATATACTGTGTATATATATATTATATTATATTATATTATATTATATTATATGTATACACTATATGATTATATGTATTATATATTATACTGTGTATATATATTATATACATATAATATATATTATGTACATATATTATGTATATATATATATATATATAGACATACATATATATATCTTGGTTGGGGGTGGAGAATTAGCTCTATGAGGGGGTGTGTGTGCACACGTGTGAATGTGTGTGCGTTAAGTGAAGACTATGAAATTGAAGGGTTAAGGGATGAAACTAAGTGGTAATTCATGATTTTATTTATTCATTTTACTCTGAAGCCTTATTGTCAATGGTTAAGCAATGTGATCTAAGGAATGAACAAGGTAAAGACTGCTTGCAAAAGTCAATGGGATTTTTTTTTTTTTTCCAAGAAGAAATGAGTGTCTAGAATCCACCATGACGGCATTTTTCCAACGGCTCCCATCCATCAAGAATAGAACAAGAGCGCCTTGTTGATCATATTGAAAGTTCTACCGCAAAAGTTTGGGGCTAGTGGTAGACACTCCTGTCCTAACATTGTTCAGGTTATAACCCCTATGAAACAAAAACCGGTATCTTATTCTTGAAACTATGTTCATACCTCCATTTTCATCAAGAAATATAACAGCATTTCGTTGTCCTTAATTTATTGAGAAAGTAAATTTAAGAATTTTCCCTAGGCTGTATTTCTGAATTCCTAGAAGAAATTGGAGAAGTCATTTACTTTTCTGTGCACTTCAGCCACACTATCTGTCAGGAGGAGGAATATTCATCTTTCTCTCCCAGGTACTTGGCTTAATTTATATTAGTACAGAACTTTTCATTTTATATCATATTTCATATAAAAATATCAACCTTTTATTTCATCTTCATGTACTTCCTGTCAATTGCCTCCTTGTTTTATTTCATAGTAACATTTTTAGGATCAGTGCCATTATGATCTGTGAAAAATAGCTTTCAAGGCTGTATATCAATAGAGTACCTTTTTTTGTTTTGCTTTGTTTTGTTTTGCTTTTCAGTTAGGAAATGTGAATTAAATGTATATATTTCAGACATTACCTAGTATAACATTTCAGATGTCTCTAAAACTTATTGAGAAAACAGGTAAAAAGGTCATATGTAGATTTAAAACTTTATTTTCAAACACCTAGGGTCAAATACTATTGTTTGACATTCCTGTAGATCTTACAGTTTTCTTTAACAAACCTCGAAAAGCAGAACCTTAGAATATACTCTAGTAAAAATTAATGTACTTTTAAATTCTAAATGGAATAAATTTGACATATATATTTGCTATTTCATTTTAATTTTGGACAAACTGTAAATGATTACAATTTGGGTGACCACTAGTATTCCAAAATTTGGAAAATAAGCTATAAGCAATATGTGCTTATAAACCAGAGTAATCATACATTTACACAAACACACAATCCAAAACATCATTTTACCTCAGGTTATAAAAGTATGAATAAGTAAATTTTCTTTTTACCAGAAAGATATTTTGTATGTTATTTATGCTACAGGGTAACATAGTAACAGCTTTTTTTATAAACAAGAAAATAACATAAAGTTAACTGTTCACTCAAAAGGTAGAGCGTAAATCCTAGTATTCACACCTTTTGCTTACCTCCATTGAAGTTAAGACTTTCCATAAGTGCTTACAATTCTAAATTGAGGGAGAAATGTATACATCAGTTTAATATAGCATGCATTATTTTAATGATAAAAGAACATCGTTTTCTGTTCATAGTTACATTTCAAAATAAGGCTTATTAAAAACAAACATAATGACAGTATGATGAAATACACTGTTGTAAAAACACATGATCTACTTCTTAGTTCTAAAACAAATGTCAAACCATAACTAACAAATTATACAAAGAAAATCACTTTAGCTTCTAGCATCTGATATACTGATATATCTAGTATCTGATAATAAGGAATACTAAACAAATCCAATATCTAAAAGAAAAAATTACAAAATGAGTTAGTGAATATTCTTGACTGGGGTAATTGACTCACCTTTAGAAAGACGATAATGCTTCAGACTACATTCGGTATTTGCATCTTATATATAATGATTCATAAACCAAGCCCAAACTTTTTTGTTTGTTTGTTTTAGGCCCAGGGGTCATACAGAGGGTGCGTCCCATGAGGCCATAGATGTGGGCTGAAGGCCAGGTGACAATTAAGTACAAGTAAGTGCCAGGGGAGTTTGTGCAATTTGGTGGAGTCTTAGGACCCGCTAGAGCCTGATTTCATACATACCATTTCCAGCTGATTGTGGAGTCCTGTGGCACAACTTAATTTGATGATTTACTGGATCAGATAATACCCAGTTTTTTAAGGAGAATTGAGAGGAAACGCCTACTTACGTGGTTCCCCATCATCAGGATGGGGACACAACGTAAAACCATTTTTCTTTCAATCCTTAGAGACCAGATTATGATTTTCCTATTGGCTTACCAGAGCTCCTATACTACATTTGTCACTGGCCAAACCGAGCGCAATAGGATCAGAGAGGCCCAATAAGGCACAATTGGTGAAGGGACTTGCACGGCAGATTGTATCATCACCAGTACTTATGGGTCTCATTCCCACTCAAAAGCAGTAGCCTACGGGCTTTCTGAGAATTGGTTCAAAGCAACACACACACGTCATAAATGTTGCCTCTATAAATCTTAAGAGGCTGGACAATTATTGAGCTTCTTTCTGAGGTACTGGCTTTCTAAATTTTCTCTGGGATTTTTCCTCCACCTTCTGGCAGACTTATTGTCTTAACAAGTTACATAGGCGTTTGCTACTTCTTCCTTACAAGCCCCAACCAGCATGACATCACCGACTGAACGCAGCAGCATCTACTGTGCATATATAATAACAAAAGATAAAAAGAACGGTGAGCCGAATTGTGACAGGGAGTTGTAGAACCATAATAGCCCTGAGCATAAACAATAAAGTTGTACTGATGTCTTTATAATGGAAGAATACATAGCTTCTGCTGGGATTTTCTATTTGATAAGGGGGAAAAGGGCATTTGTATACCAGGAGACAAAGGTTTGGTTGATCAAGTCCACTAAAGATCAAATAACCAGCACAGCAAGTGGAGTTGAAGTCGACACCTGATAAGAATACCAACAAAACATGCTCATTTATCAATATCTGTTTTTTCTTTAAAAGTCAAATAGAAAAATTAAGATAAAGTGAAAGGAAGGACATTTTTACATTTTCATGCCTTTGACTGTAGTAATGATATTTGTAATCAATTATGTTATATTGCTTTTGGTTTATGATTTTGTTAGCACAGAAAAGCTCCAAGATCTTACACTTTCCCCTTTTTGCTGTAATAAACCCCTATCTCTGGTTACGGGGACTGGTATAAAAACTGTTCCCAACTATGGATTGAAGAACAGAGAAATAGTATAATGTATATTTGTGGGCACATTGAGGTAGATTCAGGTAAACCTCTTCACTTGTAATTCGATCACCTGTGCTATTTATTAATTCATTTTCTCTCAGATCCAAATTCGCCTGTCGATACATGCTCTGCAATAATGAATTGAAGTTTTTTAAGGATCACTCCCCCCTTTACAGGGAGCACAGTGTTAAGCCCTCTCAGGAAAGGGCACTGGAGGGATATTGCAGGTGGAAGGCATTGTTCAAAACTTTTGACTATTATAAATCCATTCAAACATTTCTCTCTCCAAGAGTTAATCTTTCTTGCTATAAAGAAGTAATTCTAAAGCTATATTTATTACAAGCTATTTTCAATCTAGACTCATGCCATTCAATCAGCCTAATGATTAGAAAGACTTCTGTGGCAGGAACAAACTCAGTGAATTTAAACACTCTGAGAAGTCAAGCTTTGCCAAAACTATATACCTTCTTCCATGAGATAACCTCTTAGTTTTTTTTCTCACATTTATTACTTAGGTTCTGCCAACATAAATAGCAAAAACCTTGCAGTTCCTTTAATAGCTATGCTATCTCCTTCCAAGAAAGGTTTTGCTCTCTAATTGGATGATTTAGTTATTTCACTCTAGTTATCCAGATCTAGGTGAGTCTAAGTGCAAGGAGAGGTAGTGGGATGGGTCTTAACAAAAGTTGGCATCTGTGTGCAAGTCAAATGTTCCTTTTTGGAATTTTACAGTTTCTACAGGTAAAGGGAATCTGGTCTCCTCTAAAGAAAAGAGGATGGTATTGGTTGAGAAGGTAGGCACAATGGGATAAGGAGATTTAATATAGAAATAAGGAATGTTTCTTCTTTCCTAACTCCTTGCCTTTCATAAGAATGTCATTGCAGCCAACTGAAAGTTACAGATATTTCACTACTGCCTTCTTTTTGCCTATCCAAGCCCTAGATGTAGTAAGACTCTTACTAACTTGAAATCAAACCAAGTTATATAGGAATTCTAAATTTCTATTTATGATGCTCTGTTTTGTGAAAACATTTCAAACACCTAAGCCTCTATCAGGAAAGGCTCAAATAAGAAAACATAAGTTTATGCTATGTATTTCAAATAAGAAATATTCAATAGAGAATTGATATGATTCAAACTACTGGGAAGAATGGTCAGAGAGGCGATTTCTAACTTCAGCATTTGGACACTTTTAGGCATCACAGGGAAACAATGATTAATGATGACAGTTACTTTCAACACCGAAGTAGATGATTATTAGAAAGATGCCTAAAAGCCAACATTTGCTTTATTGCCTGTCCACAGTAGCCAAAAGACAAATAGTTTTTAATTCCATGTTACTTTCAAGATTTTATATGAGCACTTTTTATTAGCAACATTTATTTTTGTTAGCAACATTAATCCAAGCTTGATTTTTAAGGGAGTCTAAAAAATAAAGGTTCAGGGATTTCAGTCTTTGCAGTAGAAGGGAAAGCATATATGGACAGAAGGATAATATGGTGCAGACAAGCATTGCATGTTTTCAGCAGATGATGTCTTAGTCTGTTTGGGCTGCTACAATAATAGAATTCCATAGAATGGGTGGCTTATAAGCAACAGAAATGTATATCCCACATTTCTGGAGACTGAAAAGTTTGAAATTAAGGCACTGGAAGATTTGGTATTTAGTGAGAAACAAGTTCCTATTTCATTAATGTCCATCTTCTCACTGTGTCCTCCCATGGTGGAAAGAATGAAGGACTTCTCTGAGGTCTCTTTTATAAGCACACTAATCCCATTCATGACAGCTCCACCCTCATGACCTGATCACCTCCCAAAGGCCCCACTTCCAAATACCATCACACTGTGAATTAGGTTTCCACACAGGAATTTTGGAAGGATACACACATCCTGTCTATAGCAGATGAGTTCTAAATTCTAAGTAATCTAAATTCTAAAATGCTCAGTATATTTGCTGTTATAACAGTAGATTAGGCAACATGAGTGAAGAATCAGTGAAGCCAGTTAGAAATTTTCTTCATTAATAAAGAACAAAGATAATGGCAGTCTGTTTCAGAATGGCAATGACAGAAGTAGTCAAATTCTGGAAATACCAAAAGGGTCTGTAGGTGCACTGCATATGGAGTATAAGGGGAAAGGTGGAGTAAAAGAATATTGTTTTGCCTCAGCACCAAAAGATTGACTTGCCATTCATGTGGATGGGGAAGACTATGAACAGAGCACATTAAGAAGAAGACAACCATTCCACTCTGGAAAACAGTATGGATGTTCCTCAAAAAACTAAAAATAGAACTACCCTATGACCCAGCAATTGCACTACTAGGTATTTATCCAAAGGATACAGGTGTGCTATTTCGAAGGGACACATGCACCCCCATGTTTATAGCAGCACTATCAAAAATAGCTAAAGTATAGAAAGAGCCCAAATGTCCATCGATGGATGAATGGATAAAGAAGATGTGGTGTATGTATATACATATACAATAGAGTATTACTCGGCAATCAAAAAGAATGAAATCTTGCCATTTGCAACTATGTGGATGGAACTAGAGGGTATTATGTTAAGTGAAATTAGTCAGAGAAAGACAAACATCATATGACTTCACTCATATGAGGACTTTAAGAGACAAAAACAGGTGAACATAAGGGAAGGGAAACAAAAATAATATAAAAACAGGAAGGGGGACAAAACAGAAGAGACTCTTAAATATGGAGAAAAACAGAGGGTTACTGGAGGGGTTATGGGAGAGGAGATGGGCTAAATGGGTAGGAGGCATTAAGGAATCTACTCCTGAAATCATTGTTGCACTATATGCTAATTAATTTGGATGTAAATTAAAAAAATAAATTAAATTAAGCAGTCTCCAAAAAAGACAACTATTTTAGTTTACATATGATAAATTGAGAATTTTATTAAATATGGAAGCACATTGACTAAATATAACACTTCAGTCTGGAGTTTTGAGTGCATAATTTGGAAGTGATTGGTGTATAGATGTGTTTAAAATCATTGGACAAATAAAATAGCACCAATAGTGGATACATTCAGGGAAGAGAAAAGAAGACTGAGGTTCATAATATAGCAAAATTTAAAGGTTTGGGAAAGAGGAGAATCCAGCAAATGAAGCTAAACAGGAATGCCCAGTGAGAGGTGCAATCTAAAGTCCAGGTGAAAAGGAAAAAAAAAAAAAAAAAGACTCCCTGAGAACAGAGACCGGCTGTGTCAAACACTGCTAATAAGGCATGTCAGATAAAGACTGAAAATTTGACTATTCAATTTAGCAACAGAAGGATGGATATTCAATTTGACACAAAACCAACTGGATGTATTGTCATGAATCACAGAATATAATTTCATGGGGTTAAATCACTGGTATCAGTGGGACTAAAGCAGTATGAACTAGGAGTGAGAAAACAAAGAAAACAAACCTGGGAACTTACCAGCTTGAAACCTAGAAATTACCAGCTACTATTCACTTCCTCCAAAAGGATGGTTACCTAACCAGCATGGAGCAATGAGCAAATATATTGATGGCATAGTCAAAACTAAGGAGAGTCTAAAATTCCTTTTGCTGAGAAATGGCAGAGGGCCGGAGAAATGCAAGAACTTACTGCAGCGGACCAGTTATCAGTGATCTTAGAAATGTCAATGGAAGATCTCTTTATGAAAAACAAAATTAAAGAAACTATTTAGGGTGGAATCAAACTTGAACAAAGAATCCAAGGTGAAGTCAAGAGAAGTTTGAATACCACTATGAGGGACGAGTACAGACAAAAAGGACAGAGCTCAGAAGAACTGGGTGAGTCATAAAGGGAATATATAAAGGTGACAGGGCTAATAAATATTTGGTAAGGTATAGCATATGAATATACAAATATAATTAGTTTATAAATATTATTAAGATACTCAATGTTTTAGGCTCCTGAATCCTAATTTGGAGATTTAACCATTTATATTCTGCATGCCTACTATTACATGGTTACATATTATGAAAAATATATTAAATGAGTATTTGGCACTGTACCATTTTCATTATTATTAAGTATAACTTTGCTTCTCCCTAAAGCCATTGATGTTAAACCAAAATCCATTGTCAACTATGTGTGATGAAATCACAGACTGTTCCTACAGTGACCATGCTCTTGAGATTCAAAATATAAGGACAGAAAAATATCTTCAAACATCATCAGAAAATAATGGATGGACCCAAATATAAAATTTTATAACTTTAAGCCTTTAACTCAATTCTTTTATAATAAAGATACAATCTTTTATAATATGGAAAGTTTGAAAGGGGCTGCTTCTATTTCCAGCTCTGTAATGTATGAATTGCAAATAAATGGGAAAATTTAAACATTGACTGTACCATTGATTACTATCGAGAGAGCATTTTGCAATTCATAAATCCTAGTGAAAACCACTTTGCAACTTGTCATCTTTTGTAAATCACCATTTTCTTTGTAAAAAATAGATGTTGGAAATACAAAACAGCAAAGCATATTTTAACTTATCTAAATGTGGGATAAATTGTGCTTTTCTATTTGAAGTAGATAAAAAGAACATTTATCAGAAATACAACTTAGTTGTAGCTACAGGACATTCAAGCATACTTTCTAAATAAGACTGCCATTGATTTGGGCAGATCAAATGAAAATAAATCATGACTAAATATAATTATCTAGTCTTTGGCATGATTAAATACTTTCGGGTTGTGATTTATTTAGCTTACATACCTAGATATTTTTCTTTGTAAACAGATGTAGGTGATCTCAATATAACTGGAACAATTTACTATCTCCCTCTCTTTGCCAAGAGAAAATGAAGGAAAACTAATTTGATCCCTTACTCTCCTCTGGAAAGTGATCATAAAAATGTGATGTATATTATTTATTATGGTTGTAGGCTCCAAGTTGAAGTATTAAAGAAACCAATGAGTACTTTACACAATAATACAATTCTTGGATTGGTAAGGAAAATAGAGTTATCTAGTTTCTTCTTGACACTACACTGGATCTCAAAATAAATGTCTGTGCTTAAAAGATAAATAAGTGTTTGACAAATAAAATGTAATATTAAGGAAACTACCATGCTTCCAATTGGCATTCTTTTGTGTGTGAACTATAAAGACAATCTGACTGTATTCAGTCTTGACCATGGTTTCTGGGGTGGAATTAGATAATTAATAGGATCCTAATACTGATTCCCAGGGCTATTACAGAAAATAACACAATCAGGAAGACAACTATGAAACAAAAATAGAGATGGATTCAGAAATCGGGATATTGTCCTGTGACCAAGGGTGAAGAAATTGAAGATAATTTCTTAAAGAGAAAGAAGAAGAACTATTTAGAAAATGAAATAAAATGAGGGGTATCTACAAGAGGACATTATAATGACTTTCAAAGTTATGAGAACCCTGGGTAATTCTTATTTTAGTAACAGCCTTCAAAATTCAAATTCTAAATTATATGTCCTTTAGAAACTATCTCAAAGACTCAAAAGTGAAAATATTATAGAGATGGAAAGCCAGCAAACTTCACTCCATCTTCAAGATACTCTATATTTAAAGAAGAGGACAGCACTACAGTGAATGGCAGCCACAATGGACCTGGGACTAGGGGTGAAAGACAGCATCATAAATGAAGAGATATTTAACAGTGTAACATTCTGGTTTTCTCTTTAAAACAAAAAAAAGAAAGAGACAGAGCAAGGATGATCTCTATGTAGTGGAGACAGGGTCGGACATACGGCTTGCATTTTCCACCATAAAGGTACGTAAGAAAAAAAAAAATAGAGGCAATATCGTAGCCTCACACCGCGTACCCTTTTAGTCACTAGGAATTACGGCCCTTTCACATGCAGAATGTGCTCACCCTCAGGACTCTCAGCCTACTCAATAGTCACGTCATGAGACTCAGAGTCCAAGATGTTCCCAACTATATCAGAACAAATATGACTCTTCTTAATCAGATGTGCCCATGGATAAGCATGTTATCTGCCTTCCCTTATCACACATCTCACAAAAAATGTTAAAATATGGGCAGGAAAACTGCCAAAAATCTCTTATTCAACAACAAGAAGAATGATAGACATATATAACACTCACTGATTCTTAGCAATTTTGAAATCATTCTGAGTAAAGATTGACAGGTTCCCCTACAACGAGTGTAAGAGATGTTTCTTAATTAGGTTCTGGTTCTGCTCCATTGTCTCTCTGTCCATTCTCTAAGGGTTTTTCTGCTATTATCTTTGGTCACCTACAAAGAGAACATTGAACGATATTGCCTCTTTGATGGCAGATAAATATTTTAAGCCTGCTTTCTGCCTGTTGAGCATTGAGATTCCAGAGAACATGTCACATCTAAAAAAAAATCAATTATCTATTAGGTCAAATGCAGATAACTTAGCCAATAAAGGTTTCTCAGAGCAGTATTTTTTAAGCAGTATTTTTTAAAAGCAGTATGAGTTTTCTATGTATTTGATGCTAGTTAGTGCATTACACAAAAACCATATCTAATATTCTTTTAGACATATGCCTCTTTCTAGACATAACCTTAAAAAGTTATGCTACTCTAGAATGATGCCCTATGCTTTTTACAGTATTTTCTTTTTTTCCAGTTAAAGAGACCAATAGAGACTCCTTTATAGGAGTCACAGATTTTTACCTGAAAAGCATATAATACTGGGTAGCACCTTAGATTTGGTCTAGGGTCGCACACTGTAATTGAATTTGAAGGCCCTTTATTCAGTAAATAGTCTAGATATGAGAAGTAGTTTAATTTTCTTTTCTGAAAATAATACTGTTCTTTTTGTATCATATCACATGAGGCTAAAGAGAAACAATTCATTCTCACATATCTTACCTGAAAGCCATGTCTCTGTTGACGTTATATTACATACATGTTCAGTCTTTCAAGTTATTGTAGGTTTAATATTACCAAATGTTTCACAAGTAAATAATAAAAGAACATTTTTTTTTAGTCTCCTTAAATACTTTCTTCACCACTTCTCCAGCATCCATTCATTGTGTGCTTCTAATGACAATGACATGTTACAGACTTTTTGTTATAGCTGTACCCCAGCTTTGAGTATCATATCTTAAATGTCAACAACTGTTGTGGATCAAATAACCCCTAAATTAAGTGGCTGAAAATTACAGCATGTATTTGTACTTATGCAGTCATACTTCAGCACAAAGTCAATGACAGAGACTGGGGTCAGGTGGACAACTCCACTCAGAGGTATATTCACACACATATCTGTCCTTTAGCTTGAAGAAAGCTGTTCTCTGTCATGGCTGAGGTGGCTTAACTGAGGCTTCTTTGTTCTATGTATCTTATTCTCCTCCTGAGATCAGCAGCATTGCCCAAGTGGGTAGTTCCAATGGCATGATATAAATAAGTACAAGTCAAGTCAAAACAACTCAAGTGTTGGAAGCAAAAGTCAAGAAAATACTGAACATTAGGCTCTGTTGCTGACAGCTCAGAGCCTGGAGCCTGCTTCAGATTCTGTGTCTCCCTCTCTCTCTGTTCCTCCCTCGCTCACGCTATGTCTCTCTCTGTCTCTCAAAAATAAATAAAGCTTAAAAAAAAGAAAATACTGAACATCTTTAGTGCAAAGAACTTCAAAGTCATACGTATAGATGCAAGGACAGATGAACAATGAAACAAAATCACAATCTACTGAACACAGATTTACATAACTCTCTTGAGTTTTCTTTTCTCTAAAATAATGCTCAAACAAGTATCCCTGCTTGGACTTTATGTTTCTCTATATTCTATTGTAACTTAGCATTAACATCAGAATTTTTTTTAAATGCAATATACATCCTTTTATTTTCAATGAAGATTTTCTGACTTTCCCATTTAAAAATTACATTTTATCTTACTAATCTTTTAGTAAGATAAAATGTAATTTTTGTATATATATATATATATATATATAGTAAGATAAAATGTATATATATAATTTCATTCATAATATGAATGTATTCTTTAGGGCTTTGTACTATCATCATCCATGTTAATGTCTTCAACTTCAGCACTTATTTCAAGTTGTTAAGAAAGCAATCATAACCATCATTGTATCACCTAAGAGCATTGCATATAATCTTTTCCATTATGGTTATTCAATATACTGAATTTAGTTATTAAGTGACACCAGTTAATAAGTCAATAATATTTTTGTTCTTAAACTATTAATTTGTTTCAACTCTTCAAATTTAGGTGCTTTGAATAGATTTAAAAATATTCCTTACAAAAAAATTACACTATTTTTGTATAAATTTTACTTAATGTTGAAAAAATGAATATTGAAAACGTATTTAAATAATGAGCTTTGTTAATATTATTCTGATGGAAAGTTTACATGACTTTGAAACTTCACCTCTGGAGTGCTTTACATGACTTGGAAAAAAAGATTTCTAAAAACCATTACACAATTCATTGCCTTATAGCTAACATGACATTTATAAACCAATTCAAATGAAGTATTGCTATTGTAAGAATTTCATTTTGGTATCTAACCGTGTAAAAAATCATTTTAATCATAGAGTCTACTTTTCATATATCTAGCAACCACATTATCTTTAATCTATTAACAATTTTAAATGTCTGATGTTTGGCTCATGTGCTAGAGCAGACAAATAATTGTTAGCAAATATATGCTGAGTGATCAAAAATATACAGTTTTAGATAGTAAGAGGTGCAAGACAGTACATTAACATAAGTATCTGTTGGCAACCACTAACAAATGCATATCACTGCTCAACATAGAAGTGCTAGTAATTTGTCTGGCAGCCATACTCTTCCTTTAGATTGCATGCTATTAAATGTGATGTTTTTTGAGCTGAAAGGATTTGCTTTTTTATTACCAAGTTTATATTATGTGTCATTATTTTATATTCTGATAACATGATTCTCTCATCTTAGATTAAGTTTCAACAGCAATTTAAAATAACTAATAAACTCGGGAGCATATTAGTATTAAAGAAAAAAAGGAAAACCACAGTGCCATTTGATGCTGAATTTAATTTAAAGAATCCATTTCATCAGCAAGAAATATTTACCGAGAAGTGCATTTTTTATGTCAAAAGTAATCTTTATCATGTTGGATTAGTAGCCATTAAACTACACTTGAAATATTCATCTTCCCAACATGGTTGTTTATGCAGATTATATTACAAAATCACATTAAATTGCTTGGTTAAAAGTAATTTTGCCTTCTGTATCCAATCACTTGTTAGTCTTGACTCAATCAATTAATTAAAATATTTTTGAATTATTGCTACACATTGGATTATGTGCCTCTGTGAAGTTTATATATAAAACATGGTTTCTGCTCTCAAATTTCTTATAATTATAAACACATGAACTTACACTATTAGGCACTGAGGAAAGCTTATAAATAGTATCTTAAAAATGTAGATGCAGGGAGACATTATTCTCCTAGAATGTATGCAGCTTTTCTTCTCTTAGCGGGACTAGAAAAATAGTAGATAGGTTCAAATATAAATAAAATTCTTATTTTTATTTAAATGTCAAATCGTCAAATGATTTCTTGCAACAATAACTTTATTAATAGTTCTCTGATTATACTGATCTGAGGATGCCTTCTGAAAAGAAAGGTGAGGATGTGTTAACATAGATGGAAGAGTAAAAAAACAAAGTATCAGAGTAAACATTATTCATTAGGTCTTATAGCCAAGGAAGGTCTCGGTTTATATAAAGGTGGCTGTGGTAGACAAACCCCAAATGGTTCCCATGAGACCCAAGTCCTGGTATTCATGTCCTTGTGATATCCTGTCCCTTTGGGTGTGGGTGGAACCTGAGACTTGCTTCTACTCAATAGCATACAGCAAATGTGATAGGATGCACGTATTGATTAACATAATTATTTTGCATAAAAGTGTCAATCGTATTGTTAGAAGATACTATTTCCCTTTCCCTGCTGGCTCTTAACTCTCAAGCTTTTATGTTTGTACTGCCTATGGAAAGGACCACAAAGCAAGAAGTTGGGGGTGGCTTCCAGCCAATAACTAGAAAGAAACAGGTCTTCATCCCAGTATCCTGGAAGGAACTGAATGTTGCCAACAACCACATGAGCTTGGAAGATATTCCTTAGTCAAGTCTCATGTAAGACTGCTACCCTAGTCAACATTTGGAGTTCAGCCTTGTTAGACCTTGAAGCAGAGGACCTAAATTAAGCTATGCGCTGACTGTGGACTCACTGAAACTGTGAGATAAACAAGTATTGGTTATTTTAAGCTACTAAGTCTATGGCACTATTTTCACACAGCAACTGATGACAAATACAGTAACTAAAGATTTGAACCTTTTAAATGGAAAGCTTATGGTGGAAACATGAGAAAAAATGATTGACTGCAACATAGAATGCTCTTAAAATGTGGAGGACTGTAAATACCAGTATTTTTTAACATTTTCCTGTAAGCAGTGTGAGTCAAGGAGGTGAGTAGCATGGCCATTAAATATTATGTTAAAAATGGGAGTCAGATAAAATAACTGGAAACAGTTTCAGCATGAATATGACAAAGAAACCAGAATTTAAGAAAATGCTAAATAGGGGCCCCCTGGGTGGCTCAGTTGGTTAAGTGACTGACTTGGTTTCAGCTCAGGTCACAATCTCACAGTTCATGAGTTCAAGCCCTCCATCGAGCTCTGCACTGACAGCATGGAGCTTGGGATTCTCTCTCTCCCTTTCTCTCTCAGCCCCTCCCCTGCTCTCTCCCTCTCTCTTAAAAATAAATAAACTTAAAAAAAAAAAAGAAATTGCTAAAGAAGCTTCTAAAGGGATTTAAAGACAAAGTATGATAGCCTGTGTTAGTCTAGAGGCAACAATAAAAATAAACAAGAAATAAGTTGCTATAGTACATTTTAGAGATTGTATAAATAGGAAAAAAGAAGGATATGATACAAATTATGAAACTGTACTTGAAAATCTGCTTTCAGATTTGGATTATTTTTAAAGGAGAATGAAATAAAAGGAAACGGAATTGATTTGTCAGGAGAAAGATTTGGAAGGAGAATAAGATGTATTCACTTTTTCAGTATTATCTTTGAGATATTAGAAGGGTAACTTAAGAAATGATATATGAAAAGAGTCTTAAAATAATAATAGTTAAAGTTGAAACTGAGGGAATGTATATTACCATTGTTAGGATTGAGGTCATAATATAGAAGTTGATACAGAAAGGTAAAAAAAGAAGGGAAAAAAATACCCAAAGAGAGAAATGGACTGGAAACAAAGAGTTGAGCTTACTGTAATCAGGAATAGAGACATTATTTTGACACCTTCACTACCTAAAGAATATAATATCCCCCTTCTTTTAATTCTTACAATTTTTGTGTTATATTTGATAGAAAATATTCATCTGTGACCCATCTTTTATATCAAACAATTATTAACAAAGTGGATTATATTAAATATTACTTCATAAATTTCAACTTTTGTATTGTATTCAACATAAACAAATCAATATATTCTAATAGTATTAACGTTAAGAGCTGAGTTGTGCCCCTCCTCCAAATTCATTTGTTAAAGTCCTGACCCCAATACCTCAGAATGTGACTGTATTTAGAATTATGGTCTTTAATTTTGTTTTAATTTATTTTAGAGACAGAGTGAGCATGTGAGCAGTGGAGAGAGACAGAGAGATAACCTTAAGCAGATTCCATGATCAGCACAGAGCCCGATGCGGGGCTTGATTCCATGACTCTGGGATCATGACCTGAGCTGAAATCAAAAGTCAGATGTTTAACCAATTGAGCCACCCAGGTGCCCCTGGAATTAAGGTATTTAAAGAAGTAAATAAGGTTAAATGACTTCAAAGGAAATGGATCTTAATCCAAGAACACAACCAGTGTTCTTTTAAGAAGAGGAGATTGTTATCATATACACAAATACACACAGAGGTAAGAGCATGTAAAGATATTGGAAGAAGCCATCCATCTACAAGCCAGAAAGAGAGACCCTTACAAGAAATTGACACTGCTTACACCTTGATCTTGGAGCTCTAGCTTCCATAAATGTGAGGAAATAAATTTCTGTTGTTCTACTCAGTCTGTGCTGCTTAATTAGGTAATCCTAGAAAACTAATGCAATCTACAGTCAATAAAACAATAAAATAATTGTTTAAAATGTATAATAGAATACTAATTTTTAATGAATACGCTTAATTATAAAGAAATGTAGTTTCAATGTGATTTTGCTTCTGAAGAACTGTCCCCATGCCTTCTATTAGGACAAACAAAATGGGAGAAAAACATTTTGAAAAATATTACATAAGCATTAGGTTACAAATTTCAGGTCTTGCTTCCAGGAGATAAATTTTCAGAGATGGAGTAAATATTAGCAATATCTGGGTACTCACTTATATTAGATGTCTAAAATGGTCCATTTCACAGAAGCAGAAAGTAGAATGATGGTTGCCAGGAGCTGGGGCAAGAGGGAAATGGGGAGTTGCTGTTCAAAGGGTCTAGTGTTTCAGTTATACTAGATAAGTTCTAGAGATCTGCTGTAAAACACTGTGTTTATAGTTGGCAAACTTTACACTTAGAAATTGTAGAGGGTAGATCTTATATAACTTTTCTTCCCACTATATATATGATATTACGATATGTATATATATATCGTCATATTAACAGCACTAAAGGCCAAGACATATGCAGAAATGCAAGTGTCAGAGGCATAGTGTTTTGCCTTTTCAAATTCCCAACTGTTATTCTAGAATCCTCTTGTGTCCTGCTTCTCTGCCAGCAAGGACGGTGAGGATTTAAACTCAAAAGAGTCATCCCTTTTGACTCTGAGTCTGGACAAGTAATGCTGAATCCTGGCAAGTAAATGAACAGGAAATTGGCTTCTGTGTTATATAAAAGAAACTTTCATGTTTTTATAATTTCCATTTGCACTCTTTCTCCAGACACTTACTTCACTTGCCATAACAATAAAGCAAGTTTTCCCTCAAATGCTGCCTTTGTATACAATGTTTGGCAGTCAGTCAGATAAACCCACTATTTTTTTTTCCTTTATAGGAGTGGTACCATGATGCATAATTTTGAACAGATGCATATGTGATCAGTGTTTTATGGAGTTCATGCAATTTCCTAAACCCATTTAAATTGTACGATAGTAATTGTAACATGTATGCGTATACACTAAAATTAACCTTATCATCAAAAGTATTTTTAGAAGCGTTCAAAATTAAGTAAACATTCTTCTTTGTATTATACACAGGTACTATCACACATAATCTGCGTATTCAACATACCCATTTTCTGTACCCATCACTACCATCACTTTGGGACATCATGCAAGTCACTTCTAATCTCTAAATATACGTTTATGTCTATTTTATGGGCTTTTAAATTTTTTGCTTGTGTACTGCCTAGTAGGGAACTGAGTAACTATTGCAAATACACCTGTTTGTTTGTTATGAGGATCCAGGTGTGTCAACAGATATGCTAAGCATGTCAAATAAGAGGTTTCTTGTAATTATCCCAATAGGTTATAATAAAGGGTTTATGGGCTTAGATATATTCATAATTCAAATCTATGTGTACTTTTAAACATCCCAAGTCTCTTAGTATTTTCTTATTCTAACTAAAAAATACTTAGGCCATTATATTCCCACTGCCAGCAATATATGACTCAAGTTGCATGTTCTATACAATTTAGCAGATTTAGATTCATGCAGCATATGTTGTCACATAAGATTCTTAATTTGATTTCTATAATTAAATATAGCTGTGAGCTTTTTTTTTGAAAACTAGTGCTTTAAAAAACATTGTATCATTAGCACACATGCTAAAAGTTAACTTTCTGAAGATAGTCTGCTTGAAAACACGTATACAACTGATGCTTTGTCTCTTAATGTATACATATGACAGAGAAATTCAGAGCATGAATGTCTGACAGAAACTGATGACATGAACAATAGGAATATCTTAAAAAATAACTCCTGCGGATTCTGATTAAGTCAAATTATCTATTGCCTCACTTTAAATCTGTGAATGTGGAATCCATCACTTCAACCATGTATCCTCATGTGAAGCACATCTTTCCAAATTGTGTAAATGCTTTCAAAGATCCTCAGAAAAAGTTATTTTGAGAACATATGCATCTGTATTTTCATATACTTTTAAGAAGAAACAATGTAAATATTAAATATATATGTTATAAACTTTTATTAGGCATTTTAATGAAAAAGTATACAGTGCATTTATTATACTAAAATAAGGTGGTATTTATAACTGTTCTTTATTATAGCTATAACAGTGTGATACTGTGGCTCTTACATGCTTAAAGTTGAATTCTGATTCTGCTATTTCCTTCTCATTCATAGGTAATTGGGTTAAATTTTATTGCCTCACTTTTCTCATCTTAAAATGGGGATGATGAAAGTAATCACTTCCTATGAATTTTATGACAATTAAATAATATCATGCCAATTAAGCATGTAGAAGAGCCTGAAACAAAACAAATACATAACAAACAGAAGTATTACTACTAAGTTTTTACCATTACATGCCTTTTCTTCAGATTTCCATAATCCTCCTCCACATAAAATCATTTTGGGGTGTTTTGAAAGTTTGCCATGTTAATCATGTTTATGTTTCCAATATGAATTAATGTAAAAAATATTTTTTTAGCCGAGGAACCAGGTTGGGTTGGAAAAGTTTTGCTCCCTACCTATTAAAATGTTACTCATGTGCGAACACTGCATTTCTTTAGAAACAGTCTCCTAGATGATGATGATGATGATGACAATTCACAGTTCTTAATTACTTATCAGTAATGGTATTATACCTCCTTGCCTTTTGCTATATGACTCTTTGGTACATTCTAGGAGACTAGAGACAATGTGCATTCTCACTGCACCAGCTCTGGTCTTGCCCACATGAATGGCTTTGATCAATAGACTCTGTGAAGAAGAACAGTGTGCTCAGTCCAAGTAGAGGCTTTAAGATTCATCACCTTATGCTTGCGGCTCTCGAGTTCTCTCCAATAGCAGTATCATATCCATAGAGGAGATATTTCTTCACCCTGAATCCTAGAATGAAAAGCTTGTGAAGTCCAGCTGAGCCCAACAGAGGCAGAACCAGAGGAAGAAATAAAAATTTGTTTTTGTAAGCCACTGAGATTAGGGATTATTCATCACCACAGGAGAAGCTGATTAATATGTGCAATAAGGGCATTTATATGAAAAGAGGACATATATGCTCATTTCACTACTTCATTGAGAAATGAAAAAAAGAATGAAAGATGAATTTAAATACTAATTAAAATGTGTTTTTCCCTGAAAAAGTGCTAGAAGTAGTAAAACCTATTGAAATAAAAAGGCATTTGGTATATAATGGCAAATACACAATTACACTGCAACTGTGTACACGAGGATGGTTAATTTTATGTGTCAGCTTCTCTGGGTGATACCTAAATATTTGGTCAAACATTATTTTGGATGTTTCTGCAAAGGTGTTTTGGATGACATTAAATTTAAATCAATGGACTTTGAGTAAAGCAGATTGCCTTCCATAGTGTTAGATTTCATCCAATCACTTAAGGGTCTGAACAAAGAATAAGACTGACTTCCCCAGGTGCAAAGAGATGCTTCCAGAAGATGATCTTCGAACTTGAACTGATCAGACATGAGCTGCAACATGTCTGATTACCTTTGAACTTGAACTGCAACATCAAGTCCCCTCCAGCTTGCTTCCCCACTCTTCATATTTTGAACTTGGAAGGCTCTATAATCATGTGAGCCCATTTACCAAAATAAATATCTCTTTCTGTTTACACACACGCACACACACAAACACACAGACACACACATCCTGTTGTTTCTGTTTCTTTGGAGAACCCTGATTAAAGCAGATATGTTACTGGTAGTGAGGAATAGAATCTTAAGAAAAAGTTTTGGAAATGGTTTTGCAATTTCTAAAACTGGCTTTCTATTCTGATTAGATTTCAGATCCTAACAACTCTATTTTCAGGAAGAAAGAGAGCGCTTGTAGTCCATCTTGTGATGTGGCTATAGAGATACACAAATTATTAACACTGGATACTCATAATAAGGCACTTATAAAGCAAGGATTTTATAATCCAGGTATATGATACCTTTGAATATTTTAATGAAACCAATGAATAAAATAAGATAAACTGGTTGCTCCTAATGTCTCTGCACAAAGTAGAGAAAGCAAAGAATGAGCTCAGGGATTTGAATTTCCAGCTGAAGGGCTACATAAATGGCCTGAGAGTTTCTATGTCTGCCCTGAAAAAGATACTTATCTCCTATAGTCACATGGCAAAAGCAGAAATTAACTATTGGGACTTCATCAAGGTAAAAAGCTTCTGCATTGCAAAAGAAACAATAATACTAAAAGGCAACCTACAGAATTAGAGAAGATATTTGAAAATGACATATGATAAAGGGTTAGGATCTAAAATCTATAAAGAACTTAAAGGGTTAGTATCTAAAATCTATAAAGAACTTACCAAATTTGACAACACCCCAAAAACAAATAACCAAGTTAAGAAATGGGCAGAAGACAGGAATCAACACTTTTTCATAGAAGACATCCAGATGGCCAACAGACATATTAAAAGATGCTTGGGGTGCCTGGGTGGTTCAATCAGTTGAGCCTCCAACTCTTGATTCAGCTCAGGTCATGAGTTTGAATCCTTCTTGGGGCTCTGCACTAACAGTGTTGAGCCTGCTTGGGATTCTTTCCTCCTCTCTCTCTGCCCCTTCCTGGTTCATGCTCGCTCTCTCTCTCTCTCTCTCTCTCCCTCTCAAAATAAATAAATTAAATAAAATAAAAAGATGCTCAACATTACTCATCATAAGGGAAATATAAAACAAAACCATGATGAGATACCACCTGACACTTGTCAGAAAGGCTAAAAATTAACAACCCAAGAAATAACAGGTGCTGTCAAGGATGTGGAGAAAGGGGAACCCTCTTACACTGTTGGTAGGAATGCAAACTGATGCAGCCACTCTGGAGAACAGCATGAAGTTTCCTCAAAAAACTATAAGTGGAACTACCTTATGATCCAGTAATTGCACTGCTAGGTATTTAGCCAAAAGATACAAAGGATACAAAAATACAGATTCAAAGGGGTACATGCACCCCAATGTTTATAGCAGCATTATCAAAAATAGCCAAGCTATGGAGAGAGCCCCATTGTCTATGGACTGATGAATGGCTAAAGAACAAATTATATATATATATATATATATATATATATATATATATATATATACCACTTATATACACTATATATTGGTATTTTATATATATATGTATATATATATACATATATATATATAATGGAATATTACTAAGCCATCATAAAGAATGAAATTTTGCCATTTTCAATATGTGAAGGAAGCTAGAATGTAATATGCTAAGCAAAATAAGTCAGTCAGAAAGACAAGTACATATGATGTCGCCCATATATGGAATTTAAGAAAGAAAATAGATGAACATATGAGAAGGGAGGTATAAAGAGGAGAAAAAGAAACCACAAGAGACTCAATGATAGAGAACAAACTGAGGGTTGATGGAGGGAAGTGGGTGGGGGATAGGACAAGTGGGTGATGGTTACTAAGGAGGGCACTTGTGATGAGCATTGGGTGTCTTATGTAACTGATGAATCACTGAATTCTACTCCTGAAACCAATATTGCACCATATGTGCAAAATGTAACTAACTAAAATTTAAATAAAAAGACATTAAAAAGAGATTATTAAAACTGAACCCCAAATCTTATTCTGTCAGTGGCTGAATAACAATGCAAATTGAAACCTTAGCATCACAGGGTGTCTACTGTTAAAGTGATAGCATTGATTGGGAAGGGACTGGATATTGAAAGTTGGAATATGGATGTGTGGAAAGACCTAAATGAAGCTGGACTCGCTGAGCTTCTAAATTCTGATGAATCTTCCTTGCCAGGACCAGCAGCCTTTCCATCCATGTCTGAGGAGACTAACCCTGCATTTTCTGAGGACAGTGTAACAGCCTACCCTGAGGAAGTTGTCCTGCAACACGCTGCTGCCCACTTCCACAACCCCTTTTAGATTCTTGACCTATGACTAGACTCAAGTCTCAGGAGGGTCCTAAAGGTGAGGTACAAAATGTGACCCATAAGGAAGTGTGCTACACTCAAAAAGAGCTGCTTGACTTGTCTAATTTATGCAGACAGAAATCTGGGGAATATGTGTGGTAATACATTTTAAGGGTGTGGGATAATGATGAAAAAACCCACAAAATTGTGTCAGGACAAAATCATGGATATGGACCCACTAGGCAGGGGTCTCTGCATTTAATATTGCAACTTGGGAAGTTAGAAAGTGCTCTAACAGATTGTTTGCTTGGCTGGCTAAAACGTAGATGAAAAGGTGACCCACATTAAGTGTACTTGAAATTCCAGACCTGCTTTGGTTTATGGTACAGGAAAAGACTCAAAGGCTTAGGGGGATTGGAAAGTTACAGAGAATTTATCATTTAAGAACCACTTACCTACCCTGGGAGGTTGCAGAAGATGCAACACTCAACATTACTGTGAGAAATTAATTGCTCTGTGATTGCTCTTCTCTGTAGGTGATCCCCACCACATCTCCATTCAACTTATCTTTTTTTTTTTTTTTTTTTTGCACAGAGAACAGATGGATCTTGGAGACTGACAGTAGATTATCACAAGCATAACGAAGTGGTGACTCTAATTATAGCTACGTTACCAAATATGATTTCTTTGCTTGAGCAAATTAACATACTCCCTGATGGAAAGTATGCAGCCACTGAGCTGGCAAATGCTTTTTTTCTACATGCCTGTTGATAAGGAGTATCTGAATTAGTTTGCTTTCAGCAATATATCCTAATTACGCCACCTCGGGCATATATCAACTCTCCAACACTAAGTCATAATTTAACTAGCAGGGATCTTGATCACCTTTCCCTCCAGCAAGGTATCACATTAATACATTACACTGATGACATTATCCTTATGAGACTTGGTAAGCAAGAAGTGGTAACTACTCTAGACTTATTGATTGAATATAGGTGTGTTAAAAGGTGGAAAGTGACTCCATCAAAAATTCGGGGCCTTCTAGTCAGTGAAATTTCCAAATGCCCAAGGTGTGGGGCATGTTGAGATGACCCTTCCAAGGCTAAGAATAAGTAGGTGCACCTGGGCCCTTCTACAACCAAAAAAGAGGCACAATACCTAATGGGTTTCTTTGGATTTTAGAGACGACATAGTCCTTATTTGGGTATGTTAACTCTAGTCCATTTATTGAGTGACCCAGGAGCTGCTAATCTGGCATGAGACCCAAAACAAAAGAAGGCTCTACAACAAGTCCAGACTGCTGTGTAAGCTGCTCTACTGCTTTGACCACACCATCCAGCCAGATCCAATGGTGCTTGAGATGTCAGGGGTTGATAGGAATGCTGTTTGGAGCTTGCGGCAGCCCCCTGTAGGCGAATTACGGTGCAATCCCTCCAGGTTTAAAAGCAAAGCCCTGCTATCTTCTGTGAATAACTACTCTACCTTAGAGAAACAGGCCTGAACAGAGACTGAATAATTGATTAATCCTGAGACAACAAGTTACCATGCAACCTAAGCTGCCAGTCATGAGCTAGGTGTTATCTGGCTCACACAGACTTATGTTGGGCATGCACAGCAGTACTCCATCATCAAACGGAAGTGGTATATACAATGTCAGCCTGAGCAGGACCTGAAGGCACAAGTAAATTACATGAAGAAGTAACCCAAATGCCCATAATTGCCACTCTGGCTCCACTACCTTCTTTCTCGGAGCCTTCAACTGTGGCCTCAGGGGGAGTTCCCTTTGACAAAGGCAGAGAAAGCTCTGGCCTGGTTTACAGTAGTTCTGTATGAGATGCAGCTGCATCAATACAGGCCCTTTCTGGGACACCCCTGAAGGCAGTAATGAAGGGGAATCTTTCTGGGAAGCAGAGCTTAGAGAAGCATAGCTGGATGCTTGTTTTGCTTGGAAGGAAGAACGGCCAATATATACTGAATCATGAATTGAGGTCATGAATTAATGACAAGGAAGTCTGGAGAGGGGTATATGGATAGAACTCTCTGAATGTGTGGGGGGAAAAGCAAAGATATTTGTGTTTATCTATGTTTTTTAAATCCAAGTTTATCCATTTATCCATGTTTTTTTTAATGGTATAATGATAGATTTTTTTTGCAACATGTTTTTTTCTTACAATTATTCACTGTCATTGTGTTTCACTTACATAGAGCTTCAAATTAGATGCACTGGTGATATTTTTTTTTTCAATCTTACACTAGTAAAATTTACTTTGTGTGTATTGCCCTTACACACAATAGTGTGATTGCCCATCTTATATATACTTCTTCAACTGCCCTCTAATAAGATTTTGGCAGACATTTTAATAGGTGAAACTGAGATACACTCAGTTATAGTAACATAATTGACAAAAATTATAATAGTGCAACTACAGAATCAGAATTGAAATATATAGATATTTAGAATGTCTGCCCCCAAAATATCACCTGTGTTTGAAAGTGGCCAACTCCTGGAATAAATACCTTTTGTCCTATTCCATTTAAGTTGGAAACCCCTTCTTTACCTTAAGAGATTTTTAGGACACAGTTATATTTTTAACCCTAAACAATTCTAACTCTGACATATTGTTTCCTCTCTGTTTGTTATCTGTGTTCTGGAGCTCACTTCCTGTTCTATTTGTAGTTGAAGTTGTGCCTAGTTGTCCAAATCTTGACTCTTATTCTGTAAGATGTCAACTAAACCTGTGTGAAGCAGACTTTAATGAATGTCTTTAGGGTGAGAAAGTGTGAATTGAGAAGCTTTACACCAAAGTACCACACTGAAAGTTACTTTAAAATTATATTAATATGTCTTTATTATTTTATGGACCTTGATAGTTTTCATCAATCATCTCTTCCCAAAGCTTTCAATTTCCCAATTTTTCACTGAGCACATCATTCTTTCTATGCTTTTTTTTTCCTATTTGTCTTGTTCCTTTCTTTTCTTCTCATTCTCCTTATTATTCTCTGTGTCTCATTTCCTCACTCCTCTGTACTACGATGACCTGAAATTAAACCTATCTCTCTTCTATGTACTGATGAGGTTGGCCCTTTCTTATTCCTTCTTCATCCTAGGACTATATCGCCTAAACAAAAAGACTACAAGGTAATCTTCTAAGGCAAATGCCATTGACTTTTGAATTCCAACCTCCACAAGCAAAGACTAACCACTACTAGACTTGAAATAAAGAAACATGTTTTAGTAAATCAAATCGTTAAGCATAATTTCTCCCTTTTAGAGTCCATAAGCAAATAGAAGTCATACAATACGGAAATGTTTATGTAATCTCTCAAATACAACTTTTATAACCAACTTCCTGCTTAGCAATAGGCTATGGAGAGGTGCCTGGGTGGCTCAGTGGTTGAGCATCAGACCATCTCAGGTCATGATCTGACCTGCTGGGTTCCAGCCTTCATGACCTTCATGGATTCCAGCCCCACATCATCCTCTGTGCTGACAGCTCAGAGTCTAGAGCCTGCTTAAGATTTCATGTCTCCCTCTCTCTCTGTGTTCCTTCCCCGCTTGCATTCTGTGTGTGCCTCTCTCTCAAAAATACATAAACATTTTAAAACATTTAGAAAAACAAATAGGCTATGGATACAGTCAGTTTTTTGGTTCTTGCTTTATTTTTTTTTCAACGTTTATTTATTTATTTTTTTGGGGGGGACAGAGAGAGACAGAGCATGAACGGGCGAGGGGCAGAGTGAGACGGAGGCACAGAATCAGAAACAGGCTCCAGGCTCCGAGCCATCAGCCCAGAGCCCGACGCGGGGCTCGAACTCACGGACCGCGCGATCGTGACCTGGCTGAAGTCGGACGCTTAACCGACTGCGCCACCCAGGCGCCCCTTGGTTCTTGCTTTAAACAAGTTCCTGTATATAATTTATTTCTCTTTCAGCTACATAGAAAGAAGTTGAAAAGGAAACACTAAATTAATGTTAAAGAGCAGCAGAGAAATAATGAGGTGAAAACTAAATTCTTATGCTATGGTTATGATAATAAAACCTCTTAATTTGCCACTGATGCTTAATATTCAACTTGTGATCCCATCAAGAGTATATGTATTAATTTTCATTCTTTCTACAAAGACCACAAAGCTAGAAATTTTATTTTCTTTATTTAAATACATATGTAAGCCCCAGTTACTTTTTTTTTTCCATTGGTTCCAAAGAGCAGAATACTTTGTAATAACAAAAGCATTGCTATTGGGTTAGAAGATATTACATAACAATTAAGATTGTAGGATTTAGAGATGACATCTTCCAAGCTCTAGTAATAGCTAGCTGTGTGGCTATGAGGAAGTTACTTAACTTCTTTAATTCTGAATTTCTTCATATGTAAAATGAGAACTGAAACAGTTCTTGTGTCATTTGATTGATGCAGTGATAAACTGTTTAAGAAATGTACAATATTTAGAATAGTATCCAGTTACACTAAGATAAAAAAAAAGTTGTAATGTATATAAGACAACATTCAAATTTATTCTCCAAATAAAAGTAAATAGTTCCATGGGAGGATTAAGTACCAGATAAACAGAAAGACAAAATGTGTACACCAAATTGAGAAGAAATGCAGGGAAATAAGGGCTACAAAAACCCCAAAGTATTAGAATTTGGAAGAACCATAATTATGCATATATATTTAATGTAAAATAAATCATTGTCATTCTTATATTTATTTTCACATTCCTAAATATATGCTGAAAAATATATTACAGGGAATTCAGGCAAAAAAAGAATCTGTATACAGCATTTGAATTTAACATGAAATGTATATAGTTATAACAAAAGATAATAAAAGCCTCTAAAATTATAATTTAGACTTGATATTTAGAGTTCTTCATATTTCTGAGTTATTTAAATTCTCCTTACCATAACAACAAAGTTGTGTATTTGAAAGATACCAAAAATATGAGTACCATCTAGTGGTAAAACAGGAGGTAAGCAGCAGGCTGTGAGAGAAAGGGGGTTAAAACAGGTGAGGGGAACAAAAAGCAGGAATAAGATTATAAGGAGGAATGAGGCTATGGCCAGAGTCAGTAAATATCAAAAAAAGAGCCCATGTCATTAGTATAATGTATATGGGATTGGATGGTAAACCACCTGAGCTGTAACAAACAGGGGACAATATATATCTGTCAGAACTATGCTTCTGACCACATTTCTGTTTACTGAAGACATACCTAAATTCTAGAACCCTGAAGGTTAGAGAGACTGGAGCTTAACCCCCTCACATCAATTCAGAGCATAAGTAATGCTGCAAAACTCTGAATCAAGACCCAAGATGGTGGAGGGGGCATGAAGGTGCGAGATTGTTGTATAATATACAGAAGCAAGCATTTGGCAAACTGTCTTGTAACAGAGTAATGGAGTTTCCACTAAGTATAACAGTAATAATTACAGAAACAACAATTTGTTTGGGAAGATACTGCTTCAGTTGTCTTAAAAATCCACATGAGAAAAATTAAAGGCTGGCCAAGAACTCAAGTTTAGTAAGACACTAAGCAAGAACACAAATTCGAGACTGTTTGGTTATAAAATACAAACTCAACAAATAAAAGATGCTTTGCAAATTATTTAGCAATAAAAAATATTTAATATGAATGTTGTTCTAGTGGTTATGGAAATAACAAGTGTAAATATCCTAATAAGGTTAAAAATCTCAAAATGTCTCAAATAAATAAAAGCCCACAGAAGATGAAGACTATCTGTGCCATTTGTATATTATGAGCAAAGGAAGGAAGGAAGGAAGGAAGGAAGGAAGGCAGGAAGGAAGGAAGGAAGGGAGGGGAGGAAGGGAGAAAGAAGAAAGAAAGAAAGAAAGAAAGAAAGAAAGAAGAAAGAAAGAAAGAAAGAAAGAAAGAAAGAAAGAAAGAAAGAAAAGAAAAGAAAGGAAACAGTGGGAGGGAGGGAGGAAGGAGGGAGGGAGGAAGGAAGGAAGGAAGGAAGGAAGGGAGGAAGGAAGGAAGGAAGGGAGAGGAAGAAAGAAAGAAAGAAAGAAAGAAAGAAAGAAAGAAAGAAAGAAAGAAAGAAAGAAAGAAAGAAAAGAAAAGAAAAAGGAAACAGTGTGAGGGAGGGAGGAAGGAGGGAGGGAGGGAGGAAGGAAGGAAGGAAGGAAGGAAGGAAGGAAGGAAGGAAAATCTACACATATCAAAAAATAAAAGTATATTTTTAGCTATAGGACTAATTTTTTTCTTAGATATCTACATGCAAATGAATAGATATGATAACAAAATTAACTTACAAACTGACACATATTACATTTACATTTTTTGAAGTCTAGGCGCCATAAATTCACAGAAAGATGTTTGTCATTTTAATAAATTTGAGATTTCAATCTGTTTACATTGTTGAAAGTTCATAAAGGTTCAGTAGAGTTTTACTGTATGAAATTAAGCTGTAATACAGATGGATTGAAAAAAAATAAAATTAAAAAGAAAAAAAATGCTGAGAACTCTGAAATAAGCATGAGGAGTTTCAGCCCAACTACAAAGTTGGAGGGCACATAGCCCTCCATGAGACAGCTCTTACTTCTGATAGTAACGGCAAATTCAGGAGGTTCCTCAAACCACAGTTAAATTCAACCATTTGCCAGAAGGACTCAGAATTCACAGAAGGCTCTTTCTCTCATAGTTACAGTTTATTACAGGGAAAGGACACAGATTAAAAATCATCCAAAGGAAAAGACACATAGGAGAGAGTTCAGAAGGAATCCAAAATAGAGATTTCACTGTCCCCTCCCTGCAGAATCAGGGCTGTGGGAGGGTATTATTCTGACAAACATTAGCAGGTCCTACTTTAATGTATTGCTTCAATATCCATAATGGTTCCCACAGGGCAGTATCCCATATGGACATCCCTGTGCTATGCAATTTTCTGTTGCCCTTCTGCCTGACCATCTGACTAATCCACTGGCCACCACACTTGAGTTAGTAAAACCCAAACATAAGGGCAAACAGCATCTAATTTAACCCATTGAACTGATTTGTTTTTAGTTTCTCTAATCAAAATGACAGGCTTCTGAACAGGATGCTGTCCATTTACCTGGGAACTGCCATCCATAGGCCAAGAAACTTTTTACTGGTGAACAAAGAGCATTGCTCAAGTGGCCCAAGCGACCATGGTATGACCATAGCATCTAACACCTCCTCAGGAGGTTCCAAGTCACCAATGGGGGAAAAGAGGTTATCTGCTTGTGCAGATCTTCTTGTTATTTCCCTGGTAGCATGTTCTGGCATAAACCATTTCCATTTCATTATGGAACACTTACAGGCACTGTCTTCTCCATTAGAATTTCTTTGACATCACCCAAGAAAGTATAGGTTTTATAGGTTTAAAGATTATTTTATGTCCCTCAGCCACAGAGACAGTTTTAATTATTTCTAACAGAACCTGGTAAATGTTGCCCAAATGGGAAATTCCAGTTCAAACCTCAGTGCTGTTGTTGGATGGCACTCACAAGCTTTTGCCATAAGGTCCAATCTGCACAGTATTGTTTAGCAAGGGTATTGTTTAGCAAGTTAACAACCTGTGAGAGTTCAGGCACTCATGGGTTTTCATTTAGTATGTCCAATTAATATTGGGGGAAGAGTAGGTTTTCATGGATTCGGTTTTAGAATACTAAGTCTATCCCCATAATACATTCAGGTAAAGGAGTTAAAAAAAAAACAACACACACACACACACACACACACACACACACACACACACTTCCTAGAATCTGTTCAAATACATAAATTTCCATCTAAACTTTCACCTTAATCCCATCAACACTTATATTCTTGTATTCTCCTAACTGTCTCTCTCATTGGAAGTCCACCAACAGATTTTGGAACCGTAATGCATGAGGCTCCCGTTTCAAGGAATCCCCAAACTTCTTTATCTCCCTGACCATTTATTTACCCACTCATGTGTATGACCTAGGGTCCACAGCTAGGCTTCAGGCCAAAGGACCCAGGCTTACCTCTCAACACTTATCTTGATTAGATTACTGGACCAGTGTCCCAGCATTTGGGCATTGAGTTTGTCATTGTCCCTTTGACTATGGCTTTCTAAATTTCTGCAAACTAAGATTACTAAGCAGATTTATTTAGTATCCATCAATGTTGGGGCACCATCAGTCCATCCAGCTTCCCAGAGTACTATATTAAAATCCTATCAGCATCCACTGTATCTTATTTCTTAATAAATGTTTAAAAATCTTCATCTCGTTGTGATGAAACTCTAGAACCTTTTTTTCCCCATTCTTTTGAAAATTATTCTAGTTTTCTTCACTATATGTTATTTTAGTTCAATTGTTCCCTTTGGTAGTGGCCCTGACGCCAGAGGCTGATACTGTGAATGCCTAAGATCCAAGAATGACCCGCCATCAGGATCAGTCCCAATACTCTGTCTTATTTTCATTGTAACATTAGAGATAATAATAACTAGGGATTACATTTATTAGTTGTTTCTCATCATTTGCATTTCCTTATGCATCAACGCCTCAGAAGTTAGACATATGATTCCTAAATTTACTTGGTACTTTTCACCTCCAGTAACTAATTGCAATACAGCTGCAATTCCATAAAATGGTGACCCTTCTCCCCCATGGCCATCCAAGAATCACGGGTTTGTCATTCCCCACCATTTCATCTTTTTTCATAAACCACATCCTTCCATGAATCAAGGTCATTTTAGCAAATTCCACTTCTCAGGCCAAATGTCCAGTTACTCAAACTGCAGAGTTTGAGGGCACACAGTCCTCCACAAGACTGTCTTCACTTCTAACACCAACTCAAATTTGAGGAATTTCAAAAAACCCCCTCAGCCTTGATAATTCTCTCAGAATTTACTGAAAGCTATTATTCTCATAGTTAACATTTAACATACAGGAAAAGGATTCAAATTAAAGTCAGCCAAAGAAAGAGACACACAGGCAGTCTTTTGTCTTTTCTCTCACTGTAGAGTTAGGGCACCTTACTTTGGGAGTATCAGTATGTACAAATGCAAACAGAGTATTACCAAACAATGAGGTTTACCCGAGCCCAGTGTCAGAGTTTTCCATTAGGGATCTATTGGGTATTCATGATTGATTTATTGTTTCCTCATATGGTTAATCTCAGTCTTCAAGTTGATAGATACTGCATGACCCAAAGCCTCCACCTTGTGTCCCACTGTGAGTCCTTCTGGCATGAACAACCCTGACTGTAAGAATGTAGGCTTGTGATCAACCCCCTCCTAAACAAAAACACTCTTATCAGATGTAATCCAAACTACCTTGCAAAAGCTGAGGGCAAGTATCAGACCTTATTGGCAAGGTCAAATTATGTACTACACAGTAAGTCATTACCAGATTTTAGACTGAGAGTTTGGTAAAAGTTCATTTAACAAGCATATAGCAAGGGTGCCTGGGTGGCTCAGTCGGTTAAGTGTCCTACTTCAGCTCAGGTCATGATCTCATGGCTCATGAGTTCAAGCCTTGCATTGGGCTCACTGCTATCAGTACAGAGTCTGTTTTGGATCCTCTGTACCCATCTCTCTTTGCCCTCCCACTCTTGCATGCTCTATCTCCCTCAAAAATAAACATTTTAAAAAATGTTAAAAAAAAAACACATAGAATGACAAGTTTGGTTTATAATGTTGGACTTCATTCCAAGAATAACACAGCACCTTTACATCTTTACCATGCTTTAAGTTTGAAGAGATTTGTATGTGTATGTAAATGAATATATATTGCATTTATTGCATATTATTGTATTTATTGTGGAAATAGATAAGGATATGATAGAAATAGAGATATTTAGATACAAGTTTTTTTTTTTCTCTAGTCATTCTGTACATGATTGATTTGTGGGATGTATGAGCAGAAATTGGATAGCCAATTAGGAATCCATTAGTCCACTGTAGGAATCCAAGTGAAAATGGATGGCCAGAGATGAAGAAGAATATGCACTACTGTAAGTACTATCTAAGATGAGATATAGGTGAGAAGATCTATATGAAAACACATTAAACTGACTATAATATTATTTTGTGATTATTGTTAGAAACTGGTAAATATTGAATATTTAGAATGCCATCAAAGAAGTATAATGTCCTAGATAATGGGATTAGAGTTAAAACGGAAAAATGATTATGGTAAGGATAGTTACCACCAGAGAAGTTAGTCTAAAAAAGTATGCATGTGTTTTGTATAGGGAAGAGCTAATTTGATAGGAAGCCTATACCCATCTGCACACAAACCAAAATGGCAGAAAGTACATGCCATCCCTCACATCAATGGGAAAAGTTTATATTATTGTAGGGCAAGAATGGCAATGGAGCAAGGAAGGCTAGGAAAACATGTTTGTCTTATCAAGGCTTGATAGACAGTTAATGGCTACACCAAGCATCTGAACTTTTAAAGCTATCAATAGTGGCAGTACATGTGATGACCATAAAATGTGGGTTAGGGTTTGATGTTAGAGACAGCAATGAAGGCAAAAACTCAGAACAGATGAAAACAATCATGAATTTTTT
The DNA here is from genome assembly GCF_027475565.1 of Acinonyx jubatus. Taxonomy (NCBI): domain Eukaryota; kingdom Metazoa; phylum Chordata; class Mammalia; order Carnivora; family Felidae; genus Acinonyx; species Acinonyx jubatus. The sequence continues at coordinate 217,021,104 of NC_069380.1, forward strand.
GAAACTGAAGAGATTGTTTCTTGGACCGCATAGGTGTGATCAGAAAGAATTAGGAAATCACAGAAAAAGAAAGACAAGGAATAGGTTTTTTGAAATAAGCAAAGTCATTTTAGACCCTGGCCATCTGGTAGTTTATTCCTTACCAGGAAAGCACACTTCTTGTAGAATTTATTACGTTATGTTGAAATTGCAGAAGAATAGACCTCAGTCGTTAATGATTTTAAGGGAACAAAAGAATGTAAGAATAAACATCCATGATCAGGCCAGGAGATAGCCTAATCATATCAGGGACAATAAATCAGTGATAAAACTTCCAATACTGATTCAAAAGTAAAGATTGACTTGATGCACATCCTTGAGTTATCCTTGCAGGATTTAAACCCCTTTGAGCATTCAAATTCCAGGCCAGGTGGAGCCAGTGATTGTTGATGCTGACTCTTGCCAGCCCTCATGGCCTTGATCAACTGAGACCTGAACCTTAAGGTGACTTTTGCCCCAATTCTAAGCTGAATCCACCATTGGACAAGCCTCTTCATTAATATGTGTGAACCATTAGCTTAAAACTTTACCAGTTTTCTTGCTTGAGGAGAAACTGATGAAGTTTTGGGGTAATGGTGGGGTGGTCTGGAACCAACAACCAAGAAAGAATTCTTGAAGACATCTTTGGTGCAAAAAAGGTTATTTTATTATAGCATGGAGACAGAACCCATGGGCAGAAAGAGCTGCACTGGGGTCGTGATGGGTAACTCATTATAAACCCTATATATAGGTATATAGGTTGAGAGGGGGTCAGGGATAGAGTATGTTTCTAAGGAACTTTGGAACCAAGGTTTCCAGGACCTTGAGGGGCTATCTGTTGCCAGGGAAACACCATTTATTACCATTTAATAAAACCTCAGTCATGAGACCCTTCAGATGTATTATCAGGGGGCCATAAGCTTGGAGCATGATTGCCTGCATATATCTTGGAGCAGTTGAGATAAAGGAAGTAGACTATAGAATCCTCCAGGTTGGGATATGCTAAACTAAGGATCTCTTTTGCCCCTAGCGAAGTGTCATCATCGAGACAGCTGTGCGAGCCCCTAGAGGGAAGTCACACTACCAGTTACAAGGACTTGTCAATGGGCTGTAGGCAGTAAGGGAATTTAATTTTTCATTTGCTTTAGTTTCCCACATTACCATGGCAAGCACTTAAACTTCTTTCCTTTGTTCTTGGGTAGCCAGGAATGTCCGAGGAATATCATACATATTCCATTGGAGTGTGTGGGGGTGATGTATTTTGCCCTCAGCTTTCCCCTTGCTCCCTCATCAGAAACTGCTTTGGGAGATACCCCTGGTATCTGGGGCAACATGGGCACAGGCAGGCACCTGCGACAGCACCAGTTCTTCTAAAGCTTATGACAGGAAATGGCTGTTTAGAAATAAGAAACCCAAATATCTGTCCAAGATTCTCCACGAACCACTTGTGGTAGAATAAATAATGGCCTCAACCCTGTATTTGCAGGAATGATTAAGTTAAATCCCGTATTTGTATTCTTAATTTGAGATTAATTCATCTTGAAGTGAGAAGGTTATCCTGGCTTATCCAGGTGGACTCTGATGATCTTGAACTTTACCTGTGATCCTTGAGAAGAGTGGTGGTTAAAGAAACCCTCCACCCTTCTGTGTTCTGGTAAACACAAAACCTGGCTACTCCAAAAGAATCACTTTTCTCTATGTGACTTAACTAAGACTCATAGATGCCCACCCCCAAATCCCCTCCACCCCCACTCCCATACCCCAACATCGCCCTTGTTTACCTACACTAGGACCAGACACACCTTCTGTATTTCCATTATTTACCTCATAAATGATTAATTAAACTGTTTTGTCTTTACTCATCAATTACAACAAATGCTTTTTACCAAACTTCAGTGGAGATTCTCTCCTGCCCCAGGTCCTGAAATTTGGCTACCCTCAGCCTGAGCCAGCACACAATCCCTCCTTAGAGGCCCCCAGCCTAAACAGTCTGGCCTCAGGGTAAAACATCCTCTGATCTACTATCCAGTCAGGCTACCCTTTTATGTCACTTCCCTACATAGGGTTCATCCTGCTTGTTTGCTCCTCACTACAAAAGAAAAATCTTGTTTTGCCTATTTTCTGATAACACAGATTTTGAGTTCAGAGCTTTCTCCCTATTGCAATAATATTTCAAAGCAAGTTTCTCCTTACCTACCCCTGGACTTGTTTCTATTTTGGCAGGTCAATGTAATCACAAGGATCCTTGTAGGAGGGAGACAGTGGAGTTCAAGTTAGAGAGAAGACAGGGTGACAGAGGCAGAGGTTGATATGATGCCCTTGTAATGCATCACAATCACACAAAGCAAAACAATCAGGAAATGCAAGCCACCTCTAGAAGCTGGACAAGGTAAAAAGTGGATTCTCTCCTAGAGGCTCCAGAAGGAAGCAGACCAGCTGACACTTGACGAAAGCCCAGTGAGATTTATCTTGGTCTACAGAACAGTAACATAATAAATTTGTATTATTATAAGCCACTAAATTTTTGGTAGGTAATTTGTTACAGCAACGATAGGAAACTAATACCCTTCTTGTGTAAATGTAAAATGACTCCATTGAGGAGGTTATTCTCCAAGGGTATGTTTAGGTTTAATTTTGTTATAATACTGCGGTCAAGAGTATTAAGCCAAACAGCACTATTTTACAGGTTTTAAACTTAGACTTTAGAAATTAGGTATCGAATCCTGGAATAGAGAGATGTTTTAATCTAAATATGTAGGTGACTAAATATGCTAGGGGCCAATGAGAGCCTTTGAAAATTCAGGTGTAGTAAACTTGGAATTAAATCAGAAAAAGGACTAGTCAATCATAAAATAATACAAACAAGGGATGATAAAGGACCAGAAACAAAACCCATTACCAAGTAAGAAAACAAACAACCAAGAGAAGAGTTCAGCCATGAAGGCTGAGGAAGAGGTATAAGTGGAAACAATAGACAGAGTGTCTCCCATCAAAATCCATGTCCATTCTTCACATGGTGAGAATTAGGTTCATCTCAGGGTTATCCCAAGTGCATTGATTAAGATCAATCTTGGCCTGAAAATGTCGGCTTCAGTCATGGGACTCACATGGTTCAGGAGACAAAGCAATTCCAGAACCATGGGAGGCAAATGCAGAGCTTTGACAATGTGACAGTGTCACAATGGCATAACCTTTTGTGTCAACTTCTGATAAAGCTGCAGTAATTACCATAAATTACCACTGAAAGATTTCAAAATGTACAAGAAAATTAGTGATATTTTTAGGTTTCTTGAGAGTCCTTGGAGCTTGAAACACATATATTCTTTGAGTAAAATACCTCCTAGAATACTAATATTTTCCATTATGTACAAGGGTATATATGTGTTTCTGTGTGTGTGCATGTTGTGTGTGTGTGTGTGTGTGTGTGTGTGTGTGTGTGTATTATAAAGAGCTATGAGATATTTATGAAGTGATAAGGTTGTATTAGTCAACTCAGGCTGCCATAACAAAATACGACAGACTGAGTGGCTTAAACAACAGAAATTTGTTTTCTCACAGTTCTGGAGGTGAGAAGTCTGAGATCAGGGTGTCAGCATGGTGCGGTTCTGGTGAGGTACTCTTCCTGGCTTTGATAGCCTCCATCTAGCCATGTCTTCACATGGCAGAAAGTGCTCTGGTATCTCTCCTTTTTCTTATAAGAGCTCCCAATTTACCAGACCAGGGCTCCCCCTTATGATCTCACTTAACCTTGATCATCTCCCTACACACCTTATCTCCAATAAAGTCACCTGGGTTGTTAGGGCTTCAACATATACACTTTGGGGGGATACCATTCAGTTCATAGCAAAGGTAACATGCAAAAATCCCATGTTAAAATTGAGGTATATTTATTATTAGATAAATGTTGTTTATTTTGGTGAAGACAGGAATCAATGGCAAAGTAATAAGAACAAAATTACCTACATTCCTATTCACAGGGGCAAATGCTCAGTTATGGCAAGTGTCATTATGGTCAGAGTTCTGTAAATGTTGATTCTACACTACAGCAATATTTTTATCATAAAAAACTTTACCAAAACATTATTTTAAAAGCTTTAAAATATAATCAATGAGTGCATGATTAAAAAATATTTTTTTTGGGTAACAGACCTAAATGACAATACATACATTTTTCATCTTTCTTCAGTCTAATCCATATCTTGTTTTCCCACAAGTCAAGGATACATTAATGCAATATATCAGGTTCTTCCCAGTAACTATTCCCATATTCTCTTTATGTCAGAGCCCCTCAGTGTACCCAGCACCAATAGTTACCACAGATGGGTCCCATGTGACCCAAAGTACAGATCCACTCTGTGCTTGAGCTTCTGGGTAAGCTCTGGGCATATTGGACCTCTTGCTGAAAATAGTACTCTTATTTATTCCAGGAAATACTTATTTTTCTATGGTGTTAACAGGATAAACTATTCTGGATTATACATTGATTGAGTACTGAGTCTACCCTCAGAAAGTCCACAACCATCAATCTTGATATCAGGAAGACCATTCTCCCACTGACTTCTCAAGCAATTGCTTAACACAATTGCCGTATTACCCAACCCAAAGTTTGTGGCCCAGTTCAAAGATGGATCAGGCAGTTTTTCTGCAGTGGCTCTTCTGGCTCTACTTCAAAATGGCTCCAGTCATGTCAATTTTTCACAGATGAACGTATTTGTGAGCAAAAGATACTCAGTGTTTCACATGCCTTATTAAATCAAACTTCGCAGAGTAAGTGGATAAAGATATAAAAGTTTTCAAGTAAATGGCACAAATTACAAGACTTTTTGTTTTTGTTTTTAAGTTGTGTCAATTCATGCCCCCACTGTTATGGGCTGAAGTGTATTCCCCCAAAATTCTTATTGTGAAGCCCTAAAGCCCAACATGACTGAATTTGGAGACAGGGCCTTTAAGGAGGCAATTAAGGTTATATGATGACATAATGGTGGGCCCTATTCCCAAGGAACTGGTTTCTTTATAGGAAGAGGAAGAGACAACAGGAGTGTACATGCAAAGAGGAAAGGCCGTGTGTGGATACAGTGAGAAGGAGGTCTGCAAACCAGAAAGAAAGGTCTCTAGAAACCAACCCTGCTGGTACCTTGATCTTGGACTTCTAGTCTGCACAACTGTGAGAAAATCAGTTGTGTGTTTCAGTCACCCAGGCTATGATATTTTGTTATGGCAGGTTGAGCAGACAAATACACTCATTAACAAATTAAGATTTTCATTCTCCCACATAGCTACCTGATCCTGATTCAATTATTAAGAGAGAGAAACACAGAGAGAGAATGAAAAACAGGTTAAAATAAACAACTATAATATCTGTGAGAACATATAGTATCACACACTATATGTGTGTGTATGTATGTGTGTGTGCTCATAGCAGAGTTTTCATTAAAAAATATTTCAAATCAATTAATTATCATTGAGTTTAGCATCATTAAGTTTACCTGCATGATTCCTGAATGGAGAGAGGTTGATTTCAACTATTACCTTTTCAATGCACACTGCAATCGCCACAGCTACTAGTATTTAAAGATCAGAGACAACAACATAATTTTAGAGATATTCTGGGGGGAGTTAATGATTAAGTAAATAAAGAGCAGATTTTGAAGTGTGTTTTGTCAATAAAAACAGTTTAATATATTTCAGAAAGAGTGAATTGATTTTTCAAGAGATGAATAGCATTCTCAAAAGCTACCAGTAGATGGTGTGATAGGAGTAATCAAAATTGAGGAAACATCTATATGTATTTTCTCAATAACCACTCTTTAACTGACCAGGAGAATTATTGTGTAATATTATAAGTTATTTTAATATGAGTAAATGTCTATATAAAGTTTATCTCAATTAGCTCTACACTTCTCTACAATTACCAGAACTTATTCAAACACAGACGACAAAAAGGATATAATACTTCATTTTTTTTCTTTTTCATTAAGTTCTATACACACATGTTTCAAAGCTTTCTTGCCTGTATGTACCTAATACTTCATGTAGAATATATGCATACTGTATATGCATCATTTTTTTTCTTTCAATGCAGCATATCCACTTCTAAAATTCTGTATTCATATAATCCATATTGGTCTATGAGAAAATATTATCATTATATTAATGCTTATAAATGCATTGCTAGAATTAAGTCAAATAAGATATCTGTCATTTCTTTAGTGTCAATAATACAATGTTATTAGATACATATATCTGTATAAAGGATGGTATATATATATATATATATATATACATATATATATGTACATGTATGTAATTATAGACTTTGTGTCAGCTATGAATATTTCATGAATACATGTGACAAGTCTAAGAGGACCCCAGTGTAAAATCAAAATAATGTGTGAAATATAGAACAACCTCTTGCACAACCAACTATTCTATATTGTGTGATCAGTGCCACAAAAATATCCTGTCTCCTCCATGGCCTGAAATAATGACAATTATTCTTTGTGCTGTGTGCAGTAATCATGATTGTTTTTATAATAAAACTTTGTGTTTTTTTAACTTCCTTTCTTTATATATATTCCCATTTTTTAAGGATAATTCATTCATGAGGTGAACCTCCTCATTTCCCTAATGGGCCATTTTATAGATCACCTAAGATTTACACTGAAAGTATACACAAGGTTACTGATTGTGATGCTCAGAAATTTGTTCCAGTGTTACGCCTACCAACTCTTCTGTAGAATCACATTTTCTGCTTCTCTTCTGAAGTGTGGCCCCATGACCTGGTTTTGACTCAATACTTTGTGAAGATTTATGAATCAGTATAGGAGTCACCATAATTTTTTTTTCCCCTGCAGGATTTGAACTTTATTGGTTGAATATTTATTAAGAATATAGGACGGGGCACCTGGGTAGCTCAGTTAGTTAAACGTCCACCTCTTGGTTTCAGCTCCGATCATGATGTCAGTTTGTGAATTTGAGCCCTGTGTCAGGCTCCACACTGACAGCTTAGAGCCTGCTTGGGATCCCCTCTCTCCCTCTTTCTGTCCCTCTCCTGCTTATGCTCTCTCTCTCTCTCTCTCTCTCTCTCTCATAATAAATAAATAGGGTGCCTCAGTGGCTCAGTCGGCTATGCCCCCAACTCTTGATTTCAGCTCAGGTCATGATATCACGGTTTCGTGACTTCAAGCTCCATGTGGGCTCTATGCTGACAGCGAATAGCCTGCTTGGAATTCTCTCTCTCTTTCCCTCTCTCTCTGCCACTCTCTTTCTCTCTCTCTCTCTCTCTCTCTGTCAAAATAAATAAATAAACTTAAAAAATAAACAAAAATAAATGAGTAAACCTAAAAAAAAAAAAAGAAAGAAAAGAAAAAAGAATACAGGACAATACCTGGTACATAGGAAGTACCAGACCAAGTGCTCACAATTCCCCATTACTTAACCACTCGCTTGGCTTGACTAACTTTAGTCAGGCTTCTGTCTTCCTCAGGCCCTAAATGGCTCATCCTAAGTTTCAGCCATGCCCCTTAACAGCTCATTCCCAGAATCTACTGACCACAGAAAGAAAGAAACATTTCCTGCGGAAGCATCTGATTTTGCCTCCTGCTCACCCAGACTGCTTGCTCTACTCCCTACAAAGTTCCTGCTGGTTTTGCTTCCCTCTGCCTATAAAAGAAAAGCCTTTTCTCTGTTTAATTTTAAGACACCTGCAATCCTGAAGTCATAGTGTTCTCCCCATTGTAACAGCATTTCGAAATAAACTCTCTACTTATCTGAGTCATGATTTATCTTGGTTATTGTATGATTGTTTGCTATTGTTATCAACATCTATAAAGATTATTCTATCCTTTGTATCTTTTAATATATTAATAAAGTGTGCTCATATATTTTCTAAAGTTGGCACACATTGATTTGTTTCTATAAACTTGAAAATATGATGCCAATGTGTTTCTCATTATATTTAATTAAATCTGTACCTAAAGAAGGAAAAACATTTGAAATGGCTGGCATTCATTTATTTGCAATTTCATATGATTCAGCCTAAAACGTTGATAAGTGAGAACAGCCCATTTTTTATTTTTTTGCATTCACATTCCCTGGTTGATGCTAGTTTATAAACTGAATTGTGAAATATCTAGTATTTGTTGTTGCTGTTGTTGTTCCTCTTAAATTACTTATAAGCATGAGAAATAAAAATTTATTAAAATCCTGCTTGATCTTTCATGCATATGTCAGGAATATCTTGATACTGTGTTGGTCTTAACGTATTAAAGTTTTCTACTTACTTTTGAAACAAATTGCAAGGCAATGTTAAGATTTCTTAACCAACTCTTATAATTCAATTGGCTAAAGTTGTACATTTTATTACTATTGCTTTTTTTGGAAACCACACATTACAACTCTTATAATAGTTATCACTAAATGTCTAACATAGAAATATGAATGAATTAATCACTAATACGTGGAACTAACTGCTCACCAGACAATAATATTAGCATCCTTTTCTTTCTGTTACTCCAAACACCCTCTACAATTCACTGTTTGATATCATATTGGGTGGTATTTTACATTCTTTTTTTTTTAATTTTTAATGTTCCTATTTATTTTTGAAGGACAGAGAAAGACAGAGCATGAGCGGGGGATGAGCAGAGAGAGAGGGAGACACAGAATTCAAAGCAGGCTCCAGGCTCTAAGCTGTCAGCACGGAGCCCAATGTGGGGCCCGAACTCACGAACAGTGAGATTATGACCCGAGCCGAAGTGGGACGCCCGACTGACTGCACCACCCAGGCGCCCCTTTAAGATTTTGTTAAGGACAGTTTTAAGGTCACAGCAAAACTAAGGGGAAGATACCAAGATTTCCTTAAACCCTTGACTCCACACATGCATAGCACCCCTCATCATCCACATCCCCCAACAAGTGGTACATTTGTTACAACTGATGAATTTACACTGAAATATCATAATTACCCAAAGCCCATAGTTTACATTAAGGTTCACTATTGCTGGTGTACATTCTATGGGTTTGGACAAATGTATAATTGAATGTAGCCACCATTATAATGCATAGAGTGATTTCACTGCCCTAAAAATCCTCTGTGCTCTACCTATTCATCTCCCAATCCCCAACCCTAGAAATCACTGATCCTTTCTCCAGCTCATTTTATAAGGCCAAACTCAGGATTAGATTTTATTACCTGCTTTAAATAGTGCTGATTTTTTGTTTGTTTCTTGCAAATACATCAGTTACTTTGGATATGGTTGAATTTTTAGAATATTGCTATTATGACTATACAGATGACTCTTAGAATATCCTTTATTGTAGCTTTCCTTTAGTACTATCCCTAAAGCATAATCTTTCTGGAGGGTCAGTACTTAATACCACAGGTGTTTAATGCAGTCTATCTTCCCTGATTAGTCAAAACTTCTACATCTCAGAGGTTCAGTTTTTATTCCACCTAAAGATCCCTGTTAATCATACTTTTGCTGGCACCTGGAGCTTTACTCTAAACGTGCACAGCTTAGAATTTAGCCAAATACTCAAGAGGTTCTGTGGGCAGGCTTCTGGGGCTCTTCTTTGTTTAATCTCTCCTTTCTGGAACCTCTCTGTCCTCCAATTTGAGCTGCCTCAGTATTCCCAATCTCTAGCTCCTCAATTCACTGAGATTTTCTCCTCTGGATGGTGTCTGTAAGTGTCTCTGATTAGAAAAATAGGCACAGAGTTCATATGGTTTGTTTGCATATTCCCTTAATGCTATCTTCACCCATTTCCTTCATCCCCTACCCCTAGAAACTGCCAATCTACTCTGTTTCTGAAGATTTTTTTTATTCCACTTATACATGAGATCATACAGTATTTGTTATTCTCTGTCTGATTTATTTCACTTACATAATGCTGAATAAATTCTGGGGAATCTAATGTACAGCATTGTAACTACAGTCAACAATATCATATTGTTTACTTGAAAGTCACTAAGAGAGTAAGTCTTAAAAGTTCTCAACACATAAACGATATTATAATATATGTGACGTGATGGCTGTATTAACTACCCTTCATTTTATTTTATATATAAATAAATATAATCATCATGTTGTATACTTTATATACATCATGTTGTATACTTTAAATTACATGGTGTTAGATGTAAATTACATCTCAATAAAGCTGGAAATAGAAACCAACAAATCTACACTTGATAAGGAGAGATAATAGGCTTTTATTTAAACTGGGAAAATAGGGGTGGAAAATCGGAGCTGGAATTGTACACAAAAGTTCTTTTTTCAAGAGTCTTTAAAAAAATAGGTCTGAGGCCTTCAAGTGCTTCTGCTCTCAAAGTTTAAGGGTCTGGAGGGGTGCAGTGGGGACTATTTCTTTTTCAAGTGCTCTTCTCAATACATTTTATGAAACCCAAATGGACTCAGAACTACGAATTTGTGTATTCTGAATGTAGAAACTGCCTAAGACTTGGAGAGCTGTGAAAAGGGCCAGAAAACTGGGTTATCTATCAGAACTGTTTTGGGGAACAGTGGCAGGGATGGGGGAGTCCAGGATTTCTAGGATTATTCCTTTAGGGTGAACATTAAATATCACACTCCAATTATTAAGTAAATCTCTTCCTCATAGATTAACAGGCCTTAAAAACCTATGTTGGGCTTTGTGAGGTTGAAGAGATACAGAAAATAGTTTAGAAAGAGTGAAATCAAATTGTAAGTTTTCTGATCCCATCAGAGATTGTTTGTCTACTCTGAGGGATTACGGTGGGATAATGTGTGGTGTTAAGGGTGGTGCAAGTTGTTTAAGGGTCCATCGGAAAGGTCATAGAGTGCTCATCAACTAGGATTATTACTTCACCCAGTGTGTTTAAAGGTCTTGGAGGCCTATGGAAGCAGATCCTTCAGAGAGATCATTGAGACTTTAAAGTTTGTTGGATTCATTTTCTTTCTGGACAAACTTTAGCTAAATTTACTGTTTCCTTGCAATATCTAGGGCTATACCAGTCCATGTAGGGACTGAAAATGTAGGGAGGTCAAGGGAAGGTTGAAGGTCTGGAAATGGATTTGAAGGATTTGAGGGATAAGAAAAGGGAACAAGGAAGCTGGGAGTGCATCTGAGGTTGGAGTATGTAAGAAAGCAATAGTTGAGAAGACAAATTAGCCCTGAGACTTTCAATAAGCTCAGATAAATATATTGAAATTACTGCATTGGCTGATTAAGTTTAGACAGATAAGGTTACTTTTCAGCCTCCATATACCATGAGAAATAAGCAAACCATTGATTAGAAGTGAGGTCCTAACAATGCTAAAGAAGCCATTTTACTTCTGAATTATCTTTAGTGAAGTTGATATTTTTACAGATATTAACATCATTAGTACTATAATTGTAGAACATACAGTCAGTGGCAGAAGGGGAGAGAAGGTGCACAGAGAATTTCCCACAGATAATTAAGTCCAAGTCCTTAAGGAGACATGAGCCAATCCCATTCAATTAATTCCCTAGTACAATCCCATCACCAGGGAGCCAAGGAGCCAAGAACATTCACCCAGACAATTCTTAGCCTGGAGAGATTACGAAAAGCAGAAGAGGCACAAAAAGGCCAAGGAAAAGTCTCTGCCTGAAGGAATCAAAATAATCCCTTCCACATTTCAACCAACAAGATGTCTATAGCAATGGTTTGTGAGTTTAACTCACCAAAGGATCCCTGACTTACTGAACAGGAGAAAAGTTCAAATGACTTACAGATGGTAGAGGTTTGTAGGTGAGGTCCAATCTTGATCACAGTTACAGGACTAGAAAACTGCCAAATCAAACCAAACCTGGAATTAATAAGAAGAGATTTTATTTTAACAAGAAGAATGCTCAAACCAAAAGATCTGCAAGCATATTAAACATCAGGCAAAGAAGCACTTTTCTCTTATATTGGGGATAAAGCAAGGGTATAAAGAACCAAGTTCAGGGATTGGGACAGGAAATATTTTCTGATAGCCTGTTGATACTTGGTAGGGCAGCTTTGCCTTGCAATTCTGCCTAGGGCTAAAGATTGGCCTATGTTCAGTATCTTTTGCATCCTTATGTACAGAATATAAGCTAAAGTGAGGTAAATATAAATTCTTAAGGCCAATCAGTGCATCTTGGATGTGTTACTCAAGGTTCTCTAGAGAAACAAAACATGAAGAAGTATATAGAGAGAAATAGATTTATTTTACAGAATGGTCCCATGTGATTATGGAGGCTGGCAAAGTCCAAAATCAGCCGAGTGGGCCAGCAAGCTGGAGAACCAGGAAAGAGTTGATGTTACAGTTGAAGGCTGAAAACCATCTGCTGGCAGATTTATCTTTCTTGTTTGGGGGAGGTCAATCTTTTGTTCTATTCAGATATTCAATTGATTGGATGAGGCCCACTGAAATCATCGTGGGCAGTCTGCTTTATTCAAAATTCATAATTTCAATATTAATCTCACCCAAAATATCCCAAAAGAAACATCTAGACTAATGTTTGACCACACATGTGGACACCATGGCCCAGCCAAATTTGATACATAAAATTAACCCTCAGAATAGATGTGAAGATTTTTCTTGCCAGTCTCTCTTCCCTAATGCAGTGTGACTCATACAGTAATGTACATAGGATCATCTGGGATATCACTTATATAGATAGAATTCTAGACACTTCTGTTTAGTATTCTACTTCATTAAACCTCAGGTAATGGACATGAATTTACAATTTTTGCAGTCCCCCAGGGGGAATAGAGATAAAGGCAGTCATGCACCTTTCTTTGGAAAACAATGTTAGTGATTTTCTTCTGACATTCAGTGTTTAATTAATGCTTTATGAAGTCATGGGGATTTTAAGCACCTGCAATTGCTCAGCACAGTCATGTTTAATAGTCTGGAAATAACATGTCATGATCTGTAATATTTTTTGAATCCATTAGTTTCTTTTACTTTCTTTCATCACTAATTTACTAGGTTCATTACGCTTACATTTTTTACAACTCTGTGTAGTAAGACTTATTAAATGTGAACCCTAAACATCATCCCCTGTAGATATTCCTTTAACTGCCTTATTTATTCAGTGTTCAGTTAAGATTGCCAGTGAATTAGCTGGATGATGATACCAAAAGAATTTCACAATTTGCTCACTAGAACATATATGCCTGTTTTACAAAATAGATGCATAAAATTGTCTATCCAATTAAAACTAAAAATAGAAATAAAAAGTTAAAAATTGAAAAAATATATATACTTATATTAATTAAAACAATGTAAATATATTTATATTTATTTAAAAATTATTAGAAAAATGTACATTAATTTAACAAAGTACTCAGTGGTTTAGGTTATCATATACATAAAGGAGTAATTTTTAAATATTTTTAAAAATTTTTTTTAATGTTTTATTTTTTGAGAGAGAAAGAGAGAAAGACAGAGCATGATCCAGAGAGGGGCAGAGAGACAGGGAGACAGAATCTGAAGCAGGCTCCAGGCTTCGAGCTGTCAGCACAGAGTCCAATGCAGGGCTCGAACCCATGAACCATGAAATCATGACCTGAGCCAAAGTCGGACACTTAACTGACTGAGAAACCCAGGAGCTCCAGTAATTTTTAAATATTAAATTGCTTTAATTGCCAGCACATGGACATTTAAGACAATAACCTGTAATAAATATAAAGATATAGTATCTAGTTATTTGGTAAAATTTCTAAACCTTAACAGTCCCTGTTGTATCTGAATAGATACAATGTATGTGCAACATACATAAAATAATGACCATCGTATTTTCAGCAAAATAATATTGGGTGCTATAAGACAATAGAGGGATGCCATCAAGTTTTGAGTACAAATTATTTATCAAGTATGAAAACAATACATGTCCTTGTACCTGTGCATGCACACTAACAAACAACACTCATATACACTTTTTAAGTAAATTAATCAATAATGAGTTCCAGAAAAGAGAAACTAACATAAGGAAAATATATGATTCAGGAAATAGTGGCTTATATTATTAATAAAATGGAATAAAATGTCAAAAATATTAATTATGACAAAGAAGTATATTTTATTTAATTTATTTTTAAGTGTATGTACTTTATAGTGATAAATTGCAAAGCACTGTAAACTTTTAAGCATTAAATAACAGAGTATCAATCTTTTAGTTAATGCCTCCTATTTTTCAGAGAAAAGAGAAATTTTTAAACAGTAATTTCCTCAACTGTCCACCACCAAAGTAACAGACATCCTCAAATGTTTTTTTAAGTGGATGAGTGTTTTATTTCTATCTGAATCACTTTTTTTCTGTGTAATGAATTTCATTACTTCCAAATTCTAAGGAAATATTCACTATTTTTTAAACATTTATTTATTTATTTATTGACAGAGAGAAGGAGAGAGAGTGAGAGACAGAGAGAGAGAGAGAGAGAGAGAGAGAGAGAGAGAGAATTGCAAGCAGGCTCCATACTGTCAGCATAGAGCCCAGTAGAAGGCTCAATCTCATGAACTGTGAGATCATGACCTGGGCCAAAGTCAACAGTCAGATGCTTAACCAACTAAGCAACCCAGGCACCACTGAAACCTTCACTACTGATTGTCCTTTTCCATATATAATTTCTAAATCACCCTCCCCACCAGATCTTTCACATCTGCATTTCGATATGTTGTGTTCTGGTTAATTTCAAAGATTAAGTAACTTTACATCAGATAAAATTCAACTTCTTTGTCCCCAATTTTTTTTCTATATCTAATAGTAAACTCTCCCTTCATTAGAAAAAGTACATGAACTAGTTCTATTTTCAAAATCTTCAATTCAGTTTAATTTGGCTCATGATCTTACCACTTAAGTTACACTGTTTTCTAAAGCAGTTTTTATCTTAAAACACATATAAGCAAAACTCAAAGAATTTGCATTATCTATTAAATAAATTGTTTCATTTGTTCATAGGTAGATATAGATTTTTGAATTTGCTTCTAAATCTGTATCAATAAATTAAAACATCTTCCTGATATATCAACTGAACATAATACAAAATTAAGTAATCCATTTAAAAAAAATTTAATGTTTTTATTTATTTTGAGACAGAGAGAGACAAAGCATGAGCAGGAGAGGGGCAGAGAGAGAGGGAGACACAGAATCCGAAGCAGGCTTCAGGTTCCGAACTGCCAGCACAGAGCCCGACATGGGGCTTGAACTCACAGACTGTGAGATCATGACCTGAGCTGAAGTTGGACGCCCAACCGACTGAGCCACCCAGGTGCCCCAAGTAATCCATTTTAAAGTCACCTAGAAAGTAATTGTTTTCTAATATATGGGTTAAGGCAGATTAGATTTATTTGAAGAACTTATATGTCTTTGTACATCTAAAATCTTGTATATTTAAATATATTTGTATACCGACTTATTTTACATTTTGGTTATATTAATAGAGTTTTAGGCAATAATATATTAGAAAGTTGCACATCCTATTTTACCTCTAATATGGGTTAATTTATTATTTAAAAATAGTATCTATAGTAGAGAAACACAGCAAACATTTCTATGGGTAATAATTGTTAACTTCACTAATATGTAATGTATATATCATGTAGCCCCCATACAAATGTGATCAGGGCATTTAATCTTTGTTTTACTTTTTCCAAAAATCTAAAATTCTAGTATAAAAACATGAAAAAAATAGCCCTAGTTATGATGACGTTTATACCTAGTCTACAAACATCAAGATTGTAAAGATTGTGAAAAACAAGAAAAGAAGGGGAAAACATCACCGGCCAGAGGAGGCTAGGGTCACATGACAATGAAATGCAGTGTGATATCTTGGGTGGGATCCTGAAACAGAAAGAAGACACTAACAGAAAACAGGTGAAATCCAAATAAAATCTGGAGCCTGATAGTTCAAACTAATATACTGTTAGAAGATGGGGGCAAGATGGTATTATCTTCCAGACTGAGGAGGCACTTAGAGACTGATAAATGAAGCAAGCCACTCAAAACAATTTACATAGAGTTTTATTCAGGGTAATCTACTGATGGGGGTAATTGAGAGAATGACAATCCAGACACTACACAGCTATTCTCCTCAAAGTCGGCACCTTAATCCACACAATTTATAGAGTGAAGGGATCATTGTGATGAGGTCAAAGGGTATTTATCTAAACTGGTGCCTTCTGTGCTCCAGAAGAGAGGTCAGAACAAGCCTTCCCACATTCTGGCCAGGGCATATATTAACTCCCAAGGGGCCTGGAACACAAGGGCCCAAAGGAGGTCTTCGTGAACAAAATGAAGGGCCAGAGATGGAGTCCTTTTTATCAGCACTCCTACTACATACACCAATGTCAGTTTCTTAGTTTTAACAAATATACTATTTGTAAGGTGTTAACAATGTGAGTGACATGGTGATAGGTATTCAAAAGACTCTCTATATTAACTTCGTAACTTTTGTTATTTCAAAATATAAGTTTAACTAAAAAGACTTACAGGTTCTTGTATATATGTAGGTGGTGGTTATGTATATATGTACTTACTGCCGACTTCAGGTGCATTTGTTGAATGTACCCCACATTATCATCATTCATACTTGTGTCTCTCATAAAATAATTCTCTATATTACATATTAACAGTTTAGTTTTGTAGGTGCTTATATTAATTACCGATTATGACCATTCCATTTCTTCTCTCTTTATTAGACTGATTACAAAAATGTTCCTAACTTCTGAGCCCACTCTGTATCTCCATTTTTACAATGTTACTTTGCCACTGCTCACAAGATGAGATGGAGTTTATATCCTCATTCCTAAATTTTGCATTGGCCTTATGATTTACTTGTGCCTGTAGCATGTAGTAGAAGTGTTGTACCACTTCCAAATACATACTTCAAAAAACTTGGCATGCCTTTTCTTACTCTCTTGGAAACCTGCTGCTGCCATGTGAAAAGGTTTTGGCAAACCTGCTGGATCCTGAGAAACACATTGTGTGTTTTCTCCTGTTAACCCATCAGACAGACAGCCGGCTGCCAGTTGTGTGTCAGAGGTGTTCCTGGCATAGACACTCTCTAGCCACACATATAGCTAACTACTGGAATATAAGGAGTGCAGAGATCAGCCAAGCCTGACCCAGATCAGTAGTACTTACTCAAGTGATCCATAGACTTATAAAAATTAAAAAATAGTTCTTGATTTATGATACTATAGAAAAGGTAACTGAAACACCTTCTTTATATAATATATATGTATACATATATATGTATGTATATATATATGTGTGTGTGTGGGTGTGTGTAATATTTATTTTTTCTTTATACTTTATGGACTTTTTTGGTATATTATTTTTTATGTAATGCAGAGAATTCACTTCTATCTTAGTCTGGCAAGTAATTTTTTAAATGGTTTAGATTCATCACCTTTATCTATTGAAAAAAGTCAAAGTTTTCTCCCATTAATTTATTGGTGTTTTGATTTATATTTACAGATATTTTGATGATAAGCCACCTTTGCATTCTTGAAATATAAAGCAGAGGTCATTTTGGCCATTAAAAAATACATTGTGTTTCAATTATATAATACTTTACTCAAGATTTGTTTTTCATCATAATTTACAAGTGAAATAAGACATGCATAAAATGAGCTGGAAATTATCTGTTCTAATTATTTTTATAATACATTTTTAATGTTTATTTAATTATTTTGAGAGAGAGAAAGAAAAAGAGAGAAGTGGAGAAGGGGCAGAGAGAGAGGGAGAGAAAGAAAATCTCAGGCTCTGCACTGTCAGCGCAGAGCCCAATGTGGGGCTCCATCTCCCAAACTGTGAGGTCATGACCTGAGCCGAAATCAAGAGTCAGAGACTTAAGGGACTGAGCTACCTATTTGCCCTAATTATTTTTAAGTAGATCTAAGAAGTTAAATCCTTCTTTGCAGTCAGGTAGGAGTTAACTACAACATCTTGAAAATAGCTTTGATTTAGGAAAACTATTTTATATCAATAGTGTGGTCAAAAGTTCCTTTTTGACTGGGATAGTGGTTGTTTATATGGGTAAACTGGCATACATTTCTGTTGATATTTATGTTGATACAATGTTTATATATAAACATTGTATAAGTTAATATGGAAGAATCTATTCAATTTCTGCCCAGTGTGTATACTCTGGAAAATTTGAACCCATGGTTTTTCAAAGCCAGCTTCTCAATAGATTGTTTCCTTTGAGGGTTGTACACGCAAGTTGTGCCATGAAGGTGTTTGGAAGGAGATGCAGATAGCAGAGATTAATAGATTTTCTCTTTTCAATAAAATTTTATTTATTTATTTATTTATTTATTTATTTATTTATTTACGTAATCTCTGTACCTAACGTGGGGCTCAAATTCCTGACACAAGATCAAGAGTCACATACTCTACTGACTGAGACAGCCAGGTACCCCTAGACTTTCTTTTTTAGAATTGTTTCTGCTCAAGATACAGAGTAGAGACATTTTTGTCTTTCGTTCTTTTTTTCTTTTGAATTACTATTTTATTTTAGGGGATCAGTTTAATAATTAAATGAGTATTTACTAATTGGAATTATTGACCATTGTATTTTATCTTATTCATAATAGATTTTATTACAAAACTTTCTTGGTAAATAATCTAAATAATCTAATAATTTGTTATTTAGATAATAATCAAATTTCAATAATAATCTCAAATCCAATATTATTAAGTTCTAAATAATAATCACACTAATAAATACTCTGATTATATGTTTAAATAATGCCCTTACAACTCTAATTAGGGATCCCAATTATACTATAAAGGTAGATAACAACAAAATAAACTTTAATATGCATATTTATAACTACATAGTTTAATTTGGCATCCAGGGAAATATATATATTTTTGCAATATTCACTTGAGCATTTGTATTTCTATTATTATAGATTTTATATTATATTATAATGTATTTTATAATTACATAATGACCGCATAGATTGAATTCAATAGATATTTATAATCATTTTTACTATATGCTATTTACATATTTATTTATTTATATTATTTATTTATTTTAATGTTTATTCATTTTTGAGAGACAGAGAGAGAGAAAGTGCAAGCAGGGGAGGAACAGAGAGAAAGGGAGACACAGAATCTTAAGTGGGCTCCAGGCTCTGAGCTGTCCACACAGAGCCTGATGCAGGGCTGGAACCCACGAATTGTGAGATCATGACCTGAGCCAAAGTTGGACGCTTAACTGACTGAGCCACCCAGGTGCCCCTATTTACATTTTTATTTGGTAGCTAGTTGACTGTTGCTCTGCTGCAAAGACTTAGAAGTTGGCTAAAGTTATAGAAACAGAAAATATACAAGTAAAGAACAATTCCAAATGGCTGACAACTAATTTTAGAATTGAAAAAAATCTATGAATTTCATTCTGAAAATTCAACTTGTTCAATGACATAGAGCCACAAATTGGAAAGAAAAACAGAGGTGTAAGTTTCAAAGTCTTCCAATTTTCTGGCATTTGCCTTTGAGGTAAAAATTTCTTGCACTTAAAAAATGTATATAAATTCCTGCTACTCTACTCAAATCAGTTTTACTAAGGGACTCAAGAAATAAAAAAAGTTTGAGTAACTGAAACATGTATAATATTAAAAAAATAAATTATAAAAGTATTTGAGGTGATGAGCATGTTTTATGTGTGGATTTGGACGGTATAATTCATTAATAATTTAATGCATATTTTCTTCTCGGTGATTTATATATATTAAAGGTCATATTAACTTGAAAGATTTTCATAAATATTATTATTTTTAATAATGGATAGTTGTTTTAAAAATATACTTTAAATTGACTAAATCTACTTTTACATATTTAAGTCTATAAATGTACACAGAGTTCATTAGTAAAAATGATCATTTCAGTAATGTGATCACTTATATTATGTTCAGGGAATAATCATTTTTCAAAAAATTAGTTTTTTTCTGAGATCTTGGCACATAGGGTAGATAGTTCATTTGAAGTTGGAATAGAGAAATACATAAATGTTCATACAGCTGGATATATCATCTGTATATGTATGCTACATTTATGCTTCATGAATTCATGAAGAAAAATGAATTATTTGAACAGGTGGGTAAAGTTAAAAGGGGCATTGTGGTTTTCACATATAATGAGTGTTGTCCAGTCCTGCTTGTGACAATTCGAAGTTAAAATTGACCCCCCCAAAAAACGCACATATATTAGAAAAATTTCAAGAAAAAAAAAGTATACAATAGGTAATATGGAATCTATAATGATTACATAGATTTAACTTTATACAAATAGCATATTATTACTATTTGTCCTGGCTTCTCTCCACCTCTAAAGCAGTATGCACTTGGTTGTTACATTCAATTATTTATCCCTGCAAATTACAAGAGTACATTTTATCTCCAAATCTGGATACCCTGTTATAATTCTACTTCCTCCTCATTCTTATTTTTCTCTTTATCTAAAAAGCCTAACATTAACCCACCAATGTTATTTATATTATTCTCTGGAAATCAAAGAAAAGATCTCTGTACTGCTATGTTCATGGCTGTATTATTCACAATATCCAAGGTATAGAAACAACCTAAGTGTTCATCGATGGAGAGGTAGGTAAAAAAATTGTGGTATATAGGAAATGCAATAATATTCAGCCTTTAAAAGAAATCCTGTGGTTTGCAACAACATGGATGAACTGGAAGGCTTTATGCTAAATGAAATAAGCCAGATAAAGAAAAATACAGCATGGTACCACTTACATGTGGCATCTGGGAAAAAAAAAAGTCAACTTCATAGAAAAGAGAGTAGAATTGTGGTTGCTGGTTGCTCTGGAGTAGAGGGAATGGAGAGATTTGATCAAAGGATATAAACTTTCAATTATAAAAGGAGCAAAATCTGAGGATTTAATCTATAACAATGTGACTACCTTTGATGACACTGTATTGTATTATTGAAATTTGCTAAGAGAGAAGACCTTAAAGTGTTTTCCGACACGCAAAAGAGGTAAATATGCAAGGTGATTGATGTGTCCATACTCAATGATGAGAATCCTTTTACAATGTATAGGTATATCAAATTGTACAATTTAAATATCTTGTAATTTTATTTATTGAGTATACCTAATAAAGCTGAAAAAATACTTATTCTGGAAAAAAGCTAGGGAGCTATGCATATAAATATTTTCATTTGATATCTATATACTCAGTTTAACATAGATTTTTATAAGGTGAAATTGTCAAAAATTTAATATCATATGTCTCCCTGAAGAATGAAGATTTTCATACTTAGAAATACAGCCAAAAATGTTAAGATGCAGTCCAAATACATGAAGTATATAGAATATATTAATTAAGCTAATCGTTCTCATTCTAATTCTTTTACCTTGAGTAACCCATTAATCTTTCCACAGTTTATATATTGGTGAAATTAAAATGGGTTGTAACTATATATATGTAACTTTTGAAACCATATGGCAAAGTGTCTTCGGGTACAACTCCAGGCAACTAACCAATTCCAGGGTTCTCATTCCTAGACAATTTTTAAACTGAACATTTATGAATGTACCCATCTACTATATTATTTTCTGTAATAAAGCTTCTTTTGCCAAAAGGTTTGTATATACTTTTAAAAGTGAGAGAACCAGTATAAAAGAGCATATGTTATTTCCAGTCTTTTAAACACTGCAATTCACATTTTCCAAAATATTACATTCTTATACATTTTTTGGTTATGCTTAGTCTCTTATTTCACAATCAATTAAAAGGTGGCTGATAATAAAAAACATGGCAGGGGCACCTCGGTAGCTCAGTTGGTTAAGCGTCGACTTCAGCTCAGGTCATGATGTCAGGGTCTGTGAGTTCGAGGCCCATGTTGGGCTCTGGACTGACAGCTCAGAGCCTGCAGCCTGCTTCAGATTCTGGGTCTCCCTGTCTCTCTGCCCCTGCCCACGTCACTGTCTCTCTCTGTCTCTGAAAAATGAATAAACCCTAAAAAATTGAAACAAACAAACAAACATGGCAGGGGTGTCTGGGTGGCTCAGTCTGTTAAGTCTCTGACTCTTGATTTCAGCTCAGGTCATGATCTCACGGTTTGTGAGTTCAAGCCCCATGTGGGGCTCTGTGTTGACTTCCTGGAGCATACCTCAGATCCTCTGTCTCCCTCTCTCTCTGCCTCTCCCCCACTTATTTTCTCTCAAAAATAGAGACACAACTTTTTTTTTTTTTAAAGAAAAAGACTCATGACAATGAAAGCAATTTAAAAAAGTATAGCCACCAAGATATTGTGGTAGCCCGGTAGTAACTACTTTTTTTTTTTTTTCTACAGAGTCCTAAAAGGTGTTATACTTGCCCTCTCTCCTCTTTCAAAATATAAGGATGTGGTCTATACACAGACCATCAAGTCCTCTCTCGTGAGACTTTACATTTTGAGAAATTCACACAAAGGTTCAAAATTGATTAAAGACCATTCCCAGAAGTGAGAGAGTGGGCATGGCCCAGGGCGACAGATCTGTAGATCACATTCCACAGCGACATTCCCAGAGACAAAGGCAGAGTGTTGTAGTGACTTTGCCCGTGGCAATATCCTAAGCACAACATTCCATCCCCTAGATCTCAACTCTCCCAATCTTTGTTTCCTACCTGAATTCGGTTCTCCATTCATCCTTAGATTCTAGAAACCATCAGTTAGCCTGCTTTAGAACTCCCTTTATTTTCCTAAGTGAATTGCATTGGCTTCTACTGTTTGAATATAAAAATTCTGACTCAGTATGTTGTCCATGTATTCCCCTCCTAAAAACCCCATTCATTAGTTCTCAAAAATACTTGATAAAACAACCACAGCAAGAAACTCCTTTACCCTCTTGATATTCGTTTATACTGAGACTAAAAAAAATCATCTCACTGTTTTCAAAATATACTATTTTGATCTTTAAAGATGGAAAAAAATACTGCATCATGTATAAGCCATTATTAGGGGGCCTTTTTAATGAATGTGACACAAGTTAGTCAAATAAATATCTAAGAGATTTCATAATGAAAAGACTCAGGTCTTCAGTTTTTGAGAAGTTGTTTGTTTTTGCTGTTACAGAAAAGGCCCCTAAGGATAATTCCCCTAAAACAAATAGGTATTAAGTTTAAGGACATGACTAGTCAATGTGACAGTACTCTCTGTGCTTAGATATTCACCATTAGTGTTTTATTCCTATGGCTCTGCTAAAAAAAAAATGACTAACATTCTGTTCTGGTAAAATCACTAAGGTTTATCAAATAAATCAAACAAAAGGAGACATTTAATTAATGTACAATGTGCATATGTCCTACATTTTTAAAGCCATGTATCAGATGAGAATAATTTTATGAAATATTTAAATAAAATAAAAACTGAAAAAAAATCACTGCTTATTATGAAATATTCAGTGTCTCCCATGAGGGCTCTCATTATGTCAGACTTTCTCATTGTCAAAATATATTTTTTATTTTATTGTTTTATGTTTTTATTTTTAGAAATTTTAAGAGTAACTTATATAGAGAAATTTTAAAAATAAGTTTTTGAAAAGAATGCTTTTTGATTTTTGGTGAATATTTTGATATTAATATATTTTTAATGTTTATTTATTTTGAAAGGGAGAGAGAGAGAGAGAGAGAGAGAGAGAGAGAGAGAATGTGTGTGTGTGTGTGTGTGTGTGTGTGTGAAAGCAGGGAAGGGACGGAGTGAGAGGGAGAGAGAGAATCCTAAGCAGGCTCCACCCTGTCAGCGTAAAGCCCAACATGGGACTTGATCTCAAGAATCCATAAGATCATGACCTCAGTCAAAATCAAGAGTTGGACCCTTAACCAGCTGAGCCACCCAGGTGCTCCAATACTAGTATTTTAATGAAGATGAGACCTCTTGTGACTATTAGGGTATTGATCCATTTATACAAAGCAACTAATGTGAACATTATATCCATATATACATAAGAAACATTAAAAATAAATTACAACACTTATGTCAATAAAAGCTTTTTTACAAGTACTTGAAGTGTGTGTTGCATTCATCTATAAAGTAAATATAAATAAAAATTCAGAGAGACAAGTGCATAAGGCAAAACAATTTTTGTCTCTGAATGAGGCCTCATCCTAAACCAAGAGCATGGTTATATCCTTGGATACTGCTTCCTGACACTGAGAATATGCTTATGGTATTCCATTTGACAAGAATAAAATATGGGCTTATTAGATGGTCTAAATGGATGAGAGATAAATTGAACAAACTATATTTGATTATGATACTTTTTTTCTAAATTTAAACACAGTTAATGAATTAACTCTATTGACTATAAATTATATCTTGGTTTTGGCATATTGATTATATTCTAACAAAATTCCACTTAAGTGGTTTCATAAGAGTCTTCTTAAAGTGCATATTGAAACACTAGAATTTCCAATGAATAGTATAAATTTTCAGCCTTGCAATATAGCTTCTTAACCAGAAAAAACAGTAACTAGTTTTACTGATCAGTGTGTTCCAGAAAGTGTAGTACACAAGATAAAACATATTTATAGAATTATATTTTCCTTATGGATTTAATTTCTCACAATGATTTAAAAATTCATGTTTCCCACGATAAAATATGTGTGCAAACATGCAATCATAACATACATGCATTAGCCACAGTATCCATCTGTGAGTGCTCTGGCTTTTGTACTATTTAGGAGGTGATGATAAAATTATTCCCTTAGTTTTTTGTGTTTTTTTTTTAATGTTTATTTATTTTTGACAGAAAGAGAAACAGAGCATGAGTGGGGGAGGGGCAGAGAGAGAGAGGGAGACACAGGATCTGAAGCTGTCAGACTTCGAGCTGTTAGCACAGATCCCAAAGCGGGGCTCGAACTCACAAGGCGAGATCATGACCTGAGCCGAAGTCAGACGCTCAACTGACTGAGCCACCCAGGCACCCCCCCATTAGGTTTTAATATGAAGAAAAGTTATCCAAAGACCTGTTAAGTTATAAAAGTGTATATATTTTAAATACCATGTAATAAGAGTGAGCAGAGAGCTCAGGATCTTTTTAATATTTGTTATTTGGATAATTTAAGGAAAAATACTGTATTTTTCCTTAGGAGTACATTCATAGATCATCACTAAGTGAAATTTGGTTTTACTGTTACTTATTTCTTCTTTGATCTGTTCACTCCTTTTTCTTGAAATTTCTCCAGACACGAGTGTTCTCATCTAGTACCATGATTGTTTGATTCATTTTCTTTAATAATGTCTTTTTTTCTTCAAGCCCAAAATTGTTTTGTTGATTATGTAAAAAAAAATTGTTTTGATATGAACTGAGATGAAATGTCTTACAGACTATGACTAGAAGTTATTCTTCCTAAATATTTTCAAAATATTTTTAAATTTTATTTTGCTAGTAAGATTTTTAGTCCCTAGTCCTGGAACATATATTTCAATTTTTACTGGCTTTAATTTCAGCCAAAAGAGAATGGAAAACCTGAGAGTAGTTACAAATTATTCATTACACAGAGGTGGCAGATGAGCAATTATAAACACAACTTCTATTGAGAAACAGCCACAAACCTTCCTTTACTTGCATGTCAGTAAGAGTATATTCATATATAATTAATACAAACTTGTTTCGGTAGTGTAATTTTCCAGTTTATGTGTGAAGAATTTGGAGTTGGTTAGAAGACTTATTACATCATTTCCACCAAGTTGCTGAATTTCTTTCTTTTTTCTTTTTTCTTTATTTTATTTATTTTTTTTAAAATTTTTTTTCAACGTTTATTTATTTTTGGGACAGAGAGACAGAGCATGAACGGGGGAGGGGCAGAGAGAGAGGGAGACACAGAATCGGAAACAGGCTCCAGGTTCTGAGCCATCAGCCCAGAGCCCGACGCGGGGCTCGAACTCAGGGACCGCGAGATCGTGACCTGGCTGAAGTCGGACGCTTAACCGACTGCGCCACCCAGGCGCCCCTTTTCTTTATTTTAGAGAGATACACAGTGTGTGAGCAGGGGAGAAGAACAAAGGGAAAGAGAGAGAGAATCTCAAGGAGGCTCCACACTCAGTGCAGAGCCTGACAGGCAGCTTGATCTTATGACCATGAGATCATGACCTGAGTCTAAATCATGAGTCAGATGCTCAAGTGACTGAGTCACCCAGGTGCCCCGGATTGCAGAATTTGTTTATGCCAAACTTTTCTTATTGTTAAAGTGGAGAAAATAGGATTTATTTACTTATGTGTGTTGTGGTAAGGTTATTCAATATCATTCTATTACTTTAGAACAGTTGATTCAATAGTTTGTTTCCAATCTGTGTTGATGAGTAATGAGAACTATTTAGTCATATCTAACACTTATTTAAAAACTATAGTAAATTCTGGTAGATAACTGTATGGGTAGGATGTAAGAGGGGAGACATATTTATTATCTAACAATAAAATTTAGTTTAAAATGACTGTCTTCTATAGACATGACCTTAATTTACCTGACGTTTTATTAGGATCAAATTAACATCCATCATTTAAATGCCTGTAATTATCTATTATCTGTCTTTGAAATTTAACATTTGTTAAACTGCTCCTATGAAACGGCACTTTGAAAAAAAAAAGCAAGCAATAAATGTGCAACCCTGAAATAGCAGGTTTATAAATGCATAGTGACAGGGTTTATTAATCACCGCAATGAAATTAACAGTGCATAGTTAAGATGAAATCATTCTGTTCATGGGCTAGAAGAATATCACAGAGACCTTTAAATGTATTAATGTGATTTAATATAATTCCAGTTTTAAACTTTAAAAATAATTATGAGGTTCAGTAAATTTCACCCTAAGCCAAAAATATATTTGAAATATGGGGTTTACTTTTTTTTCTAAAAAATTAAATGTCTGAAAAACTTCAGGATGAACATCTCAAAATCAACTATGGTTTTCAAGAACAAACAAGTGGCATACATGAAGATATCAGATTATGTTTCAGAATAGTTAGAGATGTTGGATTTTTCCTTCCCCATGATTTTAAAACAAATTACCTAAGAGGGAGTTTTGATTGCAGAAAATTTTTGGAAGTATAAGTTTTATACAAACAAGATACCATAATAGGTTTAATTTTCAGGGGCTACAAGTATAGCAGTGATTATTACTATCTATTCTATGTCACTACTCTAGAGTCACTGAGTAGGAAAGCAGTTTTCAAAGTAAGTATATATTGCAGTGCATTCCAAACCTTTAAAACTTACCTCATTAATATTAGTAAGTTTATTTAACCCTCCAAACGAGCTTAAATGCACCTCTAACATTTAGGTGTACAATTTATGCCAGGTTTCTTAAAAAGAGAGTCCTATGCTCTGTATTTTGTTTTCTTTCTCACAAGTTGTAAAGAAGTTCGATGTGGATAAACTCTGTTTAATGACTTCTCTTTCTTTCCCAAACATTAAAATAAAATTCTTCTAGAAGAAGATTTGTTTCTTTTTTTTTTTTAATGTTTATTTATTTTGAGAGAGTGAGCACGCAAGGGAGGGGCAGAGAGAGAGGGAGAGAGAGAACACAAGCAGGCTCCCCATTGTCAGCACAGAGCCTGACACGACATCTCTATCTCAGGAACCTTGAGATCACGACCTGGGCCAAAATCCAGGGTCAGATGCTTACCCAAGCCACATAGGTGTGCCACGATTTGTTTCTTAAAGTAGTTCTATACATGCTCTTTCAACCTTCCCTCCTCCAATATTTCTTTTGTTTTCAAAAAAAAATGGCATAAAATTCTTTTATAAAAAATATAAAATAAACAAAGTTAAATTACTTTCAGAAGAGTATATATTCTATACTGATTTTGGTATTTATTTATGTGCATGATATAAAATAAACAATAATTCCCTAATGATATTTCCCACTTGAATCTAGTACATAGAATTTATTATACTCTGCCCCTCTTATTTATAAACTCTTCTTTTGAAAGTAGGAAATATGACTGCCATTATCCACAATTCACTCATTTATTTGTTCAACCCTAGTATACATATAAAGTAGTTTCATGATTGTTAATCCAGATTCCTATGAGAAACACAAATTATCAACTAAGTCACAGTCTTTATATTCCTTCTTTCTTTTTTCCTTCCCCCTTCCTGCCTGCCTTCCTTCCTTACTTCCTCCTTCCTTCCTTCTTTCTTTCTTCCTTACCCCCTTCCTCCCTCCTTT